>NC_133527.1:129760136-130385136 GCF_048544455.1 Silene latifolia
ATTGAGGACGAAAGTAGTCTAGTTTAACACCATTTGGAGGTGATTTAGTGTCATCCTCTTAGGTTTAGTAATTTGTTGAACTAGTATTTGTGAAGGATTACATGCTCTTAAATTTGTTCTCTTTTAGTTGCCTCCGCCACTTGATGAGGAAGTGGCTATTTCTTTTGTAGATGCATCCATTATTTGATTTTGTGTGCTTAATGTTTGGATGTGTCGCTATTTTGGCAAGACCCACCTTGCCTTGCAAGAAGGCATCCTACCTCATGGTTGTCTTGTTGTGAGTTGAAGGGGCGGAGTGAGACCCGCTAATTGTCTCATATCGGCTATGTTATTAGGTTAGTTGAAATAATGGTCCTAGTCTTTGTCACCTCTTTACTCGGGACGAGCAAAGGTTCGGTTTGGGGATATTTGATGTGACCATAATTAGCACATATTTAGCCCCTGAATTAGCCTTGTTCCCATGCTTTTTAGTGCATATTTGGGTCATTTATTGTCTTTAGTTCTTTGTTTTGCATATTCTTTGAGATTTTGATCCCTTGGTAGGAAAGGAGTGCAAATCTTGCATTTTCATGGCAAAACGAGACTAAATTGATTGAATTCAATGACCAAGCATCAAGGAGAGACGAGATTAGAAGGCCTTTGTACATATTATAGTAGATGAGCAATGTTAAGAAAGGATCCTTGAGTCCCCAAGGAAATCCCCAAGGAATTTATGAAGAAAAGGGAAGAAAAGAAGAAGAAATGTTGCTAAGGTACAATCCGTGTGGTTTCTCCACAATCCGCCCGTCCTCCACAGCACAATCCGTGCGTTTTCTCCTTAAGACGCTCGGGTTAGCTGCCACCAGAATCCGCCCGGATTCCTCCAAAGACGCCCGTGTTCCACCGCCAGAATCCGCCCGTCCCGACTCCAAAACGCACGGATTCCTGTACAGCGCAATTTCGTCTTCTCCAAGCTACAAAGAAAGAAGCCCTTCCCTCGAAAAATACCGGCTCCTCCCTGCTCAATCTAAAAAGTGTAATTACTAGTTTAGCTCTTAGTTAACCCTAATGCATCCCCCTAATTTCCACTATAAATACCCCATTAGTCTAATTAGAAGAGGATGTTCTTCTTATCAATAATTAGAGTAGTTAATATCAATCAAATCTCTCTTTAGTATTGTAATCAACAATTAATCAAGTTCTAATACAAGTTTTATTTCCTTAATCGCTCTTTTATTCATCCTTTATTTTGGGTAATTGAAGATTATTTGGGTTATTATTGGGAGATTGACAACCTCTCAATCAAGCATCAAGTACTTCTTTTATTCTTTGCTTTATTATTGGAATCATTAGTAGGTATAATTCTCTTAATCCCTCTTTAATTATTGTTAATTACTTTCATTTATTCATCTTGTTTCCTTTTGTTGGTATGATTGACAACCTTGCTAGCATGATCAA
The DNA here is from genome assembly GCF_048544455.1 of Silene latifolia. NCBI lineage: Eukaryota > Viridiplantae > Streptophyta > Magnoliopsida > Caryophyllales > Caryophyllaceae > Silene > Silene latifolia. The sequence continues at coordinate 129,761,574 of NC_133527.1, forward strand.
CATGATAATGAGTGAGTAGTCTCTTAGCTAGGGTTAATGGGTGATTAGGGGAAACCAACATGGGGAATGATTCATGCTTAAATTAATATGCTTTCATGGTTTATTTGCTTGCTTGTTTTGATCTCAACTCATGCACATGTTATGTTTGATGAAATATGAGCCTATGAATCCTTGCATTTTTTACCCATCACCTATCTTTTCAACGAGACTTGTAAGACATAAACCAACTCGAGTCTTATTAGACCATGCATGTTGTTGAGTAGGGAAGACTAAGTCGACTTGTAGGTGTTGTACAATCTAATCGATTCGGCTCCGGGACCCAAACTTTCCTAGGATTGTAAGATATAACCCAACTCAATCCATCACAACAATAATTGCTTGCTCATAATTTGAGAACATGTTTATATGATCAATTCCCATGAATCCCCTATGACCCCATGACACCCTAGTGCTTTTTATCAATTGTTTACAACCCTTTCAATTCATATTGCTTGTTTATTTCCATTGCTATTTAGTTTAGTGACCTTCTACATCAACCCAAATTGTGACACCCCTAAGACACCACTAGTTTCAATAGAAATCTTATCTCAATTCCCGTCCCTTGGGATCCGACCTTTACTTGCCTCTTTACTAATTGTAGAGTTGTTTGTGAAGCTATAAATTGTGTTTTGATTCGGACGTGACCCAACGACCACATTTATTTAATTGTGAACACGAAACAGACCGATCACCTACAGGTCAAAATCTTGGAAAACCTGTCATAACCCGCATATATATATACATAATGTCACATAACATGAGTCGGGATGACTTCCCGACTCCCAAAATCCTGCAATAAAGTCAAGCTAGCAAATCCGGCCTTATGGCCAACCATACAAATCCGAAAATAAAAGTTCTAACAACCAACGACTACCACAATCTAACGACGACTACCATCCACCAAACACAAAGGTAAAGAATAGGAGTATCACTCCTGCTGCTGTTGCTGCTGCTCCTCCTCCCTCACCTCATCTCCACCACCATCGCCTCCCGATGTGCCCGCTCCCGATGACCCAATACCCGCATCAACCCCCGCTCCAGCTCCAGGACTCACATACCATGGGGTCAAGCCGCCAAAAGCAAAGGACTGAGGTGTCCCCCAAGCTGACTGATCCACCCCGTAAGAGTGGAAAACCCCACTATAGGCCCCGACTCCACTCCACCACACTGGATGTGGTCCCTCGGTCCCTATCCCCCGAGTGTACGCCATCTCATGCATATTCCGGAGTGTCAAAGTAGATGACACTATCTCCGCCAAGTAGCTCGAACGCGTCTCCGGGGTGTCGAGGTAGGGGTAGCACGGAAAAGGGTGTTGCTGTGGTGGTGCTACCGGCCGTGGTCTAGTCTCAGCGGTCCTCTCCCTCACTCGACGGGGTCCTCTCCCCAACCTGGGCCTCTCCTCCACTACGGCTACATTCTCTCCTTTCTTCGGCTCGGGCATCACCTGGAGGATCGTTTCATCAATGAGGTACGTCCGCAACTGTCGAGGTCCATCATCACCCTCCTCCTCCTCATCGGAGTCCATAGCTATGACCACCGGGTCTAACGGCTCTGTCGGTGGGAGGTGCTCCGGAGCCGGAATCTTCATCCATCTCATGCCCCACACCCTCCAAGCTAGGCTGCCATCAGCTAAAGTTCTCAACCATTTCAGGTCGAGGTAGTAGTCACGGTCCATAATAGGCACCGGTGTAGCCAGAGGAACATACTCGGAAGAAGCCTCAAAGGAGGTTAGCTTTTCAGCTAGCCGAGTGGCGATAGCGCCACAACTCAAGTACCGGGAAGTGGCAGTAACCATCAAAGCAAGGCTAGCGCAGACTATGGTAGGAGCATTAAAGACCACCCTCTCGGTCCGCTCCGGGTTGAGGTAAGACATCAGAAGCAACACCTCATGATTGTTCAGTTTACTGATATCCGGTCTATCATAGAGGAGGTTCGAAAGAGAACGAAGAAAGATCCCCAGGTTACATGTTGAACATCATTAATCAACATGTTGCTTGAGGTGGGAGCTGACTTTCCGGTAAGACAAGGCATTAGGCGGCAGATCTTTCTCGGTAGATACGGATTCCCAATATACGCTGTGCCTCACCCAGATCTTTCATCTGGAAATGGTTCTTCAACCATTATTTAACCGAAGATAAGAGAGGAATGTCATTCCCAATCAAGAGTATGTCATCGACATACAATATCAAGAATACAATCTTGCTCCCACTCGACTTGATATATAAGCATGGTTCCTCGACCGATCGAGTGAAGCCATACTCTTTTATCACTTGGTCGAAACGATGATTCCAACTCCGAGAAGCTTGCTTAAGTCCATAAATGGAACGCTTAAGCTTGCATACTTTCTTAGGATGTTTAGGATCTATGAAACCTTCGGGTTGCACCATGTACATTTCTTCCTCCAAATAACCGTTTAAGAAGGCGGTTTTTACATCCATTTGCCAAATCTCATAATCATGAAATGCGGCAATCGCTAAGATTATCCGAATGGAACGTAGCATGACTACAGGTGCAAAAATCTCATCATAATGCAATCCTTGCACTTGAGTGAAACCTTTTGCCACAAGTCGTGCCTTATAGATATCCTGGTCGCGCGTCTACATATAACGCTTTATTTTGTAAAGCCATTTGCACTGTAGAGGTTTTACCTTATTAGGTAAATCAACTAGATCCCATACGTTATTCTCATACATGGAGTCCATCTCGGATTGCATGGCTTCGAGCCATAGCTTTGAGTCGGAACAGGCCATAGCACCTTTATAGGTTGCGGGTTCATTACTTTCTAGAAGTAAAACGTCATTCTCCTCGACCATACCAATGTATCTGTCCGGAGGATGAGAGTCTCTACCCGACCTCCTAGGTTCCTCAGGAATATTAACCGTATCATCAGTTGGAGGTACAGCTTCCTCCATCTGTTCCTCGGTTGTTGGTTCTGGAATCTCCGACAGCTCGAAGGTTTTATTACTCGACTTGTTCTCGAGAAATTCTTTCTCTAAGAACGTCGCACTAGCCGCAACACATACTCGATGTTCGGTAGGCGAATAGAAGTAATGACCAAATGTTCCTTTTGGATAACCTATAAAGTATGTCTTGACCGATCGCGGGCCGAGCTTATCCTCGTGACACCACTTGACATAAGCCTCGCAGCCCCAAACCCGAATAAAGGACAAGTTAGGTACTGTTCCCTTCCACATTTCATATGGAGTCTTGTCGACAGCTTTAGACGGACTTCGGTTAAGTATAAGAGCAGGTGACAAAAGAGCATAACCCCATAATGAATCAGGCACTATGGTGTGACTCATCATGGATCGAACCATATCAAGTAAGGTTCGATTTCTCCGTTTGGACACACTATTCAATTGAGGTGTTCCAGGTGAAGTTAACTGCAAAACGATTCCATAGTCTTTTAGGTGTTGATCAAACTCATTTGAAAGATATTCGCCACCACGATCTGAACGGAGTGCTTTAATCTTTCTACCCAGTTGGTTATGTACCCTATTCTGGTATTCCTTGAATTTCTCAAAGGACTCACTTTTATGCTTCATTAAGTAGACATATCCGTATCTACTCAAATCGTCCGTGAAAGTGATAAAATATCTATAGCCATCTCTAGCGGTAATTGACATAGGTCCACATACGTCCGTATGTATGAGTCCTAATAGGTCACTAGCGCGCATTCCAACACCTTTGAAGGAAATTCGAGTCATCTTGCCAATGAGACATGATTCACACGTGCCATATGCAGAAAATCCGAATGAGGGAATAGTCCCATTATCGACGAGTTTCTTTACGCGTTTCTCATTTATGTGTCCCATTCGACAATGCCATAGATAGGTTTGATCTTTGTCACCAACCTTTAATTTCTTATTATTCATGTGTAATACTTCCGTGGTTTGATCTAAGATATAAATTTCATTCATGGAAACTGCTTTACTATAAATCATTTCATTAAAAGAGAAAATACAACTATTATCCTTTATTGAAAATGTAAAACCGTCTTTAGCAAGTACAGAAACAGAAATAATGTTCTTAGATAAACTGGGTATATAGTAACAGTTATTTAAAGATAACTCAAAACCACTAGGGAGTTGGATTACATATGTTCCCTTCGAGGCAGCAGCTACTCGTGCTCCATTCCCGACTCGCAGGTCCACATCACCTTTTTCGAGAGGTATGATGTTCTTTAGGCCCTGCAAATGATTACACAGATGAGAACCACAACCAGTATCTAGTACCCAAGTTCCGAAATTTGCATGGTTAATCTCAATCATATGAATATAAGATGACATACCAACAGGAACGACGCGGCCTGCCTTGATGTCTTCACGGTAGACGGGACAGTTCCTCCTCCAATGTCCAGTCTTGTGACAATGGTGGCACTCTATGTCACCGCCCTTGCTCTTTGTCTTGCCCTGTGAGCCACTAGTCTCACCAGGCGCACTCTTACCGTTTCCTGGCTTCTTAAACTTTGGCTTACCTACAGCTAGGTCGCCATGAACCTTGCCCTTACCTTTACTCTTGTTGTGAATCGTGAGAACATCCTGCTTCATACTCCCACTCAATTTCATATCCTTCTCGGTCTGTACGAGAAGGGAGTGTAGCTCATGAGGACTCTTTTTCAAGTCATTCATGTAGTAGTTCGCCCTGAAAAGGGCAAAACCATCGTGAAGAGAATGAAGCATTCGGTCAATGACAATGCTCTCACTGATTCTACAATTCAGTGACTCCAGTTTCTCGACATTCTCAATCATGTGAAGAATGTGTGGGCTAACCGGTTGGCCCTTCTGGAGTTTCGCATCAAAGAAGCGACAGGTATGCTCATATGTGATGATTCTCGGTGCCTTTGAGAACTCATTAGTGAGCGTGGTGAAAATCTTGTTTGCACCTTGGGCAATGAAGCGTCTCTGCAAATTGGTTTCCATTGCAAAGATGAGTACGTTCTTTATCGCACCCGCTTCCATAACGAAATCACTATAAGCGAGTGACTCGTTGGCTCCTGCATTTGGGCCTGGGTTGACCGATATTGGTTCAGTTAAATACCTGAGCTTACCGTCAGCAATGACAGCATTCCGTAGTGCTGCCTCCCAGTCCGCAAATTGGACCCATCATTCTTCAGTCGAGTGGACTGATTCATTTGGTCCATAAACATTTTTAGCCAGGACGAACGATCTAGTGTGGCACTAGGCATTGGGATTGCGTTATTTCCAGCCATTTGTTGTAACAGTATTATCGATAATAAACGTGTTCTACACTGCGAAAGAAGAATAAAATAATAAGCATGTGCATCGTTTTGATTTTAAGTCTAATGAACTAATGTCATAACGCGAAGACTCAAAACATTTATACAATTGACCTCCCTCAAGAATTATATAAATGACCCCAAGACTCAATTCTCTGCAAATTGATAAGCTAACCTTTTAGGTAATTCTAACGTTAGAATTCTTGGTCGATAAATTTCTGTAAATTCTATCTTTAATCCATCATAATCACGAGAAACTCTTCGGACTATGATGTTGAGGTAAACTAAGTCAACACAACTACTTACCCAACGTAGAAGGGGTCATATTAGGCCTACCGACGAAGAAGGGACTCATAGATGTTTGCCCTTATAAAGACTAATCTCAATTTCCGATTTTTAGAGGAAGATCCCATCAACTATTTTTAATTCATTTTAAGTGAACTATAATCTAGCATGCGAGAATGATTTAAACTAAAGTGATGGCTTATAGACTGTGACATCTGCATGTCCATGAAAACTAACATACAACTATATGAGTCAATTTTCATGCATTTTAGTAGTAGGTGGTTTGGTTTTAGGCGGAATATGATGCAATTACTAGCAAGTGAATGAAAAGCAATAAAATGAAAAACGTAAAAAAAACAGTAAAAGTCCTAGTGTGGCCTATCCTATCAAAATGAACAATAAATACAAGTTTGGAATCCATCCTTGGACCCGAGAAGCTTGTCTTGATGTTCCATCTTGATCCATGTAGCGGGAGTGAGCTTGAATCTTCATCTTTAGTCTTCTTTGAAATTACAATAAATAAAATTACATAATTGACCTATTAATTACATTCTAATTTCAAAAACCCAAAACTAAAATAAAGGAGATTCGAGATCTCATAATTACATAAAAATTATGTTTCCTTCATTACGAAAACATAATTGACTAAGGCCACACTAAGTATTACAAATTACAACCGATTTCAAAATTAAATACGTAAATAAAATTCATTCATTCGATTCATTCAACATAATTAAAAGTATCAACTAAAAATAAATTAAACATACATAATACAATACATTAATTATGTTGATTAATTTATCCAAACCACCTATTTAAATTAAATTAAGTGACAATTTCGCAATTTAATCACATTAATTTCATTCAATCCATATTAAACTTGTAATATGAATTCTATCCGTCAAAATTTTAAACCGCTTTAAAATAACTCGGTATCTTTAAATTGTGAACCGATTCACAATAACTAATTGGCCAAAAATATAAAAAATAAAAACCAATTAAAATTGGTTCGGCTGAAAAAATAAACAAATTTTTTTTTTTATTATTTTTAACAGCTACTACACGGTTGATCATAAAAAAACAGCCCCTTCCCCTTTTTTTATTCGGCAATTAAGAAAAAAAAAACTTCCATAATTTTTTTCGGAAAAAAATCTTTCCTTCTTTTCTTTTTTTTTTCTGATTCGGTAATAGAGAAAAAGAATAACCTAAAAACGTTTTTTTTTCACAGCATACCTAAAAAAATTGAGCCGTCAAAATTATTTTCCTTTTGCGGCAAAAAAGCCCTAATACAAAAATTGATGAAGAACAAAGTTTATAGTTGCTAATAGAACATGGTTTAGCAAATGAATTAACAATCATGATTAATCTTATATGCTAAAACTATATAGCAAAAACAAGTTCTTGTATCAATGACATGATGATACTATATTTATTTTAACTTAATCTGCATTAAATCAAAATCTACCAATTCTCATATGATAATTTTAACCGATTAAAACAATGATATGATCTAAAGAAATTGGATATAAATCATCAAACAAAAGGAAAAACGAAAGAAGAAAAAAACAGGCCGAAAGATAAAAAACTCGGCCAAAAAACAATTTTTTTTTTTTTTTTTTTTTTTAGCCGAGAAAAAAACGAAACCCTAATTTTTTTTCTCGAAAATTAGGTTATAGTTTACATACAAATTTTTTGAAAATCATCAAGATTAAAATCGTAGCCTAGTGCTCTGATACCACTTGTGGGAAATAAGTCTGTATACTTCCCTTAAACTAAAAGGATTATAACGATTTAATGTAGATGATCAATGGTCATAAAATAAAATACATAAACAAAAGTAAAGGATTCAGAAATAACCTTTGGTCCTAGCAAATATGGCCTAAGAACAGTATCAAAATTGATATTCGCCTATTAGTTGCACCCAAGACGATCTGAGATATGCCCTTTGATTATGCTAGAAATCAATCTAAAATTTTCTGTAAAATTTTATTGTCTTTGTGTTCTTGTGATGAGAAAGAGGAGGCAAGGTCAAAAAAAAGCATTAGGGTAGAAATAATTCTCCCCTTTTTCTCTTATATAGACCGAATTACCAATTCAATTAGGAAAGAAATAACCTCCTAATTTTCGGCCAAACAGACCGAAAATAAGGAGTGTATTTTCCTTATTTTGGAATTTCCAAAAATATATAAAGTGTGTTAAATTGTCATCTAGTGAGGATCGAACCCATGACCTCTTGGCTTGTGTACCCTCACTATTACCACTATGACACATTCAACTTGTTGATATTAAATACAACTGATTATATTTAACTACGAATTAACAGATTAATTCGTCCAAACTAACCTTATATATATTTAATTAAATATAACTTATTATATTTAATTTACGAATTGACAGTTAATTCGTCTCAACTTAATATTATTTAATTTTCATTAAATAATTATCTCATCAACACATTGACTAACTTTTTAGTCATTTTGGGCATCAATGTAATTATATTTCTATAACCACATTTCTCAAATACGTCCTATAGGTGTGACCTTTAGGGACCAGTTGATCACCGCCATCTGTATGATAATAACGTCAAACTTTCTAGCAAGCCAAACGTTATTAGGTAAACGTTAATCAACTGATTAAATATACGAAGTATACCCTTGTGAACCTGTAAGAGATTTACAAATGTTATCACACTAATTTGTGGAGGACACCAGCTCCAACACACCACACTCAGCAGAAATATCAGTGATGGAATCCTTGGGATGCTTGGCCAACCCAAGGTGAGAAGCGAAAAGGTCCATGGTCAACAAGAAACTTGTGTTCATCAAACGAAACTCAACGGTTTGGGCAGCTGGGTCGTTAATAAACGAGCTCATAAACTCCAAGGTAAGAAAAGGGTAGGAATGTTTCCTCAGCCGGTACAACCCCGTAAATCCCAAAGTCTCAAATATGTGACGGACATCCGTCTCTATTCCCAAATCCTCTAAAAGTGTGGTATCCACACACCGAGTTGGCCTCATTTTGCGTTTATGCAAAACCACAAAACGCTCTCTCTGTTTAAAATCTACAAACACTTCCGTAGGGTACTCCGGTACCACGGGTACTACGGGTCCACTACCTTCCCCAGGCTCGGGCTGTGAAGCCCTCCCCCTCTTGCTCTGTCGGGTCCCTATGTTCAGTCTCGGCATCTGTTTCAGCATATAACTTAAACCAACTTGCATATACTAGTAAGGCACATAATTCACGCAATCGAACTTTAAATACTCAGCTAGGTACACACATTCACCAGCAAGTTCCCAATTCACTATATAATTTCAGTAATTTAGACAATCTCTATATTTGTGAAAAGCTTAGCATGATATACATGGTTTACTCAACCAATTCTAACATCCTAGCATGATTTAAATGCTACTCTATATACATGCTTAATGACATGTGAGGGATTCGTACATACTCATAGAAAGTTAATTTAAAACATATCATCCTCAACCTTCAATATTAAAAACAAACAACTCAATTAGACTTGTTAGACGGTCTCTACAGCTGTAACAATTTTGACATATTCACCATCAATCATCACCATTAGCATATTGAAGTTTACCCTTACTTAAATAGTCATATCCAACACCAATTTCAGATATAGAAAACGAATTTCAATTTGGGGCACTTTTAAGACGGAGTTTTAAGGCAACTTTTAGGGTGAAAATCATTAAAATCCAACTTTCAACATAGTATATACAACATATAGTACTCAATTACACCATCCAACCTGTAGGAAACAACCAAAAATCGATTTGATTTTGTAAACCCTAGAAATTTCGCCCCTAATTTTGCAATTTCTAGTCTATTTGTACATCAATTAATCACCAATATTCATGAAAGGGAAGCATGTGAGTCATATTACAACAATTAAAAGCAACGATTCGCCCATATAAATCGAAAATTTCAGTTTATACCATCATCCCAACAAATTTAAAGTAATAGAAACATGTAAATAGGGAAGAAATCATACCTTGATTAGATAAAGAAAGTAAAAGAACGAAATTAACAAGCAAATAACCAAACTAATCACCACCAACACTAGAAGAGAGGAGAGTTTTGTGAGAGATTTATGGCTAGGGTTCCAAATTAAGAAGAGAGAATGAGAAGAATAAGAAGAATTATGGGTTTTAAGAAACCCGTAAGAAGCTCGGTACTGTAGCCTACTCGATCGAGTGCCTAGGGTACTCGATCGAGTGCCCTCTACTCGATCGAGTAGGTGTTGTTTCGTCAAGTATCTGCAGAAAATTTCCACATCCCGACGTCATAGCTTCCTAACTAGATCGAGTGAGGTCTACTTGGTCTAGTAAGCACTCGCAGTCGGTCAAGTAAGGTTGAGTAATCGGTCAGAAAGACGAGATAAATCGAAGATTCCTGCAAAAACAATATTGCGTGTCGATTCCAAACTAAGTTCGGAATTCGCCACTAATTATTACACTTGCTCATGTATTACCATTACTACTCAAGCGCATCATACCGTCTCAACAAATAAGGTTTATGTCATATTTTGCTACAACAAATTCACCCAACTCGGTTTACCTGCTACCGAGTCATTTATATACACTATTACATTACCATATCACACTTGAACTCATCTTACTACATTACTAGCAAATTTGTGCTCACATCAACATGAAACATATAATTAGCGATAAATCATCCTTTCATATGTCGTTCAAATGTATATTCTACATAGTAAATTAAAGCTTAGCATGTTCCAGTTCCAATATAAGCAAATTGTTCAACACAATTAAACACCACGCAAGCGGAAAGTTTCAATCATCGAGCATTGTATACACGCATCATTAATTACTAATTATCGTACTATATCTTAACACTTCCTATAGGATCACCGTTATTAACAACTTGAAGCAAATACCAACACGATTACTATTCATACTACAGCATACACTTCCACACTTTTCACACATTTCTATATCATAAAACTTTTAACGTTTTTCTTTAACATCACGTAAGCTCACTAATTCTACCCAAAACTTCACTGCACATAATTCAAATGCAACCATTATACTCATACCGACTTTAATAAAGGCTCAACCTCGGATAATTACGATGCAATCTATATACACATCAATTACATATACACGGACTCCACATTCCCATGCCCAGTGACTGGCTTAAGTACAATGGGGCCAAGATTTTGAAATGAGGGCGCCTACTCACCCAAAATCTAGCATCAGCGGGGCTCCCATTATACATACACCAGGTTCATTTTATTAGACTCACTACGTTCATTATTTTTTATTGGTTACAGGTTCCAAAATCGTCGCTCTGATACCACATTGTAACACCCCCATATCCAGAGGAGCCTTAACTAGGCCTTCCTTAGCATATAAGAGCGTTACCATCTCGGTTGCCCGAGGACAATAATAGTCAAATGTCGATAAAAGAACGATTATGTTATATTACAAGTGATTTAAAACCAACTGACGATATAAAAGATACAACTCAATGGCTACTTGCTATTACTATCAAATCTCGTGAAGACTCATCCCTGCCCGGACTCCAGCTATCAACAACATCAACACCTGCTTAGACAGACTGCTCACCATAAGGGATCACAGCAGACACATAAAACAACAAGACAACCATAGAAGGTCAGTACTGAGACAAGACATGACAATACCAACGACAACTATCAATACAACACAACACAATCAGTCACACACACAAGCACACTCACTCCAACCAATCTCCATCACCGACTGTCCACTGGACCAGCCCTGCCAGTGGGGGACCGCAGCCGTACCCACCAAATCCCCGCTCATCATACCGAGCGATAACCCTGTCCCATTAATGTGCACATCCCCTCCCGTGGCGGGTTCCACGGAGGGCGAAACTAGGGCGTGAAGCCACTCCCGCAAGTGACTCCACTCAGCCGAGAACGCATCTCGAGAACCAAAGACAAACAATCACAGACAGCTGCAACACAACACAACCAACAGACTGTATATACCGACTGACCACCGTACACATACTGCCACACAAACACAACCACAATACAACAACAATACAACCACAACGACCGACTCACTAGACCATCTACAGAAACTGAGTAGGCGAACCTACCTTTAAGCAACTGCAACCACTCCATGCCAACATACGAAACATCCGGCAATCAAGCAACACCTATAACCACAACACAATCATCTATCACTACCAAGCAAACCCTAACTGCAAAGACAAGGATACGGATGATGATGACGACATACCTACAAGAAGAAACCCGGCAACAGACCGCTACCCGACTCAAGTTACGCTCTCCTAAGGCAGAAGAACCTGCAAAGGCTTCCATGGACGTTATATGGTGAAGGGAAGGGAAGGAGGCGACCTAAGGGTCTGAAGAAATGAGGCGGAAATGGTTTGCGGATTGAACAAAATGCGATTATAAACCCTCGCTGAAAACCCGTTACTCGATCGAGTGTCCCACATACTCAATCGAGTGCCACCCTACTCGATTGAGTATCCAAGCTACTCGATCGAGTAGCCTTTACTCTATCGAGTACCACGCACAACTCACAACCCAAGGTAACTTGGCACGTACTTCTAAGGATTATTCCCGCTCCCAAGGTAAGTCAACGCTGGTCAATGGGTCTCTAAAAGGGCGGGTATTACAAGTGTAGTTTTGAATAGTCATCTGATCCGTCCTATATCCGAGTTAACCGGAGTCGGGATCGTCCTAGACTAATGCTGGAAGGGAACATGCCCTGTACCTGACGGCCATATAAGGCGCGAGCCAGCAGGCGATACAAGGGGCCTCCCTCGGGTTTTGAAAATGAGAAATGGGGAGCCTGTTTAGGCGCGGGTTAGCCCACGATTTATGTGCCGTGTTCGGACCTTTTAGAAAACGTTATAAAACGTGTTGAAAATGGGTATTTGAACCCGGTTTGATTTGAAAGGGTCGTTTAGACCGCATTTGTTGATTTGAAGAACTCAACTCGAATAATCATCATTATTATGATAATATTCGGTGTCGGGTTCGATTTGACAAACTTGACATGAATAGTTTTGAAAATTATTATGGACTAATTGTTTTAAGTCCATTTGAATGTAATTAGTCGATACTCATCATCGTACCCGGGTTAAAATCCGGCATGGTATGTAGAACCAAGGATGACTTTGTGTTGGTGACTAATATGTTTGTTTGAAAATGTAAAGAAATGAAATAAAAGGCTTTAAAATACCTTTTAAATGTCATTAACCAAATATTATCACTGAAACACGGATTTAACCGTCATGGTATGAGGAACCATGGGTGAAAAATGCTTTATGGTCAAAACAAGTGAAATAAAATAACAATGGTTCAAAAATACTTGAAATGGTGAAAACCGATTACAAATATGAAAAATAGATTTAGGGAAATGACGAGAACAAACACGGTTGATCTCTGGTCTGAATACCCCATTTAGGCGCGGGCTAGTTGACGACCTAAGGGGCTTCTGCCTCAGACCAAAAATCAGTTTTGGCTCGTTTATTCCATGTTTTGGTTCCTGTTATGCATGTTTTAGCATGTTAGAGTCATGAAACAAATGAAAACATAATAAAAGAGGATTTTTACACCCTCATACTTACATGTTTGGTTATGGCGAGTGACCGACGTAAGTGTAACAACTCGTTTGATCGGAAAAAACTCGGTTTAAAACCGTTTTGGTAAGTAAAAAGAGTGTTTTAAAAGTTTAGTGATGGTGTAGTGGTCGAAATGGTCGGTCAAGTGATTTAATGCACGATGACGATACCAAACAATGTGTAAGGCTCGTGTTTACGATCGGTAGGTCGTAAATACGCGTCGGATTGTGACTTAAGAAGTCGAGTCGAGAATTTTAAGGGAGAAAAGAGGGGGCGGACACTCGCGTAAGTCTCAAATGGGTGGCATATGAGGGGTATTTATAGGAGAATGAGTGGTTGTGTGAGTTTTGAGCGACGTGGCCGCCTGGGCTGCTCAAAGAGGCGCGAGCCACGTCGCGGGTCTTCGAGCTGTGTTGTCGCTTTCACAACAAACGCAATCATGATTTGTTCTATCCTAGGTTTTGTAGTCACATGTTTGGTACTTGACCATTCATGAATCCGGGAAAACTTAGCATAAAAGGTTTGAAATGTTTGTTTTTTGTGGTTGACTCGGTTTGCCTCGTTGTTGGAGTCGGGATTTGAATTTTTGAGTCGGTTTTTGGTTCGGTGTCGGTTTTGACTCTAGTTAGTGTCATTGCGACCCCGTAGTCGTGCATTAAACACTCCAGGTATTTTTGAAATGTTTTATTTTCGAAATCGTTTTAAGTTTTTCGACGTAAAGTTGTACACAAACTGTCGATCAAACGCCGTGATTCCAAAGCATGTGGTAGTCCGATAATCATCGGGTGTTTGTTGGAGTCTCAGTAGATACTGGGTATCTACAGAGCCCCCACTATGACTGAGGCTTGGACAGGGCGAAAGTCAAAGTAGAGCCTGTGGGATTTATCTGTATGCATCCCTTTAACTTTAAGGATTATAACGAATTATAACATGATGAATGTTAGTCATAAAATTAAATTACATAAACAAAAGCATAAAGGATTAAGAAATAACCCTCGGTCCTAGAAAATTCGGCTAAGAACAATATCGCAATGATATTCGGCTATTAGTTGCACCCAAGACGATATGAGATATGCCCTTAACTTGTTGCTAGAATCGATCCCTCAATTTCTGTAAATTAATTAGGGTTTATCTTTTTGTGTTTTTTTTTAGATGAGAGGCAAGAATGGGAAAAAGAATTAGGTTAAAAATAAGCTCCCTCTTCCTCTTATTTTGATCCGAAAAAGAGAAGTGAATGGGGAGTCTTTTTTTCTTCCTCATTTCGGCCCAAATCCCACCGAAATAATAATGACTAAAATCCTTATTTTCGCTTATTCCAAAAATGTATAAAATGTATAAAATGTGTTAAATATAAATTGTCATCTAGTGAGGATCGAACCCATAACCTCTTGGTTTGAGTACCCTTACTATTACCACTATGACACATTCATCTTGTTGATTAAATATAACCGATTACATTAATTACGAATTAACATATTAATTCGTCCAAGCTAACATCATATACATTAATTAAATATAACTTATTATATTCAATTTACGAATTGACAGTTAATTCGTCTCAACTAATATTATTTAGTCGGCATTAAATAATTGTCTCATCAACACATTGACTAACTGTTTAGTCATATAAGGCATCAATGTGATTACATTTCCATAACCACATCTCTCAAACACATCCTTTAGGTGTGACCATTAGGGACCAGTTGATCACCGCCATCTTTATGATAATAACGTCAAACTTTCTAGCAAGCCAACCGTTATTAGGTAATCGTTAATCAACTGATAAAATACGAAGTATACCCTTGTGAACCTGTAAGAGATTTACAAATGTTATCACACTAATTTGTGGAGGACACAAGCTCCATCAAACTCCCACTTGTCCTCACAAGTGTATGTGCGATAACCGATTCTCATATCCTAAAATTTCTCCCACTCAATGTAAAACAATTTGCAAAATCTGTATTCAAAAAGGTCGTATTTTACAAGCGATCTGTATCAAGAGTGGTTTCCCCGACTAGAGAGTAACTTAGCTGATAAACGAATCATCATTCGAGCATGGCCATGCATTTCAGTTACAACTCCTCGAGTGGCCCTGACAAATAACTATACCTGATAAAGGTTGGATATTTTCCTCAACTCGAATCCTGCAGATATAAGCACAGTATGAAATGACCCAGAAAAAATCTAGTTAGCCTCCAGTTACGGCAGACCGTGAGAAAAAAAAACCAAAGTCACCCAAAAACTGCCTTAATCTCAAAAGACTGTCGATAGTCAAAAGAATCGACTCTAGGAACACAATGGATGTCCTATCCATGACCTGGCACCGAATGTTTTTAAACATTTAGGAATCCATTTCGTTGTCACAAAAAAAATTTGTCCTACGAGGTATCGTTATAATCTCGCATTTGTGATCGATCAGTCAACAGTTTGACTTATGGCTCGTTGAACCCTCCATCAATCGACTGCACAATATAATAGCTAGAGTTATCAGCTCTTGTAGGCGATTACGGACCAAAATAAAATATAATGTAATGCAGTTCACTTTGTGGCGTTCAATGTTGTCAGTACAATCCACATGAAAAACAAAATATTATATAAAAACGATGAAGTTATAAATAGTATATGAAAAAGATAATGTATCAAATCCATAATCAACTACTACAACTCAGGAACACGTTTAATTCCCATGAAAATAACGTGCCCTTCATGCTTATCAAAATTCAACGGTTTAGTGAGAGGGTCCGCGATGTTATCATCCGTCGCAATCTTGTCAATCACTATCTCTTCTTGCTCCACGTAATCACGGATCAGGTGAGCTTTTCGATGTACATGTCTAGATTTGTTGCTAGACTTTGGCTCCTTAGCCTGGAAGATGGCACCTCTATTGTCACAATAGATGGTGATCGGGTCATTCGAACTAGGAACTATCGTAAGTCCTTGTAAGAATTGACGCATCCATATCGCTTCCTTAGCTGCTTCCGAAGCGGCATAGTACTCGGATTCAGTGGTAGAATCTGCTACAACACTCTGTTTGGAACTCTTCCAGCTGACCGCAGCACCATTAAGAGTGAAGACGAACCCGGACTGAGATTTTGAATCATCTCGATCCGTTTGGAAGCTAGCATCTGCGTAACCGATTGCGCATAGCTTAGTATCGCCTCCATAAGTCAATACCCTATCCTTAGTCCTCCGTAGGTACTTGAGGATATTTTTAACAGCTATCCAGTGTGTTTCACCTGTATTCTTTTGGTACCGACTCGTCATACTCAATGCATATGCCACGTCTGGATGTGTGCATATCATGTCATACATGATTGATCCTATTGCAGATGCATAAGGAACACGACTCATGCGCTCAATCCCTTCAGGCGTCGTGGGTGACTGAGACTTGCTCAACTACATCCCAGATGTCATTGGAAGGTTCCCCTTCTTGGAGTTGGTCATGCTGAACTTCTCAAGAAACTTATCCAAATAAGACTTCTGACTAAGTGATAACGTCCGTCGTGATCTATCTCGGTAGATACGGATTCCCAAAATGCGTTGTGCCTTACCCAGATCTTTCATCTGGAAATGGTTCTTCAACCATTCTTTAACCGAAGATAGGAGAGGAATGTCATTCCCAATCAGAAGTATGTCATCGACATACAATATCAAGAATACAATCTTGCTCCTACTCGACTTGATATATAAGCATGGTTCTTCGACCGATCGAGTGAAACCATACTCTTTTATCACCTGGTCGAAATGATGATTCCAACTCCGAGAAGCTTGCTTAAGTCCATAAATGGAACGCTTAAGCTTGCATACTTTCTTAGGATGTTCAGGATCTATGAAACCTTCGGGTTGCACCATGTACAACTCTTCCTCCAAATAACCGTTTAAGAAGGCGGTTTTCACATCCATTTGCCAAATTTCATAATCATGAAAAGCGGCAATCGCTAAGATTATCCGAATGGAATGTAGCATGACTACAGGTGGAAAAATCTCATCATAATGCAATCCGTGCACTTGAGTGAACCCTTTTGCCACTAGTCGAGCCTTATAGGTATCTGGTTGCGCGCCTACAGAACGCTTTATTTTGTAAAGCCATTTGCACTGTAGAGGTTTTACCTTATTAGGTAAATCAACAAGATCCCATACGTCATTCTCATACATAGAGTCCATCTCGGATTGCATGGCTTCGAGCCATAGCTTTGAGTCGGAATAGGCCATTGCACCTTTATAGGTAGCGGGTTCATTACTCTTTAGGAGTAACACGTCATTCTCCTCGACCATACCAATGTATCTGTCCGGAGGATGAGAGACTCTACCCGACCTCCTAGGTTCCTCAGGAATATTAACTGTATCATCAGTTGGAGGAATAACTTCCTCCATCCGTTCCTCGGTTGTTGGTTCTGGAATCTCCGACAGCTCGAAGGTTCTATTACTCGTCTTGTTCTCGAGAAATTCTTTCTCTAAGAACGCCGCAATAGCCGCAACAAAAACTCGATGTTCAGTAGGCGAATAGAAGTAATGACCAAATGTTCCTTTTGGATAACCTATAAAGTATGTCTTGACCGATCGCAGGCCGAGCTTATCCTCGTGTCTCCACTTGACATAAGCCTCGCAGCCCCAAACCCGAATAAAGGACAAGTTAGGTACCGTTCCCTTCCACATTTCATATGGAGTCTTGTCGACAGCTTTAGTCGGACTTCGGTTAAGTATAAGAGCAGCTGACAAAAGAGCAAAACCCCATAATGAATCAGGCACAACCGTGTTCGATTTCTCCGTTCGGATACACCATTTAATTGAGGTTTTCCAGGTGGAGTTAACTGTAGAACGATTCCACAGTCTTTAAGGTGTTAATCAAACTCATTTGAAAGATATTCGCCACCCCGATCTGAACGGAGTGCTTTAACCTTTCTACCCAATTGGTTTTCAACCCTGTTCTGGTATTCCTTGAATTTCTCAAAGGACTCACTTTTATGCTTCATTAAGTAGACATATCCGTATCTACTCAAATCGTCCGTGAAAGTGATAAAATATCTATAGCCATCTCTAGCGGTAATTGACATAGGTCCACAAACATCAGTATGTATGAGTCCTAATAGGTCACTAGCGCACATTCCAACACCTTCGAAGGAAATTCGAGTCATTTTGCCAATGAGACATGATTCACACGTGCCATATGTAGAAAATTCGAATGCGGGAATAGTCCCATTATCGACGAGTTTCTTTACGCGTTTCTCATTTATGTGTCCTATTCGACAATGCCATAGATAGGTTTGATATTTGTCACCAACCTTTAATTTCTTATTATTCACGTGCAATACTTCCGTGTTTTGATCTAAGATATAAATTCTATTCATGGAAACTGCTTTGCCATAAATCATTTCATTGAAAGAGAAAATACAGCTATTATCCTTTATTAAAAATGAAAATCCGTCTTTATCAAGTACGGAAACTGAAATAATGTTCTTAGACAAACTGGGTACATAGTAACAGTTATTTAAAAATAACTCAAAACCACTAGGGAGTTGGATTACATATGTTCCCTTCGAGACAGCAGCAACTCTAGCTCCATTCCCGACTCGCAGGTCCACATCACCCTTTCCGAGAAGTGTGATGTTTCTTAGGCCCTGCAAATGATTACACAGATGAGAACCACAACCAGTATCAAGTACTCAAGTTCCGAAACTTGCATGGTTAATCTCAATCATATGAATATAAGATGACATACCAACAGGAACGATGCGGCCTGCTTTGCCTTGCCCTGTGAGCCATTAGTCTCACGGTAGACGGGACAGTTCCTCCTCCAATGTCCAGTCTTGTGACAATGGTGGCACTCAATGTCACCGCCCTTGCTCTTTTCCTTGCCCTGTGAGCCACTAGTCTCACCGGGCCCACTCTTACCGTTTCATGGCTTCTTGAATTTTGGCTTACCTACAACTAGGTCACCTGGAGCTTTGCCCTTACCTTTACCCTTGTTGGAAATCGTGAGAACATCCTGCTTCATGCTCCCACTTAATTTCATATCCTTCTCGGTCTGTACGAGAAGGGAGTGTAGCTCATGAGGACTCTTTTTCAAGTCATTCATGTAGTAGTTCGACCTGAAAAGGGCAAAACCATCGTGAAGAGAATGAAGCATTCGGTCAATGACAATGCTCTCACTGATTTTGCAATCAAGTGCCTCCAATTTCTCGACATTCTCAATCATGTTAAGAATGTGTGGGCTAACCGGTTGGCCCTTTTGGAGTTTCGTATCAAAGAAGCGACAGGTATGCTCAAAAGTAACGATCCTCGGTGCTTTTGAGAACTCGTAAGTGAGCGTGGTGAAAATCTTGTTCGCACCTTGGGCAATGAAGCGTCTCTGCAAATTGGTTTCCATTGCAAAGATGAGTACGTTCTTTATCGCACCCGCTTCCATAACGAAATCACTATAATCAAATGACTCATTAACTCCCGCATTGGGGCCTGGGTTTACCGGTATTGGCTCAGTTAAGTACTTGAGCTTACCTTCAGCAATGGCAGCATTCCGTAGTGCTTTCCTCCCGATCCGCAAAGTTGGACCCATCATTCTTCGATCGCGTGTCTTGATTCATGTTGTCCATAAAAACTTTCAGCCAGGACTCGCGTCCAAGTGTGGCACTAGGCATTGGGATTTCGTTATTTCCAGCCATTTGTTGTAACAGTAATGTAAACGTGTTCTACACTGCGAAAAGAAGAATAAATAATAAGCATGTGCATCGTTTTAATTTAAGTCTAATGATCTAATGTCATAACGCGAAGACTCAAGCATTTATACAATTGACCTTCCTCAAGAATTATATAAATGATCCCAAGACTCAATTATCTGTAAATTGATAAGCCAATCTTTTGGCTAATTCTACTGTTAGAATTTTTGGTCGATAAATTTCTGTAAATTCTATCTTGAGTCCATCATAATCACGAGAAACTCTTCGGACTATAATGTTGAGATAAACTAAGTCAACACAAACTACTTACCCAACGTAGAAGGGGTCATATTATGCCTACCGACGAAGAAGGGATTCATATTTGTTTGCCCTTATAAAGACTAATCTCAATTTCCGTTTTAGAGGAAGATCCCATCAACTTTATTTTAATTCATTTTAAGTGAACTAATATCTAGCATGCGTGAATGAATAAACTAAGGTGATGGCTCAAAAACATGTGACATCTGTATGTCTATGAAAACTAACATACAACCTATATGTGTCAATTTTCATGCATTTTAGTAGTAGGTGGTTTGGTTTTAGGCGGAAAATGATGCATAAAATATCATGTGAATGAAAAGCAATAGGAATGAAAAACGTAAAAAACAATAATAAAGTCCTAGTGTGGCCTATCCTATCAAAATGAACATTAAATACAAATTTGGAATCCATCCTTGGACCCGAGAATCTTGTCTCGATGTTCCATCTTGATCCATGTAGCGGGAGTAAGCTCCAATCTCCATCTTTAGTCTTCTTTGAAAATTACAGTAAATAAATTTACATAATAAACCTATTTATTACATTCTAATTTCAAAACCCAAAACTAAAGAAAAATAAAGGAGATTCGAGATTCATAATTACATAAAAATTATGTTTCCTTCATTACGAAAACATAATTAACTAAGGCCACACTAAGTATTACAAATTACAACCGATTGCAAAAAAAATATGTAAATAAATTCATTCAACGATTCATTCAACAAAAGAAAAGCATCAACTAAAATAAATAAATATGCAAGACATAATTCTTTAATTATGTTGATTAATTTTATCCAAACCACCTATTTAAATTATCAAATTAAGTGACAATTCCTCAATTAATCACATTAATTTCAATCTTAATTCATATTAAACTTGTAATATGAATTTAATCCATCAATGTTTTAAACTGCTTTAAAATAATTAGGTATCTTTTAATTATGAACCGCTTCACAATAATTAATTTGCCAAAACAAAACAACAAAAACTTCCTTTTTTTTATGGTCTCAGCAAAAAAGAAAAAAACAGATTTTTTTTTTTATTCTGCCCAGTCGTGAACAGTAATAGAAACGAAAAAAAAAAAAAATTTTCTTCTTTTTTCTCGGCTGAAAACCGAAACAAAAAAACATTAACCTATTTTTGTGTCTCGGCCAAAAAAACAGCCCAATTTTTTTTTTCATGCGGCTGAAAAACCCTAAACAACAAAAAAACAAAATTTTCTTTTGAAAAACAGCCGCACTCATCGATCGAAAAAACGAACAATTGTTTAAAGTTGCTATTTACAAGATTTGGCATATTCAACTTTTAATTTAAACACATATTCAAATTAGATAATTCAAATTTAGCCTGTTAAAAGAATATCTGAATCATGATAGAACCGTTTATCATAATTGATTTGAATTTTGTTAAGTTAAGTTATATGCCAAAAAACAGCAAAAACAATTCATTAATCCGACAAAACCAATTTCCATTTACATCCCGATTTATTAAATCAAAACATCTACAAATTATCATATTATTATCTTAACCGATTAAAAATAACAATATGAGAATCAAATGGAAATCAAAACAACAAAACCAAAAAAAAAAAAAAACGAAAACGGCAAAAAAAAAAAAATTTCTCTCGGCAAAAATTTTATTTTTTTTCACAGCCGAACCTTTTTTTTTTATTTGTTTTCGAAACCCTAATGTTGTTTACAAACAATTTTATGAAAATCATCAAAATTAAAATTCGTGGCCTTGGCTCTGATACCACTTATGGGATTTATCTGTATGCATCCCTTTAACTTTAAGGATTATAACGAATTATAACATGATGAATGCTAGTCATAAAATTAAATTACATAAACAAAAGCATAAAGGATTAAGAAATAACCTTCGGTCCTAGCAAATTCGGCCTAAGAACAATATCGCAATGATATTCGCCTATTAGTTGCACCCAAGACGATATGAGATATGCCCTTAACTTGTTGCTAGAATCGATCCCTCAATTTCTGTAAATTAATTAGGGTTTATATTTTGTGTTTTTTTTAGATGAGAGGCAAGAATGGGAAAAACAATTAGGTTAAAAATAAGCTCCCTCTTCCTCTTATTCTGATCCGAAAAAGAGAAGTGAATGGGGAGTCTTTTTTTCTTCCTCATTTCGGCCCAAATCCCACCGAAATAATAAGGACTAAAATCCTTATTTTCGGTTATTCCAAAAATGTATAAAATGTGTTAAATATAAATTGTCATCTAGTGAGGATCGAACCCATAACCTCTTGGTTTGAGTACCCTTACTATTACCACTATGACACATTCATCTTGTTGATTAAATATAACCGATTACATTAATTACGAATTAACATATTAATTCGTCCAAGCTAACATCATATACATTAATTAAATATAACTTATTATATTCAATTTACGAACTGACAGTTAATTCGTCTCAACTAATATTATTTAATCGGCATTAAATAATTGTCTCATCAACACATTGACTAACTCTTTAGTCATATAAGGCATCAATGTGATTACATTTCCATAACCACATCTCTCAAACACATCCTTTAGGTGTGACCTTTAGGGACCAGTTGATCACTGCCATCTGTATGATAATAACGTCAAACTTTCTAGCAAGCCAACCGTTATTAGGTAATCGTTAATCAACTGATAAAATACGAAGTATACCCTTGTGAACCTGTAAGAGATTTACAAATGTTATCACACTAATTTGTGGAGGACACAAGCTCCAACAGAGCCCCCAGGTCAATCGAAGATTACAACCTGGAGACCCAAGCGACGTCGAGGCGGCTCGAAAGGGATCGGGCCAAGGACCTGCCGTCGGGAAGGGCGACGCCAAGGCGACTCGAGGGTACGAGCCAGGGACCTGTCGTCGGGAACAGTTTAGAGTCTGTCGATTGTCCGTGCGGGTCGTTTAAAGTCCGTTAGACTACGTACAAAGGCTCGCCAGCCATAAGAAGGAGTCATACCTGAGGCATCTTCGGATATGTCTTCGCATGTTTGCGGATAAAGGCTCGCCAGCTGTGATAAGGAAATGTACCCGAGGCGTCTTCGGGATCTGTCCTTGGAAGGTTGCGGACAAAGGCTCGCCAGCCATGATAAGGAAATGTACCCGAGGCATCTTCGGGATCTGTCCTTGAGAGTTTGCGGACAAAGGCTCGCCAGCCATTGTAAGGAAATGTACTCGAGGCATCTTAGGGATGTGTCCTTGATGTGGTTGCGGATAAAGGCTCGCCAGCCATGACATGGTCGGTTAATGGACCATGGGAATAGCCGCGTCAAATGGGCTTGTTTTGAAAGTAGCGAACTCGTGATGCCGCTGGGGAAATAGTGAGTATGGATTTTCACTATCACTGTTTTTGGAATGAGCAGGTTCCGCGAGGAAGCCCCCTGCTGGTATTTGGAGGAATGGTGGATTTGGAATCTTCACCATTCGTCGTTCTTCTTTGAACTTGAAGTGGCGGTTTTGATCGCCGTTTGTTTTAATTTTGAAGGAAAATAGCAATTTTGAGTTTGCTATTGCGTTTGAAGTGACGGTTTATATGCCGTCGTTGACATTTGTAAGAAATAGCGAATTTGGAATCTTCGCTATTAATTGAAGTGACGGTTTATGTGCCGCCATTGACATTTGATGAGAATAGTGAATTTGGAATCTTCACTATTGATTGAAGTGACGGTTTATGTGCCGCCGTTGACGTATGTGGTGAAAATAGCGGAATTCAATTTCCAACTATTATCTTGAAAATGACGGTTTTAATTGCCGTCGCTTAAAATTTGGAGAAATAGCGGTTTTTGAATTTTCGCTATTATTTTTGAAATTTTGATGGAAAATGGTGAATTTTGATTTCACCATTATTTTTGAAATTGGCGGTTTTGATCGTCGTTTGCTTGAAATTTTTTGAAAACAGCGAATTTAAATTTTCACTATTTGTTTTTGTTTTTGAGAAAATGACGACCTTTAATATCGTCGAATGAAAACTTGAAGTTTATCACGGGAAATTGGGCTAAAGCCCAAAATCCGCTGAAAGAGCAAAGGGGAGGCCTGGTTTAGGCGCGAGCCACCTGGCGAACCAAAGGGGCTTTCCTATTTTTCTGTAAATGACGCGAGGTTGGTCCACATATCAACCTCACTTCATCTTCTTCCTTTTGACACAAAAACCCGCAAAAATCGCCATTTGAAGGACCTTTGCTAGCTTCCACTCGTGCCATCATCAACAATGTCATCTCAAGGTATGTATTTCCTCTTGATTCCATTTAAAATTGTTGATCCTTAGCTTGATTGAATTAGGGCGAAATTTACCCTAGAAAATCGAATTGGGTGTTTTTGATTGAGCCCATTTCGAGTGAAATTGATCTTTGCATTAGGTTAGAAACCTGTTTGGGAGTATAGGGGTGCTTTTAGTTTGCATTTTAGTCCCCGTTCCCGCTCCCTATGCTCGAAAAACGTGAGTGAGGCGAGAAACCGTCTCATTTCACAATGCCAAGTTTATTTTCTTGGGTAGTGGGTCCCACTAGGTTGTATTGTAGTTGGGAAAACCCGTATTTGCCATTTATGGATCTTCGTTGGATATTTGTGGGCAAAGTTGGATTTTTGCCTTTTGTGACGGTCTTACATCTGACAAAATAAGCGCCTGTTTGGGCTTGAATTGAGTCAGTTTGCCTTGAAATAGACCTTATTGGTAATTTAGGTCACCTTGAAGCGTGATAAAATCACGTTTGCCTTTTTGCGGTCGTTTTTGAAATTTTGACCGGTTTGGGCTCAAATTAGCGTATGAATTGCCTTTTTTGAGCCGTAGAAAAATACTCCATTGTGTCGGGAATGTATTTTGGGTTGTTGGCGGGCCCTGTAGGGGTCTTAAAATGCCGTTTTTTTTTTTGTTTTGATTCGTCTTTTGCTTGAAAAGAGGGGCGAGTCGTTTTTGTTTGTTTGTTGTGAATAGTTTTGTTTGGTTGGATTTTGGGCGGGATTGCCCTTGTTTTGTATTGCAGGTTTTTTGTTTGGGTTTATCCATTTCATGCCGTCGTAATGCCGAAATTTCGGCTGACGTTTTTTTGTTTGTAGGAGAGTGTTCGGGACAGACCGGGTCCGTTGCTGCGACTCTAGAGGAGTTGTTCGGGGTGGGGCCGGTTAGCACGCCTGCCGTGGTTGTGGAGGACGTCACCGAGGAGGAGAGACCTCCTGAGCAGACTGCTGGGGCCTCAAGGGCCGTCGAGGAGCGTGAGGCGCCCGTTGTTGGGGCCACTGTCACTGGGAGAGCTCAGAGTGGGTCTGAGGCTGGTACCTCTGGGAGGAGGGTTTCTTCGAGGGAGCGTCGTCCTCGGGCGACTAGGCGGTCGTTGCGGGACGTGGCCAGGGTCGTTGAGCTGGGCCCTACCCACCACGTTGAGTCTCGTGGCCATAAGAGGCGGAGAGCGGAGACAGCTGAGGACGATGCTGACGTCGCGAGTTGGAGAGCCAGGCGAGTTACGGCCCCGCGGGGGTTGCTTTTGCGGGCGGCGCCTGACTGGGCCGAGGGTTTTGACGGAAGCCAGTTGTTGCTTCGACTCGACCGACACCTTTCCTACCGTGCTCACGAGGGCTTGGTGAGTCGTGTTCCCCGATTGAATTTTGTCACTTTTGAAGTGTCGGGCCTAAATAGGCATTCTGACGTTGTCTGTTTTTGATTTCAGGAGATTGGCACCACGGGGACTTTCTCGGGCTTTTCCACCTTCTTGGGTTTCTACTACGTTCTCCGAGCCGGGATGAGGGCGTTGATAGAGAGAGGTCGGCTTTTGGGCCGTTGGTGACCTCTTGGCGGGACATTCACAGGTCTTCGATCAGGGCGAACCTGTGTTTGATCCGCGCTATGTTGGATCGGTACTGGGATACAACGTCGTCGTTCCACATGGAGTTTGGGGAAGTTGGCGTGACCTTAGAGGACTTTGCCATGGTATCCGGCCTTCCCTGTGGCGAGTTGCCCATTGAGTTTACCGAGACACCAGAGAGAGTGTCCTCTCTTGCGGTCACTGCTTTGATCGGTACTGCTTTTCCAGAGCCTTCCGACGTCACTCCGTACTTGATCGCGAGCTCGTACGTGAAGGACCACTTCACTGGGAGGGTGGCAGGTGTTGCTCTGGCGCCGTTGCCGAGCCCGGAGGCTTATGTTGAGGCCGACACGAAGGAGACGCGGCTGTGGTTGTGGTACTTCTTGGGTGCCACGTACTTTGGCGACAAGGGTGAGCGCTTTTCGACCAAGGTACTTCCTCTCCTCACCGACCTTGACACTTTGGGTCGGTTTGACTGGGTTACGCCGGCTTTGGCGAGTTTCACCCGGTACTTGCACGCGACGGTGCGTCCGGAGAGAGTGGGAGCAGGTAATGCTCCTGCTTTGGTTGGTCCCGACCTCATCTTTGAGGTACGAGTTTTTTTTTATTTTGATTTTGATTTTGATTTTGATTTTGGCAATTTTTGGGAAATTGGCTGATTTGTGTTTGCTTTGTTTGATTACAGGCTTGGTTGTATGCTTACTTCACCCCTCTGCGTCCGGGGACTACAGACGGTGTTCCCTCGGCTTACCCTGCTGTGAGGGGTTGGACAGTGGCTCGGAAGAAGTCGATTAAGTCGACTTACGAGGACTGCAGGCGTCGCGTGAACAAGCTTCGGGTTGCTGATGTAAGTTCTTGTTCTCTTCCCCTTTCTCCTTTGTAGAGATAGATAGAGATAGGGTGACTAGGTAGCTTATGAAGCCCCCAGTTAGCTGAACAACTTTGTTTTGAATGCAGTTTGTTGGGCGGCCATGGGAGCACTACACGGGTGTACCGGCTGCCATCAGGGAGCGTTTGCGACCTCGCAGCTCCCTGCGCCTGCACTTGGAGACGGCGATTGAGCCGGTTTGGTACCTGGGCGAGCGTTTAGTTCGTCAGTGCTTCACCGAGACTTTAGTCGTGCCGGTTGACCCGCCTAAGGTGTTGTTCCAGGAGTCGACCCCTGATGAGGTTGAGGAGCACCTTCACGGTCAGGGAGGTGAGGAGTCATTCTTTGGGACGTCGACTACGACACCTTCCGGTTGTCGAGGCTTGCTTGGTACCCGATCGAGGTATGTTTTCCTCTTTTCTTTTGTTTTCATTGCCTCTCTTGATAGGAGGGTTTGTCATCTTTGATGTGGATCCAAATGGTAGGGAGTCGACCCGCTGATGAGGACTCAGCCCCCAGCTTTTCCGACGGAGACCACTTTTCAGGGGCCGGGTGGCGAGGAGCTACAGTTGCGCTTACCGGAGCCCGCGGCGGCCGAGGTGACCGATGCTAGCATGGAGTGGAGGTTGATTGTTCTGAGGGTGAGTTCCTGACTTGAACAATTTCTCCAATTATACTTTGCCTTACATTGTATTGAAGGACATTTTTGTTTTGCAGGTGACAACTGTTAGTCACCAGGACTTGTGGCGGATGGCTAACCGCTGGAGGGCGGTTGCTGGTGACTTGGCTACGAGGGAGGCTCGGCTTTCTCAAGTACGTTTTGTGTGCTGTTTTTGTGTATTCGGTGTTGTATTTCACGTTTTTAGATCTTGAGGATCTGTTATTGTGTTTTGTAGGGCGCTGCGAATCCGGCGGAGCTTGCTCTGGTCCGTGCTGAGTTAGAGGCAGCTAGGTCGATGATCGAGGCCCAAGGGTTGGGGATCACTCGTCGGGACTAGGAGTTGAGGCGTCGTGAGGACGAGCTGCGGAGCCGAGACGCGGAGATTGCTTCTCTCAGGGCCCAGTTGGCTACGGCGGAGGAGCTTCGCGTCGTGATGGAGCAGGAGATGCTCGAGAGTTCTCCGGAGAGGGAGTCTGAGCAGGTGGTGGTGTCTGCGTTGGTGGCGACTCCTAGTGAGACCAGGACTGGTCCGACGGGAGACGTCGAGTAGTTGTTGTAGTTTGTCCGTGTCTTGGACTCTTGTCTGTACTTATTTACATTTTGCGTGAGGCGGTTTGTATATATGTATTTTTGGATTGTGGTTCATTTTGTGATTTTTGGCTTTTGTGTTGTGTTTCGGAGGAGCGCTGTCGGCTTTCGATTCTCCTTTTGATATTTGCACCAGTTCCTGCATCGTTAGTGTAGAAAACAGACGACAGATAGCATATACGCATAAACGTAAACACGTAGAAGCATTTGATTGAAAACCAAAATTAACCAAGATGACTTGAAGTTAAAATTGAAATTTGAAATGAATTTTGAAAATTCCGTGACAAATCGTCACGTTCGGAATTCAAAAGGAATTGATTTGAAAATTTGAGCAATTAACTCGTGTTGTGAATTAAATTGCGTCGAAATTATTGAAATCGACTCGAAAAATTCAAACTCAAACCGTCAGGAAAGAATTTTTAGAAAAGGATTTTTGCGAGTATATTTGATTTTGAGGTCAAGACTCGAATTTGTGAGTGCTTGAATTTTTGAGGAAAATTGACGTCGTGTTACCAATTTTCGATTTTGATTTTTTGCCGGCAAATTGCGAAAAAGCGAAAAATTTTCGGAATTTCGACTAACATGGAAACGATCCATCGCGGATCGGGGCGACTAGACCTTCCCCCCTTAAAAAAAGAAAGAAAAATCCGTATGTTTAAAGTTGCGTCTTGGAAACCGTGTCGGATTTTGTAAAACGCGAAAACAAGGAAATGTGAGTGTGAGGAAACACAAAATGACCTGAATCATCCCGAAAAGGCGCGAGCTTCCTGGCGAGAGGTTTGAGGTGTCAGGAGAAAACACAAGTTGAAAGAGACAAGTCATCAGCGGGAATCCTGGGGAAGGCCTAAAGAGGCGCGAGCAGCCTGGCGATGGAAGCCAGCTCTCCCCTTTTTCTGAAAAACGCGCTGATTATTTTTGTATAAATAGGGACGTTTGCGCTTCATTTTTTCATCATCTTAAACACAAAAACATCTCTACAAAACCTCTTCTTCTTCCACAAAAATATTTCATGGATGCTTTTGAGAACGCATTGCGACAATGGTGCTGGGATTTGTCGCCTCCCGAAAAGTATCAACTCGCTTGCATGGGAGTTGGTTAATTGTTGGTGCTTCACTGCTTCGTCAAGTCAAGGTGCAACCTTCATTTCTCGAAGCATGTTCTCGGTTTTGGGATTCGAAACATCATGTTTTCGTGTTACCGAAAGGCGAAATTTGTCCTCTTGCCGAAGAAGTTGGAGCCATTGGTGGGTGGCCGGGTTGTGTTTCGGTGCTTCCTCCGACTCGGTTGTGCTACAAGGAGAAATTCCGTTCCATGTTGGGCTTATCAACAAGCCAAATCAACTTTCTTCTTGCTCCACATGGTGTGGATATGTTGGCTCTTATCAACATCTTTTCAAACCGATTAGATGTTAATGTCTCGGAGGTGGCTAGGAGAAGGGCTCTTGCATTTTGCCTCGTCCATGTGTACCTCTTTGTTGATGTCTTGAAGAAGGAGGGGCCGAGATGCCATGGTAGCATGACCCTCATCTACGTGATTGAGCAAATGGAGCATGGTAGAGATCCTTCATGGTTGGTGCTTGGAGAGATTATCCAAGCCTTGGACAAGGAAGGTTCTTGTGGAGAAGCTCCCTCTTTCGGGTCCTCGAGGAACCTTCAAGTGTGGCTATTGGAGAGGCTAAGGTATGTAGAGCCTCCGGTTAATCCTTCTTCTTACTCCTTCCGTCACCTTACCATGAGGAAGAAGTTGTACCCGGATAGTTTTGCTTCCACCGAGGCCTATTGGGCCACAAGATTGGCGGAGGAGGGTGGTCCTCATATCCGTTGGGTGGTGCCGTGGTGGCACTTGAGGTCCTTCACGGGGTTGCCCGCTTCGGGTGCTAGTCCTCGTTCTTTTATGGTGGTGGGTTTGAAGGTTGTTTCCTTCATTTATCCCGAAAGGCTCATGAGGCAAATGGGGCGTCAACAAAAGGTGCCCGCTCAAGATAGTCTTGTCCAAGAGAATGTTTTCCGGAACTCCGCGCTTGTGGAGTTCTTCGAAAGATGGTGTAACAACCCCATACTCCAAGTGCCTTACCAGGACCACCCAGGTATAAGGACGTTACCATCTCGGTTACCCGAGGCAATGATAGTCAAATAAACAATAATGAAACGATATTTAAATAGTAATACTTTAGCGAAAGGTTACAATCCAAAAACCAAACCAAATACTAATACATGTTCTCAAAACGGCTGTCTACTGAACTAACTGAAATGTATATGAAAACTACTAAGCTACAGCGGAAGACTTCTATCATCTGATCGTGGCAATCCCAGTACTCATGTCATACCTGCTCAATATCTGCTCACCATCCCCGAATGGATCACCGCAGGTTTTAAAACATTAACCGGGGTCAGTACTATTTACACAAGAGGTATAATCAACAATACAGTAACCAACACAACTCAAACATTCATACACGATCAAGCACTCCACTCCATCTCCGTCTCCGACTGTCCAATGGACCAGCCCTGCCAGTGGGGGACCGCAGCCGTTCCCACCTAAGCCCCGCTCATCATACCGAGCGATAACCCTGTCCCATTAATGTGCACATCCCCTTCCGTGGCGGGTTCCACGAAGGGCGAAACTAGGGCGTGAAGCCACTCCCGCAAGTGACTCCACTTAGTCGAGAACGCATCTCGAGAACCACAGACAAACAATCACAATCACAATCACAACATCGTCTGAATCAACCAATTATACTAATTACAGCACAACACCACACCACATGTAAGTAATACTGAGTAGGGAAACCCTACCTGGAAAGCACAATTGTCGACGATCTCACAAAATTGAAGTCAAAAAGCTTCCTCTACGAATCCTCCTCCTAATTATACAAGCACATAATTACTACTATGCACATAACACAACAAAATCCCCAATTCCCAATATTAAGGTTTAACTAACTTTGACGAAATATAATAAAAACGGTATAAAGGTCTTACCCTCGACGCAAGGATTACAACGGTGTAAAGACAAGTGAAATCCGACCTTCCAAGCTTCGGGATTTGTTAACAATGCGATTAAGGTGATGAACGTAGTTTGCTTTCTCTTCTCACAGTGATTTAGGTTTTAGAAAAGTGATTAGAATGAATGACGAAAAGATTATATACCTTAATCGCATAATTAACAAAACCCGAGAAAACAACCCCCGTAAACCGGCTACTCGATCGAGTAGCCCAGGTACTCGATCGAGTACCCCCCTACTCGATCGAGTATCGTAGTTACTCGATCGAGTACCCAACAGGTCAGAAACTATTTTATTTCGCAAAACTCCCTTACTCGACAGAGTAAGGCCTACTCGATAGAGTACCCCAAGCCTCATAAATACGGAGTATTACAGTCTTCCCTCCTTAAAAAGAACTTCGTCCCCGAAGTTCAAACCAACACAAAACAAAGACTCACACTACCACACTCCCGACTCGACAATCGAAACAAACTCAATATAAAAACTTGTTACTAACTCAAACTCAACCCGACTCAACGACAACAACTATACCGATACAACATAAAAAAGGTATAAAAATTCTTAAAAACTCTTTGCGATCATCTCCTACCCCCCTAAAAGAAACAAGGTTACGTCCTCGTAACCAAACATACCTGATCAAAAAGGAAAGGGTAGCGCTCTCTCATGATCTCCTCTGCCTCCCATGTAGCTTCCTCTGTCTCGTGGTTAGACCAGAGGATCTTAAGCAACACTGTCTCACCACTCCTAGTCTTCCTAACCTTCCGGTCAAGGATCTGCTTAGGTACCTCAAGATATAATAAAGACTCATCTAGTTCTATGCTCTCTGCCTCTAACACATGTGACGGGTCACTCACATACTTCCGCAGCTGCGATACATGAAACACATTATGCACTCTCTCTAAAGCAGCAGGTAAAGCTAGACGGTAAGCAACCTCCCCAACTCGCTCTAAGATCTCATAAGGACCGATGAACTTCTGACTCAGCTTGCCCTTCTTCCCAAATCTCATAACACCACGCATAGGAGACACTTTCAGAAGAACCTTATCCCCAACCTGAAACTCTATATCCCGGCGATGTAGATCTGCATAACTCTTTTGTCGATCCTGAGCTGCTCTCATCCGTTCCCTGATCATCTTAATCTGTTCAACCATCTCATGTACCATCTCTGGTCCTAGAACCACTGCCTCAGCACTGTCGTCCCAACAAATCGGACTCCTGCATCTCCTCCCGTACAAAGCCTCAAACGGTGCCATGCCAATGCTAGTGTGATAGCTGTTGTTGTAAGAAAACTCTATCAAATCCAACCTCTGTTCCCAGCTACCACCAAAGTCCATCACACAAGCTCGTAACATATCCTCAAGAGTTTTGATTGTTCTCTCAGTCTGACCGTCTGTCGCAGGATGAAAAGCTGTACTCATCTTGAAAGTTGTACCCAAAGATTCCTGCAACTCTTTCCAGAACCGTGATATAAACCTCGCATCTCTGTCAGACACTATGTCTTTAGAGACTCCATGTAAGTTAAGCACATTCTTTCGATAAGCCATAGCCAATTGTGCTTTAGTCCATGTATCTTTCATTGGAACAAAATGAGCTGACTTGGTCAGTCGATCTACTATCATCCATATCATGTTATTACTCTATTGACTCTTTGGTAAACCCACGATAAAATCCATAGAAATGGATTCCCACTTCCACTCAGGTACCTCTAAAGACTGTATCTTACCTTGTGGTCGTCGCTGTTCCCCTTTTACTCTCTGGCATGTCAAACAACGGGCAACGAACTCAACTGTTTCTTTCTTCATCCCAGGCCACCAAAACGTGTTTTTCAAGTCCTTGTATAGCTTGTCTCCGCCCGGATGTACTGAATATGGTGTACAATGTGCCTCTGTCATGATTGTCTTTTTCAGCTCCTCATCATTAGGGACACACCACCTACCATCAAACCTCAAACTACCATCTGTGTGAATAGAAAATCGGGACACTGTCCCTTTCTCTACTCCAGCTCTCCACTCAACCATCTTAGGATCTAAAGCTTGTTTACCTCTAATATCATCATAAAGATCAGGTTGCACTGTCAAATCTCCCACAGCATCTCCTCTCTGAATCATATGTATCTCAAACTTCCCCACCTCATCTCTCAACCTCATCAAAGATAGAGTTGTACACAGGGAGTGTACACTCTTCCTACTCAAAGCATCTGCAACGACATTGGCTTTCCCTTCATGGTAGATAATATCCATGTCATAATCGCCAATCAGCTCCATCCACCTCCTCTGTCTCATGTTCGACTCCTTTTGAGTGAAGATGTACTTGAGACTCTTGTGATCAGAAAATACCTTAAAGGTCGCCCCATAAAGGTAATGTCTCCAAATCTTGAGAGCAAACACAACCGCATCCAACTCTAGATCATGTGTAGGGTAGTTCTCCTCATACGGCTTCAATTGCCTAGAAGCATAGGCAATCACCTTACCGTTCTGCATCAACACACATCCCAACCCATTCTTTGAGGCATCTGTATAAACCTCAAAGTTCTCGATCCCTTCAGGCAATGCTAAGATAGGAGCTGTGGTCAAACGCTCCTTTAATGTTTGGAACGCCACAACTCTCATCCCAACGAAACCTGTTCTCTTTCCTCATCAAAGCTGTCATAGGTCTAGCTATCTTGGAGAAATCTTTCACGAACCGTCTGTAGTATCCAGCTAAACCCAAGAAACTCCTAATCTCAGCGACATTCTTTGGTGCTTCCCACTTTGTCACCGCCTCAATCTTTGGGATCCACACTACTCCCTCCTTAGAGATCACATGCCCCGAAAAGCAACTTTCTCCAACCAGAACTCACACTTGGCCAGTTTAGCATACAACTCATGGTCCCTCAACGTCTGCAACACGATCCTCAGATGCTCCTCATGCTCTTCCTTAGTTTTAGAGTAGACTAAGATGTCATCGATGAACACCACCACGAACTTGTCCAAAAACTGTCTGAAGATTCTGTTCATCAAGTCCATAAACACGGCCGGTGCATTAGATAACCCAAACGGCATCACTACATACTCATAATGACCATACCTAGACGTGAAAGCTGTCTTTGGTATATCCACCTCTCTAATCTTCACCTGATGGTACCCCGACCTCAAATCAATCTTGGAAAAGACTGATGCACCACTCAACTGATCAAACAGGTCATCTATCCTTGGCAAAGGATACTTGTTCTTCACCGTCACTCGGTTCAGCTATCTGTAATCTATGCATAACCTCAAACTCCCATCCTTCTTCTTCACGAACAGAACTGGTGCTCCCCACGGCGATACACTAGATCTAATGTATCCCTTCTCTATCAGATCATCTAACTGCTTCCTGAGCTCCTCCATCTCTTTAGGACCCATCCGGTACGGTGCCTTAGAGATTGGCCCCGTCCCCGGTTTCAACTCAACGGTGAAATCTATCTCCCTCTTCGGTGGCAACCCCGGAATCTCGTCAGGAAAAACATCGGCAAACTCTCCCACCACTGGTATCTCATCAACTGTCAGACTCTCTATCTAGTCATCTCTCACATGGCACAAGATCAAAGGACATCCCTTCCTCAGATAAGACTTCAACGTGATAGCTGCAATCAACTTAACTTTGGGTTTGACTAAAAACCCACGATAAGACACACTAACACCCTTAGGCCCTCTCAAAGACACTTTCTTTTGGTGATAGTCTATCTTAGCTTTATACTTTCCGAGCCAATCCATCCCGACTATCATCTCAAAACCGTTAAAAGGAAACTCTAGCAAGTCTACAGGTAGATCAACTTGCCCAACTATCATAGACACATCTTTAAACAACATCCCACAAGATACAGACTCTCCCGAAGGTATGAAAACTTTCTCACTTACAGACTCATAAACTCTCAAACCCAACCTTTTAACATGACTCGATGATACAAACGACTGGGAAGCCCCCGAATCAAACAAAACAAAGGTATGAATACCGTTAACAAGAAAGGTACCAGTGATAACATGTGCATCCTCTTCAGCTGCTTTCTTGTCCATCATGAACAAACTTTTCCATCGGTCTTCCGTCCACCTCCCGGACAAGATCTTGGCTGATGTGGCCGGCTTAGCACCCGACCCCTGATTGTTGTTGTTGTTCGTAGCTGGTTTCTGATAAGAATTACCGCCGTCGCGGTTACCTCCACTCTGATAGCTCTGGCTCCCCCGGTTAGAGCATGACCCACTTGGTCTGTTGCTCGCATAACTCTATGCTTAGGTCCCCGAGAATAACTTCCCGACCCGTCCCCCGAAAAGCTCCAGCACACTCGTGCACTCATGTCTCTTGTGGCCGACACAACCACGCCACGCCAAAGCAAGTCATACCCAAATCTGTTATCGCTACCCCCACGGCCACGCCCGAAGGAAGCCCCAAAGACTAAACCCGACCCAAATAGAAAACCCCTTAGCTTGATTGTGGTTGCCTTTCTTATGACTAGATTGGCCACCACCCTCACTCTCGACCTTTCTTTTCTCAACACCGGACCTCTCCCGAGCCATCTCCACTAACCTCTCGCCCTCCCGGCTCTCTCATAAGCGTCCTTAACATCGCAAGGACTCCTACAGGAGATTATCCATGATCCTAGTGGTCAACCCCTCTCAAACCTCGGCGCGATTCTCATCACTCAATCCCATGTCCTTAGCATACCTAGACTTCTCATTAAACTCGCTTATAGTACTCGGCCACGACATGTCAGATGTCATCTTGAACCCATCGAACTCCTCTCTCAGCTTGCTTCTCACATGTTCTGGCACAAACTCTTTTCTCATGGCCCTACGGAACTCATCCCAAGGTATAGCAGGTAAGCCTTGGTTAGCATACATCTCTCCGGCACTCACTTTCACCTTATCCCACCACTCACCACCGCCTATCTCGGATAGAACGCAGCTTGCTCTACTCTCATCTCATCGGACAATGAACCAGGTCCAGTATATTCTCCATCTCACGATGCCAGTTGTCAAGAAGATTTGGTTCTCCGGTCCCTTTGTACTCCTTTGGGTTGAACCTAGCTATGTAAAGGCTGATCTTAGAGTGATCAACCTCCTTATCCTTATTCACTTTCTTTAAGGCCTCAGTAAGAGCATCCTGGTGCTCCAACATCTTAACAATATCATCCGTATTCATGGTCTCAGCTCTCGCATAGTAAGCGTTTCTCTTAGGCGGCATCTTGAAGCTATATATAAGAAAGGGTAGACATAAACACATGTACTAAACCTCAAAACACGACAACAGGCTACGCAGGTGCTACTCGATCGAGTGTCCCAACCTACTCGATCGAGTAAGAGGCTATTCGATCGCGTGCCTCCCATACTCGATCGAGTACCTCGACTCCAGAACACAAACAGACCTTCTGACCTCTAACATACTCGACCGAGTAGTGACCCCCTACTCGATCGAGTACCCCTAGTTACTCGATCGAGTACCCTAAAACTCGATTCTGGTCGTAAAAACGTCAAAACCCCACCCGATCAAGTCAGTCCCACTCGATCGAGTCATGCTAACTCGAATATGCTACCCGCATGCTATGACATATTCTAACATGTAAAAAAGCTTATAAACACGATATCATGTCCTAATTATTCATACCGAGCTACTCAACTGCTCATGCGATTAACAAACAATTATATCATGTTATTAATGCCACATAGTAATCACTCAACATGCTTCTCATTCCAACACAGTTCTATATATATATATATATCTTTTCAATTTCATTCATATTCTCAACTTATACTTCAAACATCCAACATTTACAACACACCTCATCACATCCACCCACAAGCGAACAAACAACACATACGACTTAACAGATATTCCCCCCATGTGACCGGTTCAAAATTATAGGGCAAGTTCGCGACTTTAGGACATCTCCCAAGCCTTTGCATTAGCTCCTACAACCTTTACCCCGGGTTCATTTTAATTGACTCCCTATATTCATTGGGTTCATTGGTTACAGGTTTCAGGATCGTCTCTCTGATACCATTTTGTAACACCCCCATACTCCAAGTGCCTTACCAGGACCACCCAGGTATAAGGACGTTACCATCTCGGTTACTCGAGGCAATGATAGTCAAATAAACAATAATGAAACGATATTTAAATAGTAATACTTTAGCGAAAGGTTACAATCCAAAAACCAAACCAAATACTAATACATGTTCTCAAAACGGTACTGCTTCATCTAACTAATCGAAATGTATATGAAAACTACTAAGCTACAAATGGAAGACTTCTATCATCCGATCGTGGCAATCCCGGCTATCCCAAAGACTCATGTCATACCGCTCAATATCTGCTCACCATCCCCGAATGGATCACCGCAGTTTTTAAAACATTAGCCGGGTCGATTATTTACACAAGAGGTATAATCAACAATACAATAACCAACACAACTCAAACATTCATACACGATCAAGCACTCCACTCCATCTCCGTCTCCGACTGTCCACTGGACCAGCCCTGCCAGTGGGGGACCGCAGCCGTTCCCACCTAAGCCCCGCTCATCATACCGAGCGATAACCCTGTCCCATTAATGTGCAAATTCCCTTCCGTGGCGGGTTCCACGAAGGGCGAAACTAGGGCGTGAAGCCACTCCCGCAAGTGACTCCACTCAGCCGAGAACGCATCTCGAGAACCACAGACAAACAATCACAATCACAATCACAACATCGTCTGAATCAACCAATTATACTAATTACAGCACAACACCACACCACATGTAAGTAAAACTGAGTAGGGAAACCCTACCTGGAAAGCACAATTGTCAGACGATCTCACAGCTGAAGTAAAAAAGCTTCCTCTACGAATCCTCCTCCTAATTATACAAGCACATAATTACTACTATGCACATAACACAACAAAATCCCCAATTCCCAATATTAGGGTTTAACTAACTTTGACGAAATATAATAAAAACGGTATAAAGGTCTTACCCTCGACGCAAGTATTACAACGGTGTAAAGACAAGTGAAATTCGACCTTCCAAGCTCCGGGATTTGTTAACAATGCGATTAAGGTGATGAACGTAGTTTGCTTTCTCTTCTCACAGTGATTTAGGTTTTAGAAAAGTCATTAGAATGAATGACGAAAAGATTATATACCTTAATCGCATAATTAACAAAACCCGAGAAAACAACCCCCGTAAACAGGCTACTCGATCGAGTAGCCCAGGTACTCGATCGAGTACCCCCCTACTCGATCGAGTATCGTAGTTACTCGATCGAGTACCCAACAGGTCAGAAACTATTTTATTTCGCAAAACTCCCTTACTCGACAGAGTAAGGCCTACTCGATAGAGTACCTCAAGCCTCATAAATAAGGAGTATTACAGATGATGGGCCACTCGGCCGCTTTGGGTGGTGCCAAACCCCGCTGCCACGACATGGGTGACTCCCGCTTATGTCAAGTGGTCACGATCTCCGTCCTTGGAGGAAAGATCCAAATTTCGTAAGGGCGAGGTTGTTGATTTGAAGTATCGAGAGGTTGGCAAGGCCAACCGTGCCTTCTTTGAGGAGTATGTTGATGGAGCTACTCCCGATGTGATGAGACCACCAAAGAGAAGGAGTTCCGGCCCCAAGAATATGGTGGGCCGTGCCTTGGCTCGTCTTGGGTCGAATATGGGGTCTTGTGCTAGACCGGAGGCCGTCGCCGTCTTAGATCCATTGAGGATCCGTTCCGGGGAGGAAATCCATGCTAGGCGGGCCAACAAGAAGAACAAGGGGAAAATGTACCCCGAGGGAAAAGGCAAGGGTAGAATGGAAGAGTGAAGACCTCCATTACCCGTTTATTATTATGTTGTATTATTGTTGTGAGTTTTTATTATGTTGTACTAGCTATGTTTTGTGTGTTTTGTGCTAGTTTTATTATGTGAGGTGTGTTAGTTGACACCTTAGCTTTGACAAGTTGTAGACTCGTCGAGCTTTATTTGTTGAAATTGTAATCCCTCCCATTATTAATTAAATAAGAGGATTGCTCGTGTCGAAAATTGTGAACGCTTGTTTCTTCCATCCATTTGGTGAAGGCAATTCAATTCGAATCGCCTTAAACAATTGCACTTGGGAAAGTGGTATTTTGTGGAAAGGGAGAAAGGCTCATTTTTGTTATTTTGTGGGAAAGGGAATGGTTTTCCTTTCCTCCTTTTTTTTGATAGGGATTTTTGTATGTGGGTATTTTTGTATGGGGATGGTTATTTTTTTTTTTTATTGTGGGAATGGTTGTATCCTTTTTGTGTAAGAAAGGACTGCCTACGTATCCACCTGGAGAGGTGAAATCAAACCATGATCGTAGTTCGAAATGTTTTGTGAATTTGAATTGGGTTTTGTGGTTGTATCCCTCATGCATAAGAGGGACTGCCTACGTATCCACCTGAAGAGGTGAAATCAAACCATGCTCGTAGTTCAGGGGCTATTTTGTTTTAGTGCAAATGGACGTTGCTTTGACGGATTAAAGGACATTCGAAACGGGCAAGGTGCCGCAGCTTAGTTTCGATAAAACATGCAATTTCAAATCAGAACACGTTGAGGAACTTGACTTGAAAAGGGTTGAGGTCGTTGCTAGTTGTAAAACTAGGCTTAGGTCGTTGGTTGCTAGGGTTCAAGGGTAGTATTTTTTGAGCTGGTCTAGGTTGGTCGGGTTTGTAAAGTCCTCCCCATCTAGGTCACTCAGTCTCACTGCCCCCCGAAAGTATTTTCTTAACCAGGTATGGCCCGGCCCAGTTGGGTTTGAATTTTCCCCTCGGATCGACAGGTAACGGTGTTCGAACTGATTTGAGGACCAAGTCGCTCCCCTGGATGTTTCTGGGTTTAACCTTCTTGTTTAATGCCCGTTGTATACGTCTTTGGTATAACTGGACGTTGTGCAAGGCGTTGAGTCGCCGTTCGTCTAGAAGAGTGAGTTGCTCGTACCTTCGACGGGTCCATTCCCCCTCAGGGATTTGACTCTCCTGTAGGATGCGTAGAGAGGGGACCTCTAACTCTACCGGTTGAACCGCCTCCATACCGTATGCTAGGTAGAAGGGTGTGGCGCCTGTCGGTGTTCGAATGGAGGTTCGGTATCCCCAGAGTGCGAATGGGAGTTTGCTCGGCCAATCGCGGTAGTTGTCTTGCATTTTCTTGATAATGGTGACAAGAGTTTTGTTCGCTGCCTCCACCGCTCCGTTTGTTTGGGGACGGTAAGGGGACGATCGATGTCGCTTGATCTTGTATTTATCCAACAAAGCTTGAGTTTCCGCCCGGAAATGAGAGCCTTGATCGCTGATGATTTCATGGGGTACCCCATATCGGCAGATGATGTTGTTTTGAATGAACTTGGCCACTTATTTGGCGGTCAAGACTGCATATTACTGTGCTTCTACCCATTTGGTAAAGTAGTCGATGGCGACGAGGACGAAGCAATGCCCCTTGGTGCCTATCGGGTTGACTTTCACGATGATGTCGATGCCCGAGGTTGAGAATGGCCAGGGTGATGTCATGGTGTATAAAAGGGATGGTGGTATGTGTTGTATGTTGGCGAAGATTTGGCAATTGTGGCAATGTTTGACGTAGATACGGCAATCGGCTTCCATGGTGGGCCAGTAGTAACCTAGCCGCGTGATTTTCCGTGTAAGCATCATTGCACTCATGTGAGGGCCACATTCTCCGTCGTGAACCGCTTCCATGACTTTTTTGGCTTTGTGATTGTCAATGCAAAGGAGAAGAATTCCTTGGGGTGTTCTTTTGTAGAGTTGGTTTTGGTTTATCACGAATTGTGATGCAAGTAAACGGATGGCTCTTTGTCCTCTTTGATCAGAGTTGGGAGGGAATTCGTTTTTGGTTTTGTAATTGAGGATGGCTTGGTACCAAGGTTCATCATGGCTTTCCTCGTCGTCGATAATGGCACAAATGTGAGCTGGCTCGCTCCTTCTCTCGACACATAGGGGCATCGATGTCATATCGTCAGGTATGTTGACGAGCGCGGCAAGTCTTGCCAGGGCATCAACGAATTGATTTTCCTCTCGTGGCAAAAGGAAGTAGTCGACTTGGTCGAAGAACTCGGCCTCTTGATTGATCTTTGCTCGGTAGGGAGCTAAGATGTCAGATCGGACTTTCCATGATCCGGATACATGATTGATGATGAGTGAGGAATCGCCGTGGACCCTCAGTCTCTTGATGCTAAGTGTGATGGCTGCTTGTAGGCCGATGAGACATGCTTCATATTCAGCGGCATTGTTGGTGACGGCGAAGTCTAGCTTGACCGAGATTGGAACATGTTCTCCATCTGGTGAAATTAGAAGGATTCCTACTCCGAAGCCTCTCAGATTAGACGCACCATCAAAGTATAGGTCCCATGCGTCGGAGTCGGCACAAAGGATGTCTTCATCAGGAAGTGACCATGTGTCGGTCGTGGGATCCTCGTTAACGGGATTTTCTGCTAGGAAATCAGCGACTGCTCTTCCCTTGATAACCTTGAGGGGTACAAATTTGAGGTCAAACTCGGAAAGCATGAGTGTCCATCTAGACAGCCTTCCGTTTAGTACGGGTTTTTCGAAGATGTATTTAACCGGGTCCATCTTGGAGTAGATGTGGACCGTATAGCTGAGCATATAATGCCGCAGCTTCTTTGTTGACCATAATAGGGCAAGGCATGTCTTTTCCAATTGGGTATACCTCGTCTCGTACTCAATGAACTTTTTGCTGATGTAGTAGATGGCTCGCTCTTCGTTACCAACTGTTTCTGCTAGCATTGCTCCCATGGCTGTGTTGGTAACAGTCAGGTATAGGGATAGAGGAATCCCCGGTTGAGGTGGCATGAGGACAGGAGGTTTGGATAGGATTTCCTTTATCCTGTCGAAGGCCTTCTGATAGTCGTCGTCCCAATCGGTGTGATCGGAGGCGCGAAGCTTCTTGAATATTGATTCACAAATCATAGTGAGCTTGGCAATGAACCGGCTGATGTATTGGACCTGACCGAGAAATCCCCGAATCTCCTTCTCGTTCCTAGGCCGAGGCATTTGTTGAAGGGCTTTGATTTTGGTTGGATCAATCTCAATGCCTCTTTTGCTAACGACATGTCCCAAGAGTTTTCCGGAGGTGACCCCGAATGCACACTTCTGAGGATTTAGTCTCATGTTATATTTCCGCAGACGAGCGAAGAATTTCCGGAGGGCACTGATGTGGCCGTCCCGTTCTGTTGATTTGACAATCATGTCATCGACATATACCTCTACCTCATTGTGCATCATGTCATGTAGGAGAGTAGTAGCGATTCTTTGATAGGTTGCCCCGACGTTGATGAGACCGAAAGGCATAACCGTGTAGCAATATGTACCCCACTGTGTAGTGAAT
Organism: Silene latifolia; assembly: GCF_048544455.1. NCBI lineage: Eukaryota > Viridiplantae > Streptophyta > Magnoliopsida > Caryophyllales > Caryophyllaceae > Silene > Silene latifolia. The sequence goes on from NC_133527.1 coordinate 129,804,017, forward strand.
GCTGTCTTGTGCATGTCTTCCTCAGCCATTTTAATCTGGTTGTACCCAGCATACCCGTCCATGAATGATAGGAGAGCATGTTCGGCAGTGTTGTTCACCAGAATGTCAACATGTGGCAAAGGGAAGTCGTCTTTTGGACTCGCCTTGTTCAGATCCCTGAAGTCGACGCAAACCCAAATTCTTCCATCTTTCTTTGGTACCGGCACAATGTTGGCCACCCATTCAGAGTATTCAGACACTTTGATGAACCCAGCCTTGAACTGTTTGTCTACTTCTTCTTTGATTTTTAGGGCCCATTCAGGACGCATCCGGCGTAGCTTCTGTTTCACAGGTTTAGCCCCGGGTTTAATGGGTATCCGGTGCTCTACAATTTCTCTATCAATACCAGGCATATCTCTGTAAGACCAGGCGAACACGTCCTTGTATTCGTGGAGGAGGTCAATGAACTGCTGTCTTTCCGAGGGGTCCAGGGTTGTCCCTATTCTAAGTTCTTGAGGTGTATTGTCGGTTCCTACGTTAATAGCTTCGGTCTCCTCAATGATGGGGGTCCTATTTTTTCGTTTGTCAAGTTCTTTGGCTAGGTGAGGTGGGTAGTCACTCAAGTCAAATTCCTCATAGTCATTCAGAATTGCATTGCAGTTAAAATGAGGCGAGTCATAAGCAAACTTAGCGTTTATTAAGTTGACACGAGCGAAAAGCTCGGAAAGGACAGACATCTCGTGGTCAGTCAGAGGAGACACAACAAAGGAAGTGGCCCCTGAAACAGGCTCCAGGTTGTCACCATTCATGGAAGTGGGGTTGACCCTAGTAGACTCAGCCTCTAAATCAGCCACGACTTTGTGATAAAACAGTGGGAAGGGGACCTTGACTGGGACATCAGGAGCTTTAGGAGCTACGACAGACTCTGACTCTGCTCAGACTAGACTCTGACTCTGACTCAGACTCAGACTCAGATCCTTCTTCACTTCCCTCCTAGAATATAGGGCCTTCTCCAGTTGTTATCTTGAGAATGCGGCCTTGGCGATCGGTCCATTTGACAGTCTTTCTCCAGCATTGGGTAGCTTTCTCCGGGTCAGTATCAGAGATCAAGGCGGTTGGATCAAATTGATTGTCTTTCAGGGCGATGTTGATGATGTCCTCATAGTCGAGGTGTTTGACGTTATCTTCCCCAAAGAGGAGTGTGACAGCTTGTCCGTCAAGGCATGGTGACGGCTTGGACTCAATTGATGCAGCTTTGATGTTGTCGGGGATAAAGTAGCAGTCCTGGAAGACTTTCACTCCCGGGTACCTAGCCTTCACCACAGAGTCATAGATTGGTTCCGGAAAGCCATGGTAGAGCTCGGACTCTCCCTCGGGGATAAAGTATCCGTTGAGAGTCAGATGGTAGGGACGGAGGATGACTCCGTGCTTCTTGCGTTTTCGGACTAGGAGGTTCATCTCCTGGATATCTTTGTCGGTGGGTTCGTATCCCAGCCCAAAGGGAATGTTGGGGACCTTAGCCTGCTTCAAGGGAGGCAATGGGTCCTTTAGTGGATTGAGCGGCAAACCCGGGAAGTAGCCCTGACGCATCATAATACGGTTGACTGTGAGGTTGGTGAACGAGTCACAATTAGAGGGCGTCAATTCATCAGTTATGGCGTTCACGGCTTGGAAACCCCACATTTCATTGTTGTCCTCCTCAATGGCTTGGGAGGCCATCCCCTTTCTCATAACTGCTTTGATTGGGGAAGCGGGAATCGTGATCGTTTTCCCGTTGAAGGGGACCCTAATCTTCTGGTGGAGGGTTGAGGTGACCGCCTTGACGGCATGAATCCAGGGACGTCCCAGGAGCATGTTGAAGGATGCGTCGATGTCGACCACTTGAAAACTGGTTTGTCTTTACAGTGCTCCGGTTGCGACGGTCAAAGTGACAAGCCCAGCGACCTTGCAACGAGTGCCGTCGTAGGCGCGTACTCCTTGATTCGTTGGGATCAAATCAGATTCCTTGATACCCAGCCTGTGGGCAGTTTTGAGAGGAATGACATTCACAGCCGAACCGTCATCCACGAGGACCATGGGTATATTTTTCTGGAGGCATTGTACGGTGATATACAGGGCCAGGTTATGATTGGCTCCGAACGGAGGGATGTCCTCGTCGGAGAAGACGACCGGGTTATTCAGATCAGGGGCGTCCCTCGTCATGTGCGCCACTATTTCTTCTAGGGAGGAGGTGGAGGGCACGATTAATTTTCCCAAGACCTGCAGCAAGGCCTGTCGATGCTCAAAAGACGTTGCGATCAGTTGCCAAATTGAGATTTCGGCTTTTGCTTTCTGGAGCTGTTTCAGGATTGAGTTTTCGGGGGCCTTTGGCTGAGTGTCCACCTCTGGGACGATTTGGTCATTCGCTGTTGGAACGACCGTTGGATTGTTCGGATTCTGATAGGGACGTCCGGACCGGGTGAGATGTCTGATTTCTTTCGCCCGTTTCTCCTTCCCTAGGATGACATAGACATCCTCAACATCATCTCTCTATATGCCGTTAATTTCGGAGTCTCGAGGATACCTTGGAGGGGTATTCCTCGGTGGGTAGTTCTTGTGGGGAATATTCTTGTGAGGGTAGTTATTTTGAGGGTAGTTATTTTTGAGGGTAGTTATTTTGAGGGTGATTTTCCTGGGGTCTATGCCAGAATGGTCGCGGGAGCAATCCATCCTGGGGTGGGTAGTTTTGAAGGCTTGGGGAATTCTCCCTTGGGCGCGGTGCTGGTGGATTGAAGATGAGTCGGCGGTAGGCGACGTCTAGTCGGGTGATTCTCTCAGAGAGGCTGGCTATGGCCTCCTCAACTTGTTGAAACATAGTGAGCATAGTGGCAGCACTAAACACAAACACTCCGTCTGATGGATCCTTTTCCAAAGCATTCACCTCGTCGTCAACTGGCAGGATGAGGTGAGAGCAGTCTAGGGTCGGCTCATCGTCAGAGATGGCGTGAATTCCCAGAGGATTCGTCTTGTTATTCGGCTTAGTTGGTGGGGGTAAAGGCAAATCTCCCTTCTCAATCATGTCTTGAATAAGGTGCTTGAGCTTAAAGCAGTTTTCGGTATCATGCCCTTTCCCTCGATGATACTGACAGTAGGCATTGGGGTTCCAAAACCGGGACTTCTTGGCATCGGTCGGATCCTGGGTGGGTCAAATCAGTTGTAACTTACCCTGGTCCATGAGCCTTTTCAGGGCACTTGCATAAGTCAACCCTATGTTGGTGAACACTCTATGGGGGCGCTCAGTTTTCTTAGCAGATGGTTCGACGAGGTTGACCTCATCAATATTGTTCGTCCGACCGTAAGGGCGAGATCCGGTTGAGGTGGATCCCTGGTAACCTCCGCCAGTAGTCTTGGCTAAGACACCCTTTCAGAGGTCGTCCTCAATACGCGTCCCCAGAATCCGCAGATCTTGAAAAGTCTTGATATTCTTATACCTCAGTAGGTTGGCATAAACTGGGCGGAGATTGTTGACAAACTTTTCCACCAGAGTTGATTCACTCGGCTTACTGACCAATTGAGTACTCACCCTCCTCCAACGGGTTAGGAACGCAGTGAACTCTTCCTTGTCGTTTTGGGTTAGCACTTCGAGAGTACGGGTGTTGGCCTGGATCTCGACATTGTCGGCATACTTTTTGGCAAACTCAACTACGATCTCATCCCAAGTAGTAAGTTTTTTTGGATCAAGGGAGTAGTATCATTGGCGAGGAATCGGCTCCAAAGAGGATGGGAATATCTGGGTAAAAAGCTCCTGTTTGACCCCCTTAATGGCCATGTAGTCTTTGAAAGCACGGATATGGTTGAGTGGGTCCTCCACTCCCTTGAATTTAGGCACATCAGTTAGGGTGAAGTTGTCAGGTAACTGGTCCCCAACAGGTTCGAACCTTCGGTTGTTCTGAAGATGGATATTGTTACCCCGGGCAAGGAGCTGTTCTTCCAAGAGCTTTAGCCTCTTCTCAGTTTCAGTCAGAGGTGGGGTATTATGTTCCCCAGTTTCCTTGTTCTCCAGGGCGTCGATACGGGTCTCGACGCGATCCAGGGTGACCTTAAGAGGGGTAAGCAAGCTGGCTAGCTGATTAGTTGTGACATCTCTGTTGTTATCATTGTTGTTGTTGGACGAAGCTGAAGACGGGGCCATGGCTCTGAGGCAGAAAAACGGCTCACATTACAACTCAATCCGACACGTTTCCAAGACTGAACGCAGACAACACAAAGGACGAGACGAAGATCAGACTCAACAAGACGGGGCGACCGTGTGTGGTCCCTCGGTGCTGACTCGATTTATGACGTGACGGTGTTTGACCGAACCTTTGACACGAGTCCAACATGACGGCGTGACGCCGTTGGACGGGTCTCGTGGTGAGACGACTCATAAGTAAAGACCCATAAGTACGTTTGCTTTGACTCGATAGACACGAGGCGGAATTGGAATGGTGGATTGATGTTTTCGAAAATAGAAATTTTCAAAAAGATTCATTTGTCGCTTTAACGGGCGGCTTCTGAAGATAGAAATCTCTGCAAGTCGATCAGTTGAAAAGGGTTGTCTTAAGTTTATTTGCAAAAGACGGTTTGAGTTTGAGTCGGCTCCGAAAACAGTGCATTGTTTCCCAAGACGGTTTTTGAAATTCAAAATTGTATGTTTTGAAAATCGAGTTTTAAATGTTTGAAGAGGTCTCGGGGACGGTGTATGGTCCTCGGGATCTCGAAAGTGTCTCGAGAAAAGGGTGTGTGCTTTTCTCGGGTTTTGAAAAAGCCATTGTCGACGCGAAACGGGTTAAAATCCGTGTCTAGACGCGTCGATTATAACGGCGTAAAAAGGTGATTTGAAATGGTTATACAAAACCGATTTTAAAAATCGTCATTACGACGGCCTTGAAAGGCGTGTTGAAATGGTTATACAAAAACCGGGTTTGAAAATCAGCATTACGACGGCCTAGAAAGGCGTGTTGAAATGGTTATAAAAAACCGGGTATGAAAATCGTCATTACGACGGCCTAGAAAGGTGTGTTGAAATGGTTATACAAAACCGGGTTTTGAAAATCATCATTCCGACGGCCTAGAAACGCGTGCAACGGTCGGCGAAAGACCGAGGTTTGAAATGGCCATTATAACGGCGCGAAAAGGTGATTTTGGAAGTTTGAAAATGACACGGAAGGACTTATGATCAAGTAGCACATAAGCACTCACAGTTCATTATATTATGCATTATGCTGGCACGGGTTTTGGCTTAAAAGGGTGGGTTACACACCAAGCAATCAAACCCCAATTTGCGAGAGGGATACCAATCCAAACAAAATGTGTAAGGAGGGTGCCCTAGCCTCGTGCTCGAAAGTGATGAAAGCTCTTTGACGAAACAGAAATGTGTAACGTCAACGGTATGCTTGACTCAATAGGGATTCGAAACGCGGGGATGAGAAAACTCACGCCGACGAGACGAGCCAATTCGTCGAAAAGGGTTAGGTTGTGGGCCCGGACAAGGAACCCGACCGTGACCGTAATATCAATTAATGCATTCCAACCAAGACCTCGTTCGAGTCTCACCATCTAGGGATCACAAAGACGTAAGTGTCCTAGTTATCCCCAACGGAGTCGCCAATCTGTGGACATGGCCCACCTGTAAGCCCACTTCGATCTGTGGACGTACAACGGTCTTTTTGAAAGCCACGCTCGGCGGCGTAAAAATGCTTTCGACCGGATCGTTTTTAGATCGGTCGGTTTCGTCTCAGTTAGGGTCTCGAAACGATTAGAGATGTTCGGAGTCGCCACCAAGCATTTGTGGGATGCTTGGAACCCGTTCGAAATCCACTTTATACCTCGGTCAAATCGAAGCACAAAGCAAACATGACATAGGTACTAAAGATAAGGAAATCGTCCCTCTTTAGCATCCTATCTCTAGAATGACTCTTGTACGCCCTGGATAAGGTCGTCAACTATCCAAAGTTTCTGAGTAAGAGGTGAAGGTACGTATTGGGAAGCCCTTTAATCAGACACCAAATCCCGCCCGCGTTTAGCGGCCTCTACTGATCGATCTTGGTTGGTTGAATGCAAAAGTTGATAAAACGGTTTAAATGCATGAATGCGCATCCAATGATTTAAACCTAACATGTGAGAGCTTTCTAAGTCGGTTGATTTAATCCAAGTATTAAGTATAAGATGTCGAGTTGGATTAATGATTGATTTGCATGCAAGACGGAAATTAAACATCCATTTACCGTATTAGGTTTTGGGTGCATAACATGATCCATTTTTCTTAGTAAGGCATTTTGCAAGTGTAGTTTTGAATAGTCATCTGATCCGTCCTATATCCGAGTTAACCGGAGTCGGGATCGTCCTAGACTAATGCTGGAAGGGAACATGCCCTGTACCTGACGGCCATATGAGGCGCGAGCCAGCAGGCGATACAAGGGGCCTCCCTCTGGTTTTGAAAATGAGAAATAGGGAGCCTGTTTAGGCGCGGGTTAGCCCACGGTTTATGTGTCGTGTTCTGACCTTTTAGAAAATGTTATAAAACGTGTTGAAAATGGGTATTTGAACCCGGTTTGATTTGAAAGGGTCGTTTAGACCGCATTTGTTGATTTGAAGAACTCGACTCGAATAATCATCATTATTTTGATAATATTCGGTGTCGAGTTCGATTTGACAAACTTGACATGAATAGTTTTGAAAATGATTATGGACTAATTGTTTTAAGTCCATTTGAATGTAATTAGTCGATACTCATCATCGTACCCGGGTTAAAATCCGACATGGTATGTAGAACCAAGGATGACTTTGTGTTGGTGACTAATATGTTTGTTTGAAAATGTAAAGAAATGAAATAAAAGGCTTTAAAATACCTTTTAAATGTCATTAACCAAATATTATCACCGAAACACGGATTTAACCGTGGTATGAGGAACCAAGGGTGAAAAATGCTTTATGGTCAAAACAAGTGAAATAAAATAACAATGGTTCAAAAATACTTGAAATGGTGAAAACCGATTACAAATATGAAAAATGGATTAAGGGAAATGATGAGAAGAAACACGGTTGATCTCTGGTCTGAATACTCAATTTAGGCGCGGGCTAGTTGGCGACCTAAGGGGCTTCTGCCTCAGACCAAAAATCAGTTTTGGCTCGTTTATTCCATGTTTTGGTTCATGTTATGCATGTTTTAGCATGTTAGAGTCATAAAACAAATGAAAACATAATAAAAGAGGATTTTTACACCCTCATACTTACATGTTTGGTTATAGCGAGTGACCGACGTAAGTGTAACAACTCGTTTGATCGGAAAAAACTCGGTTTAAAACCGTTTTGGTAAGTAAAAAGAGTGTTTTAAAAGTTTAGTGATGGTGTAGTGGTCGAAATGGTCGGTCAAGTGATTTAATGCACGATGACAGTACCAAACAATATGTAAGGCCCGTGTTTACGATCGGTAGGTCGTAAATACGCGTCGGATTGTGACTTTAGAAGTCGAGTCGAGAATTTTAAGGGAGAAAAGAGGGGGCGGACACTCGCATAAGTCTCAAATGGGTGGCATTTGAGGGGTATTTATAGGAGAATGAGTGGTTGTGTGAGTTTTGAGCGACGTGGCTACCTGGGCTGCTCAAAGAGGCGCGAGCCATGTCGCGGTTCTTCGAGTTGTGTTGTCACTTTCACAACAAACACAATCATGATTTGTTCTATCTTAGGTTTTGTAGTCACATGTTTGATACTTGACCAACATGAATTCGGGAAAACTTAAGGTAGAAGGTTTGAAAAGTTTTGTTTTTGGTGATTGACTCGGTTTGACTCGTTGCTGGAGTCGGGATTTGAATTTTTGAGTCGATTTTTGGTCCGGTGTCGGTTTTGACTCTAGTTAGTGTCATTGCGACCCCGTCGTCGTGCATTAAACACTCCAGGTATTTTTGAAATGTTTTGAAATGTTTTATTTTCGAAATCGTTTTAAGTTTTACGACGTAAAGTTGTACACAAACTGTCGATCAAACGCCGCGATTCCAAAGCATGTTGTAGTCCGATAATCATCGAGTGTTTGTTGGAGTCTCAGCAGATACTGGGTATCTACACCAATGCACTCTGGAGGGTCTGGTTCTCGTGCCCCTTCTCAATCTATGCAACCTCGTCCCTCCTCCCAACTGGCGCGGTCTGAACGTCAGCAATTGTTGTGTAACAATTGTAATAAAAAGGGACATGACCGTAGTATATGTTTTGATCTTATGGATGAAATATCCGACTAGTAGTACGAACTTAAGGGAGTCCTCCCACCTAGTCGTGCTGCCTCTACTCGTGGAGGGCAGCCTAGCCAGGGTCGTAGTGGTACAAAGGGTGGGAGGCCTGGTGGAATGGAAGGTGAATCAAGTCACACCAAAGCTACCTCTTCCGGTGAAGGAGACACATTCAAGCCCCAGGTCACTATTTATGGTACACCCAACCACACCTTCTCTGGTAAGTGGCTAATTGATACAGGTTGTTCGCACCATGTAACAGGTTTAATCAAAAGCTTGCTCGATGTCCGGACCATCCTTAGTCGGGTTGTAGGTCTGCCGGATGGGACGCAAGTACATGCCTCACAAGTCGGACGAATTATGCTTACTTCCACCATATCTTTGGACCATGTTCTTTATGTTCCTCAATTACGTTTAATTTAATTCCCGCTTCACAATTTAGTGATACGTTGGACTGTGAATTTGTCACTAATTCTAGTATTTGTCTTATTCAGAACCGATGTACGAGAATGGTGATTGGCAAGGGTGACAGGCTGGATGGACTATACTACCTACGACAAGAACCACGCATAATCACAAGTACTATAGGCATTGTTTCGAGTATTTATTTATGTCATAAACGATTGGGTCATCCCTCCGTGAAAATAATAAAGTTACTTCCTTTTGTTAATCGTAGTAAGGACACTTTGCCAAAACCGTGTGAGGTTTGTCATCGTGCAAAACATGTTCGTAATACCTTTCAATTGAGTAATAATAAAAGTGGTTCTATGTTTGAACTTGTGCATTGTGACCTTTGGGGTCCTTATGATCCTCTGCCTGCCAGTCGGGAGCGTTATTTCCTTACTATAGTTGGCGATTTCTCTAGAAGAGTATGGATATATTTGTTAACTAATAAAACTGAAGTATATGAAAAATTTCTGAATTTTCTGGCCATGTTCAGTCGTCAATTCTCCTCGGAAGTAAAAATTATAAGGAGCGATAATGGTATAGAGTTTCACTACTTACAACCCTATTTTGCAAAAAACGGTATCATATTTCATAGTTCTTGTGTGGGAACCCCTCACCAGAACGGACGTGTAGAGCGTAAACATCAACATTTGCTTAATGTAGCACGGAATCTTCGCTTTCAAGTTGGTTTACCCAATAAATTTTGGGGCGACTGTGCCCTTGCTGCGGCTTATCTTATAAACAATAAGGATATGACGTGATCACGTTCTACTCCCTCGCAAGAAACTCGATTGGAACACGAATGGTGGTTCTCACCTCGCAAGGATCAAATCACACTACAATCTCAACCTCGCTAGGAAGAAACATAAAACTTAAAGCCCGTAAGTAATAAGCACACAACAAGAAACTCTTGTATTAATTCTCAACTCGATAATATAATCTGGATAATAATGATTACAAGACTCCCTATTTATACTACTAATATTACCTGCTAAACTTAGTAAAAAAAATAATAAACTTTCCTAAACTAATTAGTAATAAAAACAATAAATAATTTTTTCCAAACTAATTAGGAAATAACAATAACTACTGTATCTAAGATTAGGAAAGTGAACACTCCTACACTTATTAGGAAACTAAGAACAATTAGGAAACTAGAGAATCGGCTACTCTTCGTTGATTTGGGACACATTTTGACTAAGTAAAAATTCATCCTCAATTTCCTCTAATGCTCCCACATCAGTAGTAGTTAAAACTTTGGCGAAATTTTCAGGACCCAAAAGCAAGTTGTGGCTTACCTAGTATACGTGCTTACCCAGTGCACACCAAAGATACGTCAATACAGATTTAACAATTTATAGTTTTATATTGTTGTTATTCTATTTTAACTAAAAGATAATAGTTAAAGTTTAATGACCATAATATAAGTTTATTAAAAAGATTAAATTTAATAAAAAAAATAATAATTTATTTAATGAGAAAAATTACTCCCCCGTCCGGTTATTTGTTGTCCTATTCATTTTGAGGTGTCTCAGTCAATTGATGTACTTTCTATTTTAGGATTGCATTTGATGAACAATTTGATCATTCACAGTCAAATTGGTCCACTTGTCATCTTATAATTGACCACATCTTCTTTCCTTGGTCTTTGTGTCAAAACTAAATGATAATAATTGAGGGGGACGGAGGGACTATCATTACTATTAGTTTTCTTATTCAAGTGAATGTATTTAATTGTCATTAGTTTTTTTTATTTAAGAAAATGCATTTTAGAGTAGTAGGCTGTGATCACTTATTCGTTTGGTATAAGCGGATGGATAGAGACATGGAGTTAATTAAAGTAGTATTAGTATAGTAACAGGTCAAATACTTGTACGTAGAGTTGGAGTTGTAGGGGACCAATATGCTAGATAGAGTATATGTCAAACTGGATCCTTTGTATATCTAGAGTCGAGAATTAAATTCATCAAACAACCATTAGTATAATTCGTTACTCATAGTCATGTATTACTCGTTACATTCATAGTATATATATAGTCTGTAGTATGATTGTTCCTCGACAAGTAACTCGTTACTACGCAGCACTTCAATTTCGCTACAAACAGACGCAAACGATATAAAGACCTACATCTTCAAATTTAAAAGTAAAATCATAGCAAAGTAACATGCGGAAAACGTAAAGAAATAGGACTGCTAGTATTTGTGACATTTGGAAGGCTCATAGACGAAGGGACCCACAGTGAAGAGAGAGAAAGTAGGGAGGGGTTTAGGTGGACCAGTGTTGTTAGAGTAGAGGTATGCTCCTGAAGCTCCAGCATTAAGATTAGATGCAAAGGTGCAGGGCCCACCTGACTTGGGCTTGTGGGCCAGGTACACTTTGCATTTGCGGGCCGTAAAGGTTGTGATAAGCGGTGGCGCCTGTAAGAAGTAATATCCGTGTTTGTCTGTTTTTGCGGTCTTCCGTAGTAAAAATGGTGAGTTCTTGCATCTCATCACTACCTTTGCTCCTGTACATGTCCCAAAAATACAAGCGTAAATCTTTAATTTCGTATACGGAATACTTATTGTTGTTTCTTATAATACAGATTACTCTGTACTTGGAGTATTTTCCTTTAGTTTTTGATCATTGTTTTCTTACACGACTAATATATACTCCTGTCCGTTCAACTTCAAACTAATAATAAAAGGAAAATGATACATAAAAAATCGGTAATAAGGGCTGTATTTAAGAACTAAATTATTTTCCAGAATAGAATTAAATTAGGAATTTATGACACAATTACGCGTAAATTGATGTCATTAATGTTTAATTTAAGTTTTTCTTACAAGGAGTAGGTGATTTTATTACACTGTTTATATCAAAATGCTTTAAATTAAAGAAGCAGTCCGTTGTATTTGTTTGCTAACAATGGATGGGAGGGAAAGAGAGAAAAACAAACCAGGAAGAGGAGTAGCACCCAAGAGCGTGTTAATGCCGGAATAAGTACAGTTACTCTTACAGTATACCATTCCTTGTACTGCCACATACTTCCTCTTTCCTCCTGTGGTTGGTGGCTTAGTTGGTGGTGGTGCAGCCGGTGTGGTATAAGTAGGAGTGGGTGGGGGCTTAACTGGTGGCACAGCCGGAGTGGGGTAAGTAGGAGTGGGTGGGGGCTTAACTGGTGGCACAGTTGGAGTGGGGTAAGTTGTGGTAGGTGGCGGCGGTGGTGTTGGTGTTGGGGTTACGGGCTTAGCAAGGGGTGGCGGTGGGGTGGAAGTGGGAGGATGAGGATGGGGATGCTGATGGTGATGGCCAGTGCCAGGTTTATGGTGGGGTTTAGGGTGGCGAGAAGGGGAAGGGGAGGGAGAGGGAGATGAGGAAGTGTATGGGAGTGATGAGTGAGCATTAGTGTTGGGTGTGATGGAGCTTGTTATAGTTATTATGAATAGGGTGAGTATGAATGCATGGGAAATGGTTCCCATTGTTTTGGGAATGAATTAGTAGAATATGAGTTGAGAGACGTGTAAGTATGTGAGTATGTGTGAGTATGTGAGTGGTGTGTGCGCCTTATTTATAGGAAAATGGGAGAAATGACAACTGAGAAGGCTCTTGAAAGTTGGGATTGGGTGAAGGTATTATGAAATTCACAAATTAGATCTAGAATCTAGTTCAACTCGAGTGAATCAATGACTAAAAAATAAAATTATTGTTTTGCGGAATCGTGAATATCTCGTGATAGATATCTGTTGTACCTGTGTTCACGGTTTATAATAGATATTTTCTGTTTTGCGCTAAGATCCCACGAATTTACTCTAAAACTCCCTTTTCAAAAAGTTTCATACTATTATATTAGATGACATTTATAAAGATAATCTTTACACTACCAGTGGAAGACAACATGGATTTGCACTCTAACAATCATCCCTTCAAACCAAGGACCATCAATTTTAACTCGCACTTTGACCTCAATAGAGAACTCCCCACATCCTACGGCCCCAACTTCTAGACACTTGGTAGTTAGCATCACCAAATCTTGACAAACACCATGTGTCTCACTAGGAGTCCATGTCACTTCACGGAACTTGTGCTACACATGCGGACAAAACACCTCTGCATCCAATATATGCTGAACTGGGCCCGCTTCCAATGTCTTAGCTCTTCGCCCCGAAACCGTCTTTGGACTTATCATTGACCGCTTTTGCTGCCTCCAATAAGCCTCGATCCAATATATGCTGAACTAGGCCCGCTTTTGCCGAGTCGCTGATGGTCTTCTCTTGGATGGCCTATCTCATCGTTGCGAGACTCATGTCTCCTTTCACGAATATATTAGCTCTCCTCGAGTTATAAGAGTTTCAGGCCTTACAATGTACGCTACCTTCAAGTCTTGACTTGATGCTTCTTCTTGTGCCTAGCCCAAGTCGACCTTGGGCTCTGATATCGATACTACTTGTTATGCGGAAGCGTCAATATCTCGTGTTAGGCATGTGTTGCATCTTTGTCCACTGTCTATAATAGTATGATATATTGTCCGATTTGGGCCAAGTTAAGCTCTCACGGATTTACTCTTAGCCTCCTTCTCTAAAGACCTCGTGCTATTATATTTAGTGGCATTTATAAAGACGTTTTTCCATCTTTGTAGTACTAATAATGTAAGACATGAGTTTACACCCTAACAATTATAAATGAAAATGCGATAGTATCCTATTAATAATTTCTTTTAACCTTATAAACTTACCAGTTACTTTTCGGAATATCAATAAATCTTAAAATAAGACGCATATCAAATTGTAGAGTAGCATATATAGATTGAGCTGGCAAGTCTGACAGAATTCGAGTAACCCGATTTGACAGGATCCGGAAATGTTGTAAACCGAAATCGACGCGACCCGAGGATAACCCATAGGTTGGAAAAACCCGATTAAGGCTAACTCGATACAGAACCCGCCCTAAGACGACCAGTAATCCGAAGCGACCCAATACAAGCTTTGCCCCCACCCAACCCGATTCGACCCGACTGTTGACCCAACCTAAAAGATAATTCAAAATTGACCCGAAATTAAAGCTAACCTTAAAGTTGACCTGATTCGAACGATAACCCGAACATTAACTCGAAATATAACCTCGACATAACTGAAAAGTTATGGCGATAAAGGCTTAAAATAAATTAAACCGACAATAAGAGCGACTATTGTAAGTATTGAAACATTACTGGTCATATAACTTCGTTAAATAATGATCATAACTCAACTCAAACTGATAAAATAATCGGAAACAAACGACTGGATAATAAATTGATGAGCCAAACCAAGCCAAACTCGACCCAAACTACATTAGATACAACAAATTATCATAATTACCCGACTTGATAATGACGCAACCCATAAATGGGTCTGATAATGACCTGACGTAATCAAAACTCGACCCGGCTTTACAAATCTATCTAAATGACCCGACCCGACAATGACCTGAACTCGAGTTTAGAATTAACCCCAACTAACCTGTTCCGTAAGCGACCTAAACCCGATCCGAACCTAGTCATCATGACCCGAACAAACCAAAATCCGTCCCGGATAACACGATTACCACCTCTAAGCAAAGATACTCATCTCAAAAATATAGCTCATGCTGCCTTCTCTAAGTTTAACATAGTTAATGTAGTAATGCCTAGTAAATTATCAATGGCTAAGTATTGTTTGTAACTCTTTATGTGATCAAGCGATCACACGTCCTCACATGCACTACATTAATAGAACGATGAAATAGTTGAACTTACGTTTATAGACTTTCCCACATTTCTGTCAGTTTGTGTAATCTGCAATGCTATGCAGCGAGGATTAATTCAATCTGACATGGGTTGGCTTATTTAATCACAAAAGCATTACGGCCAGGCGGATTTCAAGGCAAATTTACGGATTCTGAGCTATGCACAAGACAGTTGTTAATGCCAGATTCCCAGATTCAATTATTTTGTTGAGTTCAAGCTAAGCAATAGATTCGGCGTCAGAACATTTAAGAATACGAGAACGTCAACGAGTTTAATTAAGATGAAGCTTCAAGGTTATCTATCCGTGTCTCCGCTTCATATCCCTACTTGTTGATTTTGGATGAGCGTGGCAAAAAACCGACCCGAATTGAACTAATCCATCCAACTCGCACCAACTCGTAAGTCGTAACCCGCCTAACACATGAGAGTAAAGCAAAACAATATTAACTCAAGAAACCGACACAAATAATACACTGATTTATTTACATGATAAGAAAAAATAATTCCCTACCTAGGATTTCTTGTAAAAATAATTCTAATTATGTAATTATTAGACGATTCTATTATAATATCGTAAATATCCAAGATATCATCATATATTCTAGTGTATAATATCTTTTTTTTGGGGGAAATGTAAGTGATACATTAATGCCCAACCAAACAATTTGTAACTAGAGATATGCCTCTAGTTTATTACATGCCTCGCTCCAGTCTTGTTATCCAAGACTGAATTCTCCTATCACTGCCTCCTAATCTACTACTTCCTCCAATTTCATTTATTGTTCCCCTTTCTTTTTGGCATAAGAAATAAGGGAATCAATTTGGATCACACAATACACATGACCCCACATCAAATTGATTTTGGACCACACAAAGTTGTCTAAAAAAGGAAAGAGGGAACAATAAGGAAAATGGATGGAAAGGGAAAAAGGAACAATAAATGAAATTGGAGGGAATACTTTTTAATTGCAGAATGAAAAGCCCCTTTAGCTGCTTTATAACAACAGCAGGGAGGGGTAGTACATGATCAATTATACATCTATTCATAGCATACCAAATGCCATACATGACAATCGCCATTCCAGCTGCAATGATGTGTTTCTTTAAAAGAGAACGACTCCTGTATCCTATCCACCAAGAGATCACAAACTGGTTAGGAATATGACAATTTAACCATGCTGCCAGTAGTTGCTTGCACTGCTGACTAAAAGGGCACAAAAAGAACAGGTGATCAGTGGACTCCTCTGCAACACCACACAGAAAACAACAATTTCCGCGGGTGATATCATTTTCATCAGCCTATCTTGAGTTAACAATCTATTCTAGGCAACCAGCCAAATAAAAAAGGAATGCTTTGGGAGCATTATCCTATTTTGAAGCCATGGATACTAGTGAACATCAGCAACCTCCTCCTCCAGCCAAGAGTAGCCCACCTGAGCAGAGTACTCCTGATCGAGTCCCCTCTAATTATCATCAAAAATCAATTGCTTGAATCTATTTTTTACCTCACAAATTCGTTTTCAGGCCCAGCTAGAGCATATAGAAGGCTCGTAATCCTTCCATATTCTATTCTTTATATAAATAGCATGTACCCAACGAACACATAGATGGTCTGCCTTCTTTTCCACCCACCAAACATACTTTGCAATGAGTGCTAAATTCCATTGATGCAGGTTTTTGAAGCCAAGTCCTCCTTTCCTCTTTGGCTGGAAGATCTGTTTCCAGGTATGGTTGTTCCTTATCACTACGCCAAATATGGCAATCAATAAGGAGCGTATCACAACGGTTTAATGCATTTAATAACGATACTTAGATTATCGTTTTCCAAATATTGGCGGAAACCTAGACCGCGATAATACGAATACCGGTTTCCCACGAAAACCGTTGTTATTATAATGTGACAACGGCTACTTAACAAACCGTTATAAAAAATGTTTAACGGTTTCCAAAAGCTCGTTATAAAATCTCTCTTATCAACGGTTGTTAGACAACCGTTACCAGTTTAAGAAGACGTCGTTTCGAAAACCGTTACTAAATTAACACCAGCAATGGTTTTTGGTACCCGTTGTTATGTTATAGATACGGGTTTCTTGTAGCCGTTATCATTTTCAATTATGAAAGAATGGTTTTTGAATTCAACCGTTGTCACGATTTGATTAGATTTCTCAGTTTGACCACTGCATGCAAAACTTTATCAGAACTTTAATAAATGTTCCATTTGATCAATAATATTCAATTTGACCAAAATAATTCTATAAATATGTCTTCATAATGTTTTAGGTCAAAATCTAAATTATCAAACATTTACTCTTTAATTCCTCTCTAAATTTCTCTATAAAAAAAATATGGTTGGTGTATCGGAGCTACAATCATGTTCTCGTTATGCACAGCCTTTTACTTGCATTATCCATTATCTCCCGGTTCGTTATGATGTGAATGGAAAGGGTTTAAACCCTAATTTTGGGTGGTTGACGCAAATGCTTCATGACTCCGGTTTCATTGCGGTTAAAAAAGTGTACCATGTGTCTACAAACAAGCAAGGTTTTGTAGGCTTTGCTTTTATCGAGTTAGTCGAAGCCAACTGCCATGATAGTTTTCGTCAAGCAAAAAAATTAGGAGCTAGATTTGCGGGGAAAGATGCGGGGAAATACGACTTCTATTTGGATGCTAGACAAAAGGGCCCTTATCTATGGGTTGCGACCCATGTTGATCATCATCTGCTGACACATTACAAGAGGCATCACATTCCTGCCACCGTGCCTATGTCATGGGAGAAAGAGGTCGTCCCACCTGCGCTGCCCGCTGATGATGAAGAATCGATCTACGACTTGATCTATGCAGAAATTGGGCATGAAGACTATCCTAATACTTCATCAGATTCTAATTAAGTCTTTAATTATTATCTGACATTATGAGTTGTATTTTGATTATGGTGGTTATTTGAATTAAATTTTAATAATTTATGTTATTTGTCACGTTTTAGTTAAGTCCTTACACTCAAATGAAATCCACCAAATAAAATATTATAATGACCAACTTTCAAATTATAATAATAAAAAAGAATGGAAACGGCATAATAAGATCCACTGTGAAAACTGATAAGTTATTTTAAAGCCGTTGTCATAATAAGATCAACAACCGTTATTTTAAAGCTGTTGTCATATTACACCAATTAACAACGGTGTTCCTTAAAACCGTTGTAAAAACCGATCCACTGTGAAAACTGAAAAGTTTGTTATTTTAGTTTGACCATTATTCACCTCATGCATGCATGCACAATTACAACGGTTCTTATAAGAACCATCTTAGATTATGCAACTCTAAAAATAAATGAAATTTTAAAGGTATTAATAATAGAATGACTGATGGTGAACAAGTCATCTTTGCCATCGTCGCCGTCATTAATCTTTATAGTTTAAAAAAAGGTAATTTCATTTTCATAGCTACTGGCTTATATATGGGTCGTACTTGGATGATTGATGGTAAAATTGGTGATCCCATTTGTAACGATGGAATTGCTGAATTTTACAATTTCGTTCGAGAAAATTTTCATCTCCACTCATCAATCCCCTGCCCTTGTAATAGATGTGGTAATATTAGGGTTTTGCGTATCACAGATGTCAAAATACACTTAAAAAAGAATAGTTTCAGTAGAGATTATAGGCGTTGGATTTTTCATGGAGAATTATAGGATGAGGATGGAGAATCTGATGTAGAGGTAAATAATCATACACCTGAAGCTGCTGGTTTAAATATAAGGGATGAGGGATATGATGTCTGTGTAAACAATAGTTCACCTACACCTGAAGTTGTTTTAGGTGAGAAGTTTGTTGAAGATGATGGATTCTATGATTTTGAAGCTACCGATGATGGGGAAATAAATGCTGATGATTTTATTAAGAAGTTGAGTCAATCTGAAATGCCTTTATTTACTGGTTGTAAGAAGTATACTAAATTGTCCGCGGTGGTAAAGTTATATAACTTCAAGGGGACAAATGGGTGGAGTGACAATATTTTTACGGATCTTCTAGCTTTGCTTTTTTTTTTTTTTTTGATGACGATGGGGTTGAGTCCCCCCCGGGCCCATGCATTCCCGCACCACCACATGGACCATGTAAGCCACCCCCTTCGGGGACTGCAGTGGCCAAGTGATCATCGCCCCAGCTGGTAGTCGAACCTGGGACTTCTCAACTCCTGCATTTTTGCAAGTTTCAAGGTTTAACCCAGCTACCACTGGACTAACACCACTTGGTTATCTTCTAGCTTTGCTATGTGACATGCTTCCTGACGGTAATGTTCTTCCAAGTCGAACATATGAGGCTAAAAAAATGATTAAAGAATTGGGCATGGAATATGAGAAAATACATGCTTGTCCCAATGACTACATATTGTACCGTAAAGATTATGAGAAATTATCATATTGTCCGCGCTGCTCTGTATGGCGTTATAAGACTAAGAAAGGGATCCCAGCTAAGGTGTTGTGGTATTTTCCAATAATACCAAGATTCATAATGATTTATTTGAATGAAAAAGATGCAAGAATGTTGACTTGTCATAATAGTGGAAGGATCGAAGATGGAAAGTTAAGACACCCAGCGGATGGTCAACAGTGGAAAGAGTTTGACGCTAAATATCCTGACTTTACCAAAGAAGCAAGGAACTTGCGTCTAGCGCACTCCACAGATGGAATGAACCCTCATGGAAACATGAGTACCCAACACAGTATTTGGCCAGTTGTGTTGGCCATCTATAATTTTCCCCCATGGGTTTGCATGAAAAGGAAGTATCTGATGTTGTCTTTGTTGATATCTGGCCCTCGACAACCTGGAAATGACATAGATGTGTATTTGGAACCACTTCTAGATGATCTGAAGATTCTGTGGGAAAAAGGAATACCAGTGTTTGATGGTTATAAGAACGAAAGTTTCAATATGAGAGCCATGTTATTGTGTACAATAACTGACATTCCGGTGTACGGAGATCTTTCTGGACATACTGTACATGGGAAAGAGGCTTGCCCATTGTGTGTGTGTGTGTGGGGGGGGGGGATGTTGAATCAGAATATTTGAAGCATTCCCGCAAGCATGTGTACAAGGGAAATCGTCGATGGTTATGCCTCGATCATCATTATCGTAAGCTTCACAAGGCGTTTAATGGGTGTCCTGAGCAACAAGGGAGTCCTCAGATTTTGAATGGTCATGACGTGTACGAGAAAGTGAAAGTGAAAGATATTGAGATAACGTATGGGAAGAAGGGACCTAAGTTGTCTACTCGTGGTTATAAAAAAAACATATTTTTTACCAAACTTCCGTACTGGCGTGACCTCCCGGTTTGACATTGCCTAGATTTTATGCACATTGAAAAGAACGTTTGTGATAATATAATCAATACTCTGCTAAACGTTCCGGGTAGGACAAAAGACAACAAGGCAGCTAGGGATGATATGGTTGAGATGGGTATTAGGCCCGAGCTGGAAGCTAAAACAAAAGGAAATCGGACTTTTTTGCCGCCTGCAGCTAATACTCTTTCACAAAAAGGAGAAAAAAGAGTTATGCGAATGCTTGCATGGTATTAAGGTGCCAGAGGGCTATTCGTCTAATATTAGAAGCTTTGTTTCATTGCAGGACCTAAAACTTCCTGGTTTAAAGTCTCCTGACTGTCATACATTGATGCAACAACTACTAGCTTTGGCCGTTCGTTCCATTCTACCTCCAAAGGTTCGACATGCTATAATTAGATTTTGCTATTTCTTCAAATCAATCAACAGTAAAGTCATTGATCCCGATGAAGTGGAAACTTTGTAGGACATCCTTGTCACCAGTCTTTGTCAGTTTGAAATGTATTTTCCTCCCTCATTTTTCACTATCATGGTTCATTTGACTGTCCACCTAGTCCGGGAGGTTTTGTATCCCGGGCCAGTGTATTTGAAATATCAACACCCATTCGAACGATTGATGAAATTTTACAAGGATTACACATCTAATAGGTATCGTCCAGAGGGGTGTATTGATGATCGAGCAATTATCGATGAAGCTCTTTCATTTTGGTATGCGTACCTCTCCTTGGATGAGTTAATTGGAGCTCCTACGAATCGTCATAGTGACTGGATGAATGGAAAAGGTGTAAGGGGTCGTGTTTCCAAGGATATGTCATCTGACATGCGACATAGAGCTCATACATTTGTTCTTTTTAACGATGATCATGTCCAGCCATACAATATGGAACACCAGAGTTACCTTAAGGGAAAACACCCTCATAAGAACGAAAGGTGGTACGCAAATGAGCATCACAAGCAATTTAGTGACTGGTTTAAGGATATTATTTACGATGATGACAACCTAATTGATGATTGCTCAAGCATCCTACGACATCTCGCTTTCGGTCCTGATACTCGTACAACTTTTTATAGCGGGTATGCGATCAATGGGTACACTTTCTACACCCACATTCAAGATGAGGTGAACACAATGCAAAACAATGGAGTTTGCGTAGATTTTGAGGCAATATACTTTGCTAGTTCAAAGGATAAAAATCCTATTTTTGGTACAATGCAATATTATGGAGTTATTCAAGAGATATTGGTTTTAGACTACATGGATTTTGAGATACCTCTATTTCGAGGCAAGTGGATTGACAACAACAATGGTGTTAGAAAGGATGATTTAGGATTCACATTAGTAAATTTTGACAAGATTGGAAACAAGGACGATCCTTGTATATTAGCGTCACAAGCAAAACAAGTGTTTTATGTAACCGATCCTATGGATAAGAAGTGGTCAGTTGTTCTATCTTGCCATCGCCGAATTGCAGATGATGAAGACGTTGAATTTGAAGGACTTGATCACAGTGCTATATCGCAATTTGGTAATGATGTTGAAAATTTTAGCATTCCAAACATATATATACGGGATGATCATGATGAAGGTATTTGGGTTAATGAAGAGACTAACAAATCCAAAAAAGGTTCCCGACAGCCGTGAAAATATCAGCAATCCAATCTAGATATTTTACGTCATGTGTAATTATTGTTTTGCTGTTATATATCAAACTGCTGTTGTAAACTTTTTCTGCTGTTGCAGCGGGCGGGTTAGGGAAAAATAATACCAAATGATGCTTTATTTCTTGGCGGTAAAATCAAACAAAATGAATTATTAAATACAACGGTTATACCTAAACCGTTGTTCAGGACGTGTACAGTTATAACGGTTCAGGCTGTTGTTATCTATATAAAAATGATGCTTTATTTCTTGGCGGGAAAATCAAACAAAATGAAATATAAAATAAAACGGTTATACCTAAACCGTTGTTCTGGATGTGTACAGTTATAACGGTTCAGGCCGTTGTTATGTATATAAAAATGAGGCTTTATTTCTTGGCGGGAAAATCAAACAACATGAAAATATTACAGACAACGGTTATTTCTAACCCGTTGTAGATAGTACTAATCAATTACAGTTTCAAACAAAACCATAGTCTGTTTGGAAACAAAATACAACGGTTTTTCTTATACCGTGTTTATTACTTTCCAATAAACAAGGTCTTGCAAGTGTTGTATTATTTACACATATATATACTCTGAGCTTCCCCTCTCCCACATAATATCCTCAAACATTGAGCTTCCCCTCAACCACCAGCCTACCCCATCGCCGTCGCAGTCGTCGCCATCATCGTCATTGCCGCCGCCAGATCAATTCAGATTCTCCTCTGTAAAGAAGTAATAAATCCTCCTCTCTAGAGATTTTTTTGTTATTATAAGTATGCGTTGTTATTATTTGTTTTTTAATTTCTGCTTTAGATATGGTCAAAAAGCGGAAAAGAAACGATGGAAATGCGTCAGGCGACGACTCAGGTGATGAGAATAATTTGCAACACACTGCGGGTCGAATGCACCACAGGGTTTCCCTAGAAGTAATAAATTCAAAGTTACCTAATCCTTTACAGTGAGATAAAGATACGAGGCTGCCATATGGTGAGAATGTCGGGTATTTTGCGAGTTGGATTGGTTGTTGTGTAAGATAGTATGTGCCTCTCGGTACGCCGCGTATCAGTAAACTGAGTAAAATACGGAATACCATGCTAATAAACAGAATAAAGGTATGTATATACAATAATAAATGTTTTAGCTGAAATTAAGTTACTACTTGATATGTGTTTTAGCCGAAACACTTGTACCAACTATGCTCATCATATATGCAGTTAGCTTACGTTGTCGCCAAAAAGTATGATAAGTACCTAAAAACAAAAGACAGGGGAAGCCCTCAGATCTTGGAAGTTAAAGATTGATAAGAACCACTTGTTCAACAACGAAACCGGGGAGATGAACAAGAATCCACCAAAAAAGAAGTATCCGTATGTCAGTCAGGACCATTAGGATAGCTATATCGCTTATAGGCAGTCTTACAAGTTTAAGGTAACTTAATAATAATAAGTAAAGAAGTATACTTAGTTTAGTGTTTGGTCATGCTTACGTTTCTTGATACAATTTATTTGATGAAGGCTATGAGTGAGAAGAACAAGGCGAACATTTCAAAGAAAAAGTCCGTCTTTTACGGCTCCCGAGGTGGTTATAGATTGATTAAGAAGAAACTTGTAAATACATAATTCTTATAGTATTAGACTATTAGGTGTTTTAGTGAGATGTTATATATGTTCATAGTAATCATACATATTTTGAGAGGATATCAATGTGATGAATGAATTGTAGGCAAAGCTTGGAAAATTAAGTCATCATGACGCTTGGGTTGAAGGTCACACTCCTAAGAATGAAAAGACGGAAACTGAATATGATAAGGACATCAAAGAGAAAATTGTAAGTTTGATTAAATATGTCACCGCTACCGCTGGTGGTCGGAGTTATATAATTGTGAGTTGCTTAATGGTTTTATGTGTATGTAGAGGATCTGTGAGAAGGAGGTATATGAATGAAAATGGAAGCCTAAAGGATGTGATGACATTCTTTCTAGGGCAATCGGCAAAGCAGAGCATCCAGGTCGTGTGAGAGGGGTATCGACGCATGTTTGTATAACTAAGTCTTTTGGGAAAACTACTCGAAGTGGTGATGATTCCAAGAAGATAATCTGTAAATACTGTATTTGAACCAACGTAATTTATAACTATATATGCGGACATTAACTTCTACTACACAGCTACATAAAATAGCGAGGTTGATGATGAGAATGTTGGAAACTGGGGAAAAGCCATCAGAAAAAGAGTTGGATATGGTTCAAGAAGTCATAAAGGAAGCAGAGGAGGAGGAGAAAGAGGAGGATGAGGAGGAGGAGGAGAAGGAGGAGGATGATGAGGAGGAAAAAGAGGTAATAATATTTATGTCTTATATATATATATATACAATGTGTTATATGATTTGGAAAATCAGTACGTGTTATATGGACAAGTGTTAATGTACAGAAGGAAGCCGAGGAGGACATGGCAAGGGAGAAGGAAATGGCAAACGAGACTGAGGTGGGGAGCCGAGGATCGATATCAGGCAGTTGAAGAGGAAGTGGAAGCCAGGAAGGCCGTGACACCGGATGAGATTGAGGTAGTTGATGATCAGATGTTCTTCTCTACACCGAAAAAGGTAATAGCTGCTAGTTTATAATTATTCATCTCAGTACACGTTTTTTACTTATGAAATTTATTAAAGGTAGTGAATGTATGTGTACTAATTGATTAAAGTTGCCGTGAAGGGCGATTGCAAGGTGGCTTGTCGCCTGTTCTATTTACAGGAGAAACAGAAAGTTGTTGTTGCCAGTGGATACGTGTTCAATTACGACCGGCTTCAGCAAGTTAAGGTTCATGGTATACCCCTTCGTGACAAATGCAGGAAAGTGGAAGTATCCTAATTATATAAAGACGAGTATGGGGAAGTAAAAGTACGATTTCCTAATGAGGAGGTCACTTATTTAAAAGAAGCCCGAAGCTCTTATGTGCAATAGCCTGACAACCTCATCAATGTTGTCATCCCCAAGGTACCTATATGCAGACGTTAATTATTACTTGTTCTTTAAATATATTAGGGTACGAATATTACCATATCGTAAGTACTTTAATCTTTACATTTGCAGAGTTAAGCAAAGCCATGATGGCAGCTAAAACAATTACTACTACGTCAACGAAAGTTGTTGCAGTCAAGCCTGCTTATGATTCTTATTATGAATCGTGTGAATATAAGAAAAAAAATGAAAAATGCTTCGCTGATGGCTTTGCACAACCTGGCTGTAAAGAAGTCACCTAGAGGGGATGTAGTCATGATTAAAATTGAAGAGAAAATTATGGGCGCAGCTGATATAGCCGTACTGGACCCAAAGCAACTGATGGAATTTATCGACCTTGACAATTTAGATGTTGTTCACATTTTGATTTGGATGAAGTAAGTTTTATTAATAAAACTATTTAGTTATTTTCATTACGAATAATGATGTTTGTTTAAATTATCAATTACAATAACATTTTTCGTTCCATGTGGCGTAATAGATACCTGAATAATCAGATCGTTGAGTGGAAGTTCTCAATTCACGCCTACGGATTCTTGAGTCCTAAGGCGTTTGTAGATACCCAGTATCTGATGAGACTCCAACAAACACCCGATGATTATCGGACTACAACATGTTTTGGAATCGCGGCGTTTGATCGACAGTTTGTGTACAATTTTACGTCGGAAAACTTAAAACGATTTCGAAAATAAAACATTTCAAAACATTTCAAAAATACCTGGAGTGTTTAATGCACGGCGACGGGGTCGCGATGACACTAACTAGAGTCAAAACCGACACCGGACCAAAAACCGACTCGAAAATTCAAATCCCGACTCCAACAACGAGTCAAACCGAGTCAACCCACAAAAACAAAATATCTCAAAGCCTGCTATGCTAAGTTTTCCCGGATTCATGTTGGTCAAGTACCAAACATGTGACTACAAAACCTAGGATAGAATAAATCATGATTGCGTTTGTTGTGAAAGCGACAACACAGCTCGAAGACCCGCAACGTGGCTCGCGCCTCTTTGAGCAGCCCAGGTGGCCACGTCGCTCAAAACTCACACAACCACTCATTCTCCTATAAATACCCCTCAAATGCCACCCATTTGAGAGTTACGCGAGTGTTCGCCCCCTCTTTTCTCCCTTAAAATTCTCGACTCGACTTCTAAAGTCACAATCCGACGCGTATTTACGACCTACCGTTCGTAAACACGCGCCTTACACATTGTTTGGTACCGTCATCGTGCATTAAATCACTTGACCTACCACTTCGACCACTACACCATCACTAAACTTTTAAAACACTCTTTTACTTACCAAAACGGTTTTAAACCGAGTTTTTTCCGACCAAACGAGTTGTTACACTTACGTCGGTCACTCGCCATAACCAAACATGTAAGTATGAGGGTGTAAATACCCTCTTTTATTGTGTTTTCATTTGTTTCATAACTCTAACATGCTAAAACATGCATAACATGAACCAAAACATGGAATAAACGAGCCAAAACTGATTTTTGGTCTGAGGCAGAAGCCCCTTAGGTCGCCAACTGGCTCGTGCCTAAATGGGGTATTCAGACCAGAAATCAACCGTGTTTGTTCTCGTCATTTCCCTTAATCCATTTTTCGTATTTGTAATCGGTTTTTACCATTTCAAGTATTTTCGAAACCTTTTTGTTCCATTTCACATGTTTTAACCATAAAGCATTTTCCACCCTTGGTTCTTCATACCCTGGCGGTTAAATCCGTGTTTCGATGATAATATTTGCTTAATGACATTTAGAAGATATTTTAAAGCCTTTTATTTCATTTATTCACATTTTCAAACAAACATATTAGTCACCAACACAAAGTCATCCTTGGTTCTACATACCATGCCGGATTTTAACCCGGGTACGATGATGAGTACCGACTAATAACATTCAAATGGACTTAAAACAATTAGTCCATAATCACTTTTCAAAACTATTCATGTCAAGTTTGTCAAATCGAACCCGACGCCGAATATTATCAAATAATGATGATTATTCGAGTCTAGTTCTTCAAATCAACAAATGCGGTCTAAACGACCCTTTCAAAATCAAACCGGGTTCAAATACCCATTTTCAACACGTTTTATAACGTTTTCTAAATAGTCAGAACACGGCATACAATCGTTGGCTAACCCACGCCTCAAGCAGGCCTTTTCTTTCTCATTTCAAAACCAGAGGGAGGCCCCTTACACCGCCGGCTGGCTCGCGCCTCTTATAGCCGCCCGTGCAGTGGGCTGTTCCCTTCCAAAGATTAGTCTAGGACGATCCCAACTCCGGCTAGCGCGGATATAGGACGGATCAGATGACTATTCAATTATTCAAAACCATATTTGCAAAATGCCTTACTAAGACAAATGGATCATGTTATGCACCCTAAACCTAATTCGGTAAATGGATGTTTAATTTCCGTCTTGCATGCAAATCAATCATTAATCCAACTCGACATCTTATACTTGATACTTGGGTTAAATTAACCGACTTAGAAAGCTCTCACATGTTAGGTTTAAATCATTGGATGCGCATTCATGCATTTAAACCGTTTTATCAACTTTTGCATTCAACCAACCAAGATCGATCAGTAGAGGCCGCTAAACGCGGGCGGGATTGGGTGTCTGATTAAAGGGCTTCCCAATATGTACCTTCACCTCTTACTCAGAAACTTTGGATAGTGGACGACCTTATCCAGGGCGTACGAGAGTCATTCTAGAGATAGGATGCTAAAGAGGGACGATTTCCTTATCTTTAGTACCTATGTCAAACGCTGCTTTGTGCTTCAATTTGACCGAGGTATAAAGTGGAATTCGAACGGGTTCCGGGCATCCCACAAATGCTTGGTGGCGACTCCGAACATCTCAAATCGTTTCGAGACCCTTACCGAGACGAAACCGACCGATCTAAAACGATCCGGTCGAAAGCATCTTTACGCCGCCGAGCGTGGCTTTTAAAAGACCGCTGCATGCCCGCAGATTGGCCTGGCATGCAGGTGGCCCGTGACCACGGATCGGTAGGTGGCCCGAACCCACGGACCGAGACGTGGCCCATGACGACAGATTAGCGACTCCGCTGGGGAAAACTAGGACACTTACGTCTTTGTGATCCCTAGATGGTGAGACTCGAACGAGGTCTTGGTTGGAATGCATTAATTGATATTACGGTCACGGTCGGGTTTCCTTGTCCGGGCCCACAACCTAACCCTTTTCGACCAATTGGCTCATTTCGTCGGCGTGAGTTTTCTCATCCCCGCGTTCCGAATCCCGATTGAGTCAAGCATACCATTGACGTTACACATTTTGTTTCGTCAGAGATTTCATCACTTTCGAGCACGAGGCTAGGGCACTCTCCTTACACATTTTGTTTGGATTGGTATCCCTCTCGCAAATCGGGGTTTGATTGCTTGGTGTGTAACCCACCCTTCTAAGCCAAAACCCGTGTCAGCATTATGCATAATATAATGAACTGTGAGTGCTTATGTGCTATTTGATCATAAGTCCTTCCGTGTCATTTTCAACTTTCAAAAACACCCTTTTCGCGCCGTTATAATGGCCATTTCAAACCTCGGTCTCTCGCCGACCGATGCACGCCTTTCTAGGCCGTCGTAATGACGATTTTCAAAAACCCGGTTTTGTATAACCATTTCAAACACGCCTTTCTAGGCCGTCGTAATGACAATTTTCAAACCCGGTTTTGTATAACCATTTCAAACACGCCTTTCTAGGCCGCCGTAATGACGATTTTCAAAACCGGTTTTGTATAACCATTTCAAATCACCTTTTTACGCCGTTATAATCGTCGCGTCTAGACACAGATTCTAACCCATTTCGCGCCGACAATGGCTTTCTTTCAAAACCTGAGAAAAGCACACACCCTTTTCTCGAGACACTTTCGGATCCCGAGGACCATACACCGTCCCCGAGACCTTTTCAAACATTTCAAACTTGATTTTCAAAACATACAATTTTGAATTTCAAAACCGTCTTGGGAAGCAACACACTGTTTTCCGAGCCGACTCAAACTCAAACCGTCTTTTGCAAATAAACTTAAGACAACCCTTTTCAACTGATCGACTTGCGGAGATTTTTATCTTCAGAAGCCGCCCATTAAAGCGACAAATGAATCTTTTTGAAAATTTCTATTTTCGAAAACTTCAGTCCACCGTTCCAATTCCGCCTCTTGTCTATCGAGTCAAAGCAAACGTACTTATGGGTCTTTACTTATGAGTCGTCTCATCACGAGACCCGTCCAATGGCGTCACGCCGTCATGTTGGACTCGTGTCAAAGGTTCGGTCAAACACCGTCACGTCATAAATCGAGTCAGCACCAAGGGACCACACACGGTTACCCCGTCTTGTTGAGTCGATCTTTGTCTCGTCCTCTGTGTTGTCTGCGTTCAGTCTTGGAACCGTGTCGGATTGAGTTGTAATGTGAGCCGTTTTTCTGCCTCAGAGCCATGGCCCCGTCTTCAACTTCGTCATCACAACCACAACAACAATGATAACAACAGAGATGTCACGACTGATCAGCTAGCCAGCCTGCTTACCGCTCTTAAGGTCACTCTGGATCGCGTCGAGACCCGTATCGACGCCCTGGAGAACAAGGAAATTGGGGAACATAATACCCCACCTTTGACTGAAACTGAGAAGAGGCTGAAACTCTTGGAAGAACAGCTCCTAGCCCGGGGTAACAATATCCACCTTGAAAATAACCTAAGGTTCGAACCTGTTGGGGACCAGTTACCTGACAACTTCACCCTGACCGATGTGCCTAAGTTCAAGGGAGTGGAGGACCCACTCAACCACATCCGTGCTTTCAAAGACTACATGGCCATTAAAGGGGTCAAACAGGAGCTCTTCACCCGGATCTTCCCATCCTCTCTGGAGCCGATTCCTCGCCAATGGTACTACTCATTGGATTCGAAAAACCTTACCACTTGGGATGAGATCGCAGTTGAGTTTGTCAAACAGTGTGCCGACAATGTCGAGATCCAGGCCAACACCCATACTCTCGAAGTGCTAACCCAAAATGATAAGGAAGGGTTCACTTAGTTCCTAACCCGTTGGAGGAGGGTGAGCACTCAGTTGGTCAGTAAGCCGAGCGAATCAACTCTGGTCGAGAAGTTTGTCAACAACCTCCGCCTGGTTTATGCCAACCTACTAAGGTATCAGAATATCAAAACTTTTCAAGATCTGCAGATTCTGGGGACACGTATTGAGGACGACCTCCGAAAGGGCGTCTTAGCAAAGACCACTGGCATGGGTTATCAAGGATCCACCTCAACCGGATCTCGCCCTTACAGTCAGACAAACAAGATTGATGAGGTTAACCTCGTCGAACCATCTGCCAAGAAAACTGAACGCCCCCAGAGAGTGTTCACCAACATAGGGTCGACTTATGCAAGTGCCCTGAAAAGGCTCATGGACCAAGGGAAGTTACAACCGATCGGGCCCACCCCGGACCCGGCCGACGCCAAGAAATCCCAATTTTGGAACCCCAACGCCTACTGTCAGTATCATCGAGGGAAAGGGCATGATACCGAAAATTGCTTCAAACTCAAGCACCTCATTCAAGACATGATTGAGAAGGGAGATTTGCCTATACCCCCGCCAACTAAACCGAACAACAAAACGAATCCCATGGGAATTCACACCATCTCTGACGACGAGCCGACCCTAGACTGCTCTCATCTCATCTTGCCGATTGACGACGAGGTGAACGTTCTGGAAAAGGATCCTTCAGACGGAGTGTTCGTGTTCAGTGCTGCCACCATGCTCACTATGTTTCAGCAAGTAGAAGAGGCAATAGCCAGCCTCTCTGAGAGAATCACCCGACTCGACAACGCCTACCATCGACTCATCTTCAATCCCCCAACACCGCATCCGAGGGAGAATTCCCTAAGCATTCAAAACTACCCACCCCAGGATGGATTGCTCCCGCGGCCATTCTGGCACAGACCTCACGAAAATAACTACCCTCAAAATAACTACCCTCAAAATAACTACCCCCATAAAAATCGCCCTCACAAAAATGTCCCCCAGAAGAACTACCCACCGAAGAATACCCCTCCAAGGTATCCTCGAGACCCTGAAATTAAAGGCATATGGCGGGATGATGTTGAGGATGTCTATATCCTCTCGGGGAAGGAAAAGCGGACGAAGGAAATCGGACATCTCATCCGGTCCGGACGTCCACATCAGAATCAGAGCAACTCAACGATCGTTCCTACAATGAATGACCAAATCGTCCCAGAGTTGGACACTCAATCAAAGGCTCCCGAGAACTCAATCCTGAAACAGCTCCAGAAAGCAAAAGCCAAAATCTCAATTTGGCAACTGATCGCAACGTCTTTTGAGCATCGACAGGCCTTGCTGCAGGCCTTGGGAAAATTAACCGTGCCCTCCACCTCTTCCCAGAAGAAATAGTGGCACACATGACGAGAGACGCCCCTGATCTGAGCAATCCGGTCGTCTTCTCCGACGAGGATATTCCCCTGTTCGGAGCCAATCATAACCTGGCCCTGTATATCACCGTACAATGCCTCCAAAAGAATATACCAATGGTCCTCGTGGATGACGGTTCCGCCGTTAATGTCATTCCTCTCAAAACTGCCCACAGGCTGGGTATCAAGGAATCTGATCTAATCCCAACGAATCAAGGAGTACGCGCCTACGACGGCACTCGTTGCAAGGTCGCTGGGCTAGTCACTTTGACCGTCGCAACCGGGCCATTAGAAAGACAAACTAGTTTTCAAGTGGCCGACATCGACGCGTCCTTCAACATGCTCCTGGGACGTCCCTGGATTCACGCCGTCAAGGCGGTCACATCAACGCTCCACCAAAAGATTAGGGTCCCCTTCAACGAGAAAACGATCACGATCCCCGCTTCCCCAATCAAAGCAGTTATGAGAAGAGGGGTAGCCTCCCAAGCCATTGAGGAGGACGACAATGAAATGTGGGGTTTCCAAACCGTAAACGCTATAACCAATGAATTGGCAACCTCTGAATGTGACCCGTTCGCCAACCTCACGATCAACCGTATCATGATGCGTCAAGAATATTTCCCGGGTTTGCCGCTCAATCCACTAAAAGACCCATTGCCTCCCTTGAAACAGGCTAAGGTCCCCAACATTCCCTTTGGGCTATGATACGAACCTACCAATGAAGACATCCAGGAGATGAACCTCCTAATCCGAAAACGCAAGAAGCACGGAGTCATCCTCCGTCCATACCACCTGACTCTCAACGGATACTTTGTCCCCGAGGGAGAGTCTGAACTCTACCACGGCGTTCCGGAGCCGGTCTATGACTCTTTGGCAAGGGCTAGATACCCGGGAGTGGAAGTCTTCCAGGACTGCTACTTTATCCCTGACAACATCGAAGTTGCATCAACTGAGTCCAAACCGTCACCATGCCTTGACGGACAAGCTGTCACACTCCTCTTCGGGGAAGATAACATCAAACACCTCGACTATGAGGACGTCATCAACATCGCCCTGAAAGACAACCAGTTTGATCCAACCGCCTTGATCTCCGATACTGACCCGGAGAAAGCTACCCAGGGATGGAGGAAAACCATCAAGTGGACCGATCGCCAAGGCCGCATTCTCAAGATAACGACTGGAGAAGGCCCTATGTTCAAGGAGAGAGGTGAAGAAGGATCTGAGTCTGAGTCTGAGTCGGAGTCAGAGTCTGTCATAGCTCCTAACACTCCTAATGTCCCAGTCAAGTTCCCCTTGCCACTATTTTATCACAAAGTCGTGGCTGATTCAGAGGCTGAGTCCACTAGGGTCACCCCCACTCCCATGAAAGGTGACAACCTGGAGCCTATTCCAGGGGCCACTTTCTCTGTCGTGTCACCTCTGACTAACCACGAGATGTTTGTCCTTTCCGAGCTATTCGCTCGTGTCAACTTAATGAACGCTAAGTTTGCTTATGACTAGTCTCAATTTAACTGCAATGCAATTCTGAATGATTATGAGGAATTTGACTTGAGTGACTACCCACCTCACTTAGCCAAAGAACTTGACAAGCGGGAAACCAGAACCCCCATCATTGAGGAAACCGAGCCTATTAACATAGGAACCGACAATACACCTCAAGAACTTAGGATAGGGACAACCCTGGACCCCTCGGAAAGACAACAGTTCATTGACCTCCTCCACGAATACAAGGACGTGTTCGCCTGGTCTTACAGAGATATGCCTGGGATTGACAGAGAAATCGCAGAGCACCGGATACCCATTAAACCCGGAGCTAAACCCGTGAAACAGAAGCTACGCCGGATGCGTCCTGAATGGGCCCTAAAAATCAAGGAAGAGGTGGACAAACAGTTCAAGGCTGGGTTCATCAAAGTGTCTGAATACTCGGATTGGGTGGCCAACATTGTGCCGGTACCAAAGAAAGACGGAAGAATTCAAGTTTGTGTCGACTTCAGGGATCTGAACAAGGCGAGTCCAAAGGACGACTTCCCTTTGCCACATGTTGACATTATCGTGGACAACACTGCCGAACATGCTCTCCTATCATTCATGGACGAGTATTGTTTGGGATAAAAATAGCATAATAAAGAAGGCTCATTGGATAAGGTAAATATTATGAAAGAAGAGGTAAGGAGGAAGGAAGCCCGCGGTCAGGAAAAGGGGAGATGGGCTTGAGAAGGATCAAGAGCCAGTCATAGAAGGTGCCCGCGTTAAGGAAAGGAGTGTTAGGGAGAAGTCAGGGAGAAGTTAGGGAGAAGTTAGGGAGATTGGAGAGAATTGGTAAAAGAGTTCGGGTTTGGAAAGAAGTCCTTATGGAAATAATATTCCCTTTCCATATTCGAGGTAGGACATGTTTAGGGTTCTTACCCTATAAATAGCCAAGGAAGCAAACAAAGAGGACATCCAAGATAACTCATTCAACACATTCGTATTCATTCATACAACAAACATTCAAGATCACATCTCGGCAAATAATATACGCTCATTCTGGATCTTGCAGGTCTGACACCTAGGGCCAGCAGGATTAGCTACGTACCACAATTGTAATCATCCTATAATTCATATAGTGCAATACTTGGCAGGGTACCGTCCCTCCCGCGGTTGTTCCCACATTGGGTTTTCTGCGTCACCAAAATCTTACGTGTCAATTTACATTACGTACTTTATTTTCCGTTTACTTATTGACATACGAATCATCATACAATCGACCAACGAATATAGACTACATTGACCCTAATTAATCGATTTGGGTAAAAATACCTAAATAGTTTGGCGCCTACCGTGGGGCATTGTGGTCGTCAATCGTTGATATTCTAGATATACAATGGAAAAACAAGTATCTGAAGCCATGTCAGGGAGCAGGCAACCATCGCCACCACCATCGTCTACCCAAAGTCCAACATCGACAGTGGCCACGCAGGCTCCCGGACACACCTCAAGAATCATACCGACAACAAAAGCCTCTCTACCTCCCAGGACCCCTGCTGTCTCAACTCAGATCAGATCAGACAAAGGAACATCAAGCTCAGGCGTCACTCCGCCGCCCAGTCCCACGCAAATCCTGCTCGCCGGTGTGGAAAATCTTCAAAAAGCTATGGAAAACATGAGAGAAGACCAAAGGAGAGCAGATGCTGAGGTAAGAAGGAGAGATAGAGAGCTCTGGGTACAAATTGATCTCCTGAAGCAACAGTCCAACACTCCAGCAAACAGGACAGGTGAAGGAAGATCTCCCTTGGTGGATCTGACACAGGAAGCAGCAGGCTGCAGGAAGATACCAGCTGAAATAATTACAAGATTGGATTTGGCTACGATACCATCAGATGGAAGGATAACCCCACGAGGGTTAGGATATCTCACACCAGATAGCTGGCAGCCAGCTAGCTGCGTAGGGATACAAACAGGTGGCCTCCCCGTCGCCATCCTGCAAAGAATCGATCGGACACCAGTAGCGAGATCCGAGTCAAACCAAAGAAGTGAACTGCGGCAGGGGACAATCGTTGCCACAACCCCCGGCAAATTTAACTTATCGGAATCTTCAAGAGCCGGATCGGGAGGAATTATGCGGACAAATCGACATGCGGACCCATTCCGCCAATATAACCAATCGCAGTACTTGAATCGAAGGAGATCTTTGAGCGGGTTCCGGGCTACCACCCCACTCGAGAAAGCGACTCTGACAGTTATGCCGACTCACCATTCGTGGACACCATATCCGTCACAGCCATGCCAAAGGGATTCAAAACCCAAATATGCCTCTCTTCGACGGCACAGCAGACCCCTTTGATCATATCAGCCAGTATAAACAAAAAATGATGACGGTAACAGCCATAGGACAAGTTAAAGAAGCCTGCATGTGCAAAGGATTCGGGTTCACCCTAACAGGACCGACACTTCGATGGTTCGTAAGCCTGCCCAACAGGTCGATATCTACATTTGCTGAATTGGTAAACGCGTTTACTCAACGATTCATAAACGAGAAAGCCACGAAGCATACGGGAGACACATGTACGAGAATCGTCCGGGGGCGGGAGAGAGCATTGGAGAATACAATACCGATTTAACAATGAGAAGGTAGCGATGACGAGAGTGTGATATCTCAACAAAGCGGTAGAAGCCTTCGAAGAGGCCTCCACCACGACTCGACCTATACAAGCGGTGACTATGCATCCCCGCCATAGTTTCGAAGCGATGCGGAGAAAGCGTACCGCCGCGATCAAACTGGAGGAAGATATCCTAGCCAGAGCCAGCTTACAGAGCGCACCAAGTATTTCTAGTACTTCAGCCGTAGAGAAGTCAGGAAGAAAGCAAACCACCAACAATTTTGCCTTCGTGCAGGCTCCCCATATGGGAGGGGAATCAACAGAGTCGAGGAAAACCAGCTACTCCCCACCCTGGCAGAGTATGGGTTCACCACAGGTATCGGAGGAATCTTGAAGGCACTCAGGGATATAGGAGATGGAGTCAGGTGGCCTAATAACCCACTAGTAGGAGAGCAAGCTTAGAGAAAGGATAGCAAGAAGAAGTGTGAATTCCATCGTGATATCGGGCACAACACTGAGGATTGCTACACATTAAGAAGAGAGATCAAGCGCCTGTACGAACAAGGAAAGGTGAGCCACCTATTACCACGTGGGGGCAAGCAGCAGGATAAGGTAGGTTCCGCCAAGCCGGCAGACCCACCCACATGCACTAAAATTATAAACGTGATAACAAAGCGCTCGGACTTAAGCGGCCGACATACTCAACACCTAAGAGACATGCCACCGAAATCAAAGGAGACAGACCACTAATTCTTGTAGAATTTCTCACAAACACCGCCAAAGGCAGAAGCTTTGATGAAGGAGATACATACGATGAACGAGAACACCATGACGCACTTATTATCACCTTGTCAATGGCCAATTGCACAGTAAGAAAGGTATTGGTAGATATAGGAAGCTCGGTCAACTTAATCATGCTGAAAACCATAAAGAACATGGGATTCAGCGAGAAGGACTTACAGAAGAAGACTATTCCGCTAGTAGGCTTCGGCGGAGAAACAATTTCGCTAGGTGAGATAATCATCCCCACCTATGTGGGAGGAGTCAACAAGCAAGTCAGGTACCTGGTTATAGATGGCCCGTCTACTTACAACGTCATCCTAGGAAGACCATGGCTGCACCAGATGAAAGCAGTCCCTTCAACATATCACCAGTGCATAAAGTTCCCCACCCCATGGGGAGTAGAAACGATAAGAGGAGATCAGGAGGAAGCTAGAGGCTGCTACAAGAAGGCACTCAAGTGCACCGCCACCATCCCGCATAACAATTACAATTCTGACGACCTATCCAGGACGAATACATCGAACCCCCAGCAGAAGAGCTGGATCGGTTAACCCGGACAAGGCACCGAGAGAACCGTGCTAATTGGAGCGGGATGTACGGAAGCTTATGACAAAGACTAGTCAAGTTCTTAGAAGATAACATGGATTGCTTTGCATGGTCACACGATGATATGATAGGCATAGATCCATCCATCATAACACACAAGCTTAGCGTGGACCCAAAGTGTAAACCCATCCAAGAGAAGGAGAAAGTTTGCGACACGGAGAAATAAGGTAATCAACCAGGAAGTAGACAGACTGCTTTGGCAAAGAAAGAAGATAAGAGAAGTGAAATACCCAGAATGGTTGTCTAATGTAGTGGTGGTGCCTAAAAAGAATGGGAAGTGGAGAGTATGTGTGGACTTCACTGATCTCAACAAAGCATGTCCTAAAGATCCATTCCCGCTGCCTCATATTGATGCAATGGTAGATGCAACAGCTGGACACGAGATGCTAACATTTCTGGATGCATGGAGTGGATACAATCAGATCAAGATGGATCCTACAGACCAAGAGAAGACAACATTTATGTCCGAAAGAGGAATATATTGCTACAACGTCATGCCGTTCGGCCTAAAGAACGCAGGCTCCACATATCAAAGGTTGGTTAACAGAATGTTCAAAGAGCAGATAGGAAGAACAATGGAGGTGTATATTGATGACATGGTGGTGAAATCAGAGAAGGCCAAAGATCATATGCGGCATCTGACAGAAACGTTCAGAACCCTCAGGGAATACAAGATGAAATTAAACCCATCTAAATGCACCTTCGGAGTATCTTCTGGCAAGTTCTTAGGCTATATCGTAACTCGAGAGAGGAATAGAAGCCAAAGATCGAGCAAATCAAAGTCTGTCTTACACTGAATCACCCGAGAAACCTAAGGATGTTCAAAGACTAGCTGGAAAGGTAGCAGCCCTAAACAGTTCATTTCAAGATCTTCGACAAATGCGAGGCTATTTTACGACGTACTAAAGAAAAGCCGAAGTTTAAATGGACCGGCGAACACGAGCAAGCCTTCGAGAGACTGAAGCACTATCTCAAAGACCCGCCATCATTTGTCAAAAGCCAAAGCCAGGAGAACCACTATTCTTATACCTAGCTGTCACGAAGTAGCAGTGAGTCTTTGTCCTGGTCGTGAGAGCAAGAAAAGGAGCAGAAGCCAGTGTACTACGTAAGCAAGTCTCTGCTGTCGGCAGAGACCAGGTACACATATCTTGAAAAGTTAGTACTAGCATTGGTAGTAGCATCTCGCAAACTGCGTCCCTATTTTGAGTCACACATCATACATGTTGTGACAAACTACCCGTTAAAAGCTATCATGAGGAGGCCTGAGCTATCAGGAAGAATGTATAAATGGTATGTACACCTCAATGGATACGACATCCAATACGACCCTAGAACAACAATCAAATCCCAGGCACTGGCCGACTTCGTGTCAGATGATGCATGTCGTTCAACACCAAAAATAAATGCCAACAAGCCTATACTATAAATAGCTAGGGAAGTCGGGTCGAATCCACAGGGAGGCTTTTCTTTTAACTGTAGTCTAATCTGTCGGTCACAAACTGGGGGTTTGAATTTGATGTTCTAACTACTAAAGTTTAAGGGGAAGAGAAAATAAGGGTATAAGAGAAAATAGGGAGGAAATGTAAATAAACTATCAGATAAAGAGAGATATGCCAGGATTTCGGTACGCCGTGTTCTTCACACTATCGGAATAGCTAGGTCGGTAAGTTTATTAGTAGGAAGGGCTATATTATCTCCTTTCGGTCTCAAACCCGACTATACCTTTCGGTCAAAAGTCGCCCTAAGGTCATCCCACTTGACTTTCGCCCTCATAGGAGTCAATTATCAGAACTAAGCAAGTCTACCCTTCCAATCTTTCGATCCAGGTCGGGGTTAACTAAACAGACGGTCTCCTGCGTGCACTCATTTAACCGATCTACAAATAAATTGCTTAGACCTGATTCCTACCGCATAACTACCTTAGTAGTCGTCCTATCATGCTTCTAACACTGTTTCCCTCATCCCGGCATATAAAGAAATTAGCTACGCATGCTAATTATATTAACTAACACAGCTAATAACGAATTGCTAACGGAAAACATGATATGATGATAGTAAAAAGCAATAACGAGATTAGGGCAGAAATTAATAATGGTACTAATAAGAATAAATATAAAACAAAAACAAGAGAAGAGATTAAGGGAAAGAATTATACTATAGTAGCAAATCCGGCGTAAAGAACAACCAAATCCTAGATCGTAAAATTCCAAGCAGTGAACAGTAAACGCAGTAAAAATGTCTATGGAAAAGTGAATGATAGGTAAAAGATATTAACCTAGTAACTCGTCTTTTTGTTTTTATAACCAAAACTCACGAGTAGTTTTATTAACCTACGGGCTTTAATAGCCCACATAAAGGAGAACCTTTCGATCGAGAGGTTAAGGCTCTCGATCGAGCACAGGACAGCTCGATCGAGCACATGACAGCTCGATCGAGGGCTTGACAGCTCGATCGAGCACAGGGCAGCTCGATCGAGGGCTTGTGTTCCTCTGTGTTCTCGATCGACAACCAAATGTGGTCGATCGAGATCTTCAGTCACTTCTCAGCTTCCGTAGTAGTTCTGACTTGCTTAATTTGGTTAACTTTCGTCTTCACACTTCCCCATGCATGAGTCCTTCGTCCTCTTT
Source organism: Silene latifolia (assembly GCF_048544455.1). Classification (NCBI taxonomy): domain Eukaryota; kingdom Viridiplantae; phylum Streptophyta; class Magnoliopsida; order Caryophyllales; family Caryophyllaceae; genus Silene; species Silene latifolia. Next base: position 129,842,964 of record NC_133527.1, read on the forward strand.
TCCGTCCATCTTCCAGAGATGCTATCTCGAGGCCACAAAAGGTTGGTTTCCGCTACAAATCTGAAAAATAGCAATAAAAGCACAAAGTAGCCTATTCGGGGTATAAAGTGACATAATATCACTCAAATACATAGAAATGCGTGCCAAAAGAGACCCTAAAAGTCTATATAATATGTACGCATCAAACTTCCCCAAACCAAACCTTTGCTTGTCCCCAAGAAAACTAAATGCAACTAAGGACCTAATGAAAAGGATTAACTTTCAGAGCTAACTACTAGTCAATGCCAAACCGCTTTAATGCACAAAATCAACTACTGCCAAGCTAAAAGCAAGTGAACAAATTTATGCATATCATGGAATTACATTGGATGTTCGACCTTGCAAGACTCATAAATTTGGACTCTCCCGGTTCACTCTTCTCTCAGCAAAGCAAATGGTAAGTAAGAATATGTGTGTAGAGAAAGAAGAAATTGCAGACTCTCACCTAGACTGCGACCAACACAACATGTAACGCTAACTAACATGAGTAATGATTCAGTCACCATACACACGCAAAACCACCGTTCAAGGACTATCACGTGCCGAACAATTTCATAATATGGATATGTGACGCTCAATTGGTAAGAAGGGGCAAAAGAAATATGGAAATGTGAAGGTAAAATAGCCGAGCTTGAACCTAACCAAGACCATAATAAAATACATCCCACTCTTCCAATCATATAAATAACTCAATGCCTTATAATTTGGCATATACAACACAAGAATCCATAATAAAAGTACCTCGTGAAGTAAAAATAAGCACGGGAGGTATAAAATATTTTTCAGCCATTTTTTCTTTCTTTTTTTTTCTTTTTCTTTTTACACGGTTTTTTTTCTTTCTTTGGCTGATTTTTTTTTCTTTTTTTTTTTCTTTTCTCATTAATACACACTCCAAAATAAGATATACGAGCCAAAATCCGATACATAACAATATGTTCCACAAAACTACTAACTAGTTCAGCAAGGGTAGGCTAAATATAGGTTGTAGTTTCAGGGAAACTGGCAGATTTGGCTAATGTGGAGCTCATGGGATAAAATGAGAAAGGGGAATATGCAATAGTTCTCAAAACACGTAATACCGACCACAAACCCATGCGTGCAGGCAAAAAGAAATCAAAACTCATATACATGCGATACAATGAAATGTGGGGAGTAACTACTCTCAATTCCTATGAAAACTGGTCATGAATGTCACCAGTTATGGCTCTATATCTCAGAATATATAAGTAGTTTGCCAAAAATAAATGAGTCAAGTCTAATAATCCGTAGTAAATTCCACAACAAAATTTGAGAAATCACACTTGTTCTTACAAAGCAGTTATGAAAGGCAAGGAATGGCATGTAAACGACTAGCAGTGCAAAGTCATCATTAAAGAACTCCAACCCGACTCTGCTATATGCAAAAGGGAACATGATATATTATATTTTTTTTTTATGTTTGTATGAAAAGCAAAAGCAGTAAACATGAATGCAAAACAAAATGCAAATGCAGACGCAAAAGGATGCATATACCCTCCCCAAACCAAAACAGACAATGTCCTCATTGTCTTCACAACTAACTAACAGCAGCAAAATGGGAGATGGGGTACGCAAACCTAATACATGCTCCTAAAATACAATAAATAAATACAAAGATGAAAAAGAAAGGAAGACGGTACTCACAAGACGGCTTCCCAACCAAAGAACAAACTAGGGGAACCTCTAATCGTCGTCTCCACTACCTCCTCCGCACTTTGGCGTAAATGGGGGTCCTCGCCTCCTCTCGGTCGGCTCGTTGTGCCGCCTGCTCGGACGCAACCGCAACTCTCGTGCTACTGGTGTCTCCTCCACCTCGTCCTCGAGTCGGAAGGGAGTGGAGGGTACCCACCCTCGGGTATCTCAGCGAGAAGGAGGGATGCGGCCACCCCTCTGGAATCGGTCGCCGTGCTCGGATGTGGAACTCGTAGATCGGGAATAAGGCAAGGGCCTGATCCTGTCTCATCTCGGAAATGTACCTGCGCATATCCAGAAGCAAGGCATCACGACGCCCTTGGTCCATGACCTCGGGCGCCCCTAAAGCAGGAGGGCAAACAAAATTGGCCGGCAAGGCCGATCCGGAAGGAGTGGGGGTAGGTGAAGGCGTGGACGCGGGCGTCGGTCCAGCCTGAGTCTGAGCCGGAGAGCTAGAAGATGCTCCGGCCTCCCGCTTCCTCTTCTTGGAAGAGGTGGATGCAGGGGTGAAAGTAAGGTGGTAGGTGGGTGGAGGTAGCCTCGCTCCCTCAGCAGTCGGGAGCGGTAAAAGTGGGGGTAGGGTAGGGCACGGTAAGGTAACAGACGTGGAACCACAAATCTTCCACGTCCTCGCGCCCTTCTTCTTTGGGAACCAGGCAAAGTCAACCATGGCAGCCAAGTCAAGGTAAGCCTGCTTATGAGGCGCGGTAAGTCCAGGCTCAGACGGGTAAAGATGGCGGGCAATCCTAGTCACTAGCCCGCCACAGACAACAGAGGTCTTGACCTTCTTCCCAATTCCGTTCCAATGCTGAGCTACCAAATAAGCAATGTTTAGAACAAACGGGGTACCGTAGTCAATGTTGAGGTACCCCGCGAGAATCGCTAGCTCAGTGTTGGTCACGTTATTGGGCTCAGGTCGCCCAAAGATGGTCTCTCCCATAAGTCGCAAGAAGTAACGGGGAGCAGGCAAGTGTACGTAGGCTCCTCTCCGCGTGGGGTAAGGAGTGTGAGAAAGTGCAGCCCAGAGCGGCTGAAGGATATCTCTAGGCAGCTCGGCGGGGCCGTCACTAACTAGACCTAGAACCTCCCCAAACCTGGCCAAAGTCCAATGGTGCGACTCATTGCGGAGTCGAAAGTGAATGCATGGACTAGAGTGGTTAGAAGTGTAAGAGTCGGTGTCAAAAGAGTAGGAGCTGAAAAACTCGTATGTAGGGATACGAATAGCAGCCTCCTGCAAGGTAATCAGACCCGACATTCCCGTCCCGTTCAACAAACTACATACCTCCTCATAAATTCCTAAGGTCTCTAGGTCAGTCCGCGCAATGAAACGGGTGGAGGAGAGAGGGCAACGAAGTAAAGGGGATAACCGAGTCCGGTTATCCGTGGAAGCAAAACGTACCGTGGGCAACTCCGATAAAGGAGTAAGAGTGGCCTCTCTTGCAACTGCCGCCCCAGAAGAGCTGGAAGTAGTGACTAGCTGACAAGCCTGCTAACTCGGCTTAGGTGGCAGCATACCAGGTGTCGGGAATCGAGGCGTGACTCCTCGATCCAGCATAGAAAAGGGCCTGGTAGGGGCAGAAGCAGCACGTGTCACCTCTCCCACAGCCTTGGCTTTTGTGACCTCGGTGGCGGTTTGTGGGTTCCTCCGTTCTAGAAACAGAAACAGAGGCCGTAGCTGCAGTGGTGGTAACCACCGAAGTAACAACACCAACAGAAGAGGCAGCCGTCTGAGCATTAGCAACAGTCTCAGGTACGGTCTCAGTGACGGGGGTTTCTTTACTGGAATCCATAACTACAATAGCATCAAGACAAATAATTAAATTACAATTTCAATTGGAAAATTCGTCCTAAACAACCACATAAACCCTAAATCACAAAAAGGGAATGGGGATTGCAATTAATTGAATGAGAAGAGCAAGTTTGAACTTACTTGATGCTAGAATACCCACAAAAGCTTAATTAATCGAAATAATAAGCACAAATTCGAAAAATTCGAATTGATAAACCCTAAAAACCCGAAAACTCAAATTAATTGAAAAAGATGGAGTTTGGGAGAGGGCTTTTGATTAATTTGGGATGGTAATTATATGGGTAAATTATTGTAGAAAGATTTTGGGCAAGAAAAACCAATTTTGCAAGGGAATTAAGCAATTGGAAACGCAGGAATGAAGTGAATTAGGGTCGAGAAAATAAAGAAGACGATCGAGAAAAGAACTCCCTTTATATACCCGTTTAAGCTTCTCGATCGAGATACAAGTCTCTCGATCGAGAGCTTTAGCTCTCAGATCCTCTCGATCGAGTTAATTCATACCTCTCGATCGAGAGGTGGCTGTCCCTTGATCTTTCTCTTACTCGATCGAGAACTTACTCCCTCGATCGAGCTCTTTTTCTTCAAAAATCTTCTCGATCGAGAGCTTTTCCTGCTGGCACGCATTTTAATGTATTATCTTTTGAGTGCGGCTTTCTGTACCTGCAAAATTAACAGTAAAAATATCCCAAACTACCAGCAAATTGTCTACAGTCCACAATTGTCTTCTACGCTAAAATTGTCTATAGTCTAAGTGTCTAACGCAAATAAAGAAGTTTAAAAACAATAAATGAAATTCAAAAATCTATTGTCTATTACAATTTGCACGGGGTTGCAAACCCGGCTAAAGCTTGATTAAGTCCTTCAGGCCTCTGCTAGGCCTCTTGCTAACGGAGTTACCCTCAGCTGCGGTAACTTCCAACTTTCTTCTCCAAACGTAAGTACCATTTTCCGACGAATGTCCCAACTTGATTTCTTCCGCAAGAATGCGTGTCATATTGCCACCATCGTCCTCTCGCATTCTAACTTTGGAACTCATTTCGCCTTGGTCAAGTGCCAACGCTCCCCATCCAGGTCATGTACAAGTAACAAAAATAGCACGGTCCTCCTTATCGCTCTCATTCCGAGGCGGAGGTGTAAGTGTAGCAGGTAGAGTAACAACACGTGGGGGCTCAACATCAACAACGGGGATGGAAGGCGACTCAATCATGGGTGGCGTAACAACACCAACCGCAAGAATAGCATGACACTCCAAAACACGCATAGAACCCCTATGAGTAGCGGGTTTAGCAAAAACCAATTCCTCACCACCGACATTAAACGTAAGGGTGCGCAACCCGACATCTATAACCGCTTGCGCAGTGTGCAAGAATGGTCTTCCCAAAATAATTGGGGTGTGATTATCTTCGGGTATGTCTAACACGACAAAATCGACAGGAATTAGAAATCTTCCTATTTGCACAGGAATATCTTGCAGCACTCCTAAAGTCGTGACAAGGTCCGATCAGCCATCTGGACCATCATGTTGGTGCAATGGAATTTAGTGAATCCTAACCGTTTGGCCAAAGACAAGGTTAACACGCTAACACTTGCTCCTAAATCACACAACACATTATCAATTAATTGAAGTCCAATGTGACACGGTATCGAAAAACTACCAGGGTCAGCAAGCTTAGGTGGGGTCCTATTTTGGAGGTGTGCAGAACACCCCACTGTCAGAGCTACTGTCTCAACATCATCTATGGTCCTTTTACGCATTAATACTTCCCGCATAAATTTTAAATATGAAGGTACCTTTTTTAGCAGCTCGATAAACGGAACACTTACGTTCAAACCTCGCACAAGTTCACCGAAACGCACGAACTCAGGCTCCGTCTTCTTGACCCTCTTCAGGTGCCCTGGATATGGAGCATCTTCAATAGGAGCTCTGTTATGCGTGTCACGAATCAAAGCGTTATTAATCATACGCTTGCTCAATGGTCTTGATCGACCACTTTCATCATCAGAATCTCTCGATCGATCACAACTTTTACTCGATCGAGAGACTTCACCAACAGCAGTGCTCGATCGAGCTATAACGGCCTCTCGATCGAGCTCTATTTCTCCATTTCCTCTCGATCGAGGAACATAAACCTCTCGATCGAGAGCCGTCAGATCTTGTCGCGCGGTAGCATTGGAATTCGTGCCAGAAACATCAGTACCAGCAATATCAGCATCAGAATAAGTCAGTCCGCTTCTCAATGTTATCATGTTCAGCGTTTATTTCCTCTTTTCAGATTGAGAAGGCAGCTGTCCGGGTTGTCTCGTGGATTGATTTGCGGCGACTTGAGCTATTTGGGACTCAAGCAATTTGATAGTACCATTGGTTGCTTGGTCCGACCTACTCACTTGTGTAGCGAGAGCTTGAATCATGGATTTCAGCTCTCCTACTTCTGAAATTCCTCCAGATGAAGAACTTCCTTGCTGCGGATTTGGAAATTGCGGAGGCTTTTGATAATTTTGCTTATGCGGCGGCACATAAGCTTGTTGCTGCGGTGGAGGAGTAGGATTAAGGACATTTTGACTCGACCATCGTAGATTTGGATGGACATAACCCGAATTGTACCCTTGACAGTACTGCTGGAAAGAAAAGACTTGCTCCCTATCAGCAAAACAGTCAATAGCAACGTGCCCCAGCTCACCGCATCTCTCACAAAGATTCGTATCGTCTTTCTTTAGCATGTGAACCGTTTGTTGACTCCCAGGAGACTGCATCTCCAATTGGTCAAACCTAGCATTAAGCCTTTCGAACTTAGCATCCATATCCTCACATTCGACATTAGCTATCGTCCATATACCACTCCGCGGATTCCCGTATCCTGCAGTGTGATTAGCCATCTCCTTAATAAGCTTCCAGCCCTTATCATCATCAACCTCGCGCTGGAATCTACCATTAGCTGCAGCATCTAAAATGGCTCTATGATCATCATACAACCCATTATAAAATTGGTTGCATAAAAACCACTGTTGGAATCCATGATGGGGTACCGATCTCACAGCTTTATTAAAGCAGCACCATGCTTCAAACAGATTTTCAGATCCCGTCTGTTTGAAATTAGTAATCTGGGCCCTCAATGCATTGGTCCTCTGCGGAGGAAAGTACTTCTTATAGAAGGCTAGAGCTAAGGTAGTCCAATCCGTGATACCTGCTGCGTCTCTATCCAAATCCGTCAACCATTCCCTCGCATTATCGGTCAGAGAGAAAGGAAAGAGAACTTCCTTTATCTTGTCTTGGGTCACTCCCTTGGATGTAGGGTTGGATGAACAGTAATCAGCAAATCTCTCCATATGTTTCCTAGGATCCTCGCCCGGGACCCCCCGATACAAATTCCGTTCGACCAAATTGATGTAGGACGGCCGAATGTCAAAGGTATTGCCGTCCTCATCGGTAGACAACTTGAACCCTTTCGGAATATAGTCAGCAGTAGGCTCCGAATGACTCGCGATATTAGGCATTCTGACTGGAATAATAGTCTCAAGAGTAGAAGTTTCCTCAATAACCGAACTGTCAGAAGTACTCAAGACTTCCTCCCGACGAACTCTTTCTAACTCCCTCTTTCTGCGTAAAAAGGACCTTTCGGGTTCAGGATCAGCCTCAACTAATTCACCCCTACGAGACCTGCGCATACACAGCTAAAAGGAAATAAATAAGAACAACCTTAAGGAACTAAAATTCCTTAAGACAAGACAGAAATAAACAACACAGATAATAATAAAAATTGCCTCCCCGGCAACGGCGCCAAAATTTGATGCATGTCGTTTAACACCAAAAATAAATGCCAACAAGCCTATACTATAAATAGCTAGGGAAGTCGGGTCGAATCCACAGGGAGGCTTTTCTTTTAACTGTAGTTTAATATGTCGGTCACAAACTGGGGGTTTGAATTTGATGTTCTAACTACTAAAGTTTAAGGGGAAGAGAAAATAAGGGTATAAGAGAAAATAGGGAGGAAATGTAAATAAACTATCAGATAAAGAGAGATATGCCAGGATTTCGGTACGCCGTGTTCTTCACACTATCGGAATAGCTAGGTCGGTAAGTTTATTAGTAGGAAGGGCTAGATTATCTCCTTTCGGTCTCAAACCCGACTATACCTTTCGGTCTAAAGTCGCTCTAAGGTCATCCTACTTGACTTTCGCCCTCATAGGAGTCAATTATCAGAACTAAGCAAGTCTACCCTTCCAATATTTCGATCCAGGTCGGGGTTAACTAAACAGACGGTCTCCTGCGTGCACTCATTTAACCGATCTACAAATAAATTGCTTAAACCTGATTCATACCGCATAACTACCTTAGTAGTCGTCCTATCATGCTTCTAACACGGTTTCCCTCATCCCGGCATATAAAGAAATTAGCTACGCATGCTAATTATATTAACTAACACAGCTAATAACGAATTGCTAACGGAAAACATGATATGATGATAGTAAAAAGCAATAACGAGATTAGGGCAGAAATTAATAATGGTACTAATAAGAATAAATATAAAACAAAAACAAGAGAAGAGATTAAGGGAAAGAATTATACTATAGTAGCAAATCCGGCGTAAAGAACAACCAAATCCTAGATCGTAAAATTCCAAGCAGTGAACAGTAAACGCAGTAAAAATGTCTATGGAAAAGTGAATGATAGGTAAAAGATATTAACCTAGTAACTCGTCTTTTTGTTTTTATAACCAAAACTCACGAGTAGTTTTATTAACCTACGGGCTTTAATAGCCCACATAAAGGAGAACCTTTCGATCGAGAGGTTAAGGCTCTCGATCGAGCACAGGACAGCTCGATCGAGCACATGACAGCTCGATCGAGGGCTTGACAGCTCGATCGAGCACAGGGCAGCTCGATCGAGGGCTTGTGTTCCTCTGTGTTCTCGATCGACAGCCAAATGTGGTCGATCGAGATCTTCAGTCACTTCTCAGCTTCCGTAGTAGTTCTGACTTGCTTAATTTGGTTAACTTTCGTCTTCACACTTCCCCATGCATGAGTCCTTCGTCCTCTTTTCCGTCCATCTTCCAGAGATGCTATCTCGAGGCCACAAAAGGTTGGTTTCCGCTACAAATCTGCAAAATAGCAATAAAAGCACAAAGTAGCCTATTCGGGGTATAAAGTGACATAATATCACTCAAATACATAGAAATGCGTGCCAAAAGAGACCCTAAAAGTCTATATAATATGCACGCATCATCACACTTCAGTCCAGCCATCCAGAACCTGGCAGATACAGAGATCCTCACTTTAGAAGGAAGAAAGCAGACAGAAGTCTGGCAGATGCATATCGACGGAGCCTCCAACCAAAGGGGGGCAGGTGTAGGATTAATTTTGCGATCACCACAGAGAGATCTGATAGCGCAAGCTGTAAGATGTGAATTCAAGGCAACCAACAATGAAACAGAATACGAGGCCTTGATATTGGGAATGAAACTAGCACTGGAGTCGGGGTCGACACCTGCTCATATCCAGTGACTCCCTGTTAATAGTCAACCACGTGAATGATGAGTTTATAGCCAGAGATTCGAAGATGATAGCATACCTAAAAGTAGCAAAGGAATTAAAACAAAAATTCGAAACTTGCAAGCTTAAACAGTCCCCGAGAGATCGAAATGTGGAAGCGACGCCCTAGCAACCCCGGGGGCAACATTCAAACCAACGAGTCATCCAAAGATTCCAATAGCACATATCTGGAACCCTCTATCCGAAGGCGGACGGAATAGACAAGGGTGAATCGGAGGATCCACAAAGCGAAAAGGAAATCAAGCGATTCTGAGAGGAGGCGAGAGCTCTCGGTCAAACAGCGACGCGACCGACTGTAGCCGATCCAATGAGACGATCGGCGCACACCTTACCTAGATCGGCGCGCCATAACAAGTTACCAGATGATAAGAAGGAAGTAAGAGCTTTTAGAATAAAGACCTCCGATTCATACTTATTGATGATATATTATTCGAGAAAATCGCTAGCGAGCCCCTACCTATGGTGCCTGGACAAAGAAGAAGCACAGACGGTGTTACATGCTCTCCACAAATGGCGAATGTGGAAACCATGCGGGGGAGTCCGCAAATAAAGCACTCGAGACAGGGATATTATTGGCCTTCAATGAAAGCGATGCAGCGAGTATGCACGAAAATGTGATGCCCGCCCGGCGCTCGGCGCCCGTGATCCACCACCAACGAGCCTCTGCACCCTATCATCTCTCCTTGGCCATTCATGGCATGGGGCATGGACATAGTAGGCCCCCTACCACAGGCCACAGGAAACAAAACCTGGATGCTAGCAATGACAGATTACTTTTCCAAGTGGATAGAGGCAGAAGCATTCACGGAAGTAAAAGACAAGCAAGTCATTTCATTCATAAAACGAAACATCGTTTGCGATTTGTATCCCATCGAAATCATATGTGACAATGGCTCACAATTCATCTCCAACGATACCGGGGATCTTGTGCCGGTGGAATATCACCTTAAAGAAGTCATCACCTAGGACTCCAAAGTCCAATGGACAAGTCAATCCAAAATAAAATTATTATGGACAATCTGAGAAGGAGGTTACAGGAGTTAGGAGGAAAGTGGGCAGATGAATTGCCACTAGTGTTATGGTCTGACAGAACGACGCCAAAGATAGCAACAGGTCAAACACCCTTCAGCCTGGTGTTTGGCGCGGAAGCGGTCATTCCATCGAAGTTCTAGTTCCCACTCACGGTATGAAAATATGACAAGGAACTGAACAATGCAGAGATGACCAGAAGCCTGGACACAATTGACGAGCTGCGAGCAAGCGCAAAAATCCGCCTGGCTGCCTACAAACAGTCAGTTGCCAGGAGTTACAACAAGAATGTGAAAGTCAAGCTCCTGGAGGAAGGAGACCTCGTTCTCCGAGAGGTGTTTCAAAACACCAAAAATCGAAAAGCAGGCAAATTCGCCTACAAATGGGAAGGACCATACCAGGTAGAAGGAGTTGTTGGCCATGGCGCATATCTGATGATGACTATGGACGGTCAAATCATACAACGCCCATGGAACATACTTCACCTGAAGAGATATTACTTTTAATAATAAGTAGACTCTAGCTTTCAGAATAATGTACTATGAGAAGCTAAATCATTTTTAAAGATAAAATAAAAATCCGGTAGTAGGCATACTGCCAGTTCCTCTCTTATTTCTGGTATCTTTAAGTTATTTTTGAAACTTTAAACTGCTATTGGATGGTGTGGTCTGGCAGCGTCCTGGGACCACAATTGCTCTGGTACCCCATGAGATGGCGACAGGTACTTCACATCATTTTAATAGACTTTCTTATTTTTAGGCTTCTCTAAATACATCACTTTGAATTCTGGTATCTATGGTACTTTGAAAGGATGTCTAGCAGGACTGTCAACTGCCAACGCGGGGTGACAAGGCACACGAACCTCCAACATGCCCAACCTATTTTCTCCACAAGGAGCACCTTCACCAGGCGGACTGTGGAACATACGAAAGGGAGCCTGGTTGACAGCTGAATACGCTTATCCAGCTACCCCTGATACCACCCCTTGGACGTAGCTCGCACTAATCGCACTTAATCTGGGCCCCAACATGCATGCAAAAACGAACATGGAACATAGGGATATCTGCGCTACCAGAGTCCTGCAGCGTCTCCATTTGGTCCTAGAATAACGATAAGCTTGCCTCAAAGACGCCCCTGCTGACATAAAACGAGATGAACACACCTTGCGTCATGAACAAGGTTAAGTAGTCCAAAACTGCGGCATACGCCTAAATCAGCCATCCGGCTGACACGACAGCTAGCTTGGTCTGAGTCAGTCTTTTCAGGCTGACCAGGCTAGTCTAAATCAGCCTCCTAGGTTGACACGGCCACTCCTCCTTACATTGCGGCATACGCCTAAATCAGCCATCTGGCTGATACGGCAGCTAGCTGAGTCAGAACGTCAGCCTTTTCAGGGTGACAGGACTCGCCTAAATCAGTCAAGCAGACTGACACGACATAAACTCCCTAAAAACAGGGAAGATAAACAACGAACACACGATATGTAAGCTAAAACCTTGCCAAACTATGACAAGGGGCATTTCAAAATATGGCCAAAAATACGGACCCATGTTTAACCGCCACCCTGGCGAAGCAAACACAAGAACAAGTTTAAAACTTATAAAGTCTGCCACCTCTGGGCCAGACTGCCAAAAAGTTTATCAAAACATAAAAATTTAATTATAGGTCACATTAATGACCTCCACCTCTGTCATCTCCTCTCGCTCGCGACCTCTCATTTCGTGTCTTCGCTCACTGAGCATCCTCGGCCGCCATAGCTCCCCGAGCTCCGTCAAGCGATCATCCGGGACATTCCAAAGATCACCCCCAAGCCTGCTCGGCCAACGCAGAGAATTCACCTCACCAACCTCGGGCATCGATACTCGGATCGGGTTGAGCGGGGTAGAGCATCTCCAGCTGCTTCTCCTCTTCCTCTATGATCTGCTGGGTGGGAGCCTCCTTAAGGGTAGCACGCATCCCACTGATCTTTCCCCGCCAGGTAGAATATGCAACAACATTGGTGGCCAGGGAAATCAGCTCACTGATTTTCTCATTAGAGCGCTTGAGGGAGTTAGAGAAAGTGCTGCACACGGCCTGGGTTCGAGCCAGCTGATCAGCCCCCTCCTTCAACTTTTTCTTGGTGACAAGAAGCTCGGTCTTGACTCCACCACACGCTCCTTCGATCAACCCATTTCTGCGCACCGGATCCGCGACAGTCTCCTTCGACTCCCGATTCTTGGCACTGTAGCACGGTGGTCGTCCGCACTATGTTGATCATCTTCCTATTGTAGAGTGCGGTTGGAGGGTCCGAGGCGGAGCAAATCAAGAGTCGGCAAAGGAAATCGGGAGGCGAATCCAAGTAAAATGAGACACGGCGGGTAGAAAGTGAATGATATTTACCATGAAGGCATTGTGCACATCGTTTCGCCATCTCCTCTGGGGTGAACTCAGAAAACGTTTCCTCAACAGGAGGAAAGAGCAGCTGATCAATCTCCGTCCAGTACAACACCTTGTCCACATTCCCAAAGCCTTCTGGGAAATGAGCAATGATGCCCCTACTAGACGAAGCACGAGGACTGGCAGGAGGAGTGGGCGGATGGCGAGAACGGATTAACCTCCAGGGGCACGCGTGTAGCAGAACTGGAAACTGTGGGAGGAGTCTGAAAAGAGGCAGCCGGAGCACTCCTCTTGGAGGCAGAGGCCACATCAGGGCTGGCAGAAGGTCTCTTTCTTTTAGCACTTTGGAGGATGAGTTCCAATTGATCAACTTTTGAACCTGCAAGCACGTATAGTCTCAGACGACGAGAATGCTTAAAACATCAGCAACAACAGCATGCAAACAGAAGTGGTTACAAAAAACTTACCAGAAGACATACTGTGGGCTGATTGAGGAGGATTGGAGGAAGAAGCAGGTGAGAAACCAGGAAGCAGGTCTGGGAACTTTCTCTCAGACTCAAAAATGCTGAACAGCTTGCTGCAGGCAGGGATCTTGGCGCCGATACGGGTGAGGTCACAGGGGCCTGCACGAAGGTGTTGAAGTAAGCTAGTAAGCAGTGAGATAAAACAAATCAGGTAACAGGAAGGCTACTTACTCGAAGTCAGAACCCATTTCTCGAAAATATAATCGGCAGGAGGCTGGATGGAGTCCTTCGTCACGTAGAAGAAGTCCTAGAACCATTTCTCATCGCGAGATTTTGACACATGTTTGAAGGGAGCCTCTCCACGGCCCCGGAAGGAGAATTGACCCCTGCCCAGGGATCTGATGTTGTACATATGGGCCAAATCGCCCAGAGTGACAGATTTGCCGAAGACTCGACCACGGCCGAGAATAGAGAAGAACTCTCCATATGGCAGCAAAAATTTGTGCCATGGCGAAATTGTTGGTGAAGATAAAATCTTGGACGAGTTTAGGGAAAGGAAAACTAAGGCCATATTTAAATGGGTACAGATAGAAATAAACCCACCCAGGACGGAGGGCGTCAGCTTTCTTTCCCGGTTCAGGGATGGCGATATCCACCCCGTCACCAAGACCAAGCAGATTTTTAATCATGGGGATGTCGGCCGGCGTTAAAGCTGAGTCACAGTCGTGGGGGTGCTTGAAATGCCCTCGAGAAGGGAAGATGGGGTCGAGGTTACGATCAGAGGGTGTGGAGGATTGACGAGTTTTGCCCATGGTGGAGAGAGAAAATGAAGATTAAAAGAAGAAGAGAAGGTGGATTACCTGGTGATGAAGACGGGGAAGGGAAACAGTGAAGCCGGCGAGGAGTGAAGAAGAAGGAAGATTGAGGGTTTAAGAGAGAAGAGTTTTTGAAATGATTTGAAGTGATCAAGGAGAGTGGAAGAGGGACGTTGGGGTTATAAAGAGGAGAGAGGGAGTTGGGCGTGGAGAAAGAGGAGTAGGGCGGCTGGAAATGATGGATTGCATGGGAAGGAGTAAAACGACGGCGTAGGGTTTTTAGCATTTGGTTACGTAAATTCTTTGCTCGATACTTGAAAGCGTACTTCACAAGAAATTTGGGGCAAACTTTTTGGGCTAAAAATAGCATAATAAAGAAGGCCCATTGGATAGGGTAAAGATTATGAAAGAAGAGGTAAGGAGGAAGGAAGCCCGCGGTCAGGAAAATGGGAGATGGGCTTGAGAAGGATCAAGAGCCCGTCATAGAAGGTGCCCGCGTTAAGGAAAGGAGTGTTAGGGAGAAGTCAGGGAGAAGTTAGGGAGATTGGAGAGAATTGGTAAAAGAGTTCGGGTTTGGAAAGAAGTCCTTATGGAAATAATATTCCCTTTCCATATTCGAGGTAGGACATGTCTAGGGTTCTTACCCTATAAATAGCCAAGGAAGCAAATCAAAGAGGACATCCAAGACAACTCATTCAACACATCCGTATTCATTCATACAACAAACATTCAAGATCACATCTCGGCAAATAATATACGCTCATTCTGGATCTTGCAGGTCTGACACCTAGGGCCAGCAGGATTAGCTACGTACCACAATTGTAATCGTCCTCCAATTCATATAGTGCAATACTTGGCAGGGTACCGTCCCTCCCGCGGTTGTTCCCACATTGGGTTTTCCGCGTCACCAAAATCTTACGTGTCAATTTACATTACGTACTTTATTTTCCGTTTACTTATTGACATACGAATCATCATACAATCGACCAACGAATATAGACTACATTGACCCTAATTAATCGATTTGGGTAAAAATACCTAAACAGGTATGCCGGGTACAACCAGATTAAAATGGCTGAGGAAGACATGCACAAAACTGCGTTCACTACACAGTGGGGTACATATTGCTACACGGTCATGCCTTTCGGTCTCATCAACGCCGAAGCAACCTATCAAAGAACCGCTACCACTCTCCTACGTGATATGATGCACAAAGAGGTAGAGGTATATGTCGATGACATGATCGTCAAATCAAAAGAACAGGACGGCCACATCAATGCCCTCCGGAAATTCTTCGCTCGTATGCGGAAATATAACATGAGACTAAATCCTCAGAAGTGTGCATTCGGGGTCACCTCCGGAAAACTCTTGGGACATGTCGTTAGCAAAAGAGGCATTGAGATTGATCCAACCAAAATCAAAGCCCTTCAAGAAATGCCTCGACCTAAGAACGAGAAGGAGATTCGGGGATTTCTCGGTCAGGTTCAATACATCAGCCGGTTCATTGTCAAGCTCACTATGATCTGTGAACCGATATTCAAGAAGCTTCGTGCCTCCGACCACACCGATTGGGACGACGACTGTCAAAAGGCGTTCGACAGGATAAAGGAAATCCTATCCAAACCTCATGTCCTCATGCCACCTCAACCACGGATTCCTCTATCCCTATACCCGACTGTTACCGACACAGCCATGGGAGCAATGCTCGCACAAACAGTTGGCAACGAGAAGCGAGCCATCTACTACATCAGCAAAAAGTTCATTGAGTACGAGACGAGGTATACCCAACTGGAAAAGACATGCCTTGCCCTAGTATGGTCAACAAAGAAGCTGCGGCATTACATGCTCAGCTACTCGGTCCACATCTACTCCAAGATGGACCCGGTTAAATACATCTTCGAAAAACCCGTACTAAACGGAAGGCTGTCTAGATGGACACTCATGCTGTCCGAATTTGACCCCAAGTTTGTACCCCTCAAGGTTATCAAGGGAAGAGCAGTCGCTGATTTCCTAGCAGAAAATCCCGTCAACGAGGATCCAACGACCGACACATGGTCACTTCCTGACGAAGACATCCTTTGTGCCGACTCCGACGCATTGGACCTATACTTTGATGGTGAATCTAATCTGAGAGGCTTTGGGGTAGGAATCCTTCTAATATCGCCAGAGGGAAAACATGTTCCGATCTCAGTTAAGCTAGACTTCGCCGTCACCAACAACGCCGTTGAATATGAAGCA
The DNA here is from genome assembly GCF_048544455.1 of Silene latifolia. Lineage (NCBI taxonomy): Eukaryota > Viridiplantae > Streptophyta > Magnoliopsida > Caryophyllales > Caryophyllaceae > Silene > Silene latifolia. The sequence goes on from NC_133527.1 coordinate 129,858,992, forward strand.
TGTCTCATCGGCCTACAAGCAGCCATCACACTTGGCATCAAGAGACTGAGGGTCCATGGCGATTCCTCACTCATCATCAATCAGGTATCCGGATCATGGAAAATTCGATCTGATAGCTTAGCACCCTACCAAGCAAAGATCAGTCAAGAGGCCGAATTCTTCGAGTAAGTCGACTACTTCCACTTACCGCGAGAGGAAAATCAATTTGCTGATGCCCTGGCAAAACTTGCCGCGCTCGTCAACATACCTAATGACATGACATCGATGCCCCTATGTGTCGAGAGAAGGAGCAAGCCAGCTCACATCTGTGCCATTATCGACGACGAGGAAAGCCATGATAAACCTTGGTACCAAGCCATCCTCAATTACAAAACCAAAAACCAATTCCCTTCCAACTCTTATCAAAGAGGACAAAGAGCCATCCGTTTACTTGCATCACAATTCGTGATAAACCAAAATCAACTCTACAAAAGGACACCCCAAGGAATTCTCCTCCTTTGCATTGACCATCACAAGGCCAAAAAAGTCATGAGAGAGGTTCACGACGGAGAATGTGTCCCTCACATGAGTGCAATGATGCTTACACGGAAAATCACGCGGCTAGGTTACTACTGGACCACCATGGAAGCCGATTGCCGTAACTACGTCAAACATTGCCACAATTGCCAAATCTTCGCCAACATACAACACATACCACCATCCCTTTTGTACACAATGACGTCGCCCTGGCCTTTCTCAACCAGGGGCATCGACATCATCGGGAAAGTCAACCCGATAGGCACCAAGGGGCATTGCTTCGTCCTCGTCGCCATCGACTACTTCACCAAATTGGTGGAAGCACAGTCATATGCAGTCTTGACCGCCAAACAAGTGGCCAAATTCATTCAAAACAACATCATCTGCCAATATGGGGTACCCCATGAAATCATCAGCGATAAAGGCTCTCACTTCCGGGCGGAAACTCAAGCTTTGCTGGACAAATACAAGATCAAACGACATCGATCATCCCCCTACCGTCCCCAAACCAACGGAGCGGTGGAGTCAGCGAACAAAACTCTTGTCACCATTATCAAGAAAATGCAAGACAACTACCGCGATTGGCCGAGTAAACTCCCATTCGCACTCTGGGGATATCGAACCTCCATTCGAACACCGACAGGCGCTACACCCTTCTACCTAGCATACGGTATGGAGGCGCTTCAACCGGTAGAGTTAGAGGTCCCATCTCTACGCATCCTATTAGAGAGTCAAGTCCCTGAGGCGGAATGGACCCGTCGAAGGTACGAACAACTCACTCTTCTAGACGAACGACGACTCAACGCCTTGCACAACGTCCAGTTATACCAACGACGTATACAACGGGAATTCAACAAGAAGGTTAAACCCCGAAACATCCGGGAGGGCGACTTGGTCCTCAAGTCAGTCCGAGCACCATTACCCGTCGATCCGAGGGGAAAATTCAAACCCAACTGGGCCGGGCCATACCTGGTCAAGAAAATACTTTCGGGGGGCGCAGTGACACTGACTGACCTAGACGGGGAGGACTTTACAAACCCGACCAACCTGGACTAACTCAAGAAATACTACCCTTGAACCCTATCAACCAACAACCTAGCCTAGTTTTACAACTAGCATCGACCTCAACCCTTTTCAAGTCAAGTTCCTCAATATGTTCTGATTTGAAATTGCATGTTTTATCGAGTCTAAGCTGCGGCACCTTGCCCGTTTCGAATGTCCTTTGATTTGTCAAAGGCAACGTCCATTTGCACTACAAAAACAAACCCTCTGAACTACGAGCATGGTTTGATTTCACCTCTTCAGGTGAATACGTAGGCAGTCCCTCTTATGCCTGAGGGATACAACCACAAAACCCAATTCAAATTCACAAAATATTTCGAACTACGATCATGGTTTGATTTCACCTCTTCAGGTGGATACGTAGGCGATCCTTTCTTACACAAGAAGGATACAACCATTCCCACAATCAAATACAAAAATCCCCAAATACAAAAATCCCTATCAAAAAGAGAAAAGGGAAAACCATTCCCTTTCCCACAAAAATACAAAAAATAAGCATTTGTCCCTTTCCACAAAATACCACTTTCCCAAGTGCAAACGTTTAGGACGATTCAAAATTGAATTGCCTTCACAAAATGGATGGAAGAAATAAGCGTTCACTATTTTCAACACGAGCAATCCTCTTATTTAATTAATAATGGGAGGGATTACAATTACAACAAACAAAGCTCGATGAGTCTTTTTGTTGGCCCGCCTAGCATGGACTTCTTCCTCAGAACGGATCCTAAACGGATCTAAGACGGCGACGGCCTCTGGTCTAGCACAAGACCCCATGTTCGACCCTAAAAGAGCCAATGCACGGCCCACCATATTCTTGGGGCCGGAACTCCTCCTCTTCGGTGGTCTCATCACATCGGGGGTAGCACCATCAACATACTGCTCAAATAAGGCACGGTTGGCCTTGCCAACCTCTCGGTACTTCAAATCGACAACCTCGTCCTTACGAAATTTCGATCTCTCTTCCAAGGACGGAGCACGTGACCACTTGACATAAGCGGGAGTCACCCATGTCGTGGTAGCGGGGTTTGGCACCTCCCAAAGCGGCCGAGTGGCCCACCACCTTTCAAGGAATTCCACAAGCTCGGAGTTCCGGAAAACATTCTCTTGGACAAGAGTATCTTGAGCGGGCACCTTTTGTTGACGCCCCATTTGCCTCATGAGCCTTTCGGGATAAATGAAGGAAACAACCTTCAAACCCACCACCATCAAAGAACAAGGACTAGCACCTGAAGCGGGCTACCCCGTGAAGGACCTCAAGTGCCACCTTGGCACCACCCAACGGATATGAGGACCACCCTCCTCCGCCAACCTTGCGGCCTAATAGGCCTCGGTGGAATCAAAACTATCCGGGTACAACTTCTTCCTCATGGTAAGGTGACGGAAGGAATAGGAAGAAGAATCAACCGGAGGCTCTACATACCTTAGCCTCTCTAATAGCCACACTTGGAGGATCCTTGGCGATCCAAAATAGGGAGCCTCTCCACAAGAGCCTTCCTTGTCCAAAGCTTGGATAATCTCTCCAAGCACCAACCATGATGGATCTCTACCATGCTCCATTTGCTCGATCACATGGATAAGGGTCATGCTACCATGGCATCTTGGCCCCTCCTTCTTCAAGACATCAACGAAGAGGTACACATGGACAAGGCAAAATGCAAGAGCCCTTCTCCTAGCCACCTCCGAGACATTAGCATCTAATCGATTTGAAAAGATGTTGATAAGAGCCAACATATTCACACCATGTGGAGCAAGAAGAAAGTTGATTTGGATTGTTGACAAGCCCAACATGGAACGGAATTTCTCCTTGTAGCATAACCTAGTCGGAGGAAGCACCGGAACACAACCCGGCCACCCACCAATGGCTCCAACTTCTTCGGCAAGAGGACAAAGCTCACCTTTCGGGAAAACGAAAACATAATGTTTCGAATCCCAAAACCGAGAACATGCTTCAAGAAACGAAGGTTGCACTTTGACTTGACAAAGCACCAACAATTGACCAACTCCCATGCAATCGAGTTGATACTTCTCGGGAGGCGACAAATTCTGGCACCATTGTCGCAATGCGTTCTCAAAAGCATCCATGAAATATTTTTGTGGAAGAATAAGAGGTTTTGTAGAGATGTTTTTCGGATGATGAAACAATGAAGCGGAAACGTCCCTATTTATACAAAATGATCAACGCATTTTTCAGAAAAAGAGGAGAGTTGGCTTCCATCGCCAAGCTGCTAGCGCCTCTTTGAGGCTCCTCCAGGATTCCCGCTGTTGACTTGTCTCTTTCAACATGTGTTTTCTCCTGACACCTAAACCTCCCGCCAGGAAACCTCGCGCCTCTTCGGGATGATTCAAGAAATTTTGTGTTTCTTCACACTCACATTTCCTTGTTTTCGCGTTTTACGAAATCCAACACGGTTTCCATGACGCAGCTTTAAACATACGGATTTTTCTTTCTTTTTTTAAAGGGGGAAGGGCTAGTCGCCCCGATCCGCGATGGATCGTTTCCATGTCAGTCGAAATGCCGATATTTTTTCGCTTTTTCGCAATTTTCCGGCAAAAAAAAAATCAAAATCGAAAATTGATAACACGACATCAATTTTCCTCAAAAATTCAAGCACTCACAAATTCGAGTCTTGACATCAAAAGCCAAATATACTCGCAAAAATCCTTTTATAGAATTCTTTCCTGACGGTCGGAGTTTGAATTTTTCGAGTCATTTTCAAAAATTTCGATGCAATTTAATTCAGGACACGAGTTAATTGCTCAAATTCTCAAATCAATTCCTTTTGAATTCCAAACGCGACGACTTGTCACGGAATTTTCAAAATTTCAAATTTTAACTTCAAGTCATCTTGGTTAATTTTGATTTTCAAACAAATGCTTCTACGTGTTTACGTTTATGCGTATGTGCTATCTGTTGCCTGTTTTCTACACTAACGATGCAGGAACTGGTGCAAAGCAAAAGGAGAATCAACAGCCGACAACGCTCCTCCGAAACACAACACACAAAAGCCAAAAATCACAAAATGAACCACAATCCAAAAACACATATATACAAACCGCCTCACGCAAAATGTAAATATGTACAAACAAGAGTCCAAGACACGGACAAACTACAACAACTACTCAACGTCTCCCGTCGGACCAGTCCTAATCTCACTATGAGTCGCCGCCAACGCAGACACCACCACCAGCTCAGACTCCCTCTCCGGGGAACTCTCCAGCGTCTCACGCTTCATCTCGACGTGAAGCTCCTCCGCTGCAGCCAACTGAGCCTTCAGAGAGGCAATCTCCGCGTTTCGGCTCCGCAACGCGTCCTTGTGATGCCTCAACTCCTGGTCTCGACGGGTAATCCCCAACCCCTGGGCCTCGATCATCGACCTGGCTGCCTCCAACTCAGCACGGACCCGAGCAAGCTCCGCCGGATCCGCAGTGCCCTACAAAACACAATAACAGATCCTCAAGATCTAAAAACGTGAAATACAACACCAAATACATAAAAACAACACACAAAACGTACCTGAGAAAGCCGAGCCTCCCTCGTAGCCAGGTCACCAGCAAGCGCTCTCCAGCGGTTAGCCATCCGCCACAAGTTCTGGTGACTAACAGTCGTCACCTACAAAACAAAAATGTCCTTCAAAATAATGTAAGGCAAAGTATAAATGGAGAGAATGTTCAAGTCAGGAACTCACCCTCAGAACAGTCAACCTCCACTCCATGCCAACATCGGCTACCGCAGGCTCCGGTAAGCGCAACTGAAGCTCCTCGCCACCCGGCCCCTGAAAAGTGGTTTCCGTTGGGAAAGCTGGGGGCTAAGTCCTCATCAGCGGGTCGACTCCCTGCCATTTGGATCCACATCAAAAATTACAAACCCTCCTATCAAGAGAGGCAACGAAAACAAAAGAAAAGAGGAGAACATACCTCGATCGGGTACCAAGCAAGCCTCGACAACCGGAAGGTGTCGTAGTCGGCGTCCCGCAACAACAGCTCCTCACCTCCCCGACCGTGAAGGAGCTCCTCAACCTCGTCAGGGGTCGACTCCTGGAACAACACCCCAGGCGGGTCAACCGGCACGACGAAAGTCTCGGTAAAGAACTGGCGAACTAGACGCTCGCCCAAGTACAAAACCGATTCAATCGCCGTCGCCAAGTACAGACGCAGGGAGCTGCGAGGCCGCAAACGCTCCCTGATGGCAGCCGGCACACCCGTGTAGTGTTCCCAAGGCCGCCCAACAAACTTCATCCAAAGTAAAGCTATTTAGCTAACTGGGGGCTTCGTGAGCTACCTAATCATCCTATCTCTGTCTATTTCTATAAAGGAGAAGGGAAAGAAGGCGGGAACTTACATCAGCGACCCGAAGCTTGTTCACGCGACGCCTGCAGTCCTCGTAAGTCGACTTGGTCGACTTCTTCCGAGACACCGTCCAACCCCTCACAGCAGGGTAAGCCGAGGGAACACCATCTGTAGTCCCCGGACGCAGAGGAGTGAAGTAAGCATACAACCAAGCTTGTAATCAAACATACAACCAAGCCTGTAATCAAACACAGCAAACACAAATTAGCCAATTTCTCAAAAATTGCCAAAATCAAACTAAAAAAAAAAAACTACAACAAAAAAAACGCTCGTACCTTAAAGATGAGGCCGGGACCAACCACAGCAGGAGCACTACCCGTTCCCACTGTCTCCGGACGCACCGCCGCGTGCAAGTACCGGGTGAAACTCGCCAAAGCCGGCGTAACCCAGTCAAACCGACCCAAAGTGTCAAGGTCGTTGAGGAGAGGAAGCACCTTGGTCGACAAGCGCTCGCCCTTGTCGCCAAAGTACGTGGCACCCAAGAAGTACCACAACCGTAGCCGCGCCTCCCTCGCGTCGGCCTCAACCTCTGCCTCCGGGCTCGCCAACGGCGCCGGAGCAACACCTGCCACCCTCTCAGCGAAGTGGTCCTTCACATACGAACTCGCAATCAGGTACGGGGTGACGTCGGAAGGCTCCGGCAAAGCAGTACCGATTAAAGCAGAAACTGCAGGAGAGGACACTCTCTCCGGTGTCGCGGTAAACTCAATAGGCAGCTCGCCGCAGGGAAGGCCGGATACCATGGCGAAGTCCTCTAAAGTCACGCCGACCTCCCCAAACTCCATGTGGAACGATGACGTCGTATCCCAATACCGGTCCAACATAGCGCGGATGAAACACAGGTTCGACCTAATCGAGGACCTGTGAATGTCCCGCCAAGCGGCCACTAACGGCCCAAAAGCCGACCTCTCTATCAACGCCCTCAACCCGGCTCGGAGAACGTCGTAAAGACCCACGCAGGTAGAAAAGCCCGAGAAAGTCCTCATGGTGCCGATCTGCTGAAATAAAAAACAGACAATGTCAGAATGCCTATTTAGGCTCGACACTTCAAAAATGACAAAATTCAACCAGGGAATGCGACTCACCATGCCCTCGTGAGCACGGTAGGAAATGTGTCGGTCCAGTCGAAACAACAACTGGCTACCGTCAAAACCCTCGGCCCACTCAGGCGCCGCCCGTAAAAGCAACTCCCGCGGGGCCGTAACTCGCTTGACTCTCTAGCTCGCGGCGTCAGCATCGTCCTCGGCTATCTCTGCTCTCCGGCTCTTATGACCGCGAGACTCAACGTGGTGGATAAGGCCCAACTCAACGACCCTGTTGACGTCCCGCAACGTCCGCTTAGTCGCCCGAGGACGTCGCTCCCTCGAAGAAACCCTCCTCCCGGAGGTACTCGCCTCAGCCCTAGTCTGAGCTCTACCGGTGCTAACAACCCCAACAACGGGCTCCTCACGCTCCTCGACGACCCCAGAGGCCCCAACAGTCTGCTCAGGAGGTCTCTCCTCCTCAGTAACGTCCTCCACAACCACGGCGGGCGTGCTAACCGGAGTAATAACCGGGCTCGACCCAAACAACTCCACAAGAGTCGCAACCATGAACTCGGCCTGCCCCGAACACTCTCCTACAAACAAAAAACGTCAGCCGAAATTTCGGCATAACGACGGCACGAAATGGATAAATCCAAAAACAAAAAACATAACCTGCAATATAAAAACAAGGGGCAAGCCCGCCCCAAACCATTCACAAAAAAAACACAAAAACGACTCGCCCCTCTTTTCAAGCAAAAGACGAGTCAAAACCACAAAAACGGCATTTCAAGACCCACACAAGGTCCGCCAACAACCCAAAATACATTCCCGACACAATGGGGATTATACATTCCCGACACAATGGGGATTTTCCTACGGCTCAAAAAGGCAATTCATACGCTAATTTGAGCCCAAACCGGTCAAAAATAAAAAACGACCGCAAAAAGGCAAACGTGATTTTATCACGCCTCAAAACGACCTAAAATACCAATGAGGTCCATTTCAAGGCAAACTGACTCAATTCAAGCCCAAACAGGCGCTTATTTTGTCAGACGTAAGACCGTCGCAAAAGGCAAAAATCCAATTTTGCCCACAAACATCCAACAAAGGTCCTTAGATGGCAAACACGGGTTTTCCCAACTACAATGCAACCTAGTGGGACTCACTACCCAAGCAATTAAACTTGGCATTGTGAAATGAGACGGTTTCTTGCCTCATTCACGTTTTTCGAACACAGGGAGCGGGAACGGGGACCAAAATGCAAACTAAAAGCACCCCTATGCTCCTAAACAGGTTTCTAACCTAATGCAAACATCAATTTTACTCGAAATTGGCTCAATCAAAAACGCCCAATTCGATTTTTAGGGCAAAATTTGCCCTAATTCAATCAAGCTAAAATCGACAAATTTGAATGGATTCAAGAGGAAATACTTACCTTGAGATGACATTTGTTGACAATGGCACAAGTGAAAGCAATCTAGAAGGTCCTTTAATGGCAATTTTGCGAGATTTTGAGGTTGAAGATGAATAATCACCCGCAGCTCAACCTCGCGTCTTTTTAACAGGAAATAGGGAAGCCGGCTTCCATCCCCAGGTGGCTCGCGCCTAAACCAGGCCTCTCCCTTGCCTTTTCAGCGAAATTTGGGCTTTGGCCTAATTTCCACACAACAAATTCGGATTTTCGTTGACGATATTGAATGTCGTCATTTCCTCAAAAACAAACAAAACCAGATAGTGAAAATTCAAATTCGCTATTTTCAAAAATTTCAAGCAAACGACGATCAAAACCGCCAACTTCAAAAATAATAGCGAAAATTCAAAATCGCTATTTCCTCAAAATCCGAACGGCGGCATATAAACCGTCACTTCGATCAATAGTAAAGATTCCAAATTCACTATTCTCAATCACATGGCAACGGCGGCACATAAACCGTCACTTCAAACGCTATAGCAAACTCAAATTTGCTATTTTCCTTCAAAATTAGAACAAACGGCGATCAAAACCGCCACTGCAAATTCAAGCCAACGAATGGTGGGGATTCCAAATTCACTATTCCTTCAAATACCAGCAGGGGGCTTCCTCGCGGAACCCACTCATTCCAAAATCGGTGATAGTGAAAATCCAAATTCACTATTTCCACAGCGGCATCACGAGTTCGCTACTTTCAAAACAAGCCCATTCGACGCGGCTATTCCCATGGTCCATTAACCGACCGTAACATTGGCTGGCGCGCCTTTGTCCGCAAGCATTCAAGGATACATCCCGAAGATACCTCGGGTACATTTCCTTACCAATGGCTGGCGAGCCTTTGTCCGCACCCTTTCAAGGATACATCCCGAAGATGCCTCGGGTACATTTTCTTACCATTGGCTGGCAAGCCTTTGGAAGATACCTCGGGTACATTTCCTTACCAATGGCTGGCGAGCCTTTGTCCGCACCCTTTCAAGGATACATCCCGAAGATACCTCGGGTACATTTCCTTACCAATGGTTGGCGAGCCTTTGTCCGCACCCTTTCAAGGATACATCCCGAAGATGCCTCGGGTACATTTCCTTACCAATGGCTGGCGAGCCTTTGTCCGCAACCATTCAAGGACAGATCCCGAAGATGCCTCGGGTACATTTCCTTATTATTGGCTGGCGAGCCTTTGTCCGTAACCATTCAAGGGCAGATCCCGAAGATAGCTCGGATACATTTTCTTACCAATGGCTGGCGAGCCTTTGTCCGCACCCTTTCAAGGATACATCCCGAAGATACCTCGGGTACATTTCCTTACCAATGGCTGGCGAGCCTTTGTCCGCACCCTTTCAAGGATACATCCCGAAGATGCCTCAGGTACATTTCCTTACAATGGCTGACGAGCCTTTGTCCGCAACCATTCAAGGACAGATCCCGAAGATGCCTCGGGTACATTTCTTTATCATTGGCTGGCGAGCCTTTGTCCGTAACTGATACGGTCGTTTCTGTACCAAAAATAAAATACCTAGATACTACTAACAGAAGTCAGCGGTAAGTAGGGTCGATCTCCACAGGGAGGCGGTTTACTATCTACTTGTCTATTCTATTTGTCTAATGTCACAGTCTAGGGGTTTGAAATGTTTTAACTAAACTAATGAGGCTAAAGGCAAGAAAGATAAAGGCAAGAGAAATTAACAATAAGAGAAGGGAACTAGGATTTCGGGTCATCAATGAACGTCAGTTAATCACAGTTAAGGTCCAGATCAGTCGATGAGTCGGTCTAGGGGGCAATGAATATCTCCTTTCAGTCACAATTCACCCTAAAATGCTATTATTTTAACTTTTGCCCTCACTAAAGCATCATATTGTTCACTGCGGGTCTCGCCTATTCCAACCTTTCGGTCCAGGTCAAGGTTTACCAATATTAAAAGGCTAATTGCTTCGAATCAACTAGCAAGATACAGTTAAGGGCAGTGATTAACAACATAGACTACAACAACAACGACAGATCTAATAACCTAATTAGCAATTAACATTCATTAACTGACTACCCTAATCCTAGCAAAAGAATTTAGCTAGACATAAAGGTAAAAGAGATAAGAGCGAGAGATAAAGAAGAAATAGGCATTAAATAAAAGTAAAGGGAAGGAATATATTACAGCAGTAATGATCCGGAAAATAAGAGAAGGAAGAAGCAGAAGAAAAGCAGCAGTAAAAGTAACGTGTGATCCCGGACGAGGTTACAAATGACGTCCTAACTTCCTATTTATAAGAAAATAGGAATTATTTAACCGAATGACGGAAATAAACTAAAAAGCCCAAGCCCGAAAGAGAATCCACTCGATCGAGTGGTTTTAAACTACTCGATCGAGCAAATCCGGGCTCAAACTACTCGATCGACTAAAAGTCTTACTCGATCGAGTAAACACTAAATAAATCGGTCGATCGACCATATAAAGTGCTCGATCGACTGATTATTTGGCCTAAAACCACTCGATCGACCAGTTAAGTACTCGACCGAGTGAAAACTAACTTCAGCAGCTACAAAATCTCGTTAGTTCAGCTATGACTTGTCCTTTTAGCTCCTGAAACATCTTCACGCATCCCAAGACAGCAATAATTTCGCTGCAAATTCACTCTTCCTCCAAATGCATGCAAAACGGACGATAAAAGGCTTGATTTCACTATTTTCTGGTTCATACCTGCAAATAAGACAAAATAACCCAAAGTAGCATATTCGGGGCATTTCGTAGCATAAAACTACGATAAAAGCATAGAAATACGTGCATAAAATAGGCTAAAAGAATATATAAAATGCACGTATCAGTAATCATTCAAGGACAGATCCCGAAGATGCCTCGGGTACATTTCCTTACCAATGGCTGGCGAGCCTTACAACGCATCGCGGCTGGCAAGCCCTCCTCACATACGCACCGCGGCTGGCGAGCCTTACAACGCATCGTGGCTGGCGAGCCCTCCTCACATACGCACCACAGCTGGCGAGCCTTTTTCCGCAAACGCGCAAGGACATATCCGAAGATGCCTCAGGTATGACTCCTTCTTATGGCTGGCGAGCTCTTGTACGTAGTCTAACGGACTTTAAACAACCCGAACGGACAGTCGACAGACTCTAAAATGTTCCCGACGGCAGGTCCTTGACTCGTACCCTCGAGTCGCCTTGGCGTCGCCCTTCCCGACGGCAGGTCCTTGGCCCGAATCCTTTCGAGCCGCCTCGACGTCGCTTGGGTCTCCAGGTTGTAATCATCGATTGACCTGGGGGCTCTACTTTGACTTTCGCCCTGTCCAAGCCTGTGTCAAAGTGGGGGCTCTGTAGATACCCAGTATCTGCCGAGACTCCAACAAACACCCGATGATTATCGGACTACAACATGTTTTGGAATCGCGGCGTTTGATCGACATTTTGTGTACAACTTTACGTCGGAAAACTTAAAACGATTTCGAAAATAAAACATTTCAAAACATTTCAAAAATACCTGGAGTGTTTAATGTATAGCGATGGGGTCGCGATGATACTAACTAGAGTCAAAACCGACACCGGAACAAAAACCGACTCAAAAATTCAAACCCGACTCCAACAACGAGTCAAACCGAGTCAACCCACAAAAACAAAATATCTCAAAGCCTTCTATGCTAAGTTTTCCCGGATTCATGTTGGTCAAGTACCAAACATGTGACTAAAAAACCTAGGATAGAACAAATCATGATTGCGTTTGTTGTAAAAGCGACAACACAGCTCGAAGACCCGCGACGTGGCTCGCGCCTCTTTGAGCAGCCCAGGTGGCCACGTCGCTCAAAACTCACACAACCACTCATTCTCCTATAAATACCCCTCAAATGCCACCCATTTGAGAGTTACGCGAGTGTCCGCCCCCTCTTTTCTCCCTTAAAATTCTCGACTCGACTTCTAAAGTCACAATCCGACGCGTATTTATGACCTACCGATCGTAAACACGAGCCTTACACATTGTTTGGTTCCGTCATCGTGCATTAAATCACTTGACCTACCACTTCGACCACTACACCATCACTAAACTTTTAAAACACTCTTTTACTTACCAAAACGGTTTTAAACCGAGTTTTTTCCGACCAAACCAGTTGTTACACTTACGTCGGTCACTCGCCATAACCAAACATGTAAGTATGAGGGTGTAAAACATGGAATAAACGAGCCAAAACTGATTTTTGGTCTGAGGCAGAAGCCCCTTAGGTCGCCAACTGGCTCGCGCTTAAATGGGGTATTCAGACCAGAAATCAACCGTGTTTGTTCTCGTCATTTCCCTTAATCCATTTTTCATATTTGTAACTGGTTTTTACCATTTCAAGTATTTTCGAAACCTTTTTGTTTCATTTCACATGTTTTAACCATAAAGCATTTTCCACCCTTGGTTCTTCATACCTTGGCGGTTAAATTCGTGTTTCGGTGATAATATTTGGTTAATGACATTTAGAAGGTATTTTAAAACCTTTTATTTCATTTCTTCACATTTTCAAACAAACATATTAGTCACCAACACAAAGTCATCCTTGGTTCTACATACCATGCCGGATTTTAACCCGGGTACGATGATGAGTACCGACTAATAACATTCAAATGGACTTAAAACAATTAGTCCATAATCACTTTTCAAAACTATTCATGTCAAGTTTGTCAAATCGAACCCGACGCCGAAGATTATCAAATAATGATGATTATGTGGGAAATAATCTGTATACTTCCCTTTAACATGAAGGATTATAACGATATAATAAAGATGATCTATGGTCATAAAATAAAATACACAAGCATAAGTAAAAAGATTTAGAATTAACCTCGGGTCCTTGCAAAATTGGCCTAAGAACAATATCAAAATTGATATTCGCCTATTAGTTGCACCCAAGACGATCTAAGATATACCCTTTGATTATGCTAGAAATCAATCTAAAATTTTCTGTAAAATTTTATTATCTTTGTGTTTTTTTGTGATGAGAAAGAGGAGGCTCGGTCAGAAAAAAGAATTAGGTTAGAAATAATTCTCCACCTTTCTTTTTATATAGACTGATTATATTTAATTACCAATTAACAGATTAATTCTTTCAAACTAACCTTATATATATTTAATTAAATATAACTTATTATATTTAATTTACGAATTGACAGTTAATTCGTCTCAACTTAATATTATTTAATTTTCATTAAATAATTATCTCATTAACACAATGACTAACTTTTTAGTCATTTTGGGCATCAATGTAATTATATTTCTATAACCACATTTCTCAAATACGTCCTATAGGTGTGACCTTTAGGGACCAGTTGATCACCGCCATCTGTATGATAATAACGTCAAACTTTCTAGCAAGCCAACCGTTATTAGGTAAACGTTAATCAACTGATTAAATATACGAAGTATACCCTTGTGAACCTGTAAGAGATTTACAAATGTTATCACACTAATTTGTGGAGGACACCAGCTCCAACAAACTCCCACTTGTCCTCACAAGTGTATGTGCGATAACCGATTCTCATATCCTTTAAAATTTCTCCCACTCAATGTAAAACAATTTGCAAATCCGAATTCACAAAGGTCGTATTTTACAAGCGATCAGTATCAAGAGTGGTTTTCCCGACTAGAGAGTAACTTAACTGATAAACGAATCAACATTCGAGCATGGCCATGCATTTCAGTTACAACTCCTCGAGTGGCCCTGAGAAATAACTATACCTGATAAGGGATGGATATTTTCCTCAACTCAAATCTTGAAGGTGTAAGCACAGTATGAAATGACTCAGAAAAAATCTACTTAGCCCTAGTTACGGTAGACCGTGAGAAAGAAACCAAAGTCACCCAAAAACTACCTTAATCTCAAGAGACAGTTGATAGTCAAAAGAATCGACTCTAGGTACACAATAGATGTTCTATCCACAACCTGGCACCGAATGTTGTAGAACATTTAGGACTCCATTACGTTGTCACAAATAAAAATTGTCCTACGAGGTATCGTCATAATCTCGTATATGTGATCGATTAGTCAACCGTTTAACTTATGGCTCGTTGAACCCACCATCAATCGACTGCACAATATAATAGCCGGAGTTATCAGCTCACATTGGCGATTACGGACCAAAACAAATATAATGTAATTCAGTTCACTTTGTGGCGTTCAATGTTGTCAGTACAATCCACATAAAAAAAACAAAATATTATATATAAAACGAGGAAATTATAGTATATGAAAAAGATAACGTATCGAATTCATAATCAACTACTATAACTCAGGTACACGTTTAATTCTCATGGAGAAAACGTGCCCTCCTTGCTTATCATATTTCTATGGCTCAGTAGTAGAATCTGCTACAACTTCCTGTTTGTAACTATTCCAGCTGACCGCAGCACCATTAAGAGTAAGAACGAATCTAGAATGAGATTTCTAATCATCTCGGTCCGTTTGGAAACTAGCCTCTGCGTAACCGATTGCGCATAGCATAGTATCTCCTCCATAAGTCAATACCCAATCCTTAGTCCTCCGTAGGTACTTGAGGATTTTTTTAACAGCTACCCAGTGTGTTTCACATGGAGTCTTTTGGTACCGACTCGTCATACTCAATGCATATGCCACGTCTGGACGTGTGCATATCATGGCATACATGATTGATCCTATTGCAGATGCATAAGGAACACGACTCATGCGCTCAATCCCTTCAAAGCGTCGTGGGTGATCGAGACTTGCTCAATCGCATCCCGGTGGTCATAGGAAGATTCCCTTCTTGGAGTTGGTCATGCTGAACCTCTCAAGAACCTTATCCAAATAAGACTCCCGACTAAGTGATAACGTCCGTCGTGATCTATCTCGGTAGATACGGATTCCCAAAATGCGGTTGTGCCTCACCCAGATCTTTCATCCGGAAATGGTTCTTCAACCATTCTTTAACCGAAGATAGGAGAGGAATGTCATTCCCAATCAAGAGTATGTCATCGACATACAATATCAAGAATACAATCTTGCTCCCACTCGACTTGATATATAAGCATGGTTCTTCGACCGATCGAGTGAAACCATACTCTTTTATCACTTGGTCGAAACGATGATTCCAACTCCGAGAAGCTTGCTTAAGTCCATAAATGGAACGCTTAAGCTTGCATACTTTCTTAGGATGTTTAGGATCTATGAAACCTTCGGGTTGCACCATGTACAACTCTTCCTCCAAATAACCGTTTAAGAAGGCGGTTTTCACATCCATTTGCCAAATCTCATAATCATGAAATGCGGCAATCGCTAAGATTATCCGAATGGAACGTAGCATGACTACAGGTGCAAAAATCTCATCATAATGCAATCCTTGCACTTGAGTGAAACCTTTTGCCACAAGTCGTGCCTTATAGATATCCGGTTTGCGCGTCTCCGAACGCTTTATTTTGTAAAGCCATTTGCCTTTGAGGTTTTACCTTATTAGGTAAATCAACTAGATCCCATACGTTATTCTCATACATGAAGTCCATCTCGGATTGCATAGCTTCGAGCCATAGCTTTGAGTCGGAACAGGCCATAGCACCTTTATAGGTTGCGGGTTCATTACTTTCTAGAAGTAAAACATCATTCTCCTCGACCATACCAATGTATCTGTCCGGAGGATGAGAGTCTCTACCCGACCTCCTAGGTTCCTCAGGAATATTAACCATATCATCAGTTGGAGGTACAGCTTCCTCCATCTGTTCCTCGGTTGTTGGTTCTGGAATATCCGACAGCTCGAAGGTTCTATTACTCGACTTGTTCTCGAGAAATTCTTTCTCTAAGAACGTCGCACTCGCCGCAACAAATACTCGATGTTCGGTTGGCGAATAGAAGTAATGACCAAATGTTCCTTTTGGATAACCTATAAAGTATGTCTTGACCGATCGCGGGCCGAGCTTATCCTCGTGTCTCCACTTGACATAAGCCTCGCAGCCCCAAACCCGAATAAAGGACAAGTTAGGTACTGTTCCCTTCCACATTTCATATGTAGTCTTGTCGACAGCTTTAGACGGACTTCGGTTAAGTATAAGAGCAGCTGATAAAAGAGCATAACCCCATAATGAATCAGGCACTACCGTGTGACTCATCATGGATCGAACCATATCAAGTAAGGTTCGATTTCTCCGTTCGGACACACCATTTAATTGAGGTGTTCCGGGTGGAGTTAATCGTAGAGCGATTCCACGATCTTTCAGTGTGGATCAAACTCATTTGAAAGATATTCGCCACCCCGATCCGAACGAAGTGCTTTAATCTTTCTACCCGGTTGGTTCTCACCCTATTCGGTATTCCTTAAATTTCTCAAAGGACTCACTTTTATGCTTCATTAAGTAGACATATCCGTATCTACTCAAATCGTCTGTGAAAGTGATAAAATATCTATAGCCATCTCTAGAGGTAATTTACATAGGTCCACATACGTCCGTATGTATGAGTCCTAATAGGTCACTAGCGCGCATTCCAACACCTTTGAAGGAAATTCGAGTCATCTTGCCAATGAGACATGATTCACACGTGCCATATGCAGAAAATCCGAATGAGGGAATAGTCCCATTATCGACGAGTTTCTTTACGCGTTTCTCATTTATGTGTCCCATTCGACAATGCCATAGATAGGTTTGATCTTTGTCACCAACCTTTAATTTCTTATTATTCATGTGTAATACTTCCGTGGTTTGATCTAAGATATAAATTCCATTCATGGAAACTGCTTTGCCATAAATCATTTCATTAAAAGAGAAAATACAACTATTATCCTTTATTGAAAATGCAAAACCGTCTTTAGCTAGTACGAAAACAGAAATAATGTTCTTAGATAAACTGGGTACATAGTAATAGTTATTTAAAGATAACTCAAAACCACTAGGGAGTTGGATTACATATGTTCCCTTCGAGGCAGCAGCAACTCGTGCTCCATTCCCGACTCGCAGGTCCACATCACCTTTTTCGAGAAGTATGATGTTCTTTAGGCCCTGCAAATGATTACACAGATGAGAACCACAACCAGTATCAAGTACCCAAGTTCCGAAACTTGCATGGTTAATCTCAATCATATGAATATAAGATGACATACCAACAGGAGCGACACGGCCTGCTTTGATGTCCTCACGGTAGACGGTAAGTTCCTCCTCCAATGTCCAGTCTTGTGACAATGGTGGCACTCTATGTCACCACCCTTGCTCTTTGTCTTGCCCTGTGAGCCTCTAGTCTCACCGGGCTAGTCTCACCGGGCGCACTCTTACCGTTTCCTGGCTTTTTAAACTTTGGCTTACCTACAGCTAGGTCGCCATGAGCCTTGCCCTTACCTTTACTCTTGTTGTGAATCGTGAGAACATCCTGCTTCATGCTCCCACTCAATTTCATATCCTTCTCGGTCTGTACGAGAAGGGAGTGTAGCTCATGAGGACTCCTTTTCAAGTCATTCATGTAGTAGTTCGCCCTGAAAAGGGCAAAACCATCGTGAAGAGAATGAAGCATTCGGTCAATGACAATGCTCTCACTGATTCTACAATTCAGTGACTCCAGTTTCTCGACATTCTCAATCATGTGAAGAATGTGTGGGCTAACCGGTTGGCCCTTCTGGAGTTTCGCATCAAAGAAGCGACAGGTATGCTCATATGTGATGATTCTCGGTGCCTTTGAGAACTCATTAGTGAGCATGGTGAAAATCTTGTTTGCACCTTGGGCAATGAAGCGTCTCTGCAAATTGGTTTCCATTGCAAAGATGAGTACGTTCTTTATCGCACCCGCTTCCATAACGAAATCACTATAACCGAGTGACTCGTTGGCTCCTGCATTTGGGCCTGGTTGACCGGTATTGGCTCGATTAAATACCCGAGCTTACCGTCGCAGCGGCAGATGGCGACATTCCGTAGTGCCGCCTCCCGGTCCAAAATTGGACCCATCATTCTTCATCGAGTGGACCGATTCATTTGGTCCATGAACATTTTAAGCCAGGACGAACGATCTAGTGTGGCACTAGGCATTGGGATTGCGTTATTTCCACCATTTGTTGTAACAAAGATTATTGATAATAAGCGTGTTCTACACTGCGAAAGAAGAATAAAATAATAAGCATGCATCGTTTTTATTTTAAGTCTAATGAACTAATGTCATAACGCGAAGACTCAAAAACATTTATACAATTGACCTCCCTCAAGAATTATATAAATGACCCCAAGACTCAATTCTCTGTAAATTGATAAGCTAACCTTTTAGCTAATTCTACCGTTAGAATTCTTGGTCGATAAATTTCTGTAAATTCTATCTATAGTCCATCATAATCACGAGAAACTCTTCGGACTATGATGTTGAGGTAAACTAAGTCAACACAACTACTTACCCAACGTAGAAGGGGTCATATTAGGCCTACCGACGAAGAAGGGACTCATAGATGTTTGCCCTTATAATGACTAATCTCAATTTCCGTTTTAGAGGAAGATCCCATCAACTTTTTAATTCATTTTAAGTGAACTATAATCTAGCATGCGAGAATGATTTAAACTAAGGTGATGGCTTAAAGACTGTGACATCTGCATGTCCATGAAAACTAACATACAACCTATATGAGTCAATTTTCATGCATTTTAGTAGTAGGTGGTTTGGTTTTAGGCGGAATATGATGCAATTACTAGCATGTGAATGAAAAGCAATAAAATGAACAATAAATACAAGTTTGGAATCCATCCTTGGAACCGAGAAGCTTGTCTTGATGTTCCATCTTGATCCATGTAGCAGGAGTGAGCTTGAATCTTCATCTTTAGTCTTCTTTGATATTACAATAAATAAAATTACATAATTGACCTATTAATTACATTCTAATTTCAAAAACCCAAAACTAAAATAAAGGAGATTCGAGATCTCATAATTACATAAAAATTATGTTTCCTTCATTACGAAAACATAATTGACTAAGGTCGCACTAAGTATTACAAAATACAACCGATTGCTAAATTAAATACGTAAATAAAATTCATTCATTCGATTCATTCAACATAATTAAAAGCATCAACTAAAAATAAATTAAACATACATAATACAATAAATAAATTATGTTGATTAATTTATCCAAACCACCTATTTAAATTGAATTAAGTGACAATTCCGCAATTTAATCACATTAATTTCATACTTAATCCATATTATACTTGTAATATGAATTCTATCCGTCAAAAATTTTAAACTGCTTTAAAATAACTCGGTATCATTAAATTGTGAACTGATTCACAATAACTAATTGGCCAAAATAAAGAAAAATAAAATCCAATTCTCTAAATTTTACTCGGCCAAAAAAAAAACGAAAAGTCCCTTTTTTTTTTTATTTGACACGGCTGAAAAAAAATAAAAAAAAAAACTCCTTTCCTATTCTAATTAGGTAAATAGGAAAAACAAGGGAAAAAAAAACTTTCCAAAAAAAAAAATTCTCTATTTTTTTTTCGGCAAAAGGCAAAAAAAAACTTTCCTAATGTTTTTTTTTCTTTTTCACGGTTTACCAAAAATAAAATTAACAAATTTTTTTTTTTTTTTTTCGTAAACCCTAAAAAAAACAGCCTATTTTTTTTTCTTTTCTTTTTGCGGCAATTATGCCCTAAAACAAGATTTGATGATCAATTGTTTACCTTTGCTATTAGAACATGATTAGCATATGAAATAATAAACATGATTAATTTATATGCCAAAAACTATATAGCAAAAACAATCTTTTAATCATAAACATGACGATTCCATTTGATTTTAACTTAATCTGCATTAAATCAAAAACTACCAATTCTTCATATGATAATTTTAACTGATTATAAACTATAATATGAAAAATATAATGGAAAAACTATCATCAAACAGGAAAAAAAACGGCACAACAAAAACGGCAGAAAAAAAATTCGATCCAAAAAATCGAAACCCTAATTTTTCTTCTCGAAAATCTTATCGTTTATATACAAATTTTATGAAAATCATCAAAATTAAAATCGTAGCCTTAAGCTCTGATACCACTTGTGGGAAATAATCTGTATACTTCCCTTTAACATGAAGGATTATAACGATATAATAAAGATGATCTATGGTCATAAAATAAAATACATAAGCATAAGTAAAAAGATTTAGAATTAACCTCGGGTCCTTGCAAAATTGGCCTAAGAACAATATCAAAATTGATATTCGCCTATTAGTTGCACCCAAGACGATCTAAGATATACCCTTTGATTATGCTAGAAATCAATCTAAAATTTTCTATAAAATTTTATTGTCTTTGTGTTTTTTTGTGATGAGAAAGAGGAGGCTCGGTCAGAAAAAGAATTAGGTTAGAAATAATTCTCCACCTTTCTTTTTATATAGACCGAGATCCGAAATCAATTAGGAAAGATTTATATCTCCTAATTTCGGCCAATGTGATCCGAAATAAGGAATTAAATTTCCTTATTTTTGGTCTTTCCAAAAATATATAAAGTGTGTTAAATTGTCATCTAGTGAGGATCGAACCCATGACCTCTTGGCTTGTGTACCCTCACTATTACCACTATGACACATTCAACTTGTTGATATTAAATACAACTGATTATATTTAATTACGAATTAACAGATTAATTCTTTCAAACTAACCTTATATATATTTAATTAAATATAACTTATTATATTTAATTTACGAATTGACAGTTAATTCGTCTCAACTTAATATTATTTAATTTTCATTAAATAATTATCTCATCAACACATTGACTAACTTTTTAGTCATTTTGGGCATCAATGTAATTATATTTCTATAACCACATTTCTCAAATACGTCCTATAGGTGTGACCTTTAGGGACCAGTTGATCACCGCCATCTATATGATAATAACGTCAAACTTTCTAGCAAGCCAACCGTTATTAGGTAAACGTTAATCAACTGATTAAATATACGAAGTATACCCTTGTGAACCTGTAAGAGATTTACAAATGTTATCACACTAATTTGTGGAGGACACCAGCTCCAACAGATTATTCGAGTCTAGTTCTTCAAATCAACAAATGCGGTCTAAACGACCCTTTCAAAATCAAACCGGGTTCAAATACCCATTTTCAACACATTTTATAACGTTTTCTAAATAGTCAGAACACGGCATACAACCGTTGGCTAACTTGCGCCTCAAGCAGGCCTTTTCTTTCTCATTTTCAAAACCAGAGGGAGGCTCCTTACACCGCCGGCTGGCTCGCACCTCTTATAGCCGTCTGGTACATGGCATGTTCCCTTCCAGCATTAGTCTAGGACGATCCCGACTCTGGCTAGCCCAGATATAGGACGGATCAAATGACTATTCAATTATTCAAAACCATATTTGCAAAATGCCTTACTAAGACAAATGGATCATGTTATGCACCCTAAACCTAATACGGTAAATGGATGTTTAATTTCCGTCTTGCATGCAAATCAATCATTAGTCCAACTCGACATCTTATACTTGATACTTGGGTTAAATCAACCGACTTAGAAAGCTCTCACATGTTAGGTTTAAATAATTGGATGCGCATTCATGCATTTAACCCGTTTTATCAACTTTTGCATTCAACCAACCAAGATCGATCAGTAGAGGCCGCTAAACGTGGGCGGGATTGGGTGTCTGGTAAAAGGGCTTCCCAATACGTACCTTCACCTCTTACTCAGAAACTTTGGATAGTGGACGACCTTATCCAGGGCGTACGAGAGTCATTCTAGAGATAGGATGCTAAAGAGGGACGATTTCTTTATCTTTAGTACCTATGTCAAACGCTGCTTTGTGCTTCGATTTGACCGAGGTATAAAGTGGAATTCGAACGGGTTGCAGGCATCCCACAAATGCTTGGTGGCGACTCCAAACATCTCTAATCGTTTCGAGACCCTTACCGAGACGAAACCGACCGATCTAAAACGATCCGGTCGAAAGCATATTTACGCCGCCGAGCGTGGCTTTCAAAAGACCGCTGCATGCCCGCAGATTGGCCTGTCGTGCAGGTGGCCCGTGACCGCGGATCGGTAGGTGGCCCGAACCCACGGACCGAGACGTGGCCCATGACCACAGCGTTCTCCGTGCACATAATTTCATACGAAGAACAAATCAATAGTATCGCTCGTCGGTTGATGTTGTCCAAAAAAACTATGGTTTGCCCCCTACAATGAGAATAAGTATGTATAGTATGTGATTATTGTAATGAATCACGGTTCTATAAATTTATTATTAACATACTTAAATGCGTGTAAATGAACTAACAGTTCAATGTCCCAAATTGAATAGGAAGCATTGGGTGCTACTGGCAATCCAAATGGAAAAAAAAACAGTGTACTGGATTGACTCTCGCGAAGGCAAACCCTCTGATAGTTGTGTAAGGATGATAACTGAGTAAGTTTACAACCTTCAATAATGTCATTTGTTATTGTATGACTTGAGCCATATATATGTAAATAATAATAGCATGTGTGTATATTATGAATAGTGTTTTTGAAGCAAAAAAAAGATTATGTCCACATGGGAAATATGAAAGCAACGTTGTTCCCAATTTTATCATGCCATTAGTAAGTGTATTCTTAATAATTACTCGTATCATTTAATTAATGTTTATGCGAGAGGTTGATTATCTAATTCAGCTGATTTGTATGTGATTTATATAATAATATCCTAATGCACCAGACGACAAACAATGCGCCTTTTACGCTTGTCAGTCCATGTGGAAGGTTATCAACGGAAAACTTTCTACCATTCGATGCGGGTTAGTGTGATTTAAAAACTATTTCAGACGTAAATTGAGTTCAATTCTGTATACTTCCATGTATTATATCTATTTTGATTATGTATATTTTGAATTGTAGTTTCCACTAATACTTAACAAAGCCTCAGAATATTCGTCAGAGGACATCAGTCAAATGAGAAATATGTGGGCAAGTTATGTTGTTTCATTAGCGGAGTCTCAATAGTTTGCTCATGCTTTATGTACGTGTGTGTTTGTATCTAGAGCCATTGTGTATTGACTTCTTTTGTTTTTTTGAGGAAGTTGTGTTTTGGCTTTTGATCAAGCTGTTTGTACTGTATTGAATCTGGGTTTAATTGATCACGGGGTGTAATATTTTGATGCAGGATTGAAATTTTACAGTGCATAGCTGCTGGAATGCTATATTTTCAGCAGGAGCTGAAAAATAGCATTCCAGCAGCTGCTACAAACGCTGCTGAAAAAATAGCATTTTAGCAGCTGCTAGAACAAGCTAAAATCATTTAAAAATAATAATAATTAAAAACGACAACGGTTAAAAACAACCCTTTGCAAACAATTATTTGACACAACAGTTTTATTTAGATAAATAACCGTTGACATATTTTCCCTCCCATTCAAACCGCCAAAAAAAATAAGATAACGAACGATAACCGTTGTCGAGATCAAAACTTTTACAATGGTTTATTTAAGAAGAACCGTTGTCAAAGTTTCATCAATAAAAAGAGATAATGGTTAAATACATTGTCAATTGATAAATATAACAACGGTTTAGCACGCAATAAAACCGTTGTTAAAATTTTGACATTTAATTAAATAAGATAACAAAATGAACCGTTATTATAGATAATATTTAACAACGATTTTGGAACCACTAAACCGTTGTCATTAGTAAACTAGGACAACGGGTTTGAAACCGTTATTAATATCTAACAACAGTTTCTTAAAAGTATACCCGTTGCCATAAACACATTCAACAACAGTTTTATAACGGTTCTTGAGGTATGATAACGGTATTATAGATCCGTTATTGATGTTATATAATGGTCGCGTGTTTGTATACAACCGTGGTATAAATTTAACAACAGTCCATGCAATAACGGTTCCGTATTTCTATTTAATAACGGTAATTGCATTATCTGACCGTTATTAAAGGTCTTATTTGGCGTAGTGTATTCTCATTCCCATACCATAGGAAAGCCCTGCAGACTGACTCAATTTTCTTTAGTACCATTTTTGGTAGAATGAAAATTCTGACCCAATAGCTATGTAAAGTGCTGAAAACAGAGGAAATAAGAACCGCTCTCCCTGCATAGGAGAGTTTCCTGGCCCCTAACCTCTGTATCCTCTCAATTACCCTACCCACCAAACATTGACAATCAAGAATTCCCAACCTCTTACGCATAATTTGCACCCCCATGTACTTGAAAGGGATGTTTGCTCTCCTCATACCTGAAGCTGCCTTTATGGCCTGCACAAGATTATCACTTACTCCATTACAATAGAAATTCAATTTACCATTATTAATTTGGAGGCCAAAAGCTAGGGAGAAAGTGCCAAAAGCTCGTAGCATAAGAGAAATAGAAACCAGGTCTCCTCTTCTAAACATCAGTAGGTCATCTGCAAAGCATAGATGAGTCATACCGAGTCTAGCACATAATGGGTGGAATTTAAATCCATGAACTTTGTGAATAACTCAAAGTAGCCTACTCAAGTATTCCAAGCAGATTGTAAACAACAAAGGGGACAAAGGGCCCCCTTGCCTTAACCCTCTTCTTCCTTTAAAAAATCCAAACACTTCACAATTCAGAGACATGGAATAAGATGGAGAAGACACGTTGCATACTAAGCTTGATGCTTCTAGCAGGGAATTGGAGATGTAGCAGCATTTCTTGCAGATAATTCTATTTAATTGTATCATACGCTTTTTGAAGATCTATCTTCATCATGATCCTCGGGGATCATCTTTTCCTCTTATACAATTTAATAAAGTCTTAATAAATTAAGATATTACCCACAATATCTCTTCCAGCAATGAAAGCACTCTGAGATGGGTGAATGATATCTGGGAGAATGCTACTAAGCCTGGAGCACAAAACTTTAGCCATACATTTGTAGATTGTGTTATAATGGGCTATTGGTCTGAACTGCGTGACATTATCAGGGACTTCAACTTTTGGTATCAGTGTGAGGATGGTATTATTTGATTCCTTCAAAACATTCCCGGAACTTAACATATTCATTACTGCATCACAAATATCCTTGCCTACTATAGCCATGGAGTCTTTAAAGAACTGGCTACTATAGCCATCAGGACCTTGGGCTTTAGTACCAGGAATAGAAAACATTGCCTCCCTTATCTCATAATCAGTGGCAGTCCTAGTTAGTAACTCCTTATGTTTAGAAGTCAAACATTTCCCAGATTTTACTACCCCCTTATGAACTGGTGTCACCTCCTTTGAAGTACCTAAGAGACCAACATAAAAATCCTCAAATGCTTCTTTAATCTCTTGAGGTTTTGAACATAAAAGCCCCCTCTTTATCCTTAATTTGATACACCATGTTTTGTACCCTTCTTCTTTTAATACTAGCATGAAAGAATGAAGTATTTTCATCTCCATGATTTACCCGGCCAGTTCTCTTTTGCTCTCTGAGCCAGGAAAGAATTCCTAGCCTTAGTTAAGTTTACAACCTCCTGGGCACACTCCCTTTCAGCTTTATAGAGATCAACGTTCAGAGGATCACTTGCTATCTGTTCCTGGAAGTACTTAAGGGATAACTCAACAACATGAGTGAGGTTCTCAATGTCAATAAACTGATCCCTATCCAGTTGCTTTAACTTATGTTTCAAACCTTTTAATTTCATAACATTCTGTACATGGGGGCGCCCTGAACATCAATGTTCCATCCATTTTACACCACTGTAGAAAAGTTATCAGCCATAAACCACATGTTGAAGTACTTAAATGGAGGCTTCTTCCTCACATGTGTCTCATTCATAGCAATGACACACAGGCAGTGGTCAAAAAGTCTTTCTGGGAGGAATTAAGCCACTGAATCAGGAAAGGAAATGAGTTATTCATCATTGACTATTACCCTGTCCATTCTGCTATAGACTTTTGTATCATTCTTATGTTTGTTATTCCAAGTATAAAATGAGTCATTCACTTTGAGCTTATGCAAATTACAATCAGTCATCATAGCTCTCATAGGTGCAATATTAGCCCAAGTGACATCTGCACCTCCATTTCTTTTATCTACATAAATTATACTATTAAAATACTCACAAACTACCCATGGGCCATCAACATTCAGAGTATTTGATGTGACCATAATTAGAGCATATTTAGTCCCCGAATTAGCCTTGTTCCCATGCTTTTTAGTGCATATTTGGGTCATTTATTGTCTTTAGTTCTTTGTTTTGCATATTCTTTGAGGTTTTGTGTCCTTGGTAGGAAAGGAGTGCAAACCTTGCATTTTCATGGCAAAACGAGACTAAATTGATTAAATTCAAATGACCAAGCATCAAGGAGAGACAAGATTAGAAGGCCATTGTACATACTATGGTAAATGGGCAATGATGAGAAAAGATCCTTGCATCCCCGAGGAAATCCCCAAGGATCTTATGAAGAAAAAGGAAGAAAAGAAGAAGAAATGAAATCGCACAAACAATCCGTGCGGATTGTCCCGAAGACGCCCGTCCTCCACCTTCACAATCCGTGCGTCTTCACTCCAAGACGCCCGGGCAGCAACTCAGAAGACGCCCGTCTTCTCCCCAAGACGCCCGGGCAGAGACCCCAGAATCCGCCCGTCCCGTGCTAAAGATGCACGGATTCCCAGGCAGACAATTTCGTTTCTTCAAGCTTCAAGAAAGATGCCCATCCTTCCAAAAATACCGGCGTTTCCTTAAGTAGGGACTTAATCGTCATTTAAGCCCTTAGTTAACCCTAATTTCTACACCTAATCCCCACTATAAATACCCCATTAGTCTAATTAGAAGAGCATGTTCTTCTTAGCAATCTTTAGTATAGTTAATATCAATCAAATCGCTCTTTAATATTGTAATCAACAATTAATAAAGTTTTAATACAAGTTTTATTTCTTTAATCTCTCTCTTGTTCATCCTTTATTTTGGGTAATTGAAGATTATTTGGGTTATTGTTGGGAGATTGACAACCTCTCAATCAAGCATCAAGTACTTCTTTTATTCTTTGCTTTATTATTGGAATCATTAGTAGGTATAATTCTCTTAATCCCTTTTTAATTATTGCTAATTACTTTCATTTATTCATCATGTTTCACTTTGTTGGTATGATTGACAACCTTGCTATCATGTTCAACATGATAATGAGTGAGTAGTTCCTTAGCTAGGGTTAACGGGTAATTAGGGGAAACCAACATGGGGAATGATTCATGCTTAAATTAATATGCTTTCATGGTTTATTTGCTTGCTTGTTTTGATCTCAACTCATGCACATGTTATGTTTGATGAAATGCGAGCCTATGAATCCTTGCATTTTTTACCCATCACCTATCTTTTCAATGAGACTTGTAAGACATAAACCAACTCGAGTCTCATTAGACCATGCATGTTGTTGAGTAGGGAAGACTAAGTCGACTTGTAGGTGTTGTACAATCTAATCGATTCGGCTCCGGGACCCAAACTTTCCTAGGATTGTAAGATATAAACCAACTCAATCCATCACAACAATAATTGCTTGCTTATAATTTGAGAACATGTTTGTATGATCAATTCCCATGTATCCCCTATGACCCCATGACACCCTAGTGCTTTTTATCAATTGTTTACATCTCTTTTAATTCATCTTGCTTGTTTACTTTCATTGCTATTTAGTTTAGTGATCTTCTACATCAACCCCAATTGTGACACCCCTAAGACACCGCTAGTTGCAATAGAAATCTCATTTCAATTCCCGTCCATTGGGATCCGACCTTTACTTGCCTCTTTACTAATTGTAGAGTTGTTGGTGAAGTTATAAATTGTGTTTTGGTTTAGGTTCTCCTAACGACAAGTAACCGAAAAGACATAGTCCGGCCAAAAATGGCGCCGTTGCCGGGGACGGTGTTAACTTGATTTAGATTTTCTTATATTGTTATTAGTTGTGTCTTTCTTTGCCTTGGGGAAGTAAAACTCCTCAAGGTTTGTTCTAATTGTTTTCAAGTTGTTTGATATTTTGCAAGATGGACCTTATAGATTGTTTCATAGAGGACCACTTAAGTACACCTTTCTTCAAAGATCCCATGCAAGCATTGGAGGCCTTGGAAGCAAGTGAGGCTAAAAATATGTATTGGGAATTGGAGGTAGATTTTTTTGAGGCCGCTCTAGCTAATAAAGAACTTACTCACGCACAATCCGAATTAGTGCATAACATCCTTGTGGAAGCATGTCAACCTATAGAAGATGAGCAATCCAGCCTAGAAGACATCTTACAAGCTCAAGAGCAAGAGGAATCCATCATGAAATTCGAATGTGATGAGATTGATGAGAATGAAGAACAAGTTGAATATGCTATGAGAATGGAATGTCTAATGGAGATTGAGCAAATTCTCAATGAAACTCCAAAGGAGGAAAGTGAGGTACAAACTCCTATTTTAAAACCCCTTCCCCCAAATTTGAAATATGCTTACCTTGATGAATCAAAGACCAAACCCGAAATTGTTAATGATAGACTTGATGAGAACCAATTGGGAAAATTTCTTGATGTGTTGAAACAACATGAGAAGGCTATAGGTTATAGTCTAGATGACCTTAAGGGGATAAGTCCCAACTTTTGCATGCATAGAATTCATCTAGAGGAAGACCATAGACCTACCATTCAACCTCAAAGAAGATTGAACCCCCACATGCAAGAAGTTGTCAAAGGAGAGGTTATGAAATTACTTGATGTGGGAATCATATATCCCATATTGGATTCTTTGTGGGTTAGCCCCGTTCAAGTGGTACCTAAGAAAGGAGGTACCACGGTGGTGACAAATGAAAAGAATGAACTAATACCCACAAGGAAGATCACCGGTTGCCGTATGTGTATTGACTATCGAAAATTAAACTCCGCAACAAGAAAGGATCATTTCCCCCTACCATTCATTGACCAAATGCTTGAGAGGTTAGCCTCCAACAAATTCTTTTGTTACCTTGACGGGTATTCGGGATTCTTCCAAATCCCTATACACCCGGATGACCAACATAAGACCACCTTCACATGCCCTTATGGTACTTTTGCATATAGGAGGATGCCTTTTGGTTTATGTAATGCCCCCGCCACTTTCCAAAGATGCATGATGAGTGTCTTCTCCGATTACTTAGAGACCATAATGGAAGTTTTTATGGATGATTTTAGTGTTTATGGAAAGGACTTTGACTCATGTTTGCATAATCTTTCTCTTGTGTTGCAAAAATGTGAAGATGTTAGTCTTGTTTTAAATTGGGAAAAGTGTCACTTCATGGTTAATGAAGGAATTGTTTTGGGTCACTTAATTTCGGAAAAGGGCATCGAGGTCGATAAAGCTAAAGTTAAGGTGATAGAGAAACTCCCACCTCCCGTGAATGTTAAAGGGGTTAGAAGTTTTCTCGGTCACGCGGGTTTCTATTGCCGTTTCATAAAATATTTTTCAAAAATAGCGAAACCCCTCACTCAACTCTTGCTTAAAGATGCCCAATTCCATTTCACTGATGAGTGTGTTGAAGCCTTTAATAGAATCAAGGAAGCACTAATCTCGGCACCGATCATTCAACCTCCAAATTGGGAACTACCGTTTGAGATTATGTGTGATGCTAGTAACTACGCCGTTGGAGCGGTTCTTGGCCAACGGGTAGGAAAAGCTCTTCATGCCATCTACTATATAAGCAAGACCCTTGATCCCTCCCAAGCGAATTATGATACCACCGAGAAAGAGCTTCTTGCCATTGTCTATGCTTTAGACAAATTCCGTTCCTACTTACTTGGATCCAAGGTGATTGTCTTTTCGGATCACCGTGCTCTCCGACATCTCTTGATAAAGAAGGAGGCAAAACCAAGGTTGTTGAGATGGATTTTGCTTCTTTAAGAATTTGACTTGGAAATAAGAGACAAGAAAGGAGCCGAAAATGTAGTGGCGGATCACTTGTCAAGGATCCGGTTTCATGATGAACAAGGAGAAATCCCGATCAATGACTCATTTCCCGACGATATTTTGATGGCCATTCAAACACAACTTGAAAGGCACATCACCCCATGGTTTGCCGATTATGCCAACTATATTGTTGGAAGAGTACTCCCTCCAAATTTGAACCACAACAAAAAAAAGAGGTTCCTATTCGAAGTAAAGAGGTACTTTTGGGATGACCCAAACCTCTACAAGGAGTGTAGTGATGGGCTCTACCGGACATGCATCCCTCAATGAGAAGTCCAAGGAATCTTGGAAGGGTGTCACTCATCACCCTACGGTGGGCACCATGGAGCAAGGAGGACCATTGCAAAAATTCTTCAATCGGGCTTTTATTGGCCTACAATGTTTCAAGACACAAGGGAATTCATCATTCATTGCGATGCTTGTCAAAGAATGGGGAATATCTATTGGAGGAATGAAATACCACAAAGGGGCATTGTAGAGGTGGAGATCTTCGATGTTTGGGGGATCGACTACCAAGGTCCCTTTTTGACATCCAATGGAAATAAGTACATCCTTGTGGCCGTAGACTACGTCTCAAAGTGGGTGGAGGCAATTGCCACTCCAAATGATGATGCAAAAACGGTCACTAAGCTCTTCAAGAAGATAATATTACCAAGATTTGGAGTTCCTAGAGTAATCATAAGTGATGGAGGAACGTATTTTCATGAGATGAAACTTGCATCTCTTTTGACCAAGTATGGTGTTCAACATAGAACTAGCTTGGGATATCATCCTCAAACAAGTGGCCAAGTTGAAGTTTCAAATAGAGAGATCAAACAAATCCTTGAGAAAGTTGTGAACAAAACCCGAAAAGATTGGAGCACAAAGCTTGATGATGCTCTTTGGGCTTATAGGACGGCCTATAAGACTCCCATAGGAGCCTCCCCTTACAAGCTTATCTATGGAAAAGCATGTCACTTGCCAATCGAATTGGAGTACAAAGCTTTTTGGGCAATCCGAGCACTTAATCTTGATCTCAAATTGAGTGGCCAAAAGAGGATGATTCAAATTCAAGAGTTGGAGGAATTCCGACTACAATCCTATGAGAATGCCAAGATATACAAAGAAAAGACGAAATTGCTCCATGACAAGAGGATTAGACAAAAGGCCTTGCACAAAGGGGACAAAGTCCTTCTATTCAATTCCCGCTACCGACTCTTTTCAGAAAAGTTGGACTCTAGATGGATGGGTCCCTACGTGATCACCGAAATTGGAAGATATGGAGATTTTGAAATCAAGGCGGAAGATGAAAGCAAGTTCAAAGTCAATGGTCAAAGGTTGAAGTCATACTATGAGGGAGCGTTTATTGGAGAGGTCGAGGTCACCTACCTCGGGCCTCCTCATCCTTGAAAGAACCATCAAAGGGAGAGTTTGGTGGAGTCCTCCCTAAACCACCACTTGTAAATATACAAACCCTCTAACTTGTATTTATAATTTTATTGCATTTCTTTAATTATAAGCATAAACTCTTTTCATGAGAGTAAGTGAAGGAGGGTCACTAACGAATTTTGAATGAAGGAAGGAACCAATCTTCAAGTGTGGGGAAGCATTTATGAGAGGAAAAGAAATCAAAGGAAAATTCGCAGCTTGAACACGTGCGTCTTCATTGGAATCCGCCCGTCCTGCTGGAATCCGGGCATATTGGGAAGAATCCGTCCGTCCTGCTAAGCTGTGAAATTGAAAATTTTAGGACTGTCGAAGAATCCGAGCGTCTCAGCAGGTAAGACGCTCGTCCTAAGGAATCCGCCCGTCTTTGCAGAAAGACGACCGTCTTTTTGCCTGTGCATTTCAAGAAATTTCACTGTCTCAGAATCCGTCCGTCTTTGAGAAAAGACGCCCGTCTTGTCTTCATAGAATCCGAGCGGCTTGGGGTCGGGACGCCCGTCTTGGAGGCATCATATTCTTTGGAAAGTTAACTGTGACAGAATCCGGGCATTTTCACTTAAATCCGCCCGTCCCGTGAAGTTGGAATCCGAGCGTCTTCTGCTCGAATCCGCCCGTCTTCCTGCGATAGTTCGGCCCGACTTTTCTTAAATCTATTACACCCCACCACACAATTTGTGACACATCACCCTTCCTTCCACTTGTATTATAAAAACCCACCTCTTTATGACTCCAAAGTATATCCCAATCACTCTTTTACCCCACAAAATCAAAAAGCCCCAAATTTCTAGGGTTTCAAAGGCAACACTCAACCCACAAGGAGCATCTTTATTCTTTAACAAATCAAAAATCCCAGCTCAATAATCAAGGAATGGCACCGAGGAGATCTTCTTTTAGGAATGGGAGGAGACCAAGGATGAGGGGAAGTTATTCTACCTCCCATGTCAACACATTAAGAAGGGAGCATGAAGAAATAGTGGATCTTACAAGACTTGATGACTTCTCAAATGTCGAATTTATCAATGATGTGTAAAGACTAGTCTTCCACCGGCTTCTTAGTAAGAACATTCTCCCCACTAAGTTCTTATGTCATAATACTTTGAGGAAACTTGGGATCTATCACCAAGTGGAAGCTCTTTTTGAAGTGTTTGGTCTCTCTACCCTTTTCAACATGTATGAGCAAACTTATCGATCCCTTGTGCTTGAGTTTTTGAGCTTTTTGAAGATTACAACCTTGAACAAAACAATATGCATAGAATTTAGGTTGGAAAATGTTTCAAGGATGATGACCCTTGTAGAATTCGCAAATGTGCTTGGTCTCGATGTTTCGCCTCCCCGAACATCGAAGCCAAAGAAAGACAGTGTTGAACCTTTGTGAGGGCCATGACCGGCCGAGATTTCATTCACACCAAGGAATGCCTCACTTTTCATATTAAAAATACGATCTTGAGACTCACTTACCGGTTCCTCTCGGGCAACCTCTTTGCTCGCCGAGATCCGGCGATTGTGAATCAACTTGACCTTGTGTTTATGGAATCTTACCTCAATATTCAAGGAAGAAGTGTGTACCACTTCAATGCACCTCTAGTGCTACTCGAGAAATGGGCAAAGTTTAGGAATGGTTATGATGATGGGATGAAACACATTGTAAATGGAGGGCTCATTACTAGGCTTGCGAAGCATTTCAATCCGAGATTCAATGAGAATAATGAGTATGCTCCTCTTTCGAAAAACACGAGGATAAATGAAGATCTTCTTCTTATTCATCATCATTGGATAACCCTTGAGGGGGTTGAAAAGCGGATCAAG
The DNA here is from genome assembly GCF_048544455.1 of Silene latifolia. Classification (NCBI taxonomy): domain Eukaryota; kingdom Viridiplantae; phylum Streptophyta; class Magnoliopsida; order Caryophyllales; family Caryophyllaceae; genus Silene; species Silene latifolia. Next base: position 129,892,490 of record NC_133527.1, read on the forward strand.
TGGATAACGAAAGAAAGTGATCCGATTTTTCTACCAATGACCGGCCTACCACGGATTTTCCCAAGAAGAGGACCTTTGTCACCAATCCCATCCTACCTCATCCCTCCAAACCCAACTCAAGCAAGACAAGCACCACCACCTCCAAATCAACAACAACAACAAGAGCAACAATCTCAAGATGAGAAGATCAAAGTGCCTCCCTACCCATTTCCTTATCAACCGTATAACCATCCCAACCCCTTTATCCTTCCCCGTGATGACTTTGTCACGGGAATTCTACAAGATTTGCACTACCGACAATATGAAGCTACCGTGGACAATTACTATGCACTCTATCCTCAATACCACGATATGATTCATAGGGGAAAGGTTAGTGAAGAGGGAGCATTTCCCTCTTGGGCACAATTGGACTTACTCTTCCCCAATTCGGAGAGGGCAAATGAAGGGGCAAACGGGAGACAACAGGAGGGGAGCAACAATTCTTGCGAAGGGGACACGGTGGAGCTTGAAAGTGAAGAGGACGAGTTCATGGACCCGAATATGAGTGATGCATCAAAGGAGATATGGGATAGTGATCTAGAGGGAGATGATGCCGATCTCTAGAGGATTTCTTCATAGCTAGGTGGAGCGGGCGAGAGGCACCCATCACAAGCTTAAGTGAAGTTTCCTCATCTCCTCTCTTCAAGTTTCAATTTTCTTGAAAGAAGTTTATGTTTTGTTAACTTGTATTTTATTCAATCTTGATCATTATTGAGTAGTCCTAGCAACATAGAGGACTAACACCTCGGCCCCATTGAGGTGTTCTTATTTTATTGTTCCCACTTTTGAAAATCCAAAATGACAAATTTAGTTTCATGCATTGCATCGTGTGTGCATGAACTACACCCAATCTTAGGACATTAGAAATAATGTCTAACTCGGTTTGGGGAAGTACATGCATACACAACGGGAGGTAATCTAAATTACGCTCTCTGTCATAAACAAAAACCATGCATCATGTAGTGTAGATTTGTATAGCTTACATTTAGTGTAGAATTCATGCATCATACTTGCATTGATTTCCCATCATTTTGGACATTGAGGACAATGCCCATATTAGTGTGGAGACGGGGAATTCTAACTTAACTTTTATTCCAAAATCCAAAAAAAAATTGAAAAATTTCGAAAAAACCATGAAAATTTGAAAATTTGAAAAACCAAAAACAAGTTAATTTCCTTTGTAGTGTAGTCATGTATATATTGTTGTATATATTGTGTTTGTTTTACCCTTGTTCACATTGATCGACTACGCCACATCCGAGACATGAGGATATTGAAGACCGCATAGTATGATCTTTCCAATCTCCTTTTTCCTCTTTATGTTAATGACTATGTGGCTTTATTTTGATTGATGCGGTAAACAATGTGAACTTAGGACTTGCATTTAGTGTATATGTCATATTAGTTGGTAGAATCATTTGCATTAGGATGTTTATATGTTAGTTGCATCATGGCATGTAGTTGCATGTTAGAAAATTTTGTGAAACCGTCTACTTGGGAAACTTGACAAGTGTATATAGGCCCTAGTAGATGCCCTTTCTTCTTAAGACTTTGCTTGTTAGAATACTTGTAAAACACCCTAGGATGTGTCATGCTAGTATCCTTTGACCCATGGATTAAGGCCTAGTCAAGAGTACCTTGTGGTGTGATAACTCCTTGGCTACCGTTTATTCCAAGTTGACCCTTGAAACCATGCATCCATCCATCCATCATCCATGTTCTACAACATTTTTGTCATCAAAGGGAATGAGAACAAAAAGAAATCAATTTGAGTTCAATGAAATGAAAAGTGAAAGACAGTTTGCAAAAATGCATCAAATGAAAAGAGGAGCAAAAATAAAACTCCTAAAGCTTCAAATATAAGCCACCCTCACTACATATGGGATGACTTTGAAAATGTTCAAAAGAAATGCAAAGAAAAGTTGAAAGTTGTCAAGTGTTGAAATGCCAAAAATAAAAAAAGAAATGGCAAGAAAGTGTTCTCAAATGTTATATGCCACAAGAAATTGGGGGGAAAAACAAAAACAAAAGCAAACTCCCAAAGTGAAACTCAAATATCTATCGATCCCTTTATCCATCGTATCCATTTTTGTGCATGGTAGAGAGGGACGACCCTTCTTCTTGTCTAGGCAAGAGGGGGAATTCCGTGATCCTCCAGTGTTTCTAACACCATAGGGAGTCTATTCTTGACAAAAGCATTTAACAATTGAGGACAAAGGTACCCTAGCTTGACACAACTTGGAGGTGATTTATTGGTATCCTTCTAGGCTTAGTAGTTTGAAGAAATTGCATCTATGAAGGAGTGTGTACCCTTGAATCGCTTCCCTTGTAGATAATTTCCGCCACTTAGATGAGGAAAGTGGCTATTCTTTTGTCGATGCATCCATTATTTGATTTTGTGTGCTTAATGTTTGGATGTGTCGCCATTTTGGCAAGACCAACCTTGCCTTGCAAGAAGGCATCCTACCTCATGGTTGTCTTGTTGTGAGTTGAAGGGGCGGAGTGAGACCCGCTAATTGTCTCATATCGGCTATGTTATTAGGTTAGTTTAAATAATGGTCCTAGTCTTTGTCACTTCTTTACTCGGGACGAGCAAAGGTTTGGCTTGGGGATATTTGATGTGACCAAAATTAGAGCATATTTAGTCCCCGAATTAGCCTTGTTCCCATGCTTTTTAGTGCATATTTGGGTAATTTATTGTCTTTAGTTCTTTGTTTTGCATATTCTTTGAGGTTTTGTGTCCTTGGTAGGAAAGGAGTGCAAACCTTGCATTTTCATGGCAAAACGAGACTAAATTGATTAAATTCAAATGACCAAGCATCAAGGAGAGACAAGATTAGAAGGCCTTTGTACACACTATGGTAAATGGGCAATGATGAGAAAAGATCCTTGCATCCCCGAGGAGATCCCCAAGGATCTTATGAAGAAAAAGGAAGAAAAGAAGAAGAAATGAAACTGCACAGCAATCCGTGCGGATTGTCCTGAAGACGCCCGTCCTCCACCTTCACAATCCGTGCGTCTTCACTCCAAGACGCCCGGGCAGCAACTCCAGAAGACGCCCGTCTTCTCCCCAAGACGCCCGGGTAGAGACGCCAGAATCTGCCCGTCCCGTGCTAAAGACGCACGGATTCCCAGGCAGACAATTTCGTTTCTTCAAGCTTCAAGAAAGATGCCCATCCTTCCAAAAATACCGGCGTTTCCTTATGTAGGGACTTAATCGTCATTTAAGCCCTTTGTTAACCCTAATTCCTACACCTAATCCCCACTATAAATACCCCATTAGTCTAATTAGAAGAGCATGTTCTTCTTAGCAATCTTTAGTATAGTTAATATCAATCAAATCTCTCTTTAATATTGCAATCAACAATTAATAAAGTTTTAATACAAGTTTTATTTCCTTAATCTCTCTCTTGTTCATCCTTTATTTTGGGTAATTGAAGATTATTTGGGTTATTGTTGGGAGATTGACAACCTTACAATCAAGCATCAAGTACTTCTTTTATTCTTTGCTTTATTATTGGAATCATTAGTAGGTATAATTCTCTTAATCCCTTTTTAATTATTGCTAATTACTTTCATTTATTCATCATGTTTCACTTTGTTGGTATGATTGACAACCTTGCTAGCATGTTCAACATGATAATGAGTGAGTAGTTCCTTAGCTAGGGTTAATGGGTAATTAGGGGAAACCAACATGGGGAATGATTCGTGCTTAAATTAATATGCTTTCATGGTTTATTTGCTTGCTTGTTTTGATCTCAACTCATGCACATGTTATGTTTGATGAAATGCGAGCCTATGAATCCTTGCATTTTTCACCCATCACCTATCTTTTCAATGAGACTTGTAAGACATAAACCAACTCGAGTCTCATTAGACCATGCATGTTGTTGAGTAGGGAAGACTAAGTCGACTTGTAGGTGTTGTACAATCTAATCGATTCGGCTCCGGGACCCAAACTTTCCTAGGATTGTAAGATATAAACCAACTCAATCCATCACAACAATAATTGCTTGCTTATAATTTGAGAACATATTTGTATGATCAATTCCCATGAATTCCCTATGACCCCATGACACCCTAGTGCTTTTTATCAATTGTTTACATCTCTTTTAATTCATCTTGCTTGTTTACATTCATTGCTATTTAGTTTAGTGATCTTCTACATCAACCCCAATTGTGACACCCCTAAGACACCACTAGTTGCAATAGAAATCTCATTTCAATTCCCGTCCCTTGGGATCCGACCTTTACTTGCCTCTTTACTAATTGTAGAGTTGTTGGTGAAGTTATAAATTGTGTTTTGTTCTAGGTTATCCTAACGACAAGTAACCGAAAAGACATAGTCCGACCAGTATACATCTTGATTCTCTCCCATAGACTTTCCCTCTCCTGCACCTTGTTAAACCATACACCAAGGTGTACTAAAAATTAACCTTCTTCATTTTATCATAAACTTTGGAATGGATGCACTAAGCTGTAATATTCAGTACATCCACCTGATAAATCTTAGGATCCCATAACAGCCACACTCTCCCTCCATGATGGTAACTATTGTTGGTGCATATAGACCAATCTCCATAAATATTGTTCCTTACTTTTTGCCAATTACTCCCCTTTATTTTTGTTTCCAGTAAGCCTAATAACCCAAAATTATTCTGATGGATAAACCATCTTATTTCTTGTTGTTTATTTAGGTGATTCATACCACACACATTCCAGAATCCCAAGCTACCCATTATCAGAATTAGTGACTTGGAACCCCACTTTTCTCTTACTTTCAGATCTTGCTTTTTGCATAGAAAGATTTAATGCATCCATGAAGGTAATGCCTTGTGGAGTAAAGAGCCTAGGCTCCCCTGAGTTATGTCTCAACAGTCTGCTTATGAATCTTCTAGGCATAGATTGCTCATCCACCATCCTTTCCTGGCCTACACCCAGAGTCTCCTTTGTTGCAAGTGGCTCCACTACAGGAGTGACCACTGTAACAGTAGGATAAATAGGTTTAGCTGCAGGTTTTGCAATGGGTGTTTGGGGTTTCTGTGCTATTTTAGCACCAGGTACAGTTGGTTTTGCCTTTGGCCTCCACACCTTTTGTACTTTCTTACCATCATTTCTGCACAGGTCAGTGGTATGCCCAAGCTCTTTACATTTGGCACATGGAAGTGGCAACCAGTCATAAACAACTCTTACCCTTTAGGTCTTCGCCAATTTATCCTCAAAAACTAGTTCATAAGGGAAATACTGCCCTATCTTTACCTATACCAGAACTCTAGCATACCCAAGGAATACTCGATTAGTAGTGGCCTCGTCACAACGCAAATACTTCCTAACCAACCCACTGATTTTTGACAGATATCCTGGCCCCCAGAACTTGATGTCAAGTCCATACAATTTCATCCACATTGGAATCAACTGCACATCATGTTTTATCAATTCAACATCAGGAGTCCACTCTTTGACTATCATCAGTTACTATCAAACATGAGATGACCATTCCTAACAACTTCCAACTGCTTCTCTTTTGATTTAAAGAGAACCAAAAAAATACCATTTGGAAGAAAAGAAATACGATCAACTCCCTAAGACTGCCATACTCTTTTGATAAAACCCGTTACCACACTACTATGAGGTTTCAAACCCAGAATGTAACAAAAAACAGCATACGACCAGTAATTAATCTCACATGCGACATCATCGGAGGAGAGTTTGAGATGCGGTACCGGTTTTTCCTCAACGTTCTCGGTGACGTCCTCCTCTTCCTGCTCATCCTCCAAAATCACATCCAACTCCTCCGTAGCTAAAGGAGAGAACGTTAAATTGATCGGTCGAGTAGAAACAGGCGATTTCCCTTTGCTTTTACTAGAACTAGCGAAATTAGAATCAACCTATTTTTTTGTTTTTGTATTTGAGTGAATTAAAGGTGATTTTGATTTAGAAACATTAATCGAATTAGGATTTTTATTAGGGTTCTTAATCCCAGCCATTACTAATGATTAATCCCTCTTTTTAGATTATTAGAGTTTTCTCTCTCTCCAGAATCTCTCTCATCCTTTGGCATTTTTTAGTGTATAATATCTTTGTTAAATATGTAAATGTATTATTAGTTTCCCCTCCTTTAAGCAAACTACTAGCGTTCTGTTTGATAAAACTAGCTGGAAAGGTACCGAAACCTGAAAAGGTACTGTTAGCATATTATTCGGTATAGTTGATCGAATAATATGAAGATATTGTACATATTTTAGTTCCTTATTTACGGGATTCAGTTTAGGAGATTTTGTTAGGTTTTCCTAAATTATAGCGATTGTATTCAGTATATATGTATGCTTCTTGATAATCAATATTCAATACGAAACACAAAAACTTTCATCACATCTTTCATATTTGTTCATCGGTTCCTACATGGTATCGTGAGCAGGTTAAAATCTTGCGTTTTTTTGTTCGATTTCGTTTTTGCTCTCTTGATCTTTTGTACAACATCTAATGTAATCTGTTGTTTTCGCAGATGTAATATATTATAAAATTCCTAACATGTAAGCTCTTGTAAATCGTAAGCTTTTTTTTTCTTATGGGATATGTTTCCGTTACATCTATCTCATTTTTTTTATCTTTTTTATTCTTTATGAGTAATACAAAATATTTAATTAAAGGTAAACAATTAATTCAGAAAGATTAGTTATATTACATTTGTCTTTTTTTTTTGGTGAAATAAAGTAGTGTTATATATATATATATATATATATATATATATATATATATATATATATATATATATATATATATATATATATATATATAGAGATAGGATCTTGTGAGTTTTGTTTCTTATGGTGAGTTGTGAGTTTTGGGCTTTGAAATTTCAGCCACTAGATTATATTAGAGATGAATGGCCAAGATCTAATCTTTACTTATTTTCTCTTTTTTCTAGTGCTACTCTTTTTTTTTTTAAATTTTTTTTATCTCTTTTTTTTTACCTCGTGTTATTATGCTTTTTTTTACAACTTTGATTTTTTTTCTCTTATGTTTTTCTCTAATTTTCTCATTAGGTTACCTTTTTATCTTTTTCTTTTTGTACCAAAATTTTTTTTTACTTGAATTTTTTTTTACTCTTATTTTTTTTACCTCGTGTTATTATGCTGTTATTGTGCTTTTTTTTTTACTTTGATTTTTAAACGACTTTGATTTTTTTCTCTTTTTTTTTACCATATGTTATTGTGCTGTTATTGTTATTCCGCTGTTATTGTGATGTTATTCTACTGTTACTTTGATTTTTTTACGACTTTGATTTTTTTTTTTTTTTTTTTTTACAACGTGTTATTGTCTTTGTTATTCTCTTTTATTATTCTCATTGTTATTGTGATGTTATTCCGGTGTCACTTTGATTTTTTACTACTTTGATTTTTTTTACTACTTTGATTTTTTACCCTTTTTTACCGCGTGTTATTGTCTTTGTTATTCTGGTGTTATTGTGATGTTATTCCGGTGCCTTTGATTTTTTACGACTTTGATTTTTTTTTTTTTTTTTTTTTTTTTTTTACCACGTGTTATTGTCTTTGTTATTCTCTTTTATTGTCTTCATTATTGTGATGTTATTCCGGTGTCACTTTGATTTTTTTTACTACTTTGATTTTTTTTACTCTTTTTTTTCCCCGTGTTATTGTTTTGTTATTTTGGTGTTATTGTGATGTTATTCCTGCCAAATATCAACCACCACAATTCGTACGATATGTGCATCATCCCTCATCACATAGTGAGCATGCATTCAAATAAAAGGAGAAAATTACGCGGTAGATATCAAAGAAGTAACAAAAACTTTATAATGATAAGAACATTAACAGATACGGAGTAATAGATACATTAATCTGAAAATTAGAAATTATCAAATAATACTAAGATTAAGAGAATTAATTAACATCATCCTACATTACTTAACATGCAGCAATGCAATAATAATCAAAAGAACATAGTAATAAAGATAGCTGAATTACCAAACCATAAATAGAGCCTAAAAAAAAACTCAGATGAGACGAAGTCGACCGAAACCGTCATTTCAGTACTTGGCGAATCCGGTACCGACTGTAAGTCATTCACCTTCTTATTTTCCCCAAATTAAGAAACTCATCATCATGATCTAGCCCAAATAAACTCTTCTTTCCTCCTCTTACCTCTCCCACCACCACTACCGCCGCCACCTCTTCCCCTGCCCTTCAATTTTAAAGATTGTAATCCAACATCAGCTCGACCCCAACCCAAACTCCAATCTAATCGTTGTTGCTCCGTTGTACGTTGGTTTGCCAGGTCGAACTCGAAATAATAAAACATTAATCTACAAATAAATTAATCTAAATGCTGCTACGTAGATTTCTATCTCCTTCTAGATTCTACAAAATTGATAATTAACTTCCTAGTGACATGGCATCGACATTTGCTCTCTGACTAGAATCTGCATACTCCACAAATAATGGCTACCAAAAAAATATGAACAGTATGTGTTGAAGCTCAATAACTAGATTATGAACATGCTTTTGCTTTTTGACTGTTTTCCTCAATAATTCGCTGATATTGAATGAGCGATTTTCAAGGGTTTCTAGAGTTTTGGGGGTTTCTTTTCTAAAGGGAGGTTAGAGACAGATGTATATTTTATTTTAATGGGCGAGAGTTAATTGCGGTGCTTCGTTTGATCAACGCGAATTTTTTTGTTAAATTAATTGTTTTACGGGATTAAATCTCAGCCCTTCAATTTTTCTTTTTTAATGGCTGAGATTTTAAAGTGCAAAACTCACCATAAGAACCAAACTCACGAGATCCCGCCTCTATATATATATATATATATATATATATATATATATATGTATATACATATATATATATATATATATGTATATACATATATATATATATATGTATATACATATATATATATATATGTATATACATATATATACATATATATATATATATGTATATACATATATATATATATATATGTATATACATATATATATATATGTATATACATATATATATATATATATATATATGTATATACATATATATATATATATACATATATATATATGTATTGACAACTCTTCTTGTTTATACGTATCGTGCATAATAACAATGTCATATTATATATATATATATATATATATATATATATATATATATATATATATATACATATATATGTATATATATATATATATATATACATATATATATATATATAATATGACATTGTTATTATGCACGATACGTATAAACAAGAAGAGTTGTCAAGTTTCTTGATGTTTCAACCTGATGAGTTCAACGATATTAATACGGGATCATAGACAACTTGATGTGTTCATTCTTATTAGATCGTTGTAAGATTCCATGATGCACTTATAATAGAAACAATTTTGTCTGATACATAAAAGTATATAATTTATAATTCTTCGTCCCAATCATATGTTATCTTTGATTAAAATACTTCTCAGAAAGAATAAGAAAGGTAAACTAATAAATAAGACGGAGGACGTAACATTTTCTCACATATTTTGGAGATCGATGTTTATGAGATAGTCGACATCTCGATATGTGACAATGAGTTATAATAAGTGGGAGTACACTATAATGCAAATTTGCTAACAGTTAACCAAATATGAATATTAAAAGTAAATTTTACCTTTAAATTGGATCGGATTGGATTGGATTGGATTGGATTGGATTATAGGGAGTATTAAAAATTTGATAATTAAGACTATTACAACCTTCATCTACTTGCCTACCTTAATTAATTTATTTTCACGTGAAAAGTTATAGCAATTCATATTAGACCCTGATAGGGCGTCACCAGGTGGCGTCCAAATTGGGTGCCACCATCTCACATGCATTCTTAATTGAAGGGATCCTCACTCACCCCATATGAGAGGGTAGCGCCCAAATTAAGTGTCACCCGGTGGCGCTCTTTTATTTTTCTTCCTAATATGACGGAGCTTGACTTAGAGACGGACATACTACAAAAACAACTGCCTTAAAAGGAAGTTTAATTAAACAAGGAACCAAATTTCTACATCCAGGTAAAGACAATCACCAAACTAGCAACTTACTCAGTTATCAAAAAATGATAAACATATGTATGTAATTGAGGATCGGTAACGAAAAGTGATAATATCATTTACTCACATATTTTAGAGATTGATGTGAATGAGATAGTCGACCTATCGAAATGTGATAATGAATTACGGAGTATGATAAGTAAGAGTAAACAATAATGTAAAATCGCTAACGGTCTGTTTGGGAATGGGCATTCCATTCTTAATTATGGATTTGGCCCAAATACCTTGTTTGGGAGTCTCTAAAATTTAAGAATTCTGATTTGGGCTAAATCCCTCAGAATTTGTTTAGAATCTAATTGGGCATAAATCAAATACGATCAAAATAGGTGTCATTTATAACTCAATCTCTCTGTGACTTGATATCCTCCCACCTCGACTCTCTATCTCCTCTCACGACTCTCTATCTCATCCGCTTCTCTTCACCATCGGAGCTTCCATGGAAATCAAATCGAGCTTCCATTAATAGGGTTTTTGCATAGTTCATCAACAATTCCGATCTTTACTGCGTCCTAGTTTGATCGATTTTGTTTGTTTTACTTGGTTAATTTGTTGTTGCTCGAAGTCGAAATCATAGACTTACGCAATATGCTCATTTTTTGACGATTTTCTGCTTATAATCTTCAAGAATTAAGTGTGTGTGTGTGTGTGTGTGTGTGTGTGTGTGTGTGTGTGTGTGTGTGTGTGTGTGTGTGTGTGTGTGTGTGTGTGTGTGTGTGTGTGTGTGTGTGTGTGTGTGTGTGTGTGTGTGTGTGTGTGTGTGTGTGTGTGTGTGTGTGTGTGTGTGTATGTGTGTGTGGTGTTAACTGTTTATTGTTTTTTGCCAATTTGATTGAAAGGGAATGAGTGATTGGGTGGGGAAGATGAGGAGAAGGAACGGAATCGAGACGGAGACGCGAGATTGTCTTCGTTTGGTTTTGTTTGACATTATTTTGCATTTATAAAGTCTGAGTGATATGCATATACTTTTTAAATGTGTACTAATAATTGCTTAAAGAATCTACATCTATGCTTCACTGTAATATTTGTCTTTGTATTTCCCCTTATTCTGAAAACTTTGGGCAACGTACTGTTTTAGTCTCCTTCCGTTTTTATTTGCAAATTTTTTTTATCTGATTGCTAGCATATTTCCATGCAATTTTCGTAGATATGATTGAATCAAGGAAACATCTTAGGATAGAAGAGGAAGATGATGACTTTCAATTTCTTCTCCTAGTTGTGAATTTTATTATCGTTGTAGTTGTTAAATCGTATTAAAGGCATAAAGTGAGGGAATTAGCTTGGAATGAATATGAACATACACAAAAAAGGACTATGTGGTTAGATATATAGTGGAAGCCTCAAGCATACCAAGTTGTAGTAGATGAACTAAGAAGCAAGTTAGACATGTCTCTTACAACTGAAAATGTGAGGAATCGTGTCAAGATTTGGAAAAACACAATGGAGTAATAATGGATATTAGAACGCAAACAAAATTCAAGTGGGATGAGGAGAGGAAAATGGTAGTAATAGCAATCGAAGACAGGGTCGAGTGGATGAAGTATACACATGTACCTCTGATTTCTTTTTATTTTTTTTTGTCAAGATTTTATTTCCTGGTCATCATACATTTAATTATTGATTCCTTATGCTCAGCTTCTGATTATTATAGCTACGAAATTTCCGTCATTGTTAGAGTATCAGTTTAGCTTTGTGATAAGAAAATTGTTATATTCTAAGAACAATTATATTATCTGATGGTCTAATGAATACCTTATGATTAGGTGCAGCTTAGTGAATCTCAGTATAGTGTAGTTCTTTAGTGTGTTTTCCTAAAGGAGAGAATTTTTTTGGTTTTGATATTCAATAACATTAGGCATGTGAAAGATCTGTCTTAAAACCTCTGAATACACTGATGCATTCTATTAATAAGTGGTGACTGAATTAAGTTCAGTAGCTTTTGACTAGAATTCTTCAGTTTGAGTGTATCTTATATGGTACTCGTATTCATTTGTCTATTACATATTTACACATACTGTTTCTCTGCAATGTATATATGAAAATTGCAGTTTATATCAGGCTAGGACTTGTCTACATGATCGTGTAAGATACTACTCTCATCTTAGATCAATATTCTAGTTTGTATCAGGCAGTATACATATTTTGGTGGTGATCTTTCAAGGAATATCCTTTACATTTCTTTGTTTCTTTATTTTTGTGCTGATCTTTCAATATTCCAGTTTGTATCAGCCACTACAACAGTCATATTTTTGTGCTCATATTCTCAATGTTGGGGTTTTCATTACAGGTCAATCCAAGTGCTGCCGCTTATTCAAATAAGTCTATTGAGCATTGGGATGACATATGTGTGTTGGTTGGACCGGATCGGGCTCTCGATGATGGAGTAGTGCATCATGAAGAGGGTGCTACTATAATGGACGAAGAGGCGTGCGACAGTGCGAGTTCAAGCATGGATACTACTTCAACTAGCTCCAACAAGAAAAGAAAACGATATAATTTAGCTGAAGTTGTGACTAATGTTGCACATACAGTCAATAGTTATGTTGAAGCTAGACTCAAAGCCACTCCTATGACTTTGGGAGGAAAAGAAGTCTATGATAAAGTTTTTAGTGTGATTGGCATCCTTTGTCCTCAAGTGTTGAAAGCCGTGAGTATGTTTGTAGAGTCTCCGGTAAAGTTTCAAGTGCTCAAGGATCTTCCCGACGATGAAAAGTTGGACTAGATAATCATTCGCCTTGATGAGCGTAGTCGAGCGATGTAGTTGAAATCTATATTGAGATTAGTAGTTTTTATGTTAAAACTTGAACATTAATATTTTTTATGTTGAGATTTACGGCTTGTATTTGAAAACTTATGTTCAAGCATTTTATTTTTATGTTGAAAATGGAAACTTTTTGCCGAAGTCTTGAAATCTGATTTTAAGCCTTAAAAATAAATCTGAGTACAAATTTGGATATCCAAATTCTGTGTTTTCCCAAACACAAAATTTGGATTTTAATATTCATAATTTCAAATTCTTTGTTTCCCAAACAAAGAATTTGGATTTATATTTCCTAATTTCAGATTCCAAAATTGAAATATTTGATTTCAAGTCAAATTTTGATTCCCAATCGCTACCTAACGGCCTGTTTGGGAATGGGCATTCCATTCTTAAATATGTATTGGCCCAAATACCTTGTTTGAAAGTCTCTAAAATTTTAGAATTCTGATTTGGGCCAAATCCCTCAGAATTTGTTTAGAATCCAATTGGGCATAAATCAAATATGATCAAAATAGGTGTCACTGACAAATCAATCTCTCTATGACTTCATATCCTCCCACCTCGACCCTCCATCTCCTTCATCTCCTCTCACAACTCTCTATCTCATCCGCTTCTCTTCACCATCGGAGCTTCCATGGAAATCAAATCGAGCTTCCATTGATAGGGTTTTTGCACAGTTCATCAACGATTCCGATCTTTACTGCGTTTTAGTAAATTGAATTTTCTTTTAAAATATTAATTGTTTCAATTTTATTTCTAGGGTTTATTTAATCAACAGTATGATCGATTAATTATTGTTGTCCTTGAATATGCATCCTAGTTTGATCAATTTTGTTTGTTTACTTGATTAATTTGTTGCTGCTCAAAGTCGAAATCATAGACTAACTCAATCTGCTCAATTTTTGACGATTTTCTGCTAATAATCTTCAAGAATTAAGAGTGTGTGTGTGTGTGTATGGTGTTAATTATTTGTTGTTTTTTGCCAATTTGATTGAGAGGGAATGAGTGATTGGGTGGGGAAGATGAGGAGAAGGAACGGAATCGAGACGAAGACGCGAGATTGTCTTGCTTCGTCTGGTTTTGTTTAACATTATTTTGCATTTACAATAGTCTGAGTGATATGCATATACTTTTTAAATGTGTACTAATAATTGCTTAAAGAATCTACATCTATCTGTATATACCTCGTTTCTACATCTCCCGCCAGCCACCCAGTGATGATTGGGCCGCATGTTTGATACGCGGAACGATTTTATGACAGTCCATAAGTTCATCGACAAGTGATAGCTCAAACACCCGAGTCAACCCCTTGGTCGGCATCTACATGCCGATACGGTCGTTTTGAGAGTAATTAAAGTTCATTTGGAGTCCGGGTCAAAAACCGCTTCGTTTTCTAAAAACCGTTTAAAATGCCGAGTCGGAATATTCCGGAATGTTCTAGAATTCTCTGGATATTTATTCCTAAATTAAAGTTAATATTTTAAGTAAATATCTTCCGTATTTTGTGTTTTATGGAATAAGGAAGTATAGATCTACCGAAATTCCATAATAAAACGCGAAAATCTTTCTTGATGAGGAGAAAACCTCTGGGGAAAGGACGCAGCAGGTGCTGCGCCTCTTCAAAGGATCGCAGTGGCTGCTGCGCCTCTTCTCCAGCCCTTTTTTCACGCTTTTCAGAATATTTCCGTGATTTGTTTCCGTATCCGTGTCATTCCTAAACTCTTTCATGTGTTTAGTATAAATAGAGACCTCTGTCCTCCATATTTGGCACGCGAGTGTTCCGCCCCTTATTTCTCTCTCTCTTTTCATTCTAGACTATGTTACTGCTTTCGACGCCTACATGCTTGATCAATCGACCACGTAAGCTCAGATCATTCTGAGTCCCAATCATGTTTCATAGACCGACCAATTTGACCAACTCCACTTTTAATCAACTTAATCAATCTATTAAATCCTCTAACAAGGGCACTTTCCAAGCATATTCGAGTCAAGCAATCACTAACGTTAACATTAGTCAATCTCGTTTCGTGAGACATGTAAGTCGGAGGGTGTAAAATCCTATTTTATTATTGTATCTTTTATTTTGTATCAATTAATGTAGATATATATATCAAGAGCACGTTCAAAAACTCAATTTAAAATTCGTCTTTTAAAACCGTTTTTTTTATAAACAGCGGAGGTTAGACATCGAGAGAAACGCAGCAGTAGCTGTGCTTATTCGAAGGAATGCAGCATCTGGTGCGTCTCTTCCAGAGGCTGCTGCTGCTCCTGCTCTTCTTTTTCTTCTTCCTCGACTTCCTGCAATTTTCCTTTTCTCTTATTTTCTTATTCTTTCGTTCCTTTTGTAATTTCCAGTACATAAACTGTATTTTAACTAATTTTTTAATTCCTTTTTTAATTACAATTCTTAAATCGTCTTTAATCCCGAGTAATTCAATACTTGCGGCTTTTCGCCGTTTTAATTCAAATTGATTCTTCTGGGTTTAGACTTGTTCATGTCGTGGTTCTGAAAGTCCTAATTTGATACATAAGTTTTCTTATTTGTCCATTTTCGTTTATAATCTCAAGTTTCGTTCCTTTTTTATTTCCGACACGAGTTCGTCATTAATTGTGTAAACCTTTGTAAATTCTCGTTTTTAATCGTTTTATGACTTGCCTAGATGCATGTAATCCATTAAAGCACTTCAATTCGAGTCTAAAATTAATAATCCATCCTAAATATACCAACGAACGATAATGATGTTGCGATTCTGACTTCACATCCAGAATTTACAAAGCCTTACAAAGGTTCACTACTCAAGAACAGGCGCAGGAAGTGCTGCGTCTCTTCCAAAGGACGCGGCAGATGCTGCGCCTGTTCTAAGTTGGTTTCTGTCTCTGAACTATTTCTCGCTTTAACGTAGCTCCTAATTACGGTTTAAAACAACTATTATTCGAATTATCACCTCTAATCTGACATATTTTTATATTTCCAATTTTATTTCCCTTTTATTTTTTTCTTCGAAATCCCGTTTTTGAGCGTGCTTTTAACGTCGATCAAATAATCCTTATAATTCTTGTAATTTTAATTATTGCAATTTATCGTATTTATTTATTATGTATGATTTATTTACGTGGCATTCACATGTAATTAATCTAACTTCCTACTGTTGGAGTATGTGTCCTCGACAATAGTGCGATCACATTATTAAAACTCATAATAAGAATACGTAATGGGATGATTCATTTTTATACATCAACTGATCAACATTAATCGGTAATGCTGACTAGAGTTTGACATTACGGTCGTTTGACGATGGTGATAAGTTGATTCCTTAAGGTCACACCTAAAGGACAATTCCCTAAATAGATAAATTTATTAATTGTATACTGATACAGATTAATTAATTGCTTAAAATTGAACAATTCACATATGTAAGTGAGAATATGAATCTTATTGTAATTCAATTAAATGAGATTCGTTTTAGTAAATAAAATGTTATATATTACTAAAACTTTGTTTATGAAACAATAAAATTAAGAATGAACGGTTAATTATAATTGCAATACGTTGTAGATTATATTAACATGAACCATTTGAATTACTAGTCAATTGTTGTATATAATTAAATTAATATATGTAATGATATTTAATTGTTAAATATGCATTAATATTATTAACAACATATTACATGTCACATGTTACACATTATATGACAAAGTGACAATTGACAAAAATAAAATGGACTCCATATTATCTATATGGACCGGTTTTTAGAGGGGTTTAGGATTAATATGGTTAATTAGTTTTAATTGTTAAAAAGCATAATGATTACCATCTAATCCTAGACTATATACCCTAGTTTGTTTTGAGAAGAACAAAAGCAAAAGTAAAGGGGCATGCATTGGCTCTATGGCCTTCCCCCCACCGGTTTTTTCCCTCTAAAATGATAAGAGTTGTTCTTATTTTTACTCTCATTCATTCTTACATTTTACACATCTCTCTTCTCTCCTTTTCTCTCTAAAATTAAGTTTTAGAAAAGAAAATAAAGTTGTTCAAAATCTTATATTACTAAAAGTAGTAATATAAATAATAATAAGATTAATTTTAAGGTCACTAATTTAATATATCTAGTAAATATATAAATTAGTATTAAGGGTTTGTCTTGGTGCAATTGAAAGGAGGACCTCACAATATTGAGACTAGGAGGATCATCCATATATTTTAAGCTCAAGAACAAGTAGGAAATGAGTTCTTACTTGTGCCCTTAAAATCCGATTTCCATAATGTAAGGAACATCTCTTAAACTTTGTTTTATATTTCGTTATGCATGCATAAGATCATCACATCTAATTAATGAGTAATTAGATATAATATTAAAGAGTTTAATTTGAGAGTTTATGAATCCTTTCAAGTGGTATCAGAGCGCTTTGGTTGTTGCATGCATAACCGGCTTAGTTTTTCCGACTAAATTAAAACTTGAAATTTGTGATTTATATGATTAAGCCTCAAAATTATTTTTCATATTATATATTCTGGTCCTAAAATGTATTTAGATCATTTTGATGATTTATGGTATTTTTAGCTCATTTTAATGATTTTTAGTAATTTTATTACATTCAAATGTATACAATGGTAATTAAAATGCTAAAAATAGTTAAACCTTGTCTCTGACCTTGAATTTTTTATATGCCCTCACATGCATATTTTACTTATTGTATGTAAAATTTCGTATAAATTTGATTCATTTTACATAATTTATAATTTTTATGAGATATAAATGATATAAATGGAGGTAAATTAAAATAGTTAAACTTAGAAATAGTCCATGAAATTATAATATGTTGTCACATGCACATTTTACTCACTGTGTGTAAAACTTTAAATGAATTTGATTCATTTTGCATGATTTATGAATTTTTAGGTGTAAAAATGACATAAATGGTGACTATTTTAGCATAAATAGCTAAAACAAATTAAATGACATGAGAAAATTATTTTAAGTTGAATTTGTATCCCACATATCAGATCTAAAGTTGGAACATTGATTAGATTAATCTTCAAATGCTTTAGATGTTTTATTAGATAAAACCGATAAATTGCAACTATATTTTTTCTCTCGAAATAAATTCGAAATTTTTAACCTAGATTTTTGACATTATGAGCGTCATGGAATTTTTCCAGAATGTTCAAAATTTAAAATTAAAATTTTGAAATTATTGTAATTAAATTTGGATTTATTTCATAAAATGTTATGATATTAAGGTAAAAAATGAGCAATCAAGTTGAATTATTGTCAAAAATTGAGTGATGACTAATTTTTGAGTCCTAAAAGGTTAGGATAATTAACCTATGACTAAAACTAGATTTTAGTAATATTTTGTGTAATTTTAATAAGATAAAATTGCGAATATCCTTAAAATCGGTTTATATTTATGATATAAGTTTAAATAGGGCGATTTGGCACATAATTGGTATGTTAGATACATATTATATTGCTGCATTTTTTCATTGATGAATGTCATACTTCTTTTATATAATTTTGAATTATGTAATTTTATCTTAGTATGACCTTAATTTAATTGATATTACCCGTAATGTAAGAGAATATTGATTCGGTTCTAAATTAATGTGATCTCGTATCACTTTTGTTTCATTTTTATTAGTTTTCATTTTACAAATGTATAATAGGAAGTACTATGTACATTTTATTATTTAATTATTTGTAATCCCGGAGTTTCCTAAAGACGGTGCCATTCGGATAGGAGTTCCGATCAAGACGGTGTTTGTCCTTGGGAGGCGTGTCAAATGAAGGTTCAAGGGACCAAAGGAGTTGGTTTCCGAATGTGTAATAGAATATATGATTTTATATTTTAGGAAAGGCCTACTAGGAATTTTGTTTTCTTTATTTGCTTGCTTTATATGTTTGCATGCATTGCCAAATCGTCATAACTTCACATGCATATTTAATCGTTTTATTGACTATTGTCAATTATAATTATTGAGTATTCATCGACTTAGTTCACTTAAAAGATGATAGATAATAAATCGACAAGACCTCTCACATATTTAAAATTGAGATTAACCTTACCAAATAGTAGGACTCATGAATCCCTTTAACATTTGGGGTAGATTCGGTTCCCCGTGGTACTTTTATTTTTCATTAGGTAAGTGGTGTAATAAAACGTTATTACACGCGAAATTTGGTTGGACTCAACGTGATTTAAAGACTAGTCTTATATTCCGGGGCTAGAGATGGATTTATGAAATACATCGACCGAGAATTTTATAGTAGAATCAATTAAAGAGTTAATTCACCAAATTTATCCAAGTATGGGTTGTATCGGTTTCCCGTACCCATGTTTGTATAAAATTGTATCTCGGAATCATTTATATAATTTAGGTGCGAGGTCATTATATAAATGCATATTTTCTTTAAAACCTTGTTAAAATGTTTACAAGTAAAAATGATAAATGTTAATTGTTTCCTTCATTTCCATTTTGTAGTCAATTTCGATTAATTTGCAATGACAACTCCGATTTCATCCGCTTCTACTAGTGGAACCACTCCACCTCTCACTAATTCTTCTTGGCTCTGATCCTTCATGGATCAATGTAAACTTGAAAATAATGGCACTAACTTTGCCGATTAGGATGCGCAACTCCGCTTGGCCACAGAAGGTGAAAACAAACTTCGTTACCTTACCGAAGTCGCTCCCGCTATACCTACTACTAGATTCACCGCCGCGGTTAGGGAGGCCTATGAGGCTTACCTAAAGGAATCGGCCGCGATCAAGAATGTCTTGATCTTCTCTATGGATGCCGATCTCCAAAGGAGTGCTATTAAGATAGGCACCGCTTATGAGATCTACACCAAGCTTGTGACCATGTTTTCACAAGCTCCTAGGATCATCCAATATGAGGCGGCATTCGCATTCTTTGAGCGCAACATCAAAGAGGGTCAAAAAGTGAGCCCTCATGTACTCAAGTTGATTGAGCATGTTGAAACGCTCAAATTGCAAAAGGTTGAAATTCCCGAACAACTCGTTATTGACCGAGTTCTTCATTCCTTGAATCGCATCAATGCATTCGTACAGTTTAGGGTAGACTACAATATGCAAAACATGAAAACCTCTCTCCATGAATTGCACAACTTGCTTGTTCAAGCCGAGAGAGACATGGGTCTCAATGTGAGTGCTACTAAGGATGTGCTCAATATTAATGAAAAGAGCAAAGAGAAATTCAAGAAAGCCGCTAGAAAGGGTAAGAAACCCATTCCCAACAAGGACAAAGGGAAAGCTATTGGGAATAGCTCTTCCAAGCCGAAAAAGGGTGCATCTTCCGAAGATAAGTGCCACTATTGTTGTGGTATGGGTCATTGGAAGCGAAATTGCGCAAAGTATCTTGGAGATGTTAAAGCTGGACGTGTGACTTTGGTATTTATATACAAGTTGTGATTCTCACCCCCTTTAAATGTGATATAGGGCATGTGAGCAAAGACAAAGGCAAGGACAAGCAAGCTTGAAGATGATCTTCAACAAGGGATGCTAGTGTAGCCGCCCATAGTAGAAGACCTATGGAAGCTTGGCCTTTTATTTTGTATTGTATTCTTAGTATTATTGTATTTTAACTTGTTTTTTTAGAACTTCATCTTATTTCCGTGTTCGACATGGAAATTTGTTTTATTCCATTTTCCAAACAATGGTTGTATGAATTTTAATGACTTGATTTTCAACCCAAGTCATTCGGTTATGAAATTTTTCCTTTGTTCTAAAACCTTGTCATTATACACTAGTTACATCAACAACATAAATTAATTTGACTTAAATTGATCATAAAAGAATTACAACGATTGGATCATTGTAATAAATACATAAGCCATGAATTTGATTCCCTTTTATGCTTTTATGACTAAATATCACATCTTATTTGAGATAAGATAGAACGATTGAGAAGTCAAATAGAGTTATTTGTACTCAAGGTAGAGAATTTAATAAACCAATTGAGAACACCGCTTATAACTAAGACATGTAACCACTTACAAGACTCCATACGAGTTATGCGAGGTCTTAAGACCCTAAAATTGTATAAGACATGGATATGAGTCAAATCCTTTATCTTATGAAGGTTTGTCTATTTTACTACTAGATTATAATATCAATACAAGAGGGTCATCTATTAAGGTCATAATGTGCGACATTTACTCTTGAGAATAGTTTGTTGCTTGCATAGCTATCTTTAGATAAAATAGGCGTATTTTTCAAAAGATAGAGTGGGATAAAATTAACAACAAAATTCAAGACTAGTGAGGAGACCAAAAGAAAGCTTTTTAGGTCAAACTCAGGACTAGTGAGGAGACCAAAAGAAAGCTTGTTAGGTCAAACTCAAGACTAGTGAAGAGACCAAAGAAAGTGATCTTTAATAAAGATTATTGACAGGGCAGTCGTATACCTATAAAAAATAACCAACTGGCTACCGTTTATTCCAAGTTGACCCTTGAAACCATGGATTAAGGCCTAGTCAAGAGTACCTTGTGGTGTGATAACTCCTTGGCTACCGTTTATTCCAAGTTGACCCTTGAAACCATGCATCCATCCATCCATCATCCATGTTCTACAACATTTTTGTCATCAAAGGGAATGAGAACAAAAAGAAATCAATTTGAGTTCAATGAAATGAAAAGTGAAAGACAGTTTGCAAAAATGCATCAAATGAAAAGAGGAGCAAAAATAAAACTCCTAAAGCTTCAAATATAAGCCACCCTCACTACATATGGGATGACTTTGAAAATGTTCAAAAGAAATGCAAAGAAAAGTTGAAAGTTGTCAAGTGTTGAAATGCCAAAAATAAAAAAAGAAATGGCAAGAAAGTGTTCTCAAATGTTATATGCCACAAGAAATTGGGGGGAAAAACAAAAACAAAAGCAAACTCCCAAAGTGAAACTCAAATATCTATCGATCCCTTTATCCATCGTATCCATTTTTGTGCATGGTAGAGAGGGACGACCCTTCTTCTTGTCTAGGCAAGAGGGGGAATTCCGTGATCCTCCAGTGTTTCTAACACCATAGGGAGTCTATTCTTGACAAAAGCATTTAACAATTGAGGACAAAGGTACCCTAGCTTGACACAACTTGGAGGTGATTTATTGGTATCCTTCTAGGCTTAGTAGTTTGAAGAAATTGCATCTATGAAGGAGTGTGTACCCTTGAATCGCTTCCCTTGTAGATAATTTCCGCCACTTAGATGAGGAAAGTGGCTATTCTTTTGTCGATGCATCCATTATTTGATTTTGTGTGCTTAATGTTTGGATGTGTCGCCATTTTGGCAAGACCAACCTTGCCTTGCAAGAAGGCATCCTACCTCATGGTTGTCTTGTTGTGAGTTGAAGGGGCGGAGTGAGACCCGCTAATTGTCTCATATCGGCTATGTTATTAGGTTAGTTTAAATAATAGGTCTTCTACTATAGGTCTTCTAACTAATATAGCTAGGGAAGTCGGGTCAATCTCCACAGGGAGATGGGAAAATGTCAGCTTTAACTAAGTCTGTCACGGTAACCAATTTGGGGGCTTTGATTTAGTTGTTCTAAACTAAAGAGATTGAGAAAGAGAAAAAGGCAGGAGAATAAAGATTAAGCAACAAGGAAGAAGCAGCTAAGACAGTCGGTTCACCATGATCATTCAGTCAAGCAATCTGGGTCTCAGGTTAATGCAAGTATAGCCTATAGGGCAGGGAATATCCCCTTCCGGTCTCAATTCACCCTAAAGCACAAATAGCTTAGCTTCCGCCCTCACTACGGTGCCCTAATGTTCGCTACGAGTCTCACCCTTTCCAACCTTCCGGTCCAGGTTAAGGTTTACTATGATAAAATGACTAATTGCGTCGACTCAATTAGACAGAAACAATTAATTGTAGCGATTAACAACAAAGATTACACAAGCATTAACCTAATATGGCGATTACTATTCCTTCATAATCATGGATTCTGATACGTGCATTTTATATAGTCTTTTTAGGCCTTTTCATGCACGTATTTCCATGCTTTTATCGTAGTTTATGCTACGAAATGCCTCGAATATGCTACTTTGGTTTGTTTTGTCTTATTTGCAGGAACGAACCACAAAGTAGTGAAATCAAGCCTTTTACCGTCCTTTTAGCATGCATTTGGAGGAAGAGTGAATTTGGAGCGGGAATGTAGCTATTTTGAGATGCGCAAAGAAGAAAGATAGCTAGGCAAGCAAAGGAAGAACTTTAAATTGCTAGTACCTAATTTGAAGAGCTATATCTCGAGTTCTACAATATATATTCAAGTGATTCTAATTGGAGATGAAAGGTTGTCCTCTTAGCTTTCCAACGCCACCGGAATCACCCTGTTTTCCCAAGTAACGAAGAAATGGCAGCCGTTTGAATTTCAGTGCGCAAAGTAGGAAACTGTTGCTGGAAAGTACTCGATCGAGTAGAATTTTGCTCGATCGAGTCCTTTTTCTACTCGATCGAGTAGATTCAATTTATGGTTTACGAGATCGAGTAAATTTTCTACTCGATCGAGTGGTTTAAGCTTTAGTTACTCGATCGAGTGGTTTTAAACCACTCGATCGAGTGGATTCGCTATGGGCTTGGGTTTTTTAGCTTATTTCCGTCATTAGGTTTAGCAAATCCTATTTTCTTATAAATAGGAAGATTAGGACGACATTTAAACAATCTTTTTCCTCTGGAACTTTATCATACACTGTTAATTTTCTACTGTTCTTTCTTCCGGATCTATTTTAGTAATTAATTCTTTCCCTTTCTTTTCCTCTTTAATTTATGCTTATGTTTATTGTTCTTTCTTTATATCTTGTTCTCCCTTTAATCATGTGTAGCTAATTTCTCTTAGTATGCTAGGATTAGGGAAGCCGTGGTAGTAATATGTTAGGATTGACTTGATTAGATTAGTCTTGCGATAAGAATTGTATTAGGCAATTTAATTGTTATTAGGTCAAATGAATGAATGCAGGAGACCAATTTATCTAATTAACTCCGACCTGGATCGAAAGATTGGAAGGGAAGGCTTGCTTAATTACAATAGGTAATACCTAATTAGGGCGAAAGCTAAGTTAGGAGACCCTAAGGCGGTTTAAGGACCGAAAGGTGACGACCATAGCTCTTCTTATCAATAGTTTAATCGACTCAGTTGACCCGATAGTGTAGCTGCCACGGTAGACCGACTCCTAGCATATTCCTTTCTCTTTCTCTTAATTTCTTACATTCATTTCTCTCTTGCCTTAGCTTCATTAGTTTAGTTCAACAACCAAAACCCCCATTTATGTGACACCCTGACAGACCGAATTAAACAGATAGATAGCAATTTAGCTTCCCTGTGGAGATCGACCCTACTTACCGCTGAGTTCTGTTAGTAGTAACTTAGGTATTTATTTTTGGTACAAAACGACCATATCAAATTTTGGCGCCGTTGCCGGGGAGGCGACGCCTTTATCTGTTTTTCGCCTCAAGGGAAGACTGAGTACCTTGAGGCCATTCTAATCTTTTTCTTCAGCGCTGTTTTGATAGGTCTACAGGTCTATTAGTCAGTTTTTAGAGAAAGATTGTCGAAGGGAAGGCTCGAGTACCTTCGACTCTTTTGCCAAGATGACGTCCGTCTCTCGACTTATTGCTCAGTTTGAGCTTCAAACTGAAAGATCTACTAATTGGGAGAGGAAAGAATCTTGGGGTTGTGGTAATCACTATATCAACACCGACACCATTCTGTCTCATGAAGAACCCCGTGTCACCCAATGTTGAGAATGATTTCTATGACTCGGATGACGAATTCCTATCGTACTTCAAGAGTTTATGTGAAGATTTAAGCCCTGTACAGGAGGAATCACTCGATCGAGTGACTAACATTGGTCGATCGAGTGATTCTCCAGGAGAAAGTGCTCGATCGATTAGTAAAGCTGCTCGATCGAGTGGAATTCAGGAGGAAAGTGGTCGATCGAGCAACAATTCTGCTCGATCGACTTAAGACGAAGGGGAAACAGTTCGATCGACTAATAGACATGCTCGATCAACCCCAGAAGCTGTGGGAACTGTTAAATCGTCACCAACGCCTATTCCAAGTGACGATACAAAGGAACATACGGTCAACTCCTATTCTGTTCAAGTTCCTTATCCACAACGATTGCTGCCACACCGTAGATTTCTGGACCGCATACGAGCTTTCAATGTCGCTGCTCATTACGATGAGATGATCACTCAGGTACCTACTTATGCTAATTTTATTTCTCAAATTGATTGGTCTGAGAGGGATGCTAGTGAGACGATAATGAATGTAGCTATGACTGAAGAGTGTAGCACACTTCTTCGGAATGGGACCCCCCCTAATATGTCTGACCCAAGTCGTTTTCCTATTCCGTGTTCTATAGGGACCCATTCGTTTGATAATGCTTTATGTGACCTCGATTCTAGTGTCAACATTTTACCCTTGTCGCTGGCGTTGAAATTGGGACTGACTAAGTTTATGCGCGCTAGAACGACTATCCAGTTGGCTGATTACTCTTATGTACGGTTCAAAGGAGCTTTACATGACGTACCTGTTAGGATCGGGAATTTCTATATTCCCGCAGATTTCATTGTCTTAGACATACCCGAAGACCGCAATGTTCCCATTATTTTGGGACGACCATTTTTGTGCACTGCTGGCGCAATTGTTGATGTCCGGGTAGGGACACTTACCTTTCAGGTCGGAGGAGAGGACTTGGTTTTTACTAAGTCCGATGACCCTAGGGAATCCATACCTATCATACCTTGCATTGATATTCCCCTTGCAGACTCCGTCGACATTCCATCTGAGCCGTCTTTTGAGTCACATATTGTCGTTGTTGTTGTAACACCTCCGCCCCATTCTGGGAGCGAATTGGAGGAACATTGTTTTGTTTCTCTTTTTACAGGTCTTGACAAGTTCACAGACCCGAGAGGCGAGATGGGTGCTCCGAGTCTGGAATCCGGAACTGCCTGGATAGACGACCCAGGAGGAGGTGTTGATAAAGCTACATCGTCTAGGAAGAAGCTGCGTGCTGAGACAATAGTTTGGGACCCGGATGTTGTGGGAAGCTGTTGTTCTTACATTGCCAAGCTGTGGAGGCCGGATGTCCGCTTGACAATTGCTGAAGCTACCGCGTCCAGTCAGAGGCCTAGTAGTGGACCAATGATCTGTGCTGTTGGATGATGAGAAGAAGGTCGAGCTGGGACCTGTCTGAAGCTAGCGCTACCCGGGAGGCAACCCGACGATTTTATTTTGCTTTTTATTTAATTTCAGTTGCAATAAATGGTTTTTATACCATAAACTATTTTAGTATGCTTGCTTAGTTAGTTTGCGAGCTGTTTTTCATTGCGTCTTTGCAGGAATTCTACTCGATCCTTAAGCTGCAGAAAGACGAGTTACTCGATCGAGTAACTTTCTACTCGATCGAGTAAAAAAAAAAAAAAAGATTTTTTTTTTACTCGATCGACCACTATTCCTCTCGATCGAGCTGTTTTGGACGCCCATTGCTTGACTTAGCTTCTTGTGACGATGTTTCGGAGCTATAAGTGACCTCCCACGTTGCTGGCTGGTTTGGGGAGGTCCCTTTATTCGCGCATTTTGTGAGTTTTTTCCGTATTTACTCTCTTTATCCTTCAGTTTGCATTTCCTTTCCATGTTTTGGTACAATGGGGGCATTGTACAGTTTGGTTTGAGGAGGTTATGCATCCATATCTGTGTCTGCATTTTGTTTTCATTGCATTTCAGTTATCACGTTTATTTATGTTTGCATTGTTGTTTATTTTTGTTAAAAATTCAAAAATTCCATAAAAATTGAAAAATTGTTAAAATTCAAAAAATTCCATGTTTATTTTTGCATATAGGTTGAGTCGGAACGGTAGATTTCAATGATGATATTGCACTATAATTGTCTTTTTGCTTAAGCCTTGCAATAAACTGTTATCTTTTAGCTTTGTCTTATTGCATATCTACGAGTTAATGTTTAATTTAGCTGAACGAATAGACTTGACCTGAAATTTTGGCAACCTACTTATAATTTCTAAGATTTAGAGCCTTATAAACTGGTGTCATTTATGACCAGTTTCATGTAGGATTGTGAGTAGTTACTCCTTGCATAACATGTATCATCAATTTGCATGTATATGAAATTCAATTGCTTTTTGCCGTCATACATTCGGGTTAGTGGTTGGTGTGACATGCAGGGAGGTGCTTACAATTTCCCTTTCTTTCATTTTTACCCATTTAACTCCACATTAGCCAAATTTGCCTGTTGACCCTTAGCTACATTCCAAATTTAGCCTGCCTTGTCAAGCTAGTTTAGATTGTTTTGCGGTATATACTTTATTGTGCCAAATTTGGCTTGTATCCATTTGAGTCGGAGTTGGTAATCTATGAAGGAAGGGAGGATGATGAAAAAGACGTGAAAAAGAAAAAAAAAAAGAAGTTGAAAAAAAAAAGGAATTCGAAATGGAAAAGAAAATAAAAATTCGAAAAAGAAGAAAAGAAGAAACCGAAAAAATAGAAAAAGAAAGGAAAAATTTGAAAAAAGAGATGTTGTTTGTTGATTAGTAGGTTTCTACTCCTATACTTTATTTACATATCTTTTGAGGAGTTAGTTCAGTTTGGTTTGGTGAGATTTTATGCCAAATGAAGGGCATGTGCTTAATTCATAATTGAGTTGGAAATGGATATGTCTCATATGGTTCTGTTTAGGTACTAGCTTGGCCGCCTATACCTCCACATTCCCATAATTGTTTTGCCTTTTCTTACCCATTGCCTCACTTTACCATATTTTTGTAAGCCCTCGGCTGTGACAGGACCTTGTTTGGTTGGAATGTGTGTACGGTAGTTAGAATTGTCTATCATATTAGCTGCATGCATGTTTATGTTGGTCGTAGTCTAGGTGAGCGATTATTTTTCTTTCTCTCTTACATATATATGTTCACCCTTTGCTTCATGAGAGAAGAGTGACCCGTGAGAGTCCGATTTTAAAGGTCTTGCAAGGTCGACGGTTCAGCTTTATTATAAACATCATACAACTCGTTTGCATTTGACTATTTGCTATAGGTGTTAGTTTGCTGCATTAAATTGGTTTAAGTGGGCATTTGTAGCTAGCTCTGAGTTATCTTTTCCGTTCCATTAGTTTGTATTTAGTTTACTCGAGGACGAGTAAAGGTTTGGTTTGGGGAGATTTGATACGTGCATTTTATATAGTCTTTTTAGGCCTTTTCATGCACGTATTTCCATGCTTTTATCGTAGTTTATGCTACGAAAAGCCCCGAATATGCTACTTTGGTTTGTTTTGTCTTATTTGCAGGAACGAACCAGAAAGTAGTGAAATCAAGCCTTTTACCGTCCTTTTAGCATGCATTTGGAGGAAGAGTGAATTTGGAGCGGGAATGTAGCTATTTTGAGATGCGCAAAGAAGAAAGATAGCTAGGCGAGCAAAGGAAGAACTTCAAATTTCTAGTACATACTTTGAAAAGCTATATCTCGAGTTCTACAACATATATTCAGGTGATTCTAATTGCAGATGAAAGGTTGTCTTCTTAGCTTTCCAACGCCACCGGAATCACCCTGTTTGCCCAAGTAACGAAGAAATGGCAGCCGTTTGAATTTCAGTGCGCAAAGCAGGAAACTGTTGCTGGAAAGTACTCGATCGAGTAGAATTTTGCTCGATCGAGTCCTTTTTCTACTCGATCGAGTAGATTCAATTTATGGTTTACTCGATCGAGTAGATTTTCTACTTGATCGAGTGGTTTAAGCTTTAGTTACTCGATCGAGTGGTTTTAAACCACTCGATCGAGTGGATTCGCTATGGGCTTGGGTTTTTAGCTTATTTCCGTCATTAGGTTTAGCAAATCCTATTTTCTTATAAATAGGAAGATTAGAACGACATTTAAACTCTCTTTTTCCTCTGGAACTTTATCATACACTGTTAATTTTCTACTGTTCTTTCTTCCGGATCTATTTTAGTAATTAATTCTTTCCCTTTCTTTTCCTCTTTAATTTATGCTTATGTTTATTGTTCTTTCTTTATATCTTGTTCTCCCTTTAATCATGTGTAGCTAATTTCTCTTAGTATGCTAGGATTAGGGAAGCCGTGGTAGTAATATGTTAGGATTGACTTGATTAGATTTGTCTTGCGATAAGAATTATATTAGGCAATTTAATTGTTATTAGGTCAAATGAATGCATGCAGGAGACCAATTTATCTAGTTAACCCTGACCTGGATCGAAAGATTGGAAGGGAAGGCTTGCTTAATTACAATAGGTAATACCTAATTAGGGCGAAAGCTAAGTTAGGAGACCCTAGGGCGGTTTAAGGACCGAAAGGTGACGACCATAGCTCTTCTTATCAATAGTTTAATCGACTCAGTTGACCCGATAGTGTAGCCGCCACGGTAGACCGACTCCTAGCATATTCCTTTCTCTTTCTGTTAATTTCTTACATTCATTTCTCTCTTGCCTTAGCTTCATTAGTTTAGTTCAACAATCAAAACTCCCATTTCTGTGACACCCTGACAGACCGAATTAAACAGATAGATAGCAATTTAGCCTCCCTGTGGAGATCGACCCTACTTACCGCTGACTTCTGTTAGTAGTAACTTAGGTATTTATTTTTGGTACAAAACGACCGTATCAGATTCCCTAGTCTCAGCAAGGGGGAATTAGCTACACATCATTATCGACTCAACAACAATAATATATAGACAATCGGAATTAAACATGATAATAATGAAAATAAAGAGATGGAATAAAACAATAATGAAAGTAACAACAGAAAGGAAGGAATTCAAATAGCAATTATGATTAAGAAATTAAAAAGGAATAATAATACCGATTACAAATCTGAATCCGAGTAGAAAAGAGTAAAGAAGAGGGAAGCCGTGAGTAAGATTAAGGAGAGGTAAGTGAGAAAGAGTTACGCAGTCTACCCCTTTCAGTAGCACACGAAAATCTCCCCCTTAAACCTAATCCAAAGCCTAATTACAAAAGCCCATACGAAAATAGGCGAAAAAAATACAAATACAAGACAAACCACTCGATCGAGTGGAAATAAACCACTCGATCGAGTAAACGAAGCAAAATTCCCCTCGATCGAGTGGAAATACTACTCGATCGAGTAATTCCTTAATGCTGCCTGCTCGATCGAGTATAAGAACTACTCGATCGAGTGATCTTCATGGTATAAAGCATTCGATTGACTAGATAAGTGGTCGATCGAGCTATTTTGGCACGTTAGGCACTATGACACCTTCCAAATTCAGCTCACGCGTCTTCAAAGTAATAGATTCCAAGCTCCGGCTCCTTGTTCTCCATAAATGTATGCAAAAAGGGACGAGTTTGGGCTCGATTTATCTCCTTTTCGGTCTATACCTACAATTTACACAAGACAAACCAAAGTAGACTATTCGGGGGTATTTGTAGCTAAATGCCACGTAAAATAGTACATAAATGCGTGTAAAAATGAGGTAAAAACCTTATATAAAATACACGCATCAAATCTCCCCAAACCAAACCTTTGCTTGTCCCCAAGCAAACTATGAATGCAACTAAGAATAAACAGTCGAACGGGACCAACGCATCAGCTACAAGTCATCCACCAAAACCAGTTTAATGCAACAACTAACATAGTGGCAAATGATAAGTGCAAACGTGTAGATACCTCATTTCTGCACCTCCCGCCAACCACTCGGTGATGATTGGGCCGCATGTTTGGTACGCGGAACGATTTGTGACAGTTCATAAGTTTATCGTCAAGTGATCACTCAAACATTTATGTCTACCTCTTAATTGTCATCTACGTGCCGATACGGTCGTTTTGGCAGTAATTAGAGTACATTTGGAGTCCGGGCCTAAAACCGTTTTCATTTTCTGAAACCGAGTCGGAATGTTCTGGAATGTTCTGGATATTTCTATTCCATATTTTATAAATATTTAGTCTTTGGTAAACAATTTCCCGTAATATTCACACAAAATATTAAGGAAAACCAAATTATTCCGTTATTCCATAAACTAAACACGTAAATCTTTCTTCTGCAGGAGGAAACCACTTGGGAAAGGGCGCAGCAGGTGCTGCGCCTCTTCCAAGAGACGCAGTGCCTGCTGCGCCTCTTCCCAAGTCCTTTTCTGCGTATTTTTCGTATCTTTTTCATATCTTTTCGAGATTCACTTCCAAAGTTTCTCCGAAAACCCTACTTCCTCCGTGTGATTAGTATAAATAGAGACCTTCGGTCTCTCATATTTCTGACGCGAGTGTCCGCCCTTCTCTTCTCCCTTTGCATTCTAGACCACGTTCTTACTTTTTGGCGCCTACGTGCTTGAACCTTCGACCACGTATGAACCTTCGACCACGTATGCTCGGATCCTTCTGAGTACCAGCCTCGTTTTGCATGACCGACCAATTTGACCAAATACACCATAATCAACTTTGTTTCTTTCCTCTTACGAGGGCACTTTCGTCTACATTCGAGTCGAGCACCACTAAACGTTAACTTAGTTCATCTCGTTTCGTCAAAAATGTAAGTCTGGGGGTGTAAATCCTTCTTTTATTTATTGTTATTTATTTATTGTAATCATATTGTAAGATTTATGTCGAAAGTATTTATAAAACCGGTTTATAAAACCATGCTTTAAATCCTTTTTTTACGAATTACCAGAAGATGACCGTCGAGAAAGAACGCAGCAACTGTTGCGCCTCTTCGAAGGGACGCAACACCTGTTGCGCCTCTTCGTGAGGCTGCCGCAGTTCCTGCTTCCTTTCTTCTTCTTTCGTCCTTGGGTGATTCGTTTGTTTTATTTCTTTCTTCAATTGTTCATTGTTCATATGACGATTTAAGCATAATAATTCTAACATGTAATATATTCATCATTAATATTTAATTAAACATGTAATTCTCGACTTAAATCCCAAGTAATTCATATTTGCGGGTTTTCGTCATTAAAATCAAATTCGGTTTTAGAGGTTCGATCCGTCAATATTGAGTCTCTTGAATTCGTCGTTGATATATTTTTCATCTGTTGTTCATCATATCCATCATTAATTCGTCATTAATAACCTAATTAATTAGTTAGTTCATTAATTTGTTAATTAATCCGTTGAAATCTTGTAATTAATTCGGTCTAATCGATTTCATCCATGTTTATTGCTTTCATGACCCTTAATCACATGTGAATAATCTGCTAATCACTTTCACCCGAGTAAATATTATTAATCAAGCCTTAAAATCACCAACGAACATTAATGATTTGCAATTCCGGCTTCACAGCCAGAACTTAGCCAAGGAACAGACGCAGCAACTGCTGCGCCTCTTCCAAGGGACGCAGCTCTGCTGCGCCTGTTCTTGGTTGTTTTATGTCTCTGAACTCCCGTTTTGCCTTGACCTAGTTTTAGCTTACGTATTAATATACAATTAATCGTATTATCGCCTAATTCCTGTTCGTTTATTCCTTTATTCTTTCTTTTCTCAAATTATCCGTTTTAAAGGTATTTTCGACATAAATCATTAAACCCTTTGTAATTATTGTAATTTTCATTATTGTATTTATTATTGTATTCCTTTTATTGTATCACTTGCATGCCTTCACATGTAATTGAACTTAAATTCTTACTTCGATCCAATTGTATGCTAAATTACTTGTTCTCCGACTCAGTCTAAATTCTCACATGTTAGGATTAAAACGTTGGATGTTGCATTGCATTCGTATAATCAACAATATATCGAGTATAGACAATCTTCCCTAATCATTAGTAGAGGCCGCTATCGAGGCGGGCGGGATTAGGTGTTCGATCAAAAGAGCTTCCTAATACGTACCCTCACCCCTTATTGTCCACAGTTTGGCGACTCCGCTGGGGATAATACACTTACGTGTAGCCAAAAGGGTGAAACTTGAACAAGGTTAAGGAATAGTTTGTACAAGACAATTGTCGGTTTTCATAACTCGGTCTTCCTAGATCGTTTCATTCGACCTTCCTAGGCCCAACCCAACCCATTCGACCAATCACCCTGTCTAAACGGTCCTAATTCTTATTTGGGCCTAAGGATGGATAGCGATTGACGTCATCCATACCATGGTACTTACTCTTGTTTGTACCAAGGACTTTCACTACTTGAGGAAATGGACTAGGAATCGGCCTTACTCTTGTTTGGTACGAGCCTCTCCACAGACCTGGGGTTTGATTGTTCGGTATGGCAACCCACCCTTTAAAGCCAAAACCCTTCTAAATGCACTCAGCATCCCGTTATAATGCTTGTATAATGTTTGTACCATATGTGATAATCGCTTTCTAAACAAAACCATTTTTGAAAATCAAAACCTCTTTCAAAATGTAAAATTTTCGAAATAGGCCAATATTAGCGCAAAACTAGTCGAAACTCTGTCCAAATGTCAAGTCAAACTTCGGGCCTAATACCCATTTCAAAATCCGTGTAAAATAAAAGTCCGAAAAAAAAAATCCTAAAGAAAAAAACCAAAAACATTTTATTCAAAATATTTTCAAACCGTGTAAATGTAAGTATGTAAATTCAATTGGGCTAAGTTAGAGTCAAAATTCAAACCGACTATGTCCTAGTCGGAGCTCTGTCGAGTCATAAACCCGTCTTCCTTTACATGTTGGGTCTTTTCAAAATTCAAGTCAAGTCCTAAGGCGTCACACCATCATTTTGGACTCCCTACCCCAATTCAGTTAGGATCTAAGCATTTTCGACACATCGAGTCACACGTTTCGAGGCTCAACACACGAGTCTCAATGGGCCTCGTATTTGAGTCTAAACTACAACAGTCTTCTTAACACCTATAAGCAAACCTCGAGTCCAGAATCAACATGTGTCATCAATCCCGTCAATAAAGTCAATCATATTAGGGTCACTCCGTCAGAGTCAACACTCGAGTCTAAAGTCAAAGTCAAACACCGTGAGTCCAAACACGAGAGGTCACTCACGACATCTCCTGGATTCACAAACCAAGAGTCTAGTCATCGCATCTCGTTGCATGTCCTTTGTTTGTTGCCTTAGTATGCGTGATCCCATGTCAAATCAAGTTGTAATGCGCATCATTTTGTTCTCGGTAGGAATTCCGCAATTTCCAATGAAAGTGTTCAAGAACGTTTATCTGTCGACGTCAAGGGACTAAGTGCTGCAATCATTAAGCTTCAGGCCACCATCGAAGACTTGAGCGCTTGTGTCATCAATATGGAAAACAAGATAGATATGATGAAACCTTTACCATCTTCTCATACCCTAAGGCAAGGGCATAGCTTCAAAACGACTCACCCATCTAAGAAGGCCAATGAAGGCAAGGGAGTTAACCTCTTGCAAACTCAACCCAGAAAGCCGGGACGAACTCATAGGAAATTCCATGACCTCGGAACCACATATGAAGTAGCTCTACAGAGACTAGTTTCCCAAGGAAAACTTCATCCAATTGGTCCAACCCCAGACCCTGAAAAGATATTCCCTAGATGGAAGGGCGATTCATATTGTCAGTACCATAGAGGTAGAGAACACGATACAGAGGAATGCTCTTGTCTAAAGCATATTATTCAGGATATGATCGAGGATCGCAAGCTTCCTGTGCCACCTTCCGCCAAGAAATCCAAGAAGAACGACCCTCTTGGGTATAATATCATTAAATATGACGAAGAATCATCTCTAGACTGTTCTCATCTCCTCGATCATTATGACAACAAAGAAATCAATGTCCTCGAAGACGAAGATATCCAAAATGGAATGCTCATGCTTTCCTTGGCCTTCGAAAACAAATTTGCCAAAATAGAGGGAGCTATTGATAGCTTAAACTCTCGACTTTCCAAGATTGAAAACCAGTTCGCCGAAATGGGTAAGAAGCTTGATGCCCAACCTCTTAAGATGAAAAGTGTCCAGGCAAACCCTCAACTTGACAGTCCTAAGGAGAAAGCAATAAATGGACAATTTATTCTTAGTTCTTCTCATCCGGGAATCAAAATCAACAAAGGCAACCTCATGGATCCCTCATCAAAGAAACCTAACAACCCTCCAAGGTCATTTACAAAGGCTTTCGAAAATAAGGGCACACCTCCTAGGATATTTACCAACATTGGTATTAGATACGCCGATGCCTTTTAGAGACTCATGGAACAATGAATGTTGAAGCCTATAGGACCTACGCCTAACCCAGATAAGAAATCCAAATTCTGGGATGAGAATGCCTACTGCAAATACCATAGAGGCAAAGGGCATGATACAGAGAAATGTTACAAATTAAAAAACGTCATTCAGGATATGATCGAAAACGGGAGGTTGTCCCTCTAAACCTTTAACCCACAAGGTAGCTTAGGCGATCCTCATGGATATGCAACTTATCAGGAAACTTTTCTTGACTATTATCCCTTCAGTGTTCCCAATGATGAGGACGAGGTGCTCAAATGGGTGAATGCTCAAAGCCGGATGTCGAAGCCAGTTGCTGGAAGAGAAAATGTTCAAGCATGGGCCGATGATTATGAGTCTAGATCTAAGATCGCGTCGAAGCCCGAGTCCGAGTCCGAGTCTTAGGCTTTCTATCCCATAATTTTTCTAGTATCTTTCTTTGTGTCCATTACCATTCCTAATGGCAACCTAGGGGCTGTCCCACGAGTCACATGTCTTCTCGAGTCTATACATTTATCATTCATTTCAATAAAAGTACAATTTTTAATCCACATATTCTATCATATCTCTTCCTTTCCTTTTTTCTGTGACAACAAGAATTGATTTGAGATATTTAAAAACGAACAACCAAAACAACACATGACAGTCAATGTGAGTACACTTAGATGATGTTCCATTCCAAGTTGCAGAGGACCTGAAACTACGTGTTCTTTTCTTACCTATTCCATGTCTGGCAATAGAAACCACAATATAACCCCAGTTTAGACGAGCGTGTCTCAAGAGATTCTATGACGAATCCAGACCATCTCCCTTGTTAGCGATCCATGACGGAAGGCAAGCCCATTCCCCACAATAAACAACCCGTGTTACTAAAAGACCAACCCGTCTCACACCAAAGGTGCTAGTCTGACCCAAATCCATGGTAGCAAGCAAGTCCAAGACGATACGAGCCATGATCAAAGACAAAGGCTCAATCAAGAGAAATACCCAAAATCAATATCCAAAGCCGTAATTATGCCCGTAATCCAAGACAAAAGAGTCAAAAGAAGAAGGCTCAATCAAACAAGTCAATATCGAAAGTCAATGTCATCCTCAAAAACCGAATCAAAAATATGAGCAGAAATCCAAGATATATTCTAGACCAACTATCCGAGTCTGAATCAAGAACAAGCCTAAAATCAAATACAGAATACTACTGAAGTCTATACAAAATGAAGATGGTCATCTAGCACCCTCACTTAATCTTTCACACATCACACACCCTAAGTCCTTCTCGAGACCGTTATAGGGAGATAGTTAGGGAATTTTGAGAATCCTCTAAAACTCGTCAAGTATACCCATCCTTTAGGGCCAAGACATGGAAACTTGATCCCACGTCATTTAACCCACCTTTATGTGCTCAGGCTACATCAAGCCAAGAGACTCCATTTCCAAGCCACATTACAAGCCATAATCCCATAAAGCCTTAACTCCACAAAATCAAGTTCCAGATATTTGTTCATCAAAGCCTCTTATTACCGAGCTCCACATTCCAAATATCCAATCCAGTTTCACCTTAACCCATACACGGAGTCTTCAAATACTTTGCTACCTAGAACGGGGCATACCCATATCCATCCTTAGGGTCCACTTTCGGGTGTGCTCACATGACAAGGAAATTTTTTACAAACTTGATTATACCTCTTTGGTCTATGATCAGAGGGAGTTATCTCAAATCAATTCTTCGAGTCACCAAAGGAATATTACTCTTGTGACCCCTGCACTTTAAGGCCCTAACAACATAAGCTTAGGCACACACCTGAACTACGAGCATGGTTTGATTTCACCTATTTCAGGTGGATACGTAGGCAGTCTTTTCTTACACAAGAAGGATACAACCACAACACCCAAATAAAAATAACCAAACCTCAGAACTACGATCTGGTTTGATTTCACTTCACGTGAATACATAGGCAGTCCTCAAGGACACAACCATCCCACTTCCAACTTTCAATCTCAATTATTAACCATCCCACCTTTCAACCTCAATTATCAACCATCCCAACTTTCAACCTCAATTATCAACCATCCCAACTTTCAATCTCAATTATCAACCATCCCAACTTTCAACCTCAATTATTAACCATCCCAACTTTCAACCTCAATTATCAACCATCCCAATTTTCAACCTTCCAGCCTCAATTAACATCCCTTCCACAACCAACACCTGTATATTGGGGGCTCCTTATTGTCGCCCAATATGGTTTTACCAAAGCCCAGAGTCATCTTCTCATCCTGGGGGCTTCTCTTACAAGATGTCACCCTTCCTTTATTCCTCCAAGTCTAGCTAGTACTTGGTCCAGACAATGACAAAGATCTTAGATCAATTCTCCAAGTCATCGTGCCTCAAGAGGGGTCTCTTTTACAGCAAACGGTGGTGAAAGAAGTCCTAGTAGACAGATGATCCATGGCTCATGCCTTGCCTTTATGTGCCTTCATCATTCTTGA
This sequence comes from Silene latifolia, assembly GCF_048544455.1. Taxonomy (NCBI): domain Eukaryota; kingdom Viridiplantae; phylum Streptophyta; class Magnoliopsida; order Caryophyllales; family Caryophyllaceae; genus Silene; species Silene latifolia. The sequence continues at coordinate 129,930,003 of NC_133527.1, forward strand.
AATTCTTATACCTTTGGAACTGATATGCATTGTCACCCACACTTGGCTAGGGGTTGCGCATACTTAAACAAAGTCTGTCAAAGTCATCCCTGTGTCGCGTCAAATCTAAGTTAGTGTCGCTGATGCGTGTCCAAAATATGATGTTTCACACTTTATTCTACACGCATTTCAGAGCTCAAATGTGCAATATATGCCATTATTTCCCTATTTTCCTCTAATTTTGTGTTTTTGTCTATTATTGCAGAAATATGAAGAATTGAGCGGAAATCGAGCCAAATCCGTCCCTAAGTAATTAACATTGCATTTGACATGAAGTATTGACTCGAGGAATGAGCTTGGTGCGCATTTCAAGGCCTAAAGATAGCAAAAGCATGGGTGCGTACGAGTTTAACAAGCGAAGAAGTGCTTCTCCACATTGCAGCCTGCTTCAGATGGCTATATCTCGAGTTCTAGAGCTGATAATCGAGTGATTCCAATTGGAGGTGAAATATTATTCTCTTAGCTTTCCAACGCCGCGTAGAACGCCTGATTTGACCAAGGAACGAAGAAATGCCAGCTGTTTTAAGATCGGTGCGCGCTGCAGAATTCGTCAGAATGCACTACTGTACAGCAACCTTGGTCGATCGACTGATGCTTGTGGTCGATCGACCAGAGCACGGGATCAGAAGCTACTGTTCAGTATAGGTTGGTCGATCGACTGAGCAACATGGTCGATCGACCACTCCACGAGCTGATACGAGAATTAAAAGATCGAGATTTATCAAGCCCATGAGTTATTAGGTTTAGGAATAATAGCTGCGTACTTTTCCTATAAAACGCAGCATGAACATTCAGAAATTTATCAAGTTTTATTTCAGTTTTACATTCAGTTTAGAATAATTAGGGTTCAAGGTTTGCTTCGGTTTTGAATACAATTTGCTTGGATAATTCGGCCTTGTTCTTTTCCTTCACAATTCTACACGGTATTCTACTGTTTCTATTTCAGTATTTTGCTTATAGTGTTAGAATTGCTAGATCAGTTTCCCCAAAGCCGAACTGTTGTTTTATGTTAATTGTTTCTTCCGCCGTTTTAAACATGAATTAAATAGTTAGATCTATCATTGATGTTATTGTTTTTACCCTTAGAATGAGTAGCTAAATAGTTAGTGCTAGGATGTAGGCGAATTATAGTGTAGGCGGCGTAGAATAAATTCGGACTGAATCGTATGTCAGTCGATCGACTGCTATGCGTGGTCGATCGACTGACCACGTGAGGTTTTCCTTTCGTTTTAATTGTCTTAATTCTTAATTCGACGCATCGAGTGCACACGACCAGTTGAATGTTTAGGATATGACTGACCCATTAGATCGAGAGATAGGGACAGTTGTTAGATCACCAATTAAAATGACTAAACTATGCTGAGATCGAAAGATAGGTAAAGTTTAGATGATTAGTCACTTTTCAGGACGAGAGTCGTATTAGTGATATTAGGGACTTATAGCGAGATCGAAAGATGCTATTTGTTAAGAGTGGACCGAGAGGACCTCTTTATTTCCCGCCTCATGTGTTTTGATTTAGACTGTTTAGTATGTTTGCACTTAAACTATAACGAACCGACCATCCTAGTACCTCGTTTATTCTTGATATTTCATTAATTTACTTTTCTTTTATTGTTATTAGTTATAGACCAGATCGATCAAACCCCCACACAACTGTTACCTTAGACCAGATTTAGACAATTGAAATTCCCTTCCTCCCTGTGGTTCGACTCGTGCTACCACTAGCTTCTGTTAGTTTAGCTCGGAATTATAAATTTTATTTTTGGTACTCACAACGACGGGTATCAGTCGCGTCAGTCAAACCTAAGTCTACATTTTGCGACGCGTCCTAGTAGATCTGTGTCATGTCAAGTCCTATATCTAAAGGCCATTGAATATGCATAACGTATTACAACCAACAAACTTCTTTGAACAAGTTTTAAACAATTTTTAAAAAGAAACGACTTTTGCAAACCTATGTGTTTCCTCATTCGAGGTCCATGTGATAATTGCTTGCGTGCATATATTAGATTGCATTCTTGTGTGGCTACTAACCATGCAGGTAAGTATCAGAAGCAGTACTTTATCAAGGCCTCGCTTGCCACAATGAGCGAATATTCTTTGACAGGTGTTTCGACACACCTTTATTATGTTCCCCCAACGAGAGTACACGGATATACATTCCCTCTCGAGACGTGGAGATCAGTTCCCGATTATGTTCCCTCCGCGAGAGCTCACTACCGACAATCATTCTCTCTCGAGACATGGAGATCAACATCGACCCCAAATCCTTCCGGAATTTGTTTGAAGCTGAACGCAAGTAGATTTCTGCCAGCAGTTCCAGACTGTGTCCTGCTGTCTTCTCCCAAAATCATCGTTTTATTCCCCAACGAGAGTTTGCTTGAGGATAGAGACAAGCAAATTCCCCAAAATCATCGTTTTATTCCCAGTGAGAGTTTGCTTGAGGACAGAGAGAGGCAGATACCCCCAGGTGATCTTTCATATCTTTAGGTAACCCTTTTTAGGATAAACCCTTCATATCATTCAGATAACCCTTTTCAGGATAAACCCTTCAGATCTTTCATAAACTTACCTTTATCTTTCAGACAACCCTTTAGATAACCTTTGGGATAATCCTTCCTTCAGCCTTCCTCCCTTCAGATAATCCTTTATTTCTTCAGACACTTCAGGACAATCCTTTCAGTAACCTTCAGATAACCCCTTTTTAGTTAAGTCCCCTTTCAGTCCTTTAGAGAGAGTTGTCCTTCAGCCTTTTCTTTAGTGAGAGATAGCCTTCAGAGTTAAGCCTTCAGAAGTGTTAAGAAGTTTCTTCAGAATCCCTGTAACCCCCTAATGCCTTCAGACACCAAGTTATCTTCAGACCAAAGAGTTTTGCCGAAGCGTCTTCAGTCCCGTTTCACCCAGGGGTATCTCAGGTATGGTTTCTTCTTATGGCTGGCAAGCCTCCTTACGTAGTCTAATGGAATTTAAACGACCATCACCGATAGTCGACATACTCTAAAATGTTCGCGACGACAGGTCCTTGGCTCAGAACCCTTGAGCCGCCTCGCGTCGTCATAGTCGTCAGGTTGTAATCTTCGATTGACCTGATGGTTATACTTTGACTTTCGCCTTGTCCAAGCCTCAGTCAAAGTGGGCGCTCTGTAGATACCTCATTTCTGCACCTCCCGCCAACCACCCGGTGATGATTGGGCCGCATGTTTGGTACGCGGAACGATTTGTGACAGTTTGTAAGTTTATCGTCAAGTTATTGCTCAAACATTTATGTCTACCTCTTAATTTCCATCTACGTGCCGATACGGTCGTTTTGGCAGTAATTAGAGTACATTTGGAGTCCGGGCCTAAAACCGTCTTCATTTTCTGAAACCGAGTCGGAATGTTCTGGAATGTTCCGGATATTTCTATTCCATATTTTATAAATCATTTAGTCTTTGGTAAACAATTTCCCGTAATATTCACACAAAATATTAAGGAAAACAAAATTATTCCGTTATTCCATAAACCAAACACGGAAATCTTTCTTCCGCAGGAGGAAACCACTTGGGAAAGGACGCAGGAGGTGTTGCGCCTCTTCCAAGAGACGCAGTGCCTGCTGCGCCTCTTTCCAAGCCCTTTTCTGCGTATTTTTCGTATCTTTTTCATATCTTTTTGAGATTCACTTCGAAAGTTTCTCCGAAAACCCTACTTCCTCCGTGTGATTAGTATAAATAGAGACCTTAGGTCTCTCATATTTCTGATGCGAGTGTCCGCCCTTCTCTTCTCCCTTTGCATTCTAGACCACGTTCTTACTTTTGGCGCCTACGTGCTTGAACTTTCGACCACGTAAGCTCGGATCCTTCTGAGTACCAGCCTCGTTTTGCATGACTGGTCGGACTAAAATCTTTTCGGTAACTTGTCGTTAGGAGCACCTAGACCAAAACACAATTTATAGCTTCACAAATAACTCTACAATTACTAAAGAGGCAAGCAAAGGTCGGATCCCAAGGGACGGGAATTGAGATGAGATTTCTATTGAAACTAGTGGTGTCTTAGGGGTGTCACAATTTGGGTTGATGTAGAAGGTCACTAAACTAAATAGCAATGAAAGTAAATAAGCAAGATGAATTGAAAGGGTTGTAAACAATTGATAAAAAGCACTAGGGTATCATGGGGCCATAGGGGATTCATGGGAATTGATCATACAAACATGTTCTCAAATTATAAGCAAGCAATTATTGTTGTGATGGATTGAGTTGGGTTATATCTTACAATCCTAGGAAAGTTTGGGTCCCGGAGCCGAATCGATTAGATTGTATAATACCTACAAGTCGACTTAGTCTTCCCTACTCAACAACATGCATGGTCCAATGAGACTCGAGTTGGTTTATATCTTACAAGTCTCACTGAAAAGTTAGGTGATGGGTAAAAAATGCAAGGATTCATAGGCTCGCATTTCATCAAACATAACATGTGCATAAGTTGAGATCAAAACAAGCAGGCAAATAAACCATGAAAGCATATTAATTTAAGCAAGAATCATTCCCCATGTTGGTTTCCCCTAATTGCCCATTAACCCTAGCTATGGAACTACTCACTCATTATCATCTTGAACATGCTAGCAAGGTTGTCAATCATACCAACAAAGTGAAACATGATGAACAAATGAAAGTAATTAGCAATAATTAAAAAGGGATTAAGCGAATTATACCTACTAATGATTCCAATAATAAAGCAAAGAATAAAAGAAGTACTTGATGCTTGATTGAGAGGTTGTCAATCTCCCAATAATAATCCAAATAATCTTCAATTACCCAAAATAAAGGATGAACAAAGGAGAGATTAAGGAAATAAAACTTGTATTAAAACTTGATTAATTACTGATTACAAAACTAAAGAGAGATTTGATTGATATTAACTACTCTAAGAATTGATAAGAAGAACATCCTCTTCTAATTAGACTAATGGGGTATTTATAGTGGAAATTAGGTGGATGCATTAGGGTTAACTAAGGGCTTAAATGACGATTAAGTCCCTACTTAAGGAAACGCCGGTATTTTCTGAAGGATGGGCATCTTTCTTGAAGCTTGAAGAAACGGATTTGCGATGTCTTGGAATCCGTGCGTCTTAGGCTCGGGACGGCCGGATTCGTGAGTCTCTGCCCGGGCGTCTTTGGGAGAAGACGGGCGTCTTCTGGTAGCTGCTGCCCGGGCGTCTTGTATGGAAGACGCACGGATTGTGGTGCTGGGGACGGGCGTCTTCTTGACAATTCGCACGGATTGCTGCTCAGACTTGTTTCTTCTTCTTTTCTTTCATGTTCTTCATAAAATCCTTGGGGATTTCCTTGGGGAGGCAAGGATCTTTCCTCATCATTGCCCAACTAGTATAATATGTACAAAGGCCTTCTAATCTTGTCTCTCCTTGATGCTTGGTCATTGAATTCAATCAATTTAGTCTCATTTTGCCATGAAAATGCAAGGTTTGCACTCCTTTCCTACCAAGGACACAAAACCTCAAAGAATATGCAAAACAAAGAACTAAAGACAATAAATGACCCAAATATGCACTAAAAAGCATGGGAACAAGGCTAATTCGGGGACTAAATATGCGCTAATTATGGTCACATCAAATATCCCCAAACCGAACCTTTGCTCGTCCCGAGTAAACAGGTGACAAAGACTAGGACCATTATTTAAACTAACCTAATAACATAGCCGATATGAGACAATTAGCGGGTCTCACTCCGCCCCTTCAACTCACAACAAGACAACCATGAGGTAGGATGCCTTCTTGCAAGGCAAGGTGGGTCTTGCCAAAATGGCAACACATCCAAACATTAAGCACACAAAATCAAATAATGGATGCATCTACAAAAGGAACAGCCACTTCCTCATCAGGTGACGGAGTCAACCAAAAGAGAACAAATTTAAGAACATATATTCCGTCACAAATACTAGTTCAACAAATCACAAAGGCTAAGAGGATGGCACTAAATCACCTCCAAATGGTGTTAAACTAGACTACTTTCATCCTCAATTTCCAAATACTTTCATCAAGAGCGATCGGATGGTGTGGAATGATGATCCCCATGATGCTAGTAGCATATGACATGACAAGTCTCAAGTTCTCTATAAAAGTAAAGGTCATGGATCGTCCCAAGCTCGACAAAGTGGCTTGACAAAAAGGCTTTTTGGGAATGAAATGCTCAAATCGTTATAAACAAGGGTGGATATGACTAGCATTCAAAAATTGACCTCATTCAACTTTCACATTTCAAAAATTAGAGATGGGGTTTGTCCCATCCGTGCTAATGTCCTTTGCTTTCGCCAATCGCTTATTAGGCAACCGGTTAACCTCTAGACAATAGCTTTTCGGGTTGATAGTCACTCTGTCTCTGGGCGGTTGAATTCACAACCGTGCGGGGGCCCAATTAATTGGATCCCTCTCCAAAGCACATCGAAGTGGCACGCCTCCATCAAAACAACTAAAATTCTCAATATTTCAAAATTTCATAACATTTGAGGTTTCCTTGGTAATAAAACGTTTCCACATACAAAATCTTTGAAATGAGCACTTCAAACTTATTGATAGAAAGTATTTTTGGGTTGCCATACCACAAGGTCAATCAAGGTCACCTAGACAAGTTAACCAAGTCCACATCGCATCACGGGGTTGGATAGGTGACTCACATGCAAACCCTTGACTAGGCTTTGGGTCATGGGTCGAAAGACACTAGTATGACACAATCTAGGGTGTTTTACAACCATTCTAATAGGCGAAGTCTTAAGTTGAAAAAGTATTTGTAATGGCTTAGTTGCTCTTGTCAAAGTTCCCAATTAGGCACTTTTCAAAATATTTCATCTAAATGCAACTATATGCCATGATGCAACTATTATATACATCCTAATGCAAGTGATTCTACCAACTAATATGACATATAAACTAAATGCAAGTCCTAAGTTCACATTGTTATACCGCATCAATCAAAATAAAGCCACATAGTCATTAACATAAAGAGGAAAAAGGAGATTGGAAAGATCATACCATGCGGTCTTCAATATCCTCATGTCTCGGATGTGGCGTAGTCGATCAATGTGAACAAGGATAGAACAAACACAATATATACAATAATATATACATGATTACACTACAAAGGAAATGAACTTGTTTTTGGTTTTTCAATTTTCAAATTTTTATGGTTTTTTCGAAATTTTTTATTTTTTTTGGATTTTTGAATAAAAGTTAGATTAGAGTTCCCTATCCCCACACTAATATGGGCATTGTCCTCAATGGCCAAAATGATGGGAAATTATGCAAACATGATGCATGATTTCTACACTAAATGCAAGCTACACTAATCTACACTACATGATGCATGTTTTTTGTTTATGACGGAGAGGATAATTTAGATTACCTCCCGTTGTGTATGTATGTACTTCCCCAAACCGAGTTAGACATTATTGCTAATGTCCTAAGGTTGGGTGTAGTTCATGCACACACGATGCAATGCATGAAACTAAATTTGTCATTTTGGATTTTTAAAAGTGGGAACAATAAAATGAGAACACCTCATTAGTCCTTTATGGTGCTAGGACTACTCCAACAATGATCAAGATTAATAAAATACAACAAAGAGAGAAATAGACAAACCTCAAGAGGGTAGGAGCCTCCAAAGCTTGCTAATCTTCCATCATATCATCACTATCATCATCTTCCTCACTAGAAGTGGACTCATCACCACTTCCCTCTTCACTTTGTTGTTCATCTTGCTCATCATCCTCTTCTCCTTCTTCAGTAGCTTCTTCATCAATGTTATCATCAACCCCTTTATCACAGACAACCTCATTATCACTCGGAAACTCACCCCTAGATTCACTCGGAAAGAAGACTTCCCTATCCGCCCAACTAGGCAAAGGACATGAAGGGTCAAGTAGTCCTTGCCTAGCTAAGTGAAGGAGGGGTGGATATTCGGCTAAGTAAGCATCTTCCCGGTCCTTGAAGGCTTTCTTGTGCATCTCTTGCATAAGAAGAGTCATATAATCCTTGCTTGCTTCAACACCTTCGGGCTTGAACTCTTGGTACTTGAAAGGATAGGGTGGTGTGACATTGGAAGAGGAGGGCATTTCAATTTCACCCTTTTGTTGTCGGATAATGTATTCGGCCTCTTTTGAAAGGGGAAGGAGATAGTTGGTCCGGTGGACACTTAAACGGCAAATCTTCGAAGCCAAAGTAAAAGATCTAGCCTCACTAGTGAGCCACCCATACTTGGTGTCAAGAGGGTTATGAGAGACCCACTTGTACTTGTTTATCATAGTATCAATATCAATGAGATGACCACCCTTTTTCGCCACATACTTGCTATCCTTGTTGAAGTTCGGATCAAAGTATTTAGCTAAAATAGTGACTAGACCTCCATTCACAATAACGGTAGTGCCTTGCTTCCCACAATCAACATTTAGCCATCTATCCACCAAAAGCCTTAGAGAGTTGAAAGGCTTGGTGAATTCTCTTCCAATGTTCAAGGCCGACTCAAGAAGAACAAAATCGAGTTTGGTGAAATGGTTGGTGTCTTTTCTTGCAATGATGGTGTTCCCTACAACCTTGTGCCATACTCTAATGCCCGGATGGTGGACTAATAGAGCGCGACTAGCATGAAAGTTCTCAAATTTCCTTCCGGAAATCGCCTCCCAAAGAGGGTCGGGGTCATACTTGCCAACATTCTTGAAATAACTCGGTGAATCACTAAGACCCAAAGCTTTACCCATTTCCTCAAAAGAGATGCGCCTACTAACATTAGCTAGGCGAAACTCGATGGTTTCCATAGTCTCAACCTTGTTAACTTTCAAAGAACTCAAAAATTCTAAGGTAAGGGAGGGGTATGTCAATTCTTTTGTTGTAAACAATTTCTCTAACCCCATGGCTTTAAAGAAGGCTCTAGTTTGCTCAAGGACACCCAACTTATCTAAGGAATCTTCACAAATAAACTTGGTGGATAGAAATGATTTTCTAGCAAACTTGGCAAAAGTGTCCCTATGGGATTTGGAAATGAAAATTACCTCCGGATAATTCGAAAGTTGAGCAATTTCCGGAGTAGTAGATGTTGTTGCTTCCATAGGAGGTTGTTGTTGTTGCACTTCCAAGTTTGGGCTAGCTACCACCATAGCTAATGCTTTCTTTGCTTGAAGACTCTTTTGTCTTGATGAGAGTGCCTTTGCCTTTGTTGCTTTTGTTACTCCCTTTGTCTTTGCCATTGATGAATAAACCAAGAAAAGAGTGAAAATCTTCAATTTCTAGTGTACCCAAATCGATTTAAAGATGAAAGGCTTTGCCTTTATGAATTCAAAAATCGACTCAAAGGTTGAAGATTTTGTGCTTGGTTTTGATTTTTGTTGAAAAAGGAGTGATTAATTTGTTGTTAAAAGGATGTTTTGATTTGATTTTGGTGAATGTTGTTGAGAAATCTTGTTTTTGTGATGGAGAGGATGAGGGTTTTGGAGTTATTGGGTTTATGGGGAGTGTTTTGAATGAAGGAATGAGGAAATGAATGTGGGAGGGGGTTTATAATAAACCCGAAAAATATGAAATGTAGGGGAAGACGGGCGGCTTTCCTTCGGGACGCCCGGATTCTGTCTGGATGGGCTTCAGGAATTCTCGCCTAAAGACGGGCGGATTGCAGCAAAGACGGGCGGATTTGAAAATGCGGGACGGGCGTCTTTCAGAGAAGACGAGCGGATTCCTTTCCAGGGATTTTTCTTGTTTTCCTCAGCCAAAAAGACAGGCGTTTTCTCTTGCAAGACGGGCGTCTTTATAAAGACGGGTTGATTCTACTGCAGGACGCCCGGATTCGTTGACAGTCACAAAATTTCAAAAATTCAGCTTAGAAGGACGGACGTCTTCTGCCCAATATGCCTGGATTGTCTAAAGACGAGCGGATTCTCTTGAAACCGCTCGGATTCTACCCCTTTTTCCCGGATTCAGTTCCATCCGTGTACCTTGTATATCCCTTGTAATTTTTTCATTCTTCTTCAAAATCTCGTGTTCTTCATTGTGGGGGCACTACTAAGGCATGAATAGCCTAGACAATTGCTATCCCCACACTAAGCTAAAGCACTACACATCAGTTGAAATCATTAGTCCCTCCCTCACTTCTCTCAAACATGATAATTATCTTGATCAAGGCATACAAATCCAAAAATGACAAAAATGCAAATTAAGAATTAAAATGCGAGTTAGGGAGTTAGAAATATTTACAAATGGTGGTTTAGGGAGGACTCCACCAAACTCTCATTCTTGATGAGATGTTAAGGGGGCATGTCCAAGGTGTTTTTGATGTTGCTCAACACCTTGAAAAAGTAATCAAAATCTTGTTCATTATCGTGATAAAGTTCTTCAATAGATCTTTGCCCTTGTTGTCGGTCTTGATCGATAGCATTACCAATGTAGGGATTGAAAATCCCTTTAAACGCATCGTCCCAAAAACCACAAACTTCATCTACTTGATCACTAAAGATCTCTTGAGTTGATAGAGACAACTCTCCCATTATCTTGTTTTGGCCAATGAGGCCATCTTCTTCATTGCTTGACTTTGGTGAGCTTTGCAAGCTCTCTATGTTACAATTCACTTGCTCTTTGAATGGAGCATCTTCAATTTTCTTCTTCCATTGGAGTTCCGACTTCTTCCTATCATCCTTCCGGCTATAATGATCGATCATAAAACATGGTTCATGTAAACGAGGAGCTCTCATAGTTTTGTCAAGATTAAAAGTTATACTCTCATCTCCCACTTCTAGAGTAAGCTCTCCATGTTTCACATCAATCACCGCACCCGCGGTGTGTAAGAAAGGTATTCCTAGAATGATTGGAATGTTGGAATCTTCTATATCAACAATGACAAAATCTATCGGGATGAAAAATTTCCCAATTCATACGGGAACATCTTCCCATATCCCTAATGGTGTCTTCGTCGATCTATCGGCCATTTGGAGTGTGATATTGGTGCATTTAAGCTCTCTCATCCCCAACCTTTTACTCACCGAGTACGTCATAACACTCACACTAGCCCCTAGATCACATAAGGCTTTGTTGATCGTGGTGTCGCCAATGGTACACGGTATTGAGAAGCTTCCCGGATCCTTGAGGTTTGGAGGTGAACTCCCTTGAAGTATTGCACTACTCACCTTAGTGAAGGCGATAGTCTCAAGCTTCCGGATCGACTTCTTCTTTGTGAGGATGTCTTTCATGTATTTCGCATAGGACGACACGTGATTGATTAATTCCGTGAAAGGAATTGAGTCTTCCAAATTCTTCACAATTTCCATAAATTTTCCAAGTTGGTCATCAAATTTGGGCTTGGCTTGACGACTTGGAAAAGGAAGTCTAATCACAATGGGCTCCTTCTCTTTGACCTTGTCTTCATTTTTCTTTGAAATTTCTTCTTTTGATGATTCTCCATCTTTGGAGTTTTGTACAATTTCTTCCTTTTCACTAGCTTCCACAACTTCATCCTCAACTTGCTTCTTCGGTGCTTCATACCTTTTACCACTTCTCAAGTGAATGGCACTAACCGTTTCATGTCTTAGGGGATTACTTTGAGGTGGTAATTGCCCCTTTTGTCTTTGTGAGCTTGAAGATGCTAGTTGAGTCAATTGGGTTTCCAACATTTTGGTGTGAGCTAGGATGTTGTTGATGGTGGTTTCCTTTGCTTGACTATCTTTTTGCATTTGAGTGAAAAATTCTTGTTGATTCTTTTGCATTTGGAGGACCGCTTTTTGAACATCAAAACCTTGGTCATTTTGTTGATTGTATGGATTTTGATTTTGGTAACCTTGGTTTTGGTTGTAAAAGGGTCTTTGATTTTGGTTTCTCATGGGAGGTGGGGTGTATGTTATTTGAGGGTTTTGAACATTTTGGCTTTTGTATGAGATATTTGGATGGAATTTGGTGTTTTCATTGTAATAGTTGGAATAAGGGGTACCACTCTTGTATGCTTGGAAAACATTCACTTGTTCATTTGTTCCCCTCCACTCACTTGAGTCATGTCCCAAAGTTCCACAATTCTCACATATCCCACTTGGGATTGATGAGGATGCCGTCATGGCATTAACATGATGCTTTGGTGATTTTGAGGCTTCTTCAAGTCTAGACATAGCTTTTTCAAACTTCAAATTAATGGTATCAATGTGAGCACTAAGTTGAGCACCCAATTGAGTAACGAAGTCCACTTCATGCTTTCCTCCTCTAGTAGCCTTGCGAGGTCTACTATATTGTGAGTTATGGACCGCCATTTCCTCAATTTTGTTCCAAGTTTGATTGTCATCAACTTCGGTGAACATTCCATTTGATCCCATGTTGATAATGTTCCTTAAATCTTCTTATAGACCGTTCCAAAATTGTTGTACCAAGAACCACTCGCTAAGTCCATGGTGAGGACATGAGTGACAAATTCCCTTGAACCGCTCCCAAGCTTCATACAAAGATTCTTCATCCCTTTGCTTAAAACCCGTAATTTGAGCTCTTAGCATGTTAGTGTTTTCCGGTGGGTAGAATTTTTTGTAGAAAGCTAGAGCCAACTTCTTCCAAGAATCAATTCCGAGAGTGGCCTTATCAAGGCCCTTCAACCATTGTTTCGCGGTGCCAAGTAGAGAAAAAGGAAATAAGACCCATCGAATTTGGTCTTGAGTTACACCGGTTTGAGAGATCGTATCACAATAGTCACAACTCCATATAAGAGTGAGGGTCTTCACTAGGCATCCCCCCAAATTGGCTCCTTTCGACTAATTGGATAAATGCGGATTTAGCAATGAAATTTCCGGTCAAATGTTGTGGTGTGGGAGTACCATTGGGTAGGTTCTCCTCGGTGGGTACGGAATGTGATGAAAACTTAGGCATTGTGGGTTGATTTTGTGTTGTATTTTGTGTTGGGTTCTCCTCACCTTCTCTTGCAAAAGGGTTGATGAACCCAATAGTTGGTTGAATATCTACAACCTCACTAATACCTCTCAAATTTCTCCTAGCAAGTCTTCTATTGGTTGTCAAAGTTCTTTCAATTTCACGATCAAAAGGTAACAAATCAACTTGTGACCTTCTAGACATGCAAAATATCAAACAACTCGAAAACAATTAGAACAAACCTTGAGGAGTTTTACTTCCCCAAGGCAAAGAAAGACACAACTAATAACAATATAAGAAAATCTAAATCAAGATAACACCGTCCCCGGCAACGGCGCCATTTTTTGGTCGGACTAAAATCTTTTCGGTAACTTGTCGTTAGGAGCACCTAGACCAAAACATAATTTATAGCTTCACAAACAACTCTACAATTAGTAAAGAGGCAAGCAAAGGTCGGATCCCAAGGGACGGGAATTGAGATGAGATTTCTATTGAAAGTAGTGGTGTCTTAGGGGTGTCACAATTTGGGTTGATGTAGAAGGTCACTAAACTAAATAGCAATGAAAGTAAATAAGCAAGATGAATTGAAAGGGTTGTAAACAATTGATAAAAAGCACTAGGGTATCATGAGGTCATAGGGGATTCATGGGAATTGATCATACAAACATGTTCTCAAATTATAAGCAAGCAATTATTATTGTGATGGATTGAGTTGGGTTATATCTTACAATCCTAGGAAAGTTTGGGTCCCGGAGCCGAATCGATTAGATTGTACAACACCTACAAGTCGACTTAGTCTTCCCTACTCAACAACATGCATGGTCTAATGAGACTCGAGTTGGTTTATATCTTACAAGTCTCATTGAAAAGGTAGGTGATGGGTAAAAAATGCATGGATTCATAGGCTCGCATTTCATCAAACATAACATGTGCATGAGTTGAGATCAAAACAAGCAAGCGAATAAACCATGAAAGCATATTAATTTAAGCATGAATCATTCCCCATGTTGGTTTCCTCTAATTACCCATTAACCCTAGCTATGGAACTACTCACTCATTATCATGTTGAACATGCTAGCAAGGTTGTCAATCATACCAACAAAGTGAAACATGATGAACAAATGAAAGTAATTAGCAATAATTAAAAAGAGATTAAGAGAATTATACCTACTAATGATTCCAATAATAAAGCAAAGAATAAAAGAAGTACTTGATGCTTGATTGAGAGGTTGTCAATCTCCAAATAATAACCCAAATAATCTTCAATTACCCAAAATAAAGGATGAACAAAGGAGAGATTAAGGAAATAAAACTTGTATTAAAACTTGATTAATTGTATATTACAAAACTAAAGAGAGATTTGATTGATATTAACTACTCTAAGAATTGATAAGAAGAACATCCTCTTCCAATTAGACTAATGGGTTATTTATAGTGGAAATTAAGTGGATGCATTAGGGTTAACTAGGGCTTAAATGACGATTAAGTCCCTACTTAAGGAAACGCCGGTATTTTCTGAAGGATGGGCATCTTTCTTGAAGCTTGAAGAAACGGATTTGCGCTGTCTTGGAATCCGTGCGTCTTAGGCTCGGGACGACCGGATTCGTGAGTCTCTGCTCGGGCGTCTTTGGGAGAAGACGGGCGTCTTCTGGTAGCTGCTGCCCGGGCGTCTTGTATGGAAGACGCACGGATTGTGGTGCTGGGGACGGGCGTCTTCTTGACAATCCGCAGGGATTGCTGCTCAGACTTGTTTCATCTTCTTTTCTTCCCTTTTCTTCATAAAATCCTTGGGGATTTCCTTGGGGAGGCAAGGATCTTTCCTCATCATTGCCCAACTACTATAATATGTACAAAGGCCTTCTAATCTTGTCTCTCCTTGATGCTTGGTCATTGAATTAATCAATTTAGTCTCATTTTGCCATGAAAATGCAAGGTTTGCACTCCTTTCCTACCAAGGACACAAAACCTCAAAGAATATGCAAAACAAAGAACTAAAGACAATAAATGACCCAAATATGCATTAAAAAGCATGGGAACAAGGCTAATTCGGGGACTAAATATGCGCTAATTATGGTCACATCAATGACCGACCAATTTGACCAACTACACCATAATCAACTTTAATCAACTTTGTTTCTTTCCTCTTACGAGGGCACTTTCGTCTACATTCGAGTCGATCACCACTAAACGTTAACTTAGTTCATCTCGTTTCGTCAAACATGTAAGTCTGAGGGTGTATATCCTTCTTTTATTTATTGTTATTTATTTATTGTAATCATATTGTAAGATTTATGTCGAAAGTTTTTATTAAACCGGTTATTAAAACCATGATTTAAATCCTTTTTTACGAATTACCAGAAGATGACCGTCGAGAAAGGACGCAAAGAATCGCTGCGCGCTCTTTCGAAGGGACGCAAAGACACTTTTGCGCCTCTTCGTGAGGCTGCCGCAGTTCCTGCTTCCTTTCTTCTTCTTTCGTCCGTGGGTGATTCGTTTGTTTTATTTCTTTCTTCAATTGTTCATTGTTCATATGACGATTTAAGCATAATAATTCTATCATTTAATATATTCATCATTAATAATTTAATTAAACATGTAATTCTCGACTTAAATCCCATGTAATTCATATTTGCGGGTGTTCGTCATTAAAATCAAATTCGGTTTTTAGAGGTTCGATCCGTCAATATTGAGTCTCTCGAATTCGTCGTTGATATATTTTTCATCTGTTGTTCATCATATCCATCATTAATTCGTCATTAATAAACTAATTAATTAGTTAGTTCATTAATTTGTTAATTAATCCGTTGAAATCTTGTAATTAATTAATTCTAATCGATTTCATCCATGTTTATTGCTTTCATGACCCTTAATCACATGTGAATAATCTGCTAATCACTTTCACCCGAGTAAATATTATTAATCAAGCCTTAAAATCACCAACGAACATTAACGATTTGCAATTCCGGCTTCACAGCCAGAACTGAGCCAAGGAACAGATGCAGCAACTGTTGCGCCTCTTCCAAGGGACGCACTCTGCTGCGCCTGTTCCTGGTTTATTTCTGTCTCTGAACTCCCGTTTTGCCTTGACCTAGTTTTAGCTTACGTATTAATCTACTATTAATCGTATTATCACCTAATTCCTGTTCGTTTATTCCTTTATTCATTCTTTTCTCAAATTATCCGTTTTAAAGGTATTTTCGACATAAATCATTAAACCCGTTGTAATTATTGTAATTTTCATTATTGTATTTATATTATTGTATTCCTTTTATTGTATCACTTGCATGCCTTCACATGTAATTGAACTTAAATTCCTACTTCGATCCAATTGTATGCTAAATTACTTGTTCACCGACTTAGTCTAAATTCTCACATGTTTGGATTAAAACGTTGGATGTTGCATTGCATGCATATAATCGACAATATATCGAGCATAGACAATCTTCCCTAATCATTAGTAGAGGCCGCTATCGAGGCGGGCGGGATTAGGTGTTCGATAAAAAGAACTTCCTAATACGTACCCTCACCCCTTACTCCAGATCTCTGTGAACATCCGTGTTCATTCGCATCCACGAGAGTCATTCTAGACATAGAATGCTAAGGGTAACGAGTTCTTGGTGTTCATGTCACTACTTTGTGTCTTGACATGACACGAGGTATTCGAACGGTTTCTAATTTTCCACAATAAATTGGTGGCGACTCCACAAATGCAAACGCTTGTTCTTTCCCAAGCGCCCCCGTGGGACCATTTTCCACAAAACGAATTGAATCAATGTTTCAAACTTACTGAACTGTCGACCTTGCAAGACTCAAAGATATCGGACTCTCACGGGTCGCTCATCACTCAAATTCAGGCATAAGGCGAGTATATATGTGGAAGATAGAAAGAAGTAAAGACACTCATCTAACTCGACCTATAAGGATATGCATGCAGTTAACATGAATAAAGTCTCTACAACCGTACATATGCATTCCAAACAACTAATGACCAAGACACATGCCGAGGACTTACATTTGGGTAAGTGAGGTAATGGGTAAGAAAGGGGCTAAGATGAATTTTGAAATGTGGAGTTAGTAGCCAAACTAGCAGCACATATCCAAATTATGAAACTGCATCCCAACTTCGTACTCAATATAATAATACAGAATGGTGCAAATTCAATGCACTTAACTCACAATATACCATAAACTTGTCAACTCCTTATAAAATATAAATAAAACATGGGAGTAAAAATCATCTATACAATTTCTCATTTTTCATATATGATTTTTCTTTCTTCTTTTTTTCATATTTCCAATTTTTTTTCTTTTCATTTTTCTCTTTTCATTCCCTTCAATTCTTCCACCAACTTCTGAAATCAGATAAATATAACCAAATTGCAGTAAAGCATTCCAAACAGCTACCCATCACTAGCTTGGCTAGGGTAGGAAAGGTTATAGAATGTAGCTAGTAGGACAGAAAGGCAATTTGGCTATGTGGGGCTCATGGGTAGAATGAAATAAAAAAGAACTGCCTCTCCTAACATGTGCCACCATCGACAAACCGAATGCATACAAGTATTAAGAAGACTAGACTCATGCTTATGCAAATTGATGTTACATGCCTTAGAGAGAGTACTACTCACATCCTAAATGAAACCGGTCATGAATGTCACCAGTTTATAAACCTCTAACCTCAGAATGTAATGTAGCTTGCCAATATGTGAGTCAAGTCTATTCGTTCAGATAAGAGAGAAACAAAAACTCGTAGATTATGCACATTATCATGCCAACTAAATGTCAAGAATTTGCAGGGCTAAGGTAGGGATTCAATGTAGCATCAAAGTTCAAACGTTCCGACTCAATTAAACGTGAAATTTTTCAAAATTTATGTGATTTTTTGAATTTAAGAACGACAATGCATGCGGAAGTAAATAAACGTGCAAACAGAAATGCAAGAAAAAATGCAGACATAGATATAGATGCATACCTCCCCAAACCAAACCGTAAAATGCCCTCATTGTACCAAAAATAGGGAAAGAAATGCAAACTAAGGATAAAAGGAAAGCAGGGGTCAGAATCCTTACAAGACGTCATGAAAAGGGACCTCCCCAAACCGACCATGAACATGGGAGGTTATAAGAAGTCAAGCAGTAGCTCAACAGACGAAAAGTAGCATCTTGAAGACGAAACAGCTCGATCAAGTGAAATGGTGTCAGAAATGCTCGATCGAGTGAAATTATTACTCGATCGAGTAGTCGTGGATTTGCAGCTTGTCGATCGAGTATAGATGTTACTTGATCGAGTGATTCTCAACTCAAATGTGCTCGATCGAGTAGAAAAACTACTCGATCGAGTTACTACACCTGCAAAACACGAGTAAAGAGCAGGGGAAAAACAAAGGATGCATAGTTCAGCGTTTAAAGTTCAACAAAAAACTAAATGCGAAGGAAAAAGTTCAACAAAAATACAACAAAACAGTCCGGGTTGCCTCCCGAAGAGCGCAGGTTTAAGAGGACCCGCACGGCCTTTCTGGCATCAATTAACTGGCGCGTCAAGCTCGTCGAAGTACAAGACTTCAACACGATTGTCTGCTTCATTTGCTATGTGATAATGCTTCACATATTGCCCATTCACCTTGAACCGGTTTCCCTCGGGGCTTTCTAGCTCAACGGATCCAAATTTAGTAACAACTGTCACCGTATATGGACCACTCCACCTGGACTTCAGCTTGCCAGGAAATAATCGCAGTCGGGCATTAAACAACAACACCTTTTGCCCGACATGAAATTCCCGAGGTAGAATTCTTTTGTCATGATATCTCTTCGTCTTTTCCTTATAAATACGCGAGCTATCATATGCATTAAGCCTAAACTCTTCCAATTCATCTAGCTGCAAAAGACGATTCTGACCACACAACTTAGGATCAAAGTTAAGCTCATGAATTGCCCACCAAGCCTTACATTCCAACTCAACAGGTAAATGATATGATTTCCTATAAACCAACCGATAAGGTGATGCACCAATCGGTGTCATAAAGGCAGTTCTGTAGGCCCATAATGTGTCTTCTAATTTAAGACTCCAGTCCTTCCGTGATTTATAAACTACCTTAGACAAGATCTCTTTAAGCTCGCGATTAGAGACCTCAACTTGACCACTAGTTTGGGGATGATACCCCAAACCATGCCGGTGTTGAACACCAACCTTAGACAGAATGGAAGTTAATTTCTTTTCTTTAAAGTGCATTCCCCCATCACTAATGACGACCCTAGGGACACCAAATCGGGGAAATATGACCTTTTTAAACATTTTTATCACGGTCCTGGCATCACAATGAGGTGATGCAATTGCCTCAACCCATTTCGACACATAATCTACAACTCTTAAAATGTACCTGTTACCTTTACTAGACGGGAACGGTCCTTGGAAATCAATGCACCAGATATCGAAAACCTCAACCTCTAAGATACCATTTTGTGGCATCTCATGTCTTTTTGAAATATTCCCTGATCATTGGCAGGCATCACAAGCTGAAACAAAAGACTTAGCATCAGCAAATAAAGAAGGCTAGTAAAAACCAGACTGAAGTACCTTAGCCACGGTGCGCGATGGACCGTGGTGACCACCATAGGGAAAGGAGTGACAGCCTTCCAGGACTACTTTGGTCTCCCACTGTGGAATACACCGTCTGTAGAGACCGTCTGCATATTCCTTAAACAAATAAGGATCATCCCAGAAATACTGCTTAGCGTTATACAGAAAACGCTTCCTCTGCTGATGAGAAAGGTCAGGCGGCAGCTTGCCACTGACAACGTAATTAACTATATCTGCATACCAAGGTTCTTGGTTAACAATAGAAGACAATACATCAAATAAAGAATCATCAGGAAAAGACTCGTCAATAGGTAAAGAATCTTCCCCCTCTTGTCGCGACAGATGATCAGCTACAACGTTCTCAGCTCCTTTCTTATCTTTAATCTGCAAATCAAACTTCTGAAGAAGGAGTATCCATCTGAATAGCTGTGGTTTAGCCTCCTTCATGGCAAGAAGATGCCTCAAAGCTGCATGGTCAGTAAAAACATGACCCAATCAAATAAGAACGAAATTTCTCTAAGGCATAAACTACAGCTAGCAGCTCTTTTTCAGTGGTGGTGTACTTCACTTGAGCCTCATCCAGAGTTCGGCTCTCATAGTAGATCACATTTAAAGCTTTGTCTTTCCTTTGGCCTAGCACCGCTCCTAGCGCATAGTCACTGGCATCACACATTATCTCGAACGGCAAATCCCAGTCGGGAGGCTGTATGATCGGCGCAGATACCAAAGCTTGCTTTAACCTGTTAAAAGCAGAAAGACACTCATCAGTAAATACAAAAGGGGCATCCTTAAGTAGCAGCTGTGTAAGTGGTTTAGCAATTTTTGAGAAATCCTTGATAAATCGGCGATAAAAGCCGGCGTGACCAAGGAAACTTCTCACTCCCTTGACATTAACAGGAGGGGGTAATTGCTGAATCACTTCCACTTTTGCTTTGTCAACTTCTATTCCCCTATCAAAAACCATGTGCCCTAAGACAACTCTCTCGTTGACCATGAAATGGCACTTCTCCCAGTTAAGAACGAGATTAACCCCAATGCAGCGCTGCAACATTTTATCAAGGTTAGACAGACAGTTAGAAAAATCACTTCCATAAACACTGAAATCGTCCATGAAAACTTCCAATATAGACTCAGTATACTCTGAAAATATCCCCATCATGCACCATTAAAAGGTAGCAGGGTCATTACATAAACCAAAAGGCATCCTGCGATAAGCAAACACGCCCTGAGGACAAGTAAAAGTAGTCTTAGCTTGATCATCTGGGTGAATAGGGATCTGAAAGAACCCTGAATACCCGTCTAGATAGCAGAAAAATTATGAGAAGCTAACCTTTCTACCATCTGATCAATAAAAGGAAGGGGAAAGTGATCTTTCTTAGTGGCGGCATTCAACTGTCTGTAGTCTATACACATCCGCCAACCAATCACTACTCTAGTAGGTATTAATTCATTTTTGTCATTCTTAACCACGGTAGTCCCTCCTTTCTTAGGGACTACCTGCACTGGACTCACCCATTTAGAATGACCAACCGAATAGATAATACTTGCGTCAAGCAGCTTCATTACCTCAGCCATCACAACATCTTGCATCTTCAGGTTCAGCCGGCGCTGACCCTGTCTGCAAGGTTTGTGATCTTCCTCCAGCTCTATCCTGTGCATACAAATGTCGGGACTAATCCTCTTGATATCATCCAAAGAATAACCCAAAGCTTTCCTGTTTTTCTTAAGCACAGCTAACAAAGTAGTCAGCTGATCATTATCAAGCTTAGCGCAAACAATGACTGGATATTGCTCAGTATCGTCTAAGAAAACATATTTTAGATGAGAGGGGAGAGGCTTACGCTCAGGTACCTTTACCGCAATGGAGCAAAGGGTACTGATCATCTGTTCCACTTGCTCTCCCTCAGCGTCGGTGAGATCATGCTCATCTAAATTATCTTTAAGCAAATCCAACACAGCATCATCGTCATCTGGGTTATCTGCACACTCATCCAAAAGCATAAGAGCCTCTAGTGGGTCCCTTGTAAAGGAACCAGACCAGAAGTCATAAAGAGACTCATCAATAATATCAACAGAATAGCATGTATCCTCTATCATTGGCCAAGCCAAAGTGCTAGGCAGACTAAAAGTAATCGCATCATCCCTTACTGCAAGAGTCAAACTCCCTTGTTTAACATCGATAATAGCCCCAGCTGTACAAAGGAACGGTCTTCCTAATATAATCGGGGTCCGGGTGTCCTCAGCTATGTCTAAAACAATAAAATCTACTGGTATAAAGAACTTGCCTATTTTCACAGGCACGTCCTCTAAGACACCTAAGGGTTGCCTAACAGATCTATTAGCCATCTGTAAGGTAATGTTAGTCAATTTAAGATGACCCATATTCAATGTCTTGGAGATAGATAGGGGCATGCCACTGACACTGGCTCCTAAATCACAAAGAGCCTTATCAATTACCTCATTGCCTATAATACAGGTAATAGATAAACTACCCGGGTCCTTCATTTTAGGTGGAGCCTTATTTAAAAGTAAATTACTAGACTCTTCAAAAAATGAAACGGTCTCAAATTCACTTAGCTCTCTCTTACGCGTCACAATATCTTTCATGAATTTAGCGTAAGTAGGTACCTGGGTAATAAGTTCGATAAAAGGGACAGTTACCTGGAGGTTCTTCACAACGTCCACAAACTTACCTTACTGTCGCTCGACCTTCGCGTCCTTCAGACGACTTGGGAAGGGTACTCTGGTGGCAATGAGTGCACCCGCAACTTTCTCTTTACCTTTATCAGCACGTGACGTCTTCATAGCAGGAGAAGATGACCCAGTAGCCGAATTAGATGTCAAAATAGGATCTCCGCTGGCTCTGGCACTCGATCGATCACTTTTTTGACTCGATCGAGTGATTTTATCTTGGAAATTACTCGATCGAGCTATTTGAACCACTCGATCGAGCTCTTGGATTTCTGGCTCACTCGACCGAGTATAATTTTCACTCGATCGAGTGACTTTATCTGCTAAACTTTTCGATCGAGAAGAATTTATTGGTTGAACGAGTTCTTCAAATTGAGCACTACTCGATCGAGTAGTATTTATACTCGATCGACCATCTTGATGGAAACTTTCACTCGATCGAGTGCCAGGACAATATACAGCAGAGATATCATCCGTATACTCATCCAGCTCTTCTTCTGGGGCATTATTAGCTGTCACAACCCCGTCTTTTGGCATTTTTGGCCCCTCATAAGCAAGGCCACTTCGGAGATTGATGGCATTAACTAGGTCACATGTCGGTGGATGGTTAGCCTGGTCTTTCGCGAGTGTTAAGTGCGCGACTTGTTCTCTTAACTCCACGATAATGGTATCATTCTTGTTGCATTTCTCCCCAAACTGTTGTGTTAAGTTCAACATCAAGGACTTCAATTCGACAATTTCCCCGTTCGTAGAAAGGGGGGACTGGCTGCGGCGCTGGCGTAGAAGGAGTAGAAACATTTGTCATTTCTTCATATAATTGAGAAAAAGGAACTCATTGCTTGTATTTTTTATAAGCAAGGACACGCTCTATTCTTGCCATACAATCAATGGGGTCATGCCCCTCCATGCCGCATCTACCGCATATCTCCACATGTTCAGTAATTGCACAAACTTGTGCATACTCACCCATAGCCTCCGTAATCTCCACACTACCTAGACCTTTGCTAGGACTCTCCACTTCAGCTGCTACTAACTCGTTGACTTGCCCACTCCCTCGGGGATTTCCATATTCGGCAACATGCATGGCCATCTCCTCAATAAGCCGCCACCCTTGATCATCCTCCATGTTTTTCGTCAATCTCCCCTTAGCTACACTATCAAGGATAGCTCTCTGGTTTCGATATAACCCGTTGTAAAATTGGGTACATAGGAACCAACACTTGAAACCGTGATGAGGCATAGAACGGGCGAGCCTCTTGAACCTAGTCCAAGCCCCATCTAATTCTTCGTTGGGCAATCGCTCAAATGAAGTAATCTGAGCTCTCAATGCATTAGTGCGCTGTGGTGGAAAGTATCGCCTGTAAAAGGCCAAATCAAGAGAACTTCAGTCGGTTACACCGGCTGCTTCCTTATCTAAATTCCTCAACCATTCCCGGGCATCATCAGCTAAAGAAAAGGGAAAGACAACTCCCTTAACTTTGTCCTGTGTCACCCCAGCAGCGAGAGGAATGGTAGAGCAATACTCTGTAAATAGCTCTATGTGCCTGCATGGATCCTCTTCAGGTACCCCCCTAAAGAGATTTCTCTCGACCAGCTGTATGTAGGATGGGTGGATTCCAAAGGTTCCCGATTCAGTAGTGGGTAGTAAGAAACCTTTTGGAAGGGAATCCACCGTTGGCTTTGAATGACTGGCTATATTAGGCATCCTGGAAAATAGAACAAAGCAGAGCAGGTGCGACAATGTTCTCTTATAGAACAGATAACCTGCAAACTAATCAAAAACTTTGCAAAAATGAGATCAGTCTCAAGGAAAAAGTTCCTTGAGACGAAAGACAAACATAAATAAAGCAACAAAATTGCACCACCTCCCCGGCAACGGCGCCAAAATTTGACAGGACAGTCGTATACCTATAAAAAATAACCAACTGGCTCTAACTAATATCGCTAGGGAAGTCGGGTCGATCTCCACAGGGAGATGGGAAAATGTCAGCTTTAACTAAGTCCGTCACGGTAACCAATTTGGGGGCTTTTATTTGGTTGTTCTAAACTAAAGAGATTGAGAAAGAGAAAAAGGCAGGAGAATAAAGATTAAGCAACAAGGAAGAAGCAGCTAAGACAGTCGGTTCACCATGATCATTCAGTCAAGCAATCTGGGTCTCAGGTTAATGCAAGTATAGCCTATAGGGCAGTGAATATCTCCTTCCGGTCTCAATTCACCCTAAAGTACAAATAGCTTAGCTTCCGCCCTCACTACGGTGCCCTAATGTTCGCTACGAGTCTCACCCTTTCCAACCTTTCGATCCAGGTTAAGGTTTACTATGATAAAATGACTAATTGCGTCGACTCAATTAGACAGGAACAATTAATTATAGCGATTAACAGCAAAGATTACACAAGCATTAACCTAATATGGCGATTACTATTCCTTCATAATCATGGATTCCCTAGTCTCAGCAAGGGGGAATTAGCTACACATCATTATCGACTCAACAACAATAATATATAGACAATCGGAATTAAACCTGATAATAATGAAAATAAAGAGATGGAATAAAACAATAATGAAAGTAACAACAGAAAGGAAGGAATTTAAATAGTAATTATGATTAAGAAATTAAAAAGGAATAATAATACCGATTACAAATCTGAATCCGAGTAGAAAAGAGTAAAGAAGAGGGAAGCAGTGAGTAAGATCAAGGAGAGGTAAGTGAGAAAGAGTTACGCAATCTACCCCTTTCAGTAGCACACGAAAATCTCCCCGTTAAACCTAATTCAAAGCCTAATTACAAAAGACCATACGAAAATAGGCGAAAAAAATACAAATACAAGACAAACCACTCGATCGAGTGGAAATAAACAACTCGATCGAGTAAACGAAGCAAAATTCCCCTCGATCGAGGAGAAATACTACTCGATCAAGTAACTCCTTAATGCTTCCTGCTCGATCGAGTATAAGAACTACTCGATCGAGTGATCTTCATGGTATAAAGCATTCGATCGACTAGATAAGTGGTCGATCGAGCTATTTTGGCACGTTAGGCACTATGACACCTTCCGAAATCAGCTCACGCGTCTTCAAAGTGATAGATTCCAAGCTCCGGCTCCTTGTTCTCCATAAATGTATGCAAAAAAGGACGAGTTTGGGCTCGACTTATCTCCTCTTCGGTCTATACCTGCAATTTACACAAGACAAACCAAAGTAGACTATTCGGGGGTATTTGTAGCTAAATGCCACATAAAATAATACATAAATGCGTGTAAAAATGAGGTAAAAACCTTATATAAAATACACGCATCAATTATGAAGGGGTTATATCGAGTAATTTCAAGTCAATTTACATAAGAGCCTAACGAACCAATGTGAAGTCTATGCATAAGAGTTGCATGGATAGACATTAAGTTGTCCACAAAGCTAAGTGAAACAGTAACTATGCTAAGATCCATATTTTCATTGCTACACCTAATTATGTAAATGATCAAGTTAGATGTTCCGACCAATTTCTAAATAGGCATTTAAAAAGGGTGTGAGCGTGTGACACCAACACAAGGTTTTAATCAACACTTAGAAATTGCAATGATCATCTCAAGTTATGTGATAAGAAAATGGTTTTGCTTGAGTTGTCGAGAAGCCATAAGTATACATGAATTTAAGTGAGAGTCAATATTGTCATGTTTAGACATGGAGATAAGTGGGAGAAATTTTCTTTCATATTAATATTATTGAGGATGACACACTAACACTACCGTTAATGAAGGTGTGTTTTTGTTTTCAATTCTCGATGAAGAAGACATGTGCATTCTAAAATTCCAAGTCTATTGTGATATAGGGAATTTTAAATTGGCACTTGGATTAATATCTTATGTTGATTAGATTTTTTATCTGCTTAAAATCAACATAGGTTGAGGAGGTTATTCATTTTGATGAAAGTGGAATTACTATGAGTGAATCATAGTCATTCACTAAACCCCATGAGTTTTTGATCACATGAAATCGATTGCTAAGGTTTCCGCCATTAGAACGATCAATTATGCCAATGTATGCACATGTCATGATGAATCATATGCTTGGAGCATAATGAGTCAATGAAAAAGTTATTTTGTATAAAAGTCATTTGAAAGCCTTTAAGAACATCCACTATAATTCCTGAAAAGAAATGAGGATCAGTTCTTGTGTTTGGAAGACATACTAAGTTGTGTGTCGAAGGATTACACAAACTTTAGTTTCCAAACCTACAAGGATTTAACGAAATCCTAGGCTAATTTTATTGACTCAGGAGTAAGTGACTAGAAAAATGTTCTAGTATCAATCATTGCAAGTTCTACAAATGGAGCCTGAGTACGTTGTGATATGGTGATTAATAAAGGAACTATGGGTAGATCCTTTCTCCAAGTATTTTATCACATGTTATATGATAACAGTGGGAGCATTTTACAAGTTAAAAGGCCCAAGTCTATGAACAAGTCTAGACAAGAACTCCGAGAAATTCATGACATTAGAAATTACATTGAATAGAAGAAAATATCGATTCATAAAGTTGGACTAAATGGATACATGGTATATCCATTAACCACGTTTTTATTGCACCTTGATAAGTGTAATATATATACACTTTAGATTATAAGATATGGAGTAATAATATGGTATTGTCTATTCATATGAGATAATCGCATTTATCGTTTGAGTTTCTTAAACTCATTTATCACCTTGTTATATCCAAATAGGTTGTTGAGACAACATTGAACCCTATTAAAGTGAACTAGATTAATATAGTAATTGCCCCTGGTTACTTACATGAGGTGACGTCTCTAAGTAACTAGAATGTCAGTCGATTGATGGCAAGTTCAAGTACCATAGGGTCATAAGAGATGAGTAGTCGATTATATAGGCAGACTGTACGGGACACTCTATCGGGCAGTGGCCGCTTATAGAGTTCTGGTAATTCATATAGCCTGGTCGTGGCAAGAGCTACTATAGTATTATTTTGAGTCAATTCTTTGACTAGAGACTGTTCGCCCCAGTTGGCACAGTTTCTGAGTAACTTTAAATTATGCTCTACGACTTTCCTAAATGAGGTCTAATGGGCATCTTTTGGGTTATGATGAGTTGTGGCTGTACAAAGGGAATAGTGCATAGGAATTGTCCATCCCCTTGTCAGGGTTATTTAAAAATCTCAGGGCCACTCGAGAAGTAGTAAATTGAAAATGCGTCGCCACGCTCGGAAGGTATCTACGGTAGATAATTCCAGTCAGACAGTTATTCTCCAGATCGAGGAAACCACTCTTGATATGATCACATGCAAGAACGACCTGCAAGACACCTTGCATTGAGTGGGAGATTGTAATAGGACAAGAGAATTGGTGACGCACACTTGTCTCGGACAAGTGGGAGATTGTTGGAGTATGTTTCCTCGACAATAGCGCGATCACATTATTAAAACTCATAATAAGACTACGTAAAGGGATGATTCATTTTTATACATCAAATGATCAATATTAATCGGTAATGATTGCCTGACTAGAGTTTGACATTACTGTCGTGTGACGATGGTGATCAGTTGATCCCTTAAGGTCACACCTAAAGGACAATTCCCTTAATAGATAAATTCATTAATTGTATAATGATACAGATTAATTAATTCCTTAAAATTGAACAATTCACATATGAAAGTGAGAATATGAATCTTATTGTAATTCGATTAAATGAGATTCGTTTAAGTAAATAAAATGTTATATATTACTAAAAATTTGTTTATGAAACAATAAAATTGATAATGAAAGGTTAATTATAATTGCAATATGTTGTAGATTATATTAACATGAACAATTTTTTTTACTTGTAATTGTGAATTATTAGTCAATTGTTGTATATAATTAAATTAATATATTTAATGATATTTAATTGTTAAATATGCATTAATATTATTAACAACATGTTACATGTCACATGTTTCACATTATATGACAAAGTGAAAATTGATAAAAATAAAATGGACTCCATATTATCTATATGGACCGGTTTTAAGAGGGGTTTAGGATTAATATGGTTAATTATTTTTAATTGTTAAAAAGCATAATGATTACCATCTAATCATAGACTATACCCTAGTTTGTTTTGAGAAGAACAAAAGAAAAAGTAAAGGGGAGTGCATTGGCTCTATGGCCTTCCCCTCACCGGTTTTTTCCCTTCTAAAATGATATGAATTGTTCTTATTTTTACTCTCATTCATTCTTACATTTTACACATCTCTCTTCTCTCCTTTTCTCTCTAAAATTAAGTTTTAGAAAAGAAAAAAAAGTTATTCAAAATCTTATACTAAAAGTAGTAAAAGAAATAACAATAAGATTAATTTTAAGGTCACTAATTTAATATATCTAGTTAATATAGAAATTAGTATTAAGGGTTTGTCTTGGTTCAATTGAATGGATGATATCACAATATTGAGACTAGGAGGATCATCCATAAATTTTAAGCTCAAGAACAAGTAGGAAAGGAGTTCTTATTTGTGCCTTAAAATCCGATTTCCATAATGTAAGGAACATTTCTTATACTTTGATTTATATTTCTTTATGCATGCATAACATCATCACATATAATTAATGAGTAATTAGATATAATATTAAAGAGTTTAATTTGAGGGTTTATGAATCCTTTCACCTACTTCGACCCACATTGTTTACTAAACCACGTGTTAACTGACATAGTCTGATTTCACATGTTAGGATTAATATATGTTTGTTGCATTGCATGTATTACATTGATGACATATCAAATATGAACAATTTCCCTAATCATTAGTAGATGCCGCTATCGAGGCGGGCGGGATTAGGTGTTCGAACTAAAGAGCTTCCTAATACGTACCCTCACCCCTTACTCCAGTTATCTCTGGAAATCCGTGTCCATTGGCATCTCGAGAGTCATTCTACACATGGAATGCTAAGGGTAACGAGTTCTTAGTGTTCATGTCATTACTTCGTGTCTTGACATGACATGAGGTATTTGAACGGTTTCCAATTTTTCCACAATAAATTGGAGGCGACTCCACAAATGCAGGCTTATTCAACATTTCACCGGTTTCAATGCCTCACAAATTGGTAACGGCCCATGACATGCTTTGGCAAACCAAGGTTCCGTGGGAGAAGTCCCGCCGCCACGAAACCAACGCACGGGTGCACGCGGGTGGCCCATGTCCACAGTTTGGCGACTCCGCTGGGGATGATAAACTTACGTGTTACCTAGGGTAAATCTTGAACAAGGTTAGGGAATAGTTTATACGAGACTGTTGTCGATTTTTATTACTTGACCTTCTTAGGTCGTTTTAGCTAGCCTTCCTAGGCTTAACCCAACCCATTCGACCAATCGTCCTGTCTGAACGGTCCAAATTCTTATCTGGGCCTAAAGATGGATATCGATTGACGTCAACCATACCACGATGCTTACTCATGTTTGCATCGAGAGCTTTCACGACTCGAGGGAATGGACTAGGAACCGACCTTACTCGTGTTTGGCACAGACCTCTCTATAGACCAGGGTTTGATTACTTGGTATGGCAACCCACCTTTTAAGCGAAAACCCTTTAAATGCACTCAGCATACCGTTATAATGCCCATATGTATATTTGTTTCATATACGGGATCACCATTAGTAAACAAAACCTTGACGAAATTATGTAAAACAAAATCCATTTCAAAATGTAAATATTTTCAAAAATGGCATAAAATAGCCCAAAATAAGCCGAAACTCTGTCCAAATGTCGAGTCAAACTTCGGGCCTCAAACCCATTTCAAAACTCACTTCGAGTCAGCACTCCTACAACTACACTATAGTTGTCTAGGATAAACATTTCAAAATTTGTCACTTTCAAATCTCACTTGACACAGTGGCACATACCCACTTTACAAGTCGAGTCTTTTTTTTTTAGTAAGTGTGTGAAAAATGGTCGATTGTGTTTTGATTCGTCGTCGATTTCTTATCCTCAGTCCAAAAGGGTGGGAACTAGTCATAGAAGCGTTAATGGTCAACTCGAACAACCCAAAAATGGTAATGATCAAATCCTAGTTGCACTCCTTCGTCTTCAGACGAGACAAGACCAAGCTTATGACCGCCTTAACATAATCGAAGGCCGCATTGTCACTGTAGAAGCTAGACTTCCTCCTACAGAGGATCCTATTCCTAACGAGCTCATGCGCGATGGTCCTTCACCCTTTGAAAAACAAGAAGTCAATCTTCTACCAAGTCCTACTGAAGCTGAAAAGTGACTCTAGTATTTGGAGGAGGAACTAATGTATCTCAAGGGAGATGATATCTACAGGGAAAACAGTCGCAAATATAAGGCTGTAAATGCTCAGCTGCCGACTAACTTCAACATGACTGACATCCCGAAGTTTACGGGGTATGAAAACCCTTTGAACCATATTCGTGCATTCAAAGATTACATGTCTATCAAAGGCATTAAGCCGGAGATGTTCCTAAGGATCATTTCTTCATCTCTTGATACCATTGCTAAGCAATGGTTCTACTACTTGGATAACAAGGAAATTGCTACTTGGGACGATGCTGCAATTGAGTTCTCCAAATAGTACGCAGATAATGCTGAAATTCAAGTCAATATGCGCACTCTAGAGGTTCTTGCCCAAAATGAGAAAGAAGGTTTCACCGACTTCTTAAGTAGGTGGAGAAAGACTAGCACGCAACTCTTCGAACGCCCAGACGAAGCTACCCTTGTTGAAAAGTTCATGGACAACGTAAGGCCTGTCTATGCAGACCATCTAAGGTACCAAAACATAAAGTCTTTCAAAGACTTAACTGTACTAGGAACGAGAATTGAAGCCGACATCCGTAAAGGACTCTTGTCCAAAACGAGAGGTCGTGGATATCCAGGCATAACAAGTCGTTCCTATGGCTCTACTAGCAAGACCGACGAGGTCAACCTTGTCGAATCATCTAAGAATAACCCGTAGAGGAAGTTCACTAACGTTATTGACTCGTACTCCAATGCTCTTAAAAGTCTGATGAAGCAAGGCAAACTCCAACCCATAGGACCTACACCTGACCCAGAGAAGAAGTCTAGGTTCTGGGATGAGAATACCTACTGCGAGTACCATAGAGGCAAAGGGCATGATACAGAGAAATGTTTCAAATTGAAGCATGTCATTCAGGATATGATCGAAGATGGGCGCCTCCTTATACCTCCTGCAAGCAAGCCTAACAATACTCATAATCCTCTTGGAATTCTGATGATTACGAATGAGGAATCCACCTTGGATTGTTCACACCTCATCTCTCCAGTTGAAGATGAGATTAATGCACTAGAAAATGAGGAGAGTTATTCCCCCATCTCCCCTACTATCGTTGATTTTGTCGCATGGGCAAAGGGTGTAAGTAGACAAGTTTCAGAGCTAAAAGCTACAGTGGCATCCCTACACAATGCCAGCACTGTGCCTAAGGTAGACATGCCAGTGGTTCCAAACTTATCCCAAGGATCCACAATGCAAGAAGTAATCGCAGTAACCGACAATCTAGTTGTGCCACCCCCATGTTCCAAGTGCCTTACCAGGACCACTTAGGTATAAGAACGTTACCATCTCGGTTACCCGAGGTAATGATAATCATAAGACAATGAAGAAACATAATTTAAAAGTAAAATACGGTTTAAAGTGATTACATGACAACTGCAAAACGGTTAAACTGAAATACAATGTACTCAAAACGGTCTACTGAATAAAACTATCAAAACTCTAAAACATCGTCTGACACAGCGGAAGACTCTTCTAACTGCCACGTGATGACTCATCCCAGCTATCTCGAATGCATCCTATCAAACCTGCTCATTAACTGCTCACCATTTCAGAATGGATCACTACAGTTTTTCAAAACAAATAACGGGGTCAGTACTAATTACACAACACAAACCACAAGGAAAGAAATGCCAAACAGCTCAATCAATCACAACAATCCTCCAGTCTCCTTAACCAATCTCCACACGACTGACTACACACTAAAGTGTGTAGTCCTGCCAGAGTACCCATCGCAACAAGTACTCCACGCCGCCAGTGGGGGACCGCAGCCATACCCATCAAATCCCCGCTCATCAACAACTGAGCGATAAACTAAAGTTTCCTTAATGTCCACATCCCCTCCTGTGGCAGGTTCCACAGAGGGCAAACCAAGAGCATGAAGCCACTCTCGCAAGTGACTCCACTCAGCCAGGTACGCGCCCCGAATATCACAGACAGTTATACAACAACAATCAACAATATAAACCAACAACCGTCACAATCACAAGCAATATAATTAATCAGCAACCACAATACAACCACCACACACATCATGTAACTAATACTGACTAGGGAAAAACCCTACCTGGAAAGCAACACGAAATCAAGCGATCTAAGCAGCTACTCAGAATCTTTCCTCAACAAAGCCTCCTCCTATACATACATACATATTATCACTACCGTAACCACATAATCACAAAAACCCCAAAATCCCCAACTTAGGGTTTAACCAACATTAACCAAATGATATAAAAATGATATGTAAAACTTACCCACGACACAAGGATCACAAAGGTGTAAAGAATGAAGAAAACTGACACTTCTAGCTCCGGGATTTGCTAATAATGCGAAGGGACAAGATAACGTAACTTGAAACTTCTCTTGACTGTGAATTAGGTTTTGTAAAAGTGTTTAAAGAAAGATGACGGAACTTAATATATATTAATCCATATTATTAACAAACCCGTCGCAAATCACCCGTAAACCGACTTACTCAATCGAGTAAGACACATACTCGATCGAGTGCCCCTTACTCGATCGAGTACCCAACTTACTCGATCGAGTACCCTACTGGCAGACTACTGTTTTGTGTAAAACCAAACTTACTCGATAGAGTAAGCCCCACTCGATAGAGTACCCTAAGACTCATAAAATCGTAGTATTACAGTCTTCCATCCTTAAAAAGAACTTCGTCCCCGAAGTTCAAACCACAAACAAAACACAAGCACACTAACCTCCTCCCGACACAACAACATAAACAAAAACTCCAAGACATACTTCCCAAACCCAACTCAACTCGACTCCAAAACAACTACTAACTATATCAAAACCAACATAAAACATGTAAAAACTCTACGCGACCATCTCCTACCCCCCCAAGAGAAACAAGGTTACGTCCCCGTAACCGTACATACCTGATAAAAAAGAGACGGGTACCGCTCTCTCATAGCCTCTTCCGCCTCCCATGTAGCCCCCTCAACCTCATGGTTAGACCAAAGAACCTTAAGCAACACTGTCTCACCATGTCTAGTTTTCCTAACCTTTCAATCAAGAATTTGTTTAGGCACCTCAAGATAAGACAAGGACTCATCCAGCTCTACGTTCTCTATCTCTAACACATGTGACGGATCACTAACATACTTCCGCAGCAGAGATACATGAAACACATTATGCACCCTATCCAAAGCAGATGGTAAAGCCAACCGATAAGCAACCTCACCCACACGATCTAGGATCTCATACGGTCCTATGAACTTCTGACTCAACTTCCCTTTCTTACCAAATCTCATGACCCCACGTATAAGAGACACTTTCAGAAGAACCTTGTCCCCAACCTGAAACTCTATATTTCGTCGATGTAGATCAGCATAACTCTTTTGTCGATCCTGGGCCGCTCTCATCCTCTGTCTGATCAGCTTAATCTGTTCCACCATCTCATGTACCATCTGATACCCGTCGTGAGGTGTCAAAAATAAATTTATAATCTCCAACTACAACTATAGCTAGCGGCAGTAGGGTCGAACCACAGAGAGGCAGACGTAATTTCTAGTTGTTTAATTTCGGTCTAAGGTAACTGAAATGTGGGGGGTTTTGAGTCGATTTGATCTATAGCTAAGGCGATAAAAGACAATAAACTAAAAAGACGGATAAAAATAGATATTAAAGGGGTGCAAGGATGGTCGGTTCACTATAGTTTCGGCGGCAGCAAACTAAGCAGGTCTAAATCAAACACATGAGGCGGGAAAACAAGTAGTCCTCTCGGTCCACTCTCAACAAATAGCATCTTTCGATCTCGCTACAAGTCCCTAATATCACTAATACTGACTCTCGTCCTGAAAAGTGACTTATAATCTAAACGTTACCTATCTTTCGATCTCAGCATAGTTTAGTCATTTTAATTGGTGATCTAACAACTTTCCCTATCTTTCGATCTAATGGGTCAGTCATATATTAAGCATTCAACTAGTCGCATGCATTCGATTCGTCAAATACAACATTTAAATCAATTAAAACGAAGGTAAAACTCACGTGGTCAGTCGATCGACCGGGTAGGGTGGTCGATCGACCAACACGCGATTAGGGCTCCCTAATTCTAGTGCCGCCTACACTATAATTCCCCTACATCCTAGCACAATTAATTTAGCTAGTCATGATACTGAATAAAACAACAATAATCATAAGGAAATAAACTATCGAATTCATACTTGAAATAATCAAATAACAAATAGCGATAAACGATAATTGGCTTTGGATACTAACTAGCAATTCTATATCTATGAACAATAAAAGGCAATGGAACTGAAATAAGAACAGAGGAAATCTTGAAATTGCAGAGAAAAGGATCCAAAAACCGATTGAAAAGGAGTAACTTTATTGACGGAAAATAATCTAACTAATGAATGATTAATTGTGTTAAGAACTGTATGCTAAAAACTAGATGCCAAAACTGGATAACCTAGCTTACGTTATATAGAATACAACGTAGTTCTTATTCTCAAACCTAATGTACTATGGGCTTGCTATTTCTCAATCTTTTAATTCTCGTCTGAAGTAGCGGCTTGGTCGATCGACTAAGCACGGTGCCGATCGACGAGATGCGATGTCTGATAGCTTCGGATCCAGTGGGTTGGTCGATCGACCAAGGAAGCGATGGTCGATCGACTACTTTAACTGATACTTGACTTCTATAATCTCGTGGATTTGTCTTTTGGGGCTTGAAATGCGCACCAAGCTCGTTCCTTAAGTGAATTCTTCACGTCAAATACAATGCAGGATACTCGGAGACGGATTTAGCTCAATTTCCGTTGAATTCTTCACATTTATGCAATAATGTACAAAAACACGGAAGTAGACGGAAATAGGGGAAATGGTAGCTTAAACTACACAAAGGAGCTCTGAAATGCGTGTAAAATGAGGTGTAAAACATCATATAAATGACACGCATCAAAATTCCCCAAACCAAACCCTTGCTTGTCCCCAAGCAAGAACTAAACTCGATCTAATGACCTAATGGAACGAGTTCAATCTCAGAGCGAATTACAACATGTAAAGCCTAAACCATTTTAATGCAATAACCAACAATCAATTAGCAATTATGAATCATACAATCGAGTTATGAAGTCGTTAAAAACTGCTGAACCGTCAACTGTAGAGACTTATCAAATCGGACTCTCACGGGTCGCTCATATCACACACAAGCACAGGTGAATAATGTAAAGATAAAAGGAGTTCATTTTGTAGTGACACTCACCTAACTACGACCAATAAGAACATGCCTGCAATATAATATGAAAGTAATCTCTATGACCGTACATATGCATTCCAACCAACAAAAGACCATGACACATGCCGAGGTATATATATGGATATGTGAGGCAATGGGTAAGAAGAAGGAAAAACATTTATGGTAACATGGGAGCAAAAATCGCCATAAGATAAGGATTTTGAATTATGCGAATTGATTTCCTTCGGAACCCAGTCGATCGACTTGATGTAGTGGTCGATCGACTGAAGTAAACAGTACAAAACTCTTTTTTTCTTTTTTGAATCATTTTTTCTTTCTTTCTTTTTTCTTTTCTTTGAACTTCTTTCCTCCTTCATTCTTTTTATCCAACAAAATCTCAATAAGAGCAAATGCTACCAAAAATAGAGTAACAATCCCAAGAACATAGACTACTAGCTTGACAAGGGCAGGCTAAATGTAGGGTGTAGTAGTGGGACAAAAAGGCTGTTTTGGCAATGTGAAGCTTATTGGGCAAAACAAATAAAGGGAAACCTCTACCACATGTGTCAACAAACCACAAACCAAATGCATACAGGTATTAAGCAGATCAAGTTCATATTTATGCACATTGATATAACATGCCTCATAAGGAGTACTACTCACATTCCTAGATAAACCGGTCATGAATGTCACCAGTTATAGGCTCTAAACCTTAGAAAATATAAGTAGTTTGCCAAAAATCTAAGTCAAGTCTCAAGTTCAGCAAATAATTAACGAAAACTCGTAGATATGCACTTATACGATTCTACTAATAACATGTCAATTAGCACGGCTTAGGAAAAAACAGATGCAAATGCAATGTCATCATTGAAATACTACCGTTCCGACTCGATCTATATGCTAAAATAAACGTGCCTTTTTTTGAATTTTTATCGAATTTTTCATTTTTTTTTGATTTTTTTGTATTTTCTATATATATGAGAAATGAAAAAAAACAATGCAAAACAAAAATGTAAACGTGAATGCAAGCAAATAACATTCGACGCAAAACCCTTCCCCAAACCAAATCGCACAATGTCCCCATTGTGCAAAATCATGTAATGAAAGAAAAGAGAAACGGGAATTTGCGAGAAAATAAAGAAATATGACATGAAGTGGAAATCGGGAACTCACAAGACTGTAAGCGCAGCAAAAGGAAACCTCCCCAAACCAGAGAGAGCTAGGAGGTTTCAGTAGCTAGCAGTGTTACCAAAAAGTACCTGAAAGACAAACAAATATCACGCATAAAATCGAGAAAACAATAATGAAGTGGTAATTATGTGCACAATTGAGAAAATAGATGAAATAAATAAAATGACGGAAGATAAAGTGGAGTAGAAAACTCCCTCAATTCCGCAACTCGACCAAACACAGCAGGGGAGAGGTCGTGAAGCAGTCAAGAAGGTGCGGGGTGGTCGATCGACCATAGCGGAGAAGTCGATCGACCCGAGTGTACGAGAACAAGCTCCTGAATCTGGCTGTGCGGCGGTCGATCGACCATACAGTCGGTCGATCGACCGAAAAAATACTCTTGTAACCGATTTCTTCGTATTTGCTCAATAACTTGAGCTAATGAGGTCTAAAAACCTGCAAGTGCACAATAATACGCGCCCAAAATTGCGCAAAACCCAAAGTAAAGTATAAAGTACTTAAAAATCCTAAACAAAATAATTAAATGCGAAGTCTCGCGCACACAAAAGCAATAAAATAGTTTAAAAGCAATAAAATGAAGTTTTTGATAAAGCGCGTGATCAACTAGTAGTTGATTAAGAATGGCCACGGTATGGCCCACTTCGTCGGCTTCTGGCTACAAGAGGTAGCCTCAACGGTGCTCATCTTCTCAGCTGCACCTTTCTCAACTTCAGCATCCGTAGAGCTAGACGGATCAACAGCTTCGTCATCTCCCCAATCAATGACCTCTTCCGGATCATCAAAGTCCAAGTCAGACTTTCTCACTCTGGCTGGCTCATCTTCAAGCTCCTCATCAGTGTCATAGCTCAGGCATCCAAGATCGCCTCTTGAAACGACTTGCTCCTTCACAGCTGGAGCAACAGCCATCTCTCCCTTCCCCAAACCAGCTCCTGCAACATCTAAAACAACAGATTCTTCCTCCTTTTTGCTCCCAGTCTGGGGCGGAGGTGTTACAACAGGAATAGGAATAGAGACAGGCATATCAGGAAGCACAAAATAGGATTTCTTTTCAGAAACCGTATTACATGTGACAGGCCACATGGGGTCCTTCTTCCTAGCTGTATGGGCAAAGACAATGGAATGTTTGCCTACCTTAAAGGTCAAAGTACCCGAACCAACATCAATAACTGCACCAGCAGTGTGCAGAAATGGCCTACCTAGGATGATAGGTATGTGGGCATCCTCAGGCATATCTAGGACCACAAAGTCTACAGAGAAGAAAAACTTCCCTATTTGCACAAGAATGTCCTCCAAGACTCCTATAGGCTGGACCGCAGAGCGATCAGCCATCTGAACGGTCATGCTCGTAACTGTAAACATATTCAATTTTAACTTTCTAGCAAGACTCAAGGGCATGACGCTAATACTAGCTCCTAGGTCACATAATGCCTTCTCAATAGAGAAGGTACCTATATTACAAGTCACGGAAAAGCTATCTGGGTCCTCTAGCTTATGGGGTGCAGTGTGAGTAAAATAAGAACATGACTCTTTAGTGAGTGCAACAGTATGCACAGTTTCAAGTGTCCTCTTTTTAGACAGTAATTGCTTCATGAACTTCATGTAAGCGGGCACTTGATTCACTAATTCAAGGAAAGGTACTTGTACGTTTAAACTACGAACAACATTTTCAAATTTATTGAAAGATACCTGTTCCTTCGTCGGCACCAATCTCTCCGGGTAGGGGGCTGTAAGAAGTAACTTAGCCCTCTCCTCTAAATCTCGCATGCCGGCATTAGTGGACTTAGGCTGAAAGTCCATTACCTTCTCCTTATTGAAACTTGACCCCTCTTCAGACCGTCTCAAATATGAACCATTGATCGACATTGGGTCGTACTTCAGAACTGGGACTGACCCATCAGCACTCGGGTCTTGCCCCAATACTTTCGGAGTTGTCGTACCCCGAAACAAATGATCCCTCAAGTTATCGGGCATTGGAGGACGAAATTGTTCAATATCAGCAGCGCCCTCGGTCGATCGACCGGTTAGGTCAGTCGATCGACTGACTTGAACAGGACCAGAAGCTACTGTTTGTCGCACTTCAGTCGATCGACCGGGTATGAGTCGATCGACTGACATACCTGCTGATCATCTTTTTCTTTCCACTTTTCGTTCCAGCTTTCTTTTAACTCGGTTCCGCCTCATCTTTTGCAGCATCGTCCTCGACCATGACGGGCCCCTCAAGGGTAGACCCACTCCTCAAAGTGATGGCATTAAGGGTCTCTTTTTTATCTGCCTGAGTCGGTAAGTGTCCCGGAGCTCGAGTGGTATTCTTGCTAGCCAATTGAGCAATTTGGCTCTCTAGTAGTTTCATTCCGGCCTCTCTAGCTTGGGACTCTTTTTGCAACATATTCTTCAACTCAGCAAAGTCAGAATTTTGAGATTGTTGCTGCTGCGGCACATAGGGAGGTTTTTGATATGGTTGTTGCTTGTGAGGGGGCACATATGCTTCTTCTTCTTCTTCTTCTTTGTGGAGGTTGAGTCGGATTCAGGACATTCTGGCTACTCCACCTCAAGTTGGGATGGACATTCGGCTCATAGTATGTGTTTGTCTGCCTGTAATATTGAAAGGCAGCACAAGACTCGAAGGGACTAGGACAATTTTCTGAGACATGTCCCTCAGCTCCATATCTTCTACAGACGAAAGGACCGTCTGAAACAGCATTCACATGATACATCCCTCCTTTTGAAGCTCCTCCCAACTCGTATTTGTCAAACCTCACCGTGAGAGCCTCTAATGCGACTACGAAGGGGATTCGGCCTCCTCCTCGATTGCCTCTCTTCCCATATTCACTTTATGGGTGGCTAAGTCATCAATGATCTTCCACCCCTTAGTCTCTCTCATATTCTCAGCAAATCGGCCATTGGCTGCAGCATCCAAAATAGCCCTCTGTTCGTCATACAACCCGTTATAGAACTGATTGCAAAGACTCCATTTTTCGAACCCATGGTGCGGAATAGTTCGCACCAGCTTCTTGAAACGGACCCATGCTTCATGAAAGTTCTCATCAGGTCCCTTTTTAAAGCTCGTGATCTGAGCTCTAATGGCATTCGTCTTCGAGGCAGAGAAGTATTTCTTGTAGAATGCCAAGGCCAAAGAATTCCGATCGGTGATCCCATGAGCGGCTCGATCCGGATCTCTGTACCACTCCCTTGCAAACATCGCAGTGAGAATATAAACATGGTCTCCTTTATCGGTCACAGGTCGACCGGTCGGTGGGGGTATAGAGCGGCAATAATCGATAAATATCTCCATATGCTAGGCTGCATCTTCATTTGCAAAGACCGAATCGTTCCTCTCAACTAAGTTGATATAGGAAGGCTTCGGTTCGAATTTCCTATCGGCTCCGGGTAATTCGAACCCCTTGTATAGATTTGCAGGTTTGTCGGCTCGAATGACTTGCTATAGTTGCTTCTTCAGCCATGACTGGAATTTTCGGAGATGTGACTGTCTCAGCTGAAGAGGTAGAAGCAGGAGATGTAGGTGGGTCTTCTTCGAACAGTTCGTTCTCGTAGTAACTAGATAGAGTACTCAGCTCTTCCTCTGTCGGCAATATCCTAGATGATCATCTCAACTCGCGCAAGGTCTTCTCAAT
Organism: Silene latifolia; assembly: GCF_048544455.1. NCBI lineage: Eukaryota > Viridiplantae > Streptophyta > Magnoliopsida > Caryophyllales > Caryophyllaceae > Silene > Silene latifolia. The sequence continues at coordinate 129,970,491 of NC_133527.1, forward strand.
CTCAGGATTGAAAGGTACTAATTCACCACCCTGTGACCTGCGCATAAGAAGAAACTACAAAAAGAATATAAGAAAAGTTTAAGGAACGGATGTCCCTTAAACTAAGAAACAAACTAAAATAAAATAACTAAAAATTAGAACAATTGCCTCCCCGACAACGGCGCCAAAATTTGATACCCGTCGTGAGGTGTCAAAAATAAATTTATAATCTCCAACTACAACTATAGCTAGCGGCAGTAGGGTTGAACCACAGAGAGGCAGACGTAATTTCTAGTTGTTTAATTTCGGTCTAAGGTAACATAAATGTGGGGGGTTTTGAGATGATTTGATCTATAGCTAAGGCGATAAAAGACAATAAACTAAAAAGACGGATAAAAACAGATATTAAAGGGGTGCAAGGATGGTCGGTTCACTATAGTTTCGGTGGCAGCAAACTAAGCAGGTCTAAATCAAACACATGAGGCGGGAAAACAAGAGGTCCTCTCGGTCCACTCTCAACAAATAACATCTTTCGATCTCGCTACAAGTCCCTAATATCACTAATACTGACTCTCGTCCTGAAAAGTGACTTATAATCTAAACTTTACCTATCTTTCGATCTCAGCATAGTTTAGTCATTTTAATTGGTGATCTAACAACTTTCCCTATCTTTCGATCTAATGGGTCAGTCATATATTAAGCATTCAACTATTTGCATGCATTCGATTCGTCAAATACAACATTTAAATCAATTAAAACGAAGGTAAACCTCACGTGGTCAGTCGATCGACCAACACGCGATTAGGGCTCCCTAATTCTAGTGCCGCCTACACTATAATTCCCCTACATCCTAGCACAATTAATTTAGCTACTCATGATACTGAATAAAACAACAATAATCATAACGAAATAAACTATCGAATTCATACTTGAAATAATCAAATAACAAATAGCGATAAACGATAATTGGCTTTGGATACTAACTAGCAATTCTATATCTATGAACAATAAAAGGCAATGGAACTGAAATAAGAACAGAGGAAATACCGAAATTGCAGAGAAAAGGATCCAAAAACCGATTGCAAAGGAGTAACTTTATTGACGGAAAATAATCTAACTAATGAATGTTTAATTGTGTTAAGAACTGTATGCTAATAACTAGATGCCAAAACTGAATAACCTAGCTTACGTTATATAGAATACAACGTAGTTCTTATTCTCAAACCTAATGTACTATGGGCTTGCTATTTCTCGATCTTTTATTTCTCGTCTGAAGTAGCGGCTTGGTCGATCGACTGAGATGCAGTGTACAGTAGCTTCTGGATCCCGTGGGTTGATCGATCGACCGAAGGCAGTGGTCGATCGACTACTTTAACTGATACTTGACTTTTATAATCTCGTGGATTTGTCTTTTGGGCCTTGAAATGCGCACCAAGCTTGTTTCTTAAGTGAATTCTTCACGTCAAATACAATGCAGGATACTCGGGGACGGATTTAGCTCAATTTCCGTTGAATTCTTCACATTTCTGCAATAATGTACAAAAACACGAAAATAGACGGAAATAGGGGAAATGGTTGCTTAAACTACATAAATGAGTTCTGAAATGCGTGTAAAATGAGGTGTAAAACATCATATAAATGACACGCATCACCATCTCTGGTCCCAAAACCACTGCCTTAACACTATCGTCCCAACAAATCGGACTCCTACATCTCCTCCCATATAAAGCCTGAAATGGCGCCATGCCAATACTGGTGTGATAGCTGTTGTTGTAAGAAAACTCAATCATATCCAATCTCTGCTCCCAGCTACCACCAAAATCCATAACACAAGCTCGCAACATATCCTCTAGAGTCTTGATGGTCCCCTCAGTCTGGCCATCTGTCGCAGGATGAAATGCTATACTCGTCTTTAAGGTAGTTCCCAAAGACTCATGCAACTCTTTCCAAAACCGTAAGATGAATCTCGAATCTCTATCAGATACTATGTCCTTAGGCACCCCATTTAGTCGAACCACGTTTTTCCAATAAGCCACAGCTAACTGTGTCTTAGTCCATGTATCTTTCATTGGCACAAAATGAGCTGAGTTGGTTAGTCGATCCACTATAACCCATATCATGTTGTTACCTTGTTGACTCCTCGGTAAACCCACGATAAAATCCATAGAAATGGACTCCCACTTCCACTCAGGTACCTCAACAGACTGAATCTTACCTTGTGGTCGTCGCTGCTCCCCTTTCACTCTCTGACAAGTCAAACAACGAGCCACGAACTCAGCTGTTTCTTTCTTCATCCCAGGCCACCAGAAAGTCTTTTTCAAATCTTTGTATAGCCTGTCACCGCCTGGATGTACATAGTATGGTGTACAATGAGCCTCTGTCATGATCATCTTTTTCAACTCCTCATCATTAGGAACACACCACCTCCCATCAACTCTCACACTACCATCTGTATGAATAGAGAATATAGACACTGTCCCTTTCTCTACTCCAGCTCTCTACTCCTCAATCTTGGGATTCGACGCCTGTTTACTGTGAATGTCATCATAAAGGTCTGGCTCCACTGTCAAATCTCCTATAGCATCCCCTTTCTGTATCATATGTATGTCCAACTTCCCCACGTCATCTCTCAACCTCATCAAAGACATAGCTGTGCAAAGAGAATGCACACTCTTCCTGCTCAAAGCATCTGCAACCACATTAGCTTTCCCTTCATGGTATATAATATCCATGTCATAATCCCCAATCAGCTCCATCCACCTCCTCTGTCTCATGTTCAACTCCTTTTGAGTGAAGAAGTACTTGAGACTCTTGTGATCTGAAAACACCTTAAAGGTCGCCCCATAAAGATAGTGCCTCCAAATCATGAGAGCAAATACAACTGCACCCAACTCCAGATCATGTGTCGGATAGTTCTCCTCATAAGGCTTCAGCTGTCTAGAAGCATAAGTAATCACTTTCCCATTCTGCATCAACACACAACCCAACCCATTCTTTGAACCATCCGTATACACCTCGAAGTTCTCACTCCCTTCAGGCAATGCTAAGATTGGAGCTGTGGTCAAATGCTCTTTTAATGTTTGGAACGCCGTCTCACAACTTTAATCCCAGCGAAACCTGTTCTCTTTCCTCATCAAAGTTGTCATAGGTCTAGCTATCTTGGAGAAATCTTTCACGAACCGTCAATAATACCCTGCTAAACCCAAGAAACTCCTGATCTCAGCCACATTCTTTGGTGCTTCCCACTTGGTAACTGCTTCAATCTTTGCAGGATCCACATCTACCCCTTTCTTTGAAATCATATGCCCCAGAAAAGCAACCTCCTCTAACCAGAACTCACACTTGGACAACTTGGCATACAACTGATGTATCGCAAAGTTTGTAACACTATCCTCAAATGCTCCTCATGCTCCTCCTTAGTCTTAGAAAAGACTAAGATATCATCAATAAAGACCACAACAAACCGATCCAAGAACTAACTGAAGACCCGATTCATCAAATCCATATATACAGCAGGTGCATTAGATAACCTAAACGGCATCACCACATACTCATAATGACCATACCTCGACGTGAAAGCTGCCTTTGGTATGTCCTCCTCTCGAATCTTCACGTGATGGTAACCCGACCTCAAATCAATCTTAGAAAAGACTGCTGCACCGCTCAACTGGTCAAACAAATCATCTATCCTTGACAAAGGATACTTGTTCTTTACTGTTACTCTGTTCAGCTCCCTATAGTCGATGCACAACCTCAAGCTCCCATCTTTCTTCTTCACAAACAGAACTGGTGCTCCCCACGCTGATACACTAGGTCTAATGTATCCCATCTCAATCAAATCATCCAGCTGCTTCCTTAGCTCCTCCAACTCCTTAGGACCCATACGGTACGGTGCCTTAGAGATTGGCCCCGTCCCTAGTTTCAGCTCAACACTGAAATCTATCTCCCTCTTCGGTGGCAACCCCGAAATCTCCTCTGGAAAGACATCTGGAAACTCTCCCACTACTGGTATCTGCTCAACTGTCGGACTCTCCACTCCATCATCCATCACATGGCACAAGATCAACGGGCACCCCTTCCTCAGATAGGACTTCAAGGTCACTACTGCAATCAACTTAAATTTGGGTTTGACAACAAACCCACGATAAGTCACACTAATCCCCTTAGGACCTCTCAAAGAAACTCTCTTTTGATGGCAATCAATCTTAGCCTTGTACTTTCCCAACCAATCCATCCCGACTATTATCTCAAAACCATCTAAAGGGAACTCTAACAAGTCTACAGGTAGATCAACTTGCCCAACTATCATGGATACACCTCTATACAACCGCCCACAAGATATAGACTCACCCGAAGGTATAAAAACTTCTTCTCTTACAGACTCATACTCACTCAAACCCAACCTTTTAACATGACTCAATGATACAAATGACTGTGACGCTCCCGAATCAAACAAAACAAAGGTATAAACGCCATTAACAAGAAATGTATCGGTGATAACGTGAGCAGCATCCTCAGCTGCTTTCTTCTCCATCATAAACAGCTTGCCACTGGTCTTCTGCCCACCTCCCTGGATAGTACTAGTTGAGGTAGTCGGTTTAGCACCCGACCCCTGGTTGTTGTTGGTGTTTCTAGCCTGTTTCTGATAAGAATTACCGCCATTGCGATTAGCCCCACCGTTGTTGTTCTGACCTCCCCTGTTGTTACATGACCCAGGCGGCCTGTTACTAGCATAACTCTGTGTAGGACCCTGTGAGTGACTCCCCTGTGACGGTCTCTGGAAACCGCCACTCATCGCACTGGTGCACTCATGTCTCTTGTGGCCCACACCGCCACAGTTATAACAGGTCATACCCCAACTACCACCACCACTACCACGACCACGCCCGTATGAATCCCCAGCACTAAACCCTGAGCCCGATGAATATGCTCTCACCTGATTATGGTTACTCTTCTTGCAGCTGGACTGACCACCCCCTTCGCTCTCAGCTTTCCTCTTCTCAGCACCCCTCTCCTTGGTCATCTCAACCAACCTCTCAGCCCTCCCAGCTCGCTCATAGAACTTCTTCACATCTGTAACAACTCCCACCGGTAGCCTCTCCATAATCTTGGGGGTCAACCCTTTCTCAAACATCAAAGCTAAGTTCTCCTCACTCAGCCTCATGTCCTCAGCATACCTGGACTTCTCATTAAACTTGCGGTAGTAATCAGCTACCGTCATATCGGATGTCATCTTAAAATCATCAAACTCTTCCCTTAGCTTACTCCTCACATGTTCCGGCACAAACTCACGTCTCATCGCTTTCCTGAACTCATACCAAGGTATCTCAGGTAGCCCCTACTTCATATACATCTTCCTAGCACTCACCTTAACCTTATCCCACCACTCACTGGGCGCTTCCCTCAAGTAGAACGCAGATTGTTCCACTTTCATCTCCTCCGGGCAATGAACTAACTCAAGAATGTTCTCCATCTCTCTGTGCCAATTATCCAGCAGAATTGGCGCCCAGTCCCCTTATACTCCTTAGGGTTGAACCTAGCTATGTTAATGCTGATTTTGGAGTGATCAGCATCCTTATCCTTTCCCACTCTTTTGAAAGCTTCCGTAAGAGCATCTTGGTGCTCCAACATCTTCACTATGTCATCCACGGTCATACTCTCAGCTCTAGCATATAAGGCGGTTCTTTTCGGAGGCATCTTGTAACTATTTAAGAAAAGGTAGATATAAACACATATCCCACATCTCAAACAAGTATACAACCTGTATAAAACCCACTCGATCGAGCCCCTCAACCTAATCGATCGAGTTGATGTCACTCGATCGAGTTACACCCTCTAGTCGATCGAGTACCTCGACACCAGAACCTGACCAGAGAACTGCCAAAACACACTCGATCGAGTTGACTAGCCACTCGATCGAGCTGACCCCACTCGATCGAGTGCCCCTACCTACTCGATCGAGCGCCCAAAAACCTGCTTCTGCCTAGAAGACATAAAACTACCTACTCGATCGAGTCAGACCCACTCGATCGAGGCTCTCACCTACTCGATGGAGTGCCCCCCACTCGATCGAGTCATGCAGACTCGTATAACTACCCGCATGTTCATCTTTCTTTCCCAACTTTCTAGACAACTTTTATACTACCAACATAACGGAATAATAATACATATATATATATATATATATATATATATATATATATATATATATATATATATATATATATATATATATATATATATATATATATATATATATATATATATACACAAACTCTTTATATACTCAACAAAACAACTTCACTTCCATATTTCTAACATGCCACATTATAAAACAAACAACATGCCTTCATTCATCCAACATACAAATCACATAATCATCATCTTCATTCCATACCTCATATCCCCCACATTCATACATCCACCGATTCACCACATGTTATTATATAGACATACACACAAGAAGATAACACATACGATCCCGACACGCACTCCATGTGACCGGTTAAAAATCGTAGGGCGATTTCGCGATTTTAGGACGTCTCCCAAGCCTTTGCATTAGCTCCTACAACTTCTACCCCGGATTAATTTTAATTTGACTCCCTTCATTGGTTACAGGTTTCAGGATCGTCACTCTGATACCACTTTGTGACACCCCCATACTCCAAGTGGTTTACCAGGACCACTTAGGTATAAGAACGTCACCATCTCGGTTGCCCGAGGCAATGATAATCATAAGATAATGAAGAAACATAATTTAAAAGTAAAATACGGTTTAAAGTGATTACATGACAACTCCAAAATTGTTAAACTGAAATACAATGTACTCAAAACGGTCTATTGAATAAAACTATCAAAACTCTAAAACATCGTCTGACACAGCGGAAGACTCTTCTAACTGCCACGTGATGACTCACCCAGCTATCCCGAATGCATCCTATCAAACCTGCTCATTAACTGCTTACCATCCCCAAATGGATCACCGCAGTTTTTCAAAACAACCAACGGGGTCAGTACTAATTACACAACACAAACCACAAGGAAAGAAATGCCAAACAGCTCAATCAATCAAAACAATCCTCCAGTCTCCTTAACCAATCTCCACACGACTGACTACACACTAAAGTGTGTAGTCCTGCCAGAGTACCCATCGCAACAAGTACTCCACGCCGCCAATGGGGGACCGTAGCCGTACCCACCAAATACCCGCTCATCAACCACTGAGCGATAAACCCAAGTTTCCTTAATGTGCACATCCCCTCCTGTGGCGGGTTCCACAGAGGGCGAACCAAGCGCGTGAAGCCACTTTCGCAAGTGACTTCACTCAGCCAGGGACGCTCTCCGAATATCACAGACATTTATACAACAACAATCAACAATATAAACCAACAACCGTCACAATCACCAGCAATATAATTAATCAACAACCACAATACAACCACCACACACATCATGTAACTAATACTGAGTAGGGAAAAACCCTACCTAGAAAGAAACACGAAATCAGGCGATCTAAGCAGCTACTCAGAATCTTTCCTCAACAAAGCCTCCTCCTCCTATACATACATACATATTATAACTACCGTAACCACATAATCACAAAATCCCCAAAATCCCCAAATTAGGGTTTAACCAACATTAACCAAATGATATAAAAATGATATGTAGAACTTACCCACGACACAAGGACAAAGGTGTAAAGAATGATGAAAACCGACACTTCTAGCTCCGGGATTTGCTAATAATGCGAAGGGACAAGATAACGTAACTTGAAACTTCTCTTGACTGTGAATTAGGTTTTGTATAAGTGTTTAAAGAAAGATGACGGAACTTAATATATATTAATCTGCATTATTAACAAACCCATCGCAAATCACCCGTAAACCGACTTACTCGATCGAGTAAGGCACTTACTCGATCGAGCGCCCCTTACTCGATCGAGTGCCGCTTACTCGATCGAGTACCCAACTGATGGGTGATGTTGTTGGGTCTCTCTATCAAACACATTTATAATTCTCAACAAACAACTAGGTAGTGGTAAGTCGAGGTCGATCCATGGGACGGTGGTTACTCAAATTATTCAATCTAATTATGGTTGTGCTTGGGGTTGTCACAATTATAATCGGTTGATGATTTTAATCTAATAAAAGCAATAAACAAGAAACAAGAGGAAAGATGTAAACAAATGACTAAAAATGCTAGGATATCATGGGTTCATAAGGAAATCGTGGGAGTTGATCGTACAAACATGTTCCCAATTATAAGAAAGCAATTATTGTTGTAAAGGAACCGAGTTGGTGTATGTCTTACGGTTCTTAGGAAGAGTTGGGTCCCGGAGCCGAATCGATTAGATTGTACAACACCTACAAGTCGACTTACTTTCCCCCTAATCACTTATATGCATGGTCTAAAAAGACTCGAGTTGGTTTATATTTTACAAGTCAAGTTGAATAGATAAGAGATGGTTGTAAATGCAAGGATTCATAGGCTTAGTGATGCGTGTCATTTATATGATGTTTTACACCCTATTTTACACGCATATCAGAGCTCATTTATGTAGTTTAAGGCTACTATTTGCCCCATTTCGTCTACTTTCGTATTTTTATGTAATATTGCAGATTTATGCGGAAATGAGTAGATTTTGAGCCAAATCCGTCCCCGAGTATCTTGCACTGCATTTGACGTGAAGTATTTACTCAAGGAACGAGCTTGGTGCGCATTTCGAGGCCCGAAAGACAAATCCACGAGAAGTTAGAAGTCAAGTATCAGCTACTTCGATCGATCGACCGCTGCCTTCAGTCGATCGACCAACCCACGGGTTCCAGTAACTACTGTTCAGCATAGACCAGTCAATCGACCAGTCCCATCAGTCGATCGACCAAACCGATACTTCAGACGTGAATTAAAAGATCGAGGAACTTGAAGCCCATTGTATTTAGGTTTTGGAAATAAGAGCTACGTTATATTCTATATAATGTAAGCTAGGTTTGCAGAATAATCATCCAATTTTTATTCAAGTTTAGCATACAGTTCTTTAGGAAATAATTAAGGTTCGGAATATTGTTTTGCATTGGATTTTCGTTCATGCTATTAATCTTTCTGTTACAATTCCTCTGCAATTTCGGTATTCCCCTACTCTTATTTCAGTTCATCTTTATTGTGTTGATAGTAGAGGAATTGATAGTTAGTTTCCCGAAGCCATAATTATCGTTTTATGCTAATCTTTTATTCCGTTAATTCAAGCATGAAATCAGTAGTTTTAATTCTTAATATTATTGTTGTTTCCACTATAGTCATGAGTAGCTAATTTATTCGTGCTAGGATGTAGGGGATCTGTAGGATTAGGCGGCATTAGAATAGTGGCCTGAAATCGCATGTCAGTCGATCGACTGCCATACTTGGTCGATCGACTGACCACGTGAGGTGTTACCTTCGTTTTAATTGTTTTAATTTCTATATTTGACGAATCGAGTGCACGCGACTAGTTGAATGTTTAGGATTTGACCGACCCATGAGATCGAAAGATAGGGAAGGTTGATTGACCATCAATTAAAATGACTAAACTCTGCTGAGATCGGAAGATAGGTAAAGTTTAGGTTTTTAGTCACTTTTCAGGACGAAAGTCAGTATTAGTGATATTAGGGACTTGTAGCGAGATCGAAAGATGCTACTTGTTAAGAGTGGACCGAGAGGACCTCTTGTTTTCCCGCCTCATGTGTTTGATTTCGACCTACTTAGTATGCTGCCGTCGAAACTATAGTGAACCGACCATCCTAGTACCCCTTCTTTTATCTGTTTTATCCGTCTATTTAGTTTATTGCCTTTAGCTATAGACCAAATCAATTCAACCCCCACATTCGTTACCTTAGACTAGAATTAGACAATTATTAATTACATTCGCCTCCTTGTGGTTCGACCCTGTTACCACTAGCCTAGGTTAGTTTTGATAGGAAATATAAATTTTATTTTTGGTACTCACAACGACGGGTATCAAATTTTGGCGCCGTTGCTGGGGAAGGCAATTGTTCTAATTTTTAGTTGTTTTATTTTAGTCTGTTTCTTAGTTTAAGGGACATTCGTTCCTTAAACTATTCCCATATTCTTTTTGTAGTTTCCTCTTATGCGCAGGTCACAGGGTGGTGAATTAGTACCTTTCAATCCTGAGATTGAGAAGACCTTGCGTGAGTTGAGACGATCATCTAGGATATTGCCGATAGAGGAAGAGTTGAGTACTCTGTCTAGTTACTACGAGAACGAGCTATACGAGGGGGATCCACCTTCATCACCCATTTCCACTTCTTCAGCTGAGACAGTCACATCTCCAGAATTTCCAGTCATTGCTGAAAAAGCGAGTATAGGGAGTCACTCTGAGCCGACAGCTGCAAATCTATACAAGGGGTTCGAATTACCTGGAGCTGATAGGAAATTAGAACCGAAGCCTGCTTATATCAACTTGGTTGAGAGGAACCAATTCGGGGGAGCTGCAAATTAAGATGCAGTCAAGCATATGGAGATTTTTATTGATTATTGCTGCTCTATACCCCCGCCGACCGGTGTGACCCAGGACCAGATAAAGGAGACCATGTTTATATTCTCACTCCGCGATGCTGCAAGGGAGTGGTACAGAGATCTAGACCGAGCTGCTAATGGGATCACCGATTGGAATTCTTTGGCCTTGGCATTCTACAAGAAGTACTTGTCTGCCTCAAAGATGAATGCTATTAGAGCTCAAATCACGAGCTTTAAACAGGGGCCTGGTGAGAACTTTCATGAGGCATGGGTCCGTTTCAAGAAACTGGTGCGAACCATTCCGCACCATGGGTTTGAGAAGTGGAGCCTATGCAATCAGTTCTACAATGGGCTCTATGACGATCAGAGGGCTATCCTGGAAGCGACAGCTAATGGTTGATTCCAGGAGAATACGGGGGAGACTAAGGCGTGGAAGATAATTGATGACTTGGCCACCCACAAAGCTGAGTATGGGAATTTCCGAGGAAATCAAAGGAGAGCTGCTGAATCTCCTTCTGTAGCTACATTAGAAGCTCTCACGGCGAGATTTGACAAGTACGAGTTGGGAGGAGCTTCCAAAGGAGGGATTTACCATGTAAACGCTGTCTCTGGCGGTCCTTTCGTCTGTAAAAGATGTGGAGCTGAGGGACATATTTCGGACAATTGTCCTAGTCCCTTTGAGTCTTGTGCTGCCTTTCAACATTATAGGCAGACAAATACTTACTATGAGCCGAATGTCCACCCCAACTTAAGGTGGAGTAGCCAAAATGTTTTGAATCCGACTCAACCTCCACAGCAGCAGCAGCAGCAGAACTATGTGCCCCCTCATAAGCAACAACAGTTCCAAAAGCCTCTGTATGTCCCACAAAGAAATAAAGAAACAAACCCAAGGTTCTGATTTCAATGAGTTAAAGAATTTGTTGCTGAAAGAATCCCAGGCTAGAGAGGCCGGGATGAAGATGTTGGAGAGCCAAATTGGCCAATTGGCTAGCAAGAGCACAACTCGAGCTCCGGGACACTTACCGACTCAGACTAAGCAAAAAGAGACCCTTAATGCTATCACTTTGAGGAGTGGATCTACCCTTGAAGGGCCTACTATGATAGAGGATGCCCCTGAAAAAGATGAGGCGGAACCGAGTCAGAAGAAAGCTGGAACGAACAAAAACAAGAAAAAGACGATCAACAGGTATGTCAGTCAATCGACTGACATACCTTGGCCGATCGATCAAGTACGACAAACGGTAGCTGGTCTCAGTATAAGTCGGGCGATCGATCGACCAACCTGGTCGATCGACTGAGATTGCTGCTGAGGGTGATTCTTTTCATCCTCCAATGCCCAATAACTTGAGGGACCACTTGTTTCGAGGTACTACTGACCCAAAAATATTGAGGACAGACCCGACTGCTGATGGGTCCATTCCGGTTCCGAAGTACGACCCTTTATCGATTAATGGTTCACATTTGAGACGGTCTGAAGAAGGGTCGAGCTACAACAAGGAGAAGGTTGTGGACTTCCAGCCTAAGTCCACCGATGTCGGCATGAGAGATCTAGAGGAGAGGGCTAAGTTGCTACTTTCAGCCCCCTATCCGGAGAGATTGGTGCCGACAAAGGAACAGGTATCATTTAATAAGTTTGAAAAGGTTATTCGTAGTTTAAATGTGCAAGTTCCTTTCCTCGAATTAGTCAATCAAGTGCCTACTTACACAAAATTCATAAAGCAATTACTGTCTAAAAAGAAGTCACCTGAAACTGTGCACACTGTCGCACTCACTGAGGAGACATGCTCTTATTTGACCCATACTGCACCCCTTAAGTTGGAAGACCCGGGTAGTTTTTCTGTCCCATGTAATATTGGCACCTTTCCTATAGAGAAAGCCTTATGTGACTTAGGAGCCAATATTAGTGTAATGCCCTTAAGTCTTGCTAGGAAGCTCAAATTGACTAGGTTTGCAGTGACCAACATGACAGTATAGATGGCTGATCGCTCTGCGGTCCAGCCAATAGGAGTCTTAGAGGACATCCCCGTGCAAATAGGGAAGTTCTTCTTCCCTGTTGACTTCGTGGTACTAGATATGCCCGAAGATGCCCACATTCCCATTATTTTGGGTAGACCATTTCTGCACACTGCTGGTGCAGTTATTGATGTTTGTTCGGGAACTTTGACCTTTAAGGTAGGCAAGCATTCCATTGTCTTTGCCCATACAGCTAGGAAGAAAGACCCCATATGGCCTGTCACTTGCAATATGGTTTCTGAAAAGCAATCTTATTTTATACTTCGTGATATGCCTGTCTCTATTCCTACTCATGTTTTGACACCTCCGCCCCAGACTGGGAGCAAAGTGGAGGGAGATCCTACTGTTTTAGATATTGCAGGAGTTGGTTTGGGGAAGGAAGAGCCACATGTTGCTCCAGCTGTGAATGAGCCAATTGTTCAGAGAGGTGGTCTAGGATGCCTTAGTTATGGCACTAATGAGGAGCCCGAAGATGAGCCAGTCAAAGCAACGGAGTCTGATCTAGATTCCGACGAGTCAGAGGAGGTCATTAAGTGGGAAGATGTTCGACATGTTGAAACGTTGAGCTTATCGGATGATGAAGTTGAGAAGAGTGCCGCTGAGAAGATGAGCACTGTTGAGGCTACCTCTTGTAGCCAGAAGCCAGTCAAGTGGGCCATTCCATGGCCGTTCTTGATCAACTATTAGTTGATTGAGACTTCTTCAAAACATTTACATTTTATTTGTTTTTGAACCTTTTTATTTATTGCTTTTGTGTGAGCGAGACTTCGCAATTTATTTCGTTTTCTTAGGATTTTAAACACTTAGGATGGTTACTTTGGGTTTTGCGCAATTTTGGGCGCGTATTATTGTGCATTTGCAGGTTTTTAGACCTTATTAGCTCATGCTCTCAAGCTAATTGAGAAATCAAAAAGTTACTGCAGTATTTCCAGTCGATCGACTGACCCTTATGGTCGATCGACTGAGTTGCACAGTTCCAGGAGCTTCTGTTCCTGTTCACCTGGTCGATCGACTGGCTGAGATGGTCGATCGACCGTTGCCTGCTGTTGTACCTATTAACGACCTTTCCCCTGCTGTGTTTGGTCGTTTTGCGGAATTGAGGGAGTCTTTCCTTCTCTTTATTTTCCGACATAATTCTGTTTTCTTCAATTTCTTCATCTTATGCACATTATACCGCTTCAAAAAATTGTTTTCTCGTCTTATGCGTGGTTCTTTTGTCTTTTCAGGTACTTTTTGGTAGCACTGCTAGCTACTGAAACCTCCTAGCTAACGCTGGTTTGGGGAGGTTCCCTTTTGCTGCGCTTAAAGTCTTGTGAGTTCCCGAGTTCCACTTCATGTCTTGTTTACTTAATTTTCTCGCAAATTCCCGTTTCTCTTTTCTTTCATTACATGATTTTGCACAATGGGGACATTGTGCGATTTGGTTTGGGGAAGGGTTTTGCGTCGCATATCATTTGCTTGCATTCACGTTTACATTTCAGTTTGCATTTGTTTGTTTCGTTTCTCATATAAAAAAAAAACTGAAAAATTTCAAAAATTTCAAAAAAAATGCACGTTTATTTTAGCATATAGGTTGAGTCGGAACGGTAGTATTTCAATGATGACATTGCATTTGCATCTGTTTTTGCCTAAGCCTTGCTGATTAACATGTTATTAGTAGAATCATAAATGCATATCTACGAGTTTTCGTTAACTTATTTGCTGGACCTTAGACTTGACTTTGATTTTGGGCAAACTACTTATATTTTCTGAGTTATTAGAGCCTATAACTGGTGACATCTATGACCAGTTTATCTAGGATGTGAGTAGTTACTCCTTATGAGACATGTTTCATAAATGTGCATAAATATGAACTTAATCTGCTTAATACCTTTATGCATTCGGTTTGTGGTTAGTTGACACATGTGGTAGAGGTCCCCTTTTCTCATTTTACCCATAAGCTCCACACTGCCAAAAACGGCCTTTTTGTCCCATTACTACATCCTACATTTAGCCTGCCCTTGTCAAGCTAGTAGTTTATGTTTTGGGATTGTTACTACGTTTTTGGTGGCAAATGCTTTTCTGAGATGATGATTGGGAAGATGAAAGGAAGGAAAGAAAGAAATAGAAAAGAAAAAAAAAGAAGAGAAAAATGATTCGAAAAAGAAAAAAGAGGGAGTGCTGTACTGTATAGGCAGTCGATCGACTGGCATCATCGGTCGATCGATTGGGACCCGAGAAGAGAAAGAGAAAAAAAATCATTTCGCACGATTCAATTCTTTATCAAATGGCGATTTTTGCTCCCATGTTTCATTTATATATTATGGGGAGTTGATTTATTACGGAGATTGTGAGTTTTGTGCTTGTTATAGCACCGGTCAATTGAAGTTTGAGCAAGAAGTGGATATTGTTATATGGCTTTGTTTCGGTACTAGCTTGATCACCTGTACCCCCACGTTTCCATAAATGTTTTGCCTCTTTCTGCCCATTACCTCATATATCCTATATATACCTCGGCATGTGTCATGGTCATTTGTTCGGTTGGAATGCATATGTACGGTTGTAGAGATTACTTTCATATTATATTGCAGGCATGTTCTTATAGGTCGTAGTTAGGTGAGAGTCACTACAATATTACTTATTTTCCATCTCATACATTATTCACCTTATGCTTATTTGAGTGATTTGAGCGGCCCGTGAGAGTCCAATTTGATAAGTCTCTATAGTCAATGGTTCAGCAGTTTTTAACGACTCTATAACTCGTTTGCATGATTCACATTTCTAATTGATTGTTGGTTGTGCATTAAATCGGTTTAGGCTATTCAATTGCATTTCGCTCTGAGATTGAACTCGTTCCTTTAGATCGAGTCTAGTTCTTGCTTGGGGACAAGCAAGGGTTTGGTTTGGGGAAGTTTGATGCGTGTCATTTATATGATGTTTTACACCCTATTTTACACGCATTTCAGAGCTCATTTATGTAGTTTAAGGCTACTATTTGCCCCATTTCGTCTACTTTCGCATTTTTATGTAATATTGCAGATTTATGCGGAAATGAGTAGATTTTGAGCCAAATCCGTCCCCGAGTATCTTGCACTGCATTTGACGTGAAGTATTTACTCAAGGAACGAGCTTGGTGCGCATTCCGAGGCCCGAAAGACAAATCCACGAGAAGTTAGAAGTCAAGTATCAGCTACTTCGGTCGATCGACCGCTGCCTTCGGTCGATCGACCAACCCACGGGTTCCAGTAACTACTGTTCAGCATAGACCAGTCGATCGACCAGTCCCATCAGTCGATCGACCAAACCGATACTTCAGACGTGAATTAAAAGATCGAGGAACTTGAAGCCCATTGTATTTAGGTTTTGGAAATAAGAGCTACGTTATATTCTATATAACGTAAGCTAGGTTTGCTGAATAATCATCCAATTTTTATTCAAGTTTAGCATACAGTTCTTTAGGAAATAATTAGGGTTCGGAATATTGTTTCGCATTGGATTTTCGTTCATGCTATTAATCTTTCTGTTACAATTCCTCTTCAATTTCGGTATTCCCCTACTCTTATTTCAGTTCATCTTTATTGTGTTGATAGTATAGGAATTGATAGTTAGTTTCCCGAAGCCATAATTATCGTTTTATGCTAATCTTTTATTCCGTTAATTCAAGCATGAAATCAGTAGTTTTAATTCTTAATATTATTGTTGTTTCCACTATAGTCATGAGTAGCTAATTTATTCGTGCTAGGATGTAGGGGATCTGTAGGATTAGGCGGCATTAGAATAGTGGCTTGAAATCGCATGTCAGTCGATCGACTGCCATACTTGGTCGATCAACTGACCACGTGAGGTGTTACCTTCCTTTTAATTGTTTTAATTTCTATATTTGACGAATCGAGTGCACGCGACTAGTTGAATGTTTAGGATTTGACCGACCCATTAGATCGAAAGATAGGGAAGGTTGATTGACCATCAATTAAAATGACTAAACTCTGCTGAGATCGGAAGATAGGTAAAGTTTAGGTTTTTAGTCACTTTTCAGGACGAAAGTCAGTATTAGTGATATTAGGGACTTGTAGCGAGATCGAAAGATGCTACTTGTTAAGAGTGGACCGAGAGGACCTCTTGTTTTCCCGCCTCATGTGTTTGATTTCGACCTACTTAGTATGCTTCCGCCGAAACTATAGTGAACCAACCATCCTAGTACCCCTTGTTTTATCTGTTTTATCCGTCTATCTAGTTTATTGCCTTTAGCTATAGACCAAATCAATTCAACCCCCACATTCGTTACCTTAGACTAGAATTAGACAATTATTAATTACATTCGCCTCCTTGTGGTTCGACCATGTTACCACTAGCCTAGGTTAGTTTTGATAGGAAATATAAATTTTATTTTTGGTACTCACAACGACGGGTATCACTTAGCATTTCATCAAACATAACATGTGCATAGGTTGACATCACAACAAGCAAGCAAATTAATTGTGTGAACATATTAGATTAAGCATGAATCAATCCCCATGTTGGTTTCCCTAATTACCCATTAATCCTAGCTAAGAGACTACTCACTCATTATCAAGTTTAGCATGCTAACAAGGTTGTCAATCATATTAACAAGGCAAAACATGATGAACAAGTAAGAAAGATTAACAATAATTAAAAAGGGATTAAGAGAATTATACCTAATGATGATTCCAAAATAATAATGCAAAGAATAAAAGAAGTACTTGATGATTGATGGAAGGTTGTCGATATCCCAATAAACCCAATGATCTTCTAATTACCCAATAATAAACTTGAACAATAATTAAAGGAAAGATTAATGTGTGATTTGTGGAAAGATTAAAGAGTAATCTATTCTAATCTACTCGTAATGAAAGCTTAACCTAATCTAAAGAAGGATTGATTTAATCTAATGAAAACTTGATGATTTGATTATTACAATTGGGGTATATATAATAGTACATCATTAGGTTAAGTAAGGGTAAATTAGTAAATAACAATGCTAATTGTTGAGTAGGGAATCGCTCCTCTCAAGAAAAGACGCGGGTCTCCTTTTAGCTAGTCTTTCAAAAATATGCGCGGATCGTGGATCACGTAGCAAGGAAAAGCTTCCTGTCCAACAATACACTCGTCTCGTGCCCGAGCGGGTTGATCAGTATCCTGCTCCAGATAAGCTTGACCCGCGCGGGTTGAGCTGCTATTCTCTTTCTTCTTGCTTTTAAGCCTAAGATGCCTCTATACTCTTTATTTCTTCTTCCTTGGTCATCATTCTTACCTCCTCTTCATACTTGGTCCATCAAATATCGTCAACAAGCTTCCAAATATGCACGAAAGACGGGAATTTCCGTCTTATTATCTTCCTCCCTACAAAACATACGAAGTGCACTAGGAAAGCAAAATAGAAAGCTTTTGACGGATAAAATGGCTATGGAATGTTATAATAGTATGAAAAATAGGCTCAATTAGGGGACTATATGTGCACAAATAATGTTCACATCAAATATCCCCAAACCGAACCTTTACTCCTCCCGAGTAAAGAGGTGACAAAACTAGGACCCTTATTTAAACTATCTTACTAATATAGCCGACATGGGACAATTAGCGGGTCTCACTCCGCCCCTTCAACTCACAATAAGGCAACCATGACGTAGGATGCCTTCTTGCAAGGCAAGGTGGGTCTTGCCAAAATGGCGACACATCCAAGCATTAAAGCACACAAGATCAAGTAATGGATGCATCTACAAAAGAATAGCCACTTTCCTCATCTAAGTGGCAGAAATTATCTAAAGGGGAAGCAATTCAAGGGTACACACTCCTTCATAGATATAGTTTCTTCAAATTACTAAGCCTGGAAGGATACCAATAAATCACCTCCAAGTTGTGTCAAGCTAGGGTACCTTTGTCCTCAATTGTTAAATGCTTTTGTCAAGAATAGACTCCCTATGGTGTTAGAAACACTGGAGGATCGCGAAATTCCCCTTCTTGCCTAGACAAGAAGAAGGGTCGTCCCCTCTCTACCATGCACAAAAGTGGATACGATGGAAAAGGGATCAATATATTTTGAGTTTCATGTGGGAGTTTGCTTTTGTTGTTCTTTTTCCCCCCAATTTCTTGTGGCATTTGACATTTTGAGAATATTTTCTTTGCGATTTGTTTTGATGTTTGGCATTTCAATACTTGACAACTTTCAACTTTTTGCATTTTATTTTGAACATTTCAAAGTCACCCCAATTTGTAACGAGGGTGCCTTATATTTGAAGCGTAGGAGTTTTCATTTTTTTGTTACTCCTCTTTTCGTTTGATGTAATTGCAAACTTTTTATTTTATTTTCTTTTCATTTCTTGAACTCAAATTTTTGAACAATTTTTGTGCCCATTCCCTTTTGGTGACAAAATGTATGGTAGAACATGGATGAATGATGGTTGCATGGTTTCAAGGGTCACCTTGGAATAAACGGTAGCCAATGAGTTATCACACCACAAGGTACTCTTGACTAGGCCTTAATCCATGGGTCAAAGGATACTAGCATGACACATCCTAGGGTGTTTTACAAGTATTCTAACAAGAAAAGTCTTAAGAAGAAAAAGCAACTACTAGGGCCTATATACACTTGTCAAGCTTCCCAAATAGATGGTTTCACAAAATTTTTCTAACATGCAAACTACATGCCATGATGCAACTAACATATATACATCCTAATGCATATGTTTCTACCAGCTAATATGCCAAATAATCTAAATTCAAGTCCTAAATTCACATTGTTTCATACCGCATCAATCAAAATAAAGCCACATAGTCATTAACATAAAGAGGAAAAAGGAGATTGGAAAGATCATACCATGTGGTCTTCAATATCCTCATGTCTCGGATGTGGCGTAGTCAATCAATGTGAACAAGGATGAACAAACACAATATATATAAAACAATATATACAAGACCATACTAAAAAGGAAATGAACTTGTTTTTGGATTTTTAAATTTTTTTTAAATTTTTATGGGTTTTGTTTTTATGAAATTAAAAGACATGTTTTTGTATTTTTCAAAAAATTTCAATTTTTAAGCTTTTTTGGAATATAAATTCCCATCCCCACTTTATTTTGGACATTGTCCTCAATGTACATATAGGAGTAGGAATAAAAAGGAAATACATTTTTTTGGATTTTTAATTTTTTTTTTTTTTGAAATGAAGTACAAATGCAATGATATGATATGAATGAATGCATGCTCTAACTAAATGCAATTCTATATGACATATATAACAAATGAATGCAATCTTCATTACACTAAATAATGCATGATTTAAACTATGGTCACTTATGATCAAACCTCCCCAAACCGATTTAAACACTATTTCTAGTGTAGAAAGAAATAGGTTTGGCCATTAGTGACTATGCATGAATTTTAATCTATATGCACCTATCTACATGAATCATGTGAGATATAATACAATGCAAACTAATCTAATCATGTGAGATATATTACAATGCAAACTATAATATATGAACTAACTAATGTAAATGCAATATGAAATATAATACAAATGCAAGCCTAAACTATATGATATATGTATGTCGCTTCATGGTTTAACCTCCCCAAACCGATTTTAAATATTATTGCTAATGTAGAAAGAAAGGGGTTTAATCATTAGGCAACTACATAAATGCAACTATAAATGAGAGATAGGGAAAGAAAAGGGTTCTTACAATCATTGTAGGAGATAAAGATGGTAGGTGAGATTTGAGTGTAGAGTAAACGTTATGGCTGAAACAAAGGCATTACACGGGCTATAGGCTGAACACGGGTGGGGTAGGATTAATTTGCCCGTGATACTGAGCATTTTCTGCATTCTGAGGGTGGACCCTCTCGGGATAGATATGACCCGCTCGGGTTGTGAGTGAACCCGCTCCAGATGAACTCAACCCGCTCGGGTTAACAGTGAGGACGAGCGTTTTTCTTAAAATCTGCGCGGATTCTTTGTCATAGAACTTTTCTTCTTTTCTTGTCCTTCAACCCGCTCGGATTTGTCTCGGGATGCGCATATTTTTTAAAATTTTGACCCAACACCTTTCTCATAATAACAAACTTACTCACAAGCCCAAATTCTCCATTTTCTTCATTTCTTTACATTTTTCATCTTCTCATTTTTATTAATTTCGTTCAAAAACTCAATTAAAATATGAGATCCCTCCCTTTCATCTCTCATGCAATTAAATGAATGCAAAACTACACTAAATGCATATATACAAATTAATGGTTATTAAGGAACTCCATCAAACCAAAAATTATCAATAAACAATTTCATGGAAGATTATAACTAGCACTCAAAGCACGTAGAAGTCGGTCAAATTCTTGGGAGTGAGAAATAAATAGGCATGGATAACAACACAAGATTATGGAATGAAATAATGCCCAAGTAAGAGACCAAACAAGCATGTGAAGAATGTTATGACAAAAATCATAAGAGAAATAATGGATGGAAGGAACATGAAATGGGTAGTTGGTTGGCAATTCACTCAACTCATCCTCCAAATAGTCAAAATCACCACATTCAATGCAAGTACTCTCATTATCATCTAAGGTGATTTTAAGGGTGTCTATTTGGGTTTCCCAAATGTCCTCATCATATTCCTCATCCCAACGAGGACCATTATCAAAGGGGTTGTCATAACAAGGCTCACCAAGTTCAACACAATTGTCTCCCTCAAATATGTCATCCTCAAAGGGTGAGTTTTCACTCAAGCTCTCATCCATCTCACTCTCACTTTGCCCATTATCATCAAATTCCATGGAAGTTGGGTTCATTGATACACAAGAAGAGTAAGGTGACGACATCCAAGCATTGGTTTCAAAATCAAGAATGTACTCATCCTCATCATCACTCTCTTCATCTATCACTCTATCTTCCCAAGGTGGGTTAATTTTGTGGGCATAGTAGGTTGGCTCAAGGTTATAGGAAGGTTTCTCATCCTCACAAATCTCATTTTCATCATAGTTTTCGTCAATGAATTTTTGAAATGTGGTTTTTATCGCTTCTATACATTCCTTGGCACTTTCAAATATGTCATGTAAAGTTTGCCTAAGACAATGAATGGTCATGAACTCAACAAATTCCCAAAATTCCTCACAACTCATCTCACATATCCTATCACCACTCAAGTGAAATGCCAAGTTGCGGGTCTCAAAGTTCATGCCATTATAAACAACACAACATGCTTCATAATTTGAAAGAGTAAACCATGATGCCAAGCATGAGTCATATAATCTTCAAATCTTGCAATGTATTTATCAAAAGACGCATTTTCATGTTGCCAAAAAGTGAATGTAGACATGTTGAGCATGTGAAATAGAACAAGTACAATAAAACTCAAGAAAAAGAAGCACAACTAAAACTAGACAAAAGAATAATTCAAATACACAACACCGTCCCCGGCAATGGCGCCATTTTGATGGGTGATGTCGTCGGGTCTCCCAATCAAAAAAATTTATAATTCTCAACAAACAACTTGTTAGTGGTAAGTCGAGGTCAATCCATGGGACGGTGGTTACTCAAATTATTCAATCTAATTATGGTTGTGCTTAGGGTTGTCACAATTATAATGGGTTGATGATTTAAATCTAATAAAAGCAATAAACAAGCAATAAGAGGAAAGATGTAAACAAATGACTAAATATGCTAGGATATCATGGGTTCATAAGGAAATCGTGGGAGTTGATCATACAAACATGTTCTCAATTATAAGAAAGCAATTATTGTTGTAAAGGAGCCGAGTTGGTGTATGTGTTACGGTTCTTAGGAAGAGTTGGGTCCCGGAGCCGAATCGATTAGATTGTACAACACCTACAAGTCGACTTACTTTCCCCCTAATCACTTATATGCATGGTCTAACAAGACTCAAGTTGGTTTATATCTTACAAGTCAAGTTGAATAGATAAGAGATGGTTGTAAATGCAAGGATTCATAGGCTTAGCATTTCATCAAACATAACATGTGCATAGGTTGACATCACAACAAGCAAGCAAATGAATTATGTGAACATATTAGATTAAGCATGAATCAATCCCCATGTTGGTTTCCCTAATTACCCATTAATCCTAGCTAAGAGACTACTCACTCATTATCAATTTTAGCATGCTAACAAGGTTGTCAATCATATTAACAAGGCAAAACATGATGAACAAGTAAGAAAGATTAACAATAATTAAAACGGGATTAAGAGAATTATACGTAATGATGATTCCAAAATAATAATGCAAAGAATAAAAGAAGTACTAGATGATTGATGGATGGTTGTCAATCTCCCAATAAACCCAAATGATCTTCTAATTACCCAATAATAAACTTGAACAATAATTAAAGGAAAGATTAATCTGTGATTTGTGGAAAGATTAAAGAGTAACTATTCTAATCTACTCCTAATGGAAGCCTAACCTAATCTAAAGAAGGATTGATTTAATCTAATGAAAACTTGATGATTTGATTATTACAAATGGGGTATATATAGTAGTATATCATCAGCTTAAGCAAGGGTAAATTAGTAAATAACAATGCTAATTTTTGAGTAGGGAATCGCTCCTCTCAAAAAAACATGCGGGTCTCGTTTTAGCTAGTCTTTCAAAAATATGCGCGGATCGTGGATCGCGTAGCAAGGAAAAGCTTCCTGTCCAACAATACGCTCGTCCCGTGCTGAAAATGAGCGTCCTGGGCCTCAACTCGAGCGGGATGAATTTGACCCGAGCTGGTTGATCAGTATCCTGCTCCAGATAAGCTTGACCCGCACGGGTTTAGCTGCTATTCCCTTTCTTCTTGCTTTTAAGCCTAAGATGCCTCTATATACTCTTTATTTCTTCTTCCTTGGTCATCATTCTTGCCTCCTCTTCATACTTGGTCCATAAAATATCGTCAACAAGCTTCCAAATATGCACGAAAGACGGGAATTTCTGCCCTATTATCTTCCTTCCTACAAAACATACGAAATGCACTAAGAAAGCAAAATAGAATGCTTTTGATGGATAAAATGGCTATGGAATGTTATAATAGTATGCAAAATAGGCTCAATTAGGGGACTAAATGTGCGCAAATAATGTTCACATCACCAACTTACTCGATCGAGTACCCTACATGCAGACTAGTATTTTGCGTAAAACCAAACTTACTCGACAGAGTAAGCCCCACTCGATAGAGTACCCTAAGACTCATAAAACCGTAGTATTACACTAGTCGATCAAATAATCAACCTAGAGGCTGAAATCATAAGCTTGAGAGAGCTTCATATCGTCATTGGAATATGGGCAGATGACGATGAATATGTTTACCTTAAACATCCTCTAGTCCAGGCTAGTGAAGATCAAGATGTAGACCACCTTACTCGCTCGGGACGTCCATACCAAAATGTCACTCAAGGACAAACGAGTGGTCCAGCTACTAACACCAATGTCGCACGCCAAATGACGGCGAAGATACATCTGCTGACCATCTATTAAAGCAACTTCAAAAGACAAAGGCTGATCTTTCAGTCTGGAAACTAGTGGCAAGTTCATTTCCTCATCGCCAGGCTTTACGACAAGCATTCTATTTGAAGAGGATCGATTCGTCAAGGCAGCGCAGGATGAGATCATTACCATGATACTTCAAGATGACCATTTTAACCCTACAACACTGATCACTGACACCAGCTCAAATCAGCAGAAAGGATGGAGAAAGTCGATCAAGTGGACCAACAATCAAGGAAAACTCTTCAAAGTCACTACTGGAGAAGGAGAGATGTTCAAAGGAGAACCCGAAGACAATGAATTTGAGTCAGAGTCAGAATCAAAGTCGGAATCAGAGTCTGAGTCTAGAGAAGTCACTAGAGAGTCTCCTCCTGTCGTCACTCCCCACCCTTTTATTCCTCCTTGCATAGCGTCACCTAGTAACAATAACTTAGGGAATGTCCCAGCAACTGTCCCTTTACCGCCACTGACTACTGCGGAGATGGCTTCTTTGTGTCAGCTGTTTTTAAACTTTAATATGAATAAATCTAACTCTGCTTACTCCTTGTGTTATTTTGAATGTAATTCTGTTTACGATGATAATGAGGATGATCCTGACCTAGACTCAATCTAATTACCTCCCTATATAATTAAAGAAATACTAGAAGAGGGGGAAGGGGCACGAGTTATAGAAAACACCGAACCTATCAATGTAGGAACAGAGTTAGAACCCCAAGAACTTAGGATAGGGACGACCCTAAACCCAACTAAAAGGGCCAGTTTCATCGACATCCTACACGAGTTCAAAGACGTCTTCGCTTGGCCTTACAAGGACATGCCAGGGATCGACATGGATATTGCAGAACATCGCATTCCTTTCAAGCCAGGTTTCAAACCTGTAAAGCAGAAGCTTCGTCGGATGAGGACAGAAGAAGCTCTAAAGATTAAAGAAGAAGTCGATAACCAATTCAAAGCCGAATTCATCAAAGTTTCTGTGTATTCAGACTGGGTGGATAATATAGTCCCCGTAACCAAAAAGGTTGGGCGAATCCGGGTTTGTGTTGATTTCAGAGACTTGAACAAAGCAAGTCCTAACGACGACTTCCCTCTACCACACATCGATATATTGGTCAATAATACAGCAGCTCATGCGTTGTTATCCTTCACGGACAGGTATGCAGGATATAACCAATTCAAAATGGCCAGAGAAGATATGCGCAAGACAGCCTTCGTCACTCAGTGGGGCACATACTTCTATACTGTTATGCCATTCGGCGTAGTCAATGCTGGGGCTACATACCAACATACTGCGACTACTTTGCTGCATGATATGATGTATAAAGACGTGGAGGTATACGTGGATGATATGATTGTCAAATCCAAGGACAGAGACGTGGGGGCTATGCTCACATAGACTGTTGGGAAAGAATAAAGAGCTATCTACTACCTTAGTAAGAAGTTTTTGGAGTAAGAGAGTAAGTATACACCTCTTGAGAAGAAATCCCTCGCTCTTGTGTGGGCAACAAAGAAAC
Organism: Silene latifolia; assembly: GCF_048544455.1. Classification (NCBI taxonomy): domain Eukaryota; kingdom Viridiplantae; phylum Streptophyta; class Magnoliopsida; order Caryophyllales; family Caryophyllaceae; genus Silene; species Silene latifolia. The sequence continues at coordinate 129,995,969 of NC_133527.1, forward strand.
TACGCCATTACATGCTTAGCTACTCAGTCAAAGTGTATTCTAAAATGGAACCCGTCAAATACCTCTTTAAAAAACCTATCCTCAATGGACGCTTGGCAAGATGGACCTTAATGCTCTTAGAGTTCGATCTCAAGTACGTACGTTTGAAAGTCATAAAGGGACCTTAATAGACATGTGGCCGTTTCCAGATGAGGATATTTTACAAATTAGTATGGATTCTTGGGATCTTTACTTTGTTGGAGCTTGTGTCCTCCACAGTTAGTGTGATAACATATATAAATCTCTTATAGGTTCACAAGGGTATACTTAGTATTTTATCAGTTGATTAACGTTTACTTAATAACGGTTGACTTGCTAGAAGTTTGACGTTATTATCATACTGATGGCGGTGATCAACTGGTCCCTCAAAGTCACACCTAAAGGATTTGTTTGAGAGATGTGATTATATGAAAATATAATCACATTGATGCCTTATATGACTAAAAGGTTAGTCCAAGTATTTATCTAAACAGTTAGTCAATGTGATGATGAGACGACTATTTAATAGAATTAAATAATATTAGTTGAGACGAATTAACTGTTTATTCGTAAATTGAATATAAACTGTTATATTTAATTAATGTATATAATGTTAGCTTAAACGAATTAAGATGTTAATTCGTAATTAAACGTAAACGGTTATATTTAATAAGCAAATTATAAATATGCGATATTTATAGTAATGTATATATTATACGAAATTGTCATAATAAATTATTACAGTCCGGTATTAATAAATTGACTACAAGCTGTTGTGTGTGGACTTATTAAATACGTGATGAAATAAATGACAATTGATAAGATCTACACATTTTATACATTACAAAACCAACCGAAAATAAGGAGATTTTTCTCCTTATTTGGGAATTCGGTTTTGAGGAAAGAAAAAGAGAAAAAATATCTTCCCTATTCCTCCTCCTAATTTCGGTTACATTAGGTGGGAGAGGGAATAATTTTTACTCTCTTCTTTTGACCTATATCTCACATCACACAAAAAAACATAAAAATTAGAATTTAGGGTTTATCTTTTCTAGCAAAGAAAAGGGCATTTCTCATAGCATTTTGGGTGCAACAATTAGGAGAATATCGATTTCGATATTGTTCTTAAGCCAAATTGCTAGGACCAAAGGTTAATTCTAAATCTCTATTCTTTTGTTTATGCAATTCGTTTATGACTAGCAATTTCATATATTATAATTCGTTATAATCCGAATTTTTCTTGATGAAGTATACCGATATTTCCTACAAGTGGTATCAGAGCATAGGCCACGAAATTATTTTATAGGGTTATTTTATGGGAATAATCCAACCTATGCTTCTCCTTCTTATATTAATCCAGCCTATGTTTTAACCCATATTAATCTCACCTATACATCCATTTTTCTCACAATGTACCAAGTAACCGACCACTTGTTTATCAGGTCATACCTTAAAAACCCTTTATTTATTTGAAGTAAACAATAATTATTACTACCTCTTTTCCTCTCTAATCAATTTCAAAACCTTTTAATTAACCCCTAAATGCAAAACCATCGCATTACATTAGTTAGACCAAACAACAATCAGACCCCAAATTACCAAATTACATGAAAGATCTCAATTAATCAATGGTGGTCCTCATCACGGTGGTTGTAAATTTTGGTCTGCTTTTACAAGCTGATCATGGTGGTTAACGGACCAAGGAGGCACGTCTGGGGTCGAGCCGTGGGTTGGTGTTGGTGACGATTGAAATGGGTGAAGTTATTTCAAACTCGGCACTGAGGCCGGGTGCTTGCGAGGTGCACACTGGTGGTTATCGGAGAGTGAGCAAAGCACCGTGGTGGGACTGGTGGCGGTCAAAGTTCTAATCCGGGAGAGTGAGCAAAGTAGCAGGTGCTCGGTTTGAAGACGGAACTCCAGGCGCGGGATGAGCAAGTTCTAATCCGGGCATGGAGCAGCTCGAGTTAGTGATGCTTCGGACCGGGTTTCGATTCCGAGATGAAGAGCTTGATTGAGGTCTGAACTGAACTCGCCTACGGTGGTTGAAGTAGCTGTTGACGGAGCGTAGGACAGTGGTGGTTCGAATCGTGCGAGGGAAAGTAGAGCACGGTGGCTAGGACTTCTGGGCATTTTTTGATTTTTTGAATAAATGAAGGAAGAATTGAGGAAGAAGAAGATGAGGAAAGTTAGTCAGGAAGATTAATTAAGAACAAATAAAAATTAATTTTATGAGTTTATGACCTGATAGTTTACTGGTGATAACAAGTCAAAATTAGGCCAAGTTCAATGAAAGATAACGGATGCAGAAGTTCGGATTTTTCTCAGTTAAACTTAAGTATGGATTAATATAAGAAGACTAGGTATAGTTTGGATTATTTCCATGAAATAACCCTATTTTATATGATTTTCATAAATGAATTTAAACAAAAATTTAGAAAAGGAAAAAAAAGAGGTCGGCCGTTTTGAAAAAAAAATTCTGCCGTTTTAATTTTTTTTTCTGCCGAGACTTTTTGTTTTTTTGTTGCTTTGTTTCCATTTTGATTTATTCATATTGTTGTTTTAATTAGTTAAGATGATAATATGATAAATTTGTAGATGTTTTGATTTAATAAGAATTAAATTAAAATGTAAATGGAAATCGGTTTCTTTGTTGATGATTTGTTTTTGCTATATAGTTTTGGCATACAAGTTAATTTAATCATGTTCAAATCAATTGGGATGAATCAAATATACGGATAATCGATTTAATCATTATTTGGATATTCATTTTAAGAGGTTAAATTGAATCATCTAGTTTGAATCTATTTTTAAATTAAAAGATGATGTTTATGCCGATCTTGTTATATTAGCAACATTAAACTTTTTTGTCAACATAAAATTTTTTTTTTCGACAAAAGTATGAAAAAACGGCTGAATGCCGTACGTTTTCTAAAAAAAAAAAAAAAATAAGAAAAACCTGTTTTTTTTCGATTTTTAGGGCTAAAATGCCGAGAGCACAAGAGAAAGAAAAAAAACTGTTTTTTTTTTGTTTTTGCAGAATGTCGTGAGCATTTTAAAAAAAAAAAATTCTGTTTTTTTCTTTTTGTTGTGTTTTGGCCATTAATAATTATACATTAAATTTATAATGTATGATTGTTTGTTGTGAAAAAGTTCACAAATTTTAGATACCCAATTATTTTAAAGAGGTTTAAAATAATGTTGCATTAATTCATATCACTAGTTAATGTGAATTAAAATTGGAATTATTGTGCGTAATTGTCACATAATTTGATAATTATAAAATAGGTGAATTGGATAAATTACTCTACATAATTAAGGAATTATGTCTTGAATTATTAATTTATAGTTGATGCATTTTTATTTAGTTGAATGTTTTGTTGAATGGTTTATTTACGTATTTTTGCAATCGGTTGTAATTTGTAATACCTAGTGTGGCCTTAGTTAATTATGTTTTCGTAATGATGGAAACATAATTTTAATGTAATTTTGAGATCTCGTATCTCCTTTGGTTTTCTTTTATATTATGGTTTTGAAATTAGAATGTAAATAGGTTTATTATGTAATTTTTAATTGTAATTTTGAGAAGACTAAAGATGGAGATTGGATTGCTCACTCCCGCTACATGGACCAAGATGGAACATTAAGACAAGCTTCTCGGGTCCTAGGAAGGATTCCAAAGTTGTATTTATGTTCATTTTGGTAGATAGGCCACACTAGGACTTTGTTTTTGTTTTACGTTTTTCCATTCTTATTGCTTTTCTTCACATGATAGTTAGTGCATCATATTCCGCCTAAACCAAACCACTTACTACTTAATATGCATGAAAATTGACTCATATAGATTGTATGTTAGTCGTCATGGACATAAAGATGTCTCACAATTTTAAGCCATCATCTTAGTTTATTCATTCTCGCATGCTAGATATTAGTTCACTTAAAATGAATTAAAATAAAGTTGATGGGATCTTCCTCTAAAACTGAAATTGAGACTAGTCATTATAGGCCAAACAACTATGAATCCCTTCTTCGTCGGTAGGCATATAGGACCTTACTCTCCATATGACCCCTTCTACGTTGGGTAAGTAGTTTTTGTTGACTTAGTTTACCTCAACATTTTAATCCGAAGAGTTTCTCGAGATTATGATGGACTATAGATAGAATTTACAGAATTTTATCAACCAAGAATTCTAAAAGTAGAATTAGCCAAAAGGTTGGCTTATCAATTTATAGATAATTGAGTCTTGGGATCATTTATATAATTCTTGAGGAAGGTCAATTGTATAAATGCTTGAGTCTTCGCATTATAACAGTATTGCATTAGACTTAAATCATAACGATGAGTATGCTTATTATAATTTTTTCCTTTTCGCAGTGTAGAATTCGTTTTATATTGATAATACTGCTTACAACAAATGGCTGGAAATAATGATATCTGTATGCCAAGTGTCACACTTGGACGCGAGTCCTGGCTAAAAGCTTTCATGGACCACATGAATCAGTTCACACGACTGAAGAATGACGGGTCCAACTTTGCGGACTGGGAGGCATCATTACGGAATGCTGCCATTGCTGACGGTAAGCTCAAGTACTTAACTGAGCTAATACCGCCAAACCCAGGCCCCAATGCAAGAGCTAACGAGTCAATTGCTTATAGTGACTTCGTTATGGAAGCGGGTGCGATAAAGAACGTACTCATTTTTGCAATGGAAACCAATTTGCAAAGACGCTTCATTGCCCAAGGTGCAAACAAGATTTTCACCACGCTCACTATTGAGTTCTCAAAAGCACCGAGAATCGTTACTTATGAGCATACCTGTCGCTTCTTTGATGCGAAACTCCAGAAGGGCCAACCGGTTAGCCCACACATTCTTAACATGATTGAGAATGTTGAGAAACTGGAGGCACTTGATTGCAAAATCCGTGAGAGCATAGTCATTGACTGTATGCTTCATTCACTTCATGATGGTTTTGCCCTCTTCGGGGCAAATTACTACATGAATGACATGAAGAAAAGTCCTCATGAGCTACACTCACTTCTCGTACAGACCGAGAAGGATATGAAATTGAGTGGGAGCATGAAGCAAGATGTTCTCATGATTTCCAACAAGAATAAGGGTAAGGGCAAAGCTCACGGCGACCTAACTGTAGGAAAGCCAAAGTTTAAAAAGTCAGGAAACGATAAGAGTGGGCCTGGTGAGACTAGTGGCTCACTGGGCAAGGCAAAGAGCAAGGACGGTAACGTTGAATGCCACCATTGTCACAAGACTGGACATTGGAGGAGGAACTGTCCCGTGTACCGTGAGGACATAAAAGTAGGCCGCGTCACTCCTGTTGGTATGTCATCTTATATTCATATGATTGAGATTAACCATGCAAGTTTCGGAACTTGGGTACTTGATACTGGTTGTGGTTCTCATCTGTGTAATCATTTGTAGGGCCTAAAAAACATCACACCTCTCGCAAAGGGTGATGTAGACCTGCGAGTCGGGAATGGAGCACGAGTTGCTGCAGTCTCAATGGGAACATACGTAATCCAACTCCCGAGTGGTTTTGAGTTATTTTTATATAACTGTTACTATGTACCCAGTTTATCTAAGAATATTATTTCTGTTTCCGTACTTGATAAAGACGGTTTTTCATTTTCAATAAAGGACAATAGCTGTATTTTCTCTTTTAATGAAATGGTTTATGGCAAAGCAGTTTCCATGAATAGAATTTATATCTTAGATCAAACCACATAAATATTACATGTGAATAATAAAAAATTAAAGGTTGGTGACAAAGATCAAACTTACCTATGGCATTGTCGAATGGGACACATAAATGAAAAACGTGTAAAGAAACTCATCGAGAATGGGACTATTCCCACATTAGATTTTCCTTCATTTGGCACGTGTGAATCATGTCTTATCGGCAAAATGACTCGAATTTCCTTCCAAGGTGTTGGAATGCACGCTAATGACCTATTAGGACTCATACATACTGATGTATGTGGACCTATGTCAATCACCACTAGAGATGGCTATAGATATTTTATCACTTTCACGGACGAATTGAGTAGATACGGATATGTCTACTTAATGAAGCATAAAAGTGAGTCTTTTGAAAAATTCAAGGAATACCAGAATAAGGTTGAGAACCAACCAATCTGTTACTCTTATGCTGAGGGCATTTGAGACTTTCTCTCTTTCCTCTGGATTGAAGATGAACAATGGTAAGTCTAACTTCTATACGAATGGGATTAGTGAAGCTATTGTGAGTAGCATTGAATCTGCTTCTGGTATGAAAAGAGGAGGGATCCCTTTTAGATATTTAGGGGTTAAAATTGTTCCAAAGAGGCTGGGGATTCTGGACTGTCAGAGCTTGGTGGACAAGGTTACTGCTAGGATCAATAGCCTGGGTACAAAGCACCTCTCTTATGCTGGTAGAATCACACTGATTAAATCTGTCCTCAGTAACTTGCATAATTATTGGGCACGGATTTTTATACTCCCTAAAGCTGTGCTTAATCAAATTGATGCTCTTTGTAGAGCTTTTCTATGGCATGGGCAGGAAAATAAAGAGACTCTTGCTCTTGTGTCCTGGAAGCAAGTTTGTAAACCCAGGAGGAAAGGTGGGTTGGGTCATAAGAATCTGCAGCTTTGGAATATTGCCCTGATGGGTAAATATGTGTGGTGGATTGAGAAGAAGACTGACCACCTATGGGTCAAATGGGTGCACTCTGTTTACATTAAACATTCAGATTGGATTGACTATGAACCTTCTATCTCTACTAGTTGGTCTTGGCGCCGGATTTGTGCTGTTAAAAATCAACTCAAGCCATGGATGTTTGAGGAGCAATGGAGACAGTCTCACTGTGATTATACTGTCAAGATGGGTTATACTTGGTTAGCTGATGATTGTGATGATGTCAGGTGGCACCATTGGACTAGGAATAGGATAATTGTGCCTAAACATGCCTTCTTTATATGGTTGGTTGCGCATAAGAGAATCCTTACCCAGGATAGGCTAATGAAGATGATGATTGCTGTCAGAAATAGGTGCTTATTATGTGACACTGAAGAAGAGAGTATTGAACACCTTTTCTTTCAGTGTTCTTATAGTCAGAGGTGTCTCGGGCTGTTGGAGGACTGGCTGCAAATCAGCATTCCTAAGAATGGTATTATTAACTGGTGGATTAGGCTCAGGGAGCGCTCACTTTTGAAGAAACAAGTGGTGGCAGCTGCGGTTGCTCATCTTATGTATCTCATATGGTATGTAAGGAATAGATGCAGGTTATTGTATGGACTTCCTTTCCCGGTTGTTTTGATAAAACAGGTGAAGGAATGTTTGTTAATGAATTTGAGAGGTAGAAATCTTGTTATAGGAACTACTGTAACTAGAGAGTGGTTAACAAGTGTGTGTCCAAATTGTATTTAACTAGAGAGGTTGTGATACTCTCTAGTTAGCTCTTGTATGATGGGATATTTTAATATATACACTTACTTTCCCCAAAAAAAAAAAAAAAAAAAAAGGTTGAGAACCAACCGGGAAGAAAGGTTAAAGCACTCTGTTCATATTGGGGTGGCGAATATCTTTCAAATGAGTTTGATCAACACCTTAAAGATTGTGGAATAGTTTTGCAGTTAACTCCACCTGGAACACCTCAATTAAATGGTGTGTCCGAACAGAGAAATCGAACACTACTTGATATGGTTCGATCCATGATGAGTCACACGGTAGTACCTGATTCGTTATGGGGTTTTGCTCTTTTGTCAGCTGCTCTTATACTTAACCGAAGTCCGTCTAAAGCTATCGACAAGACTCCATATGAAATGTGGAAGGGAACAGTCCCTAACTTGTCCTTTATTCGGGTTTGGGGCTGCGAGGCTTATGTCAAGTGGAGACACGAGTATAAGCTCAGCCCGCGATCGGTCAAGACATACTTTATTGGTTATCCAGAAGGATGTTTGGTCATTACTTCTATTCGCCTACCGAACATCGAGTTTTTGTTGCTGCTAGTGCAAAGTTCTCAGAGAAAGAATTTCTCGATAACAAGTCAAGTATTAGAACCTTCGAGTTGTCGGAGATTCGAGAACCAACAACCGAGGAACAGATGGAGGAAGTTGTTCCTTCAACTGATGATACGGTTAATATTCCTCAGAAACCTAGGAGATCGGGTAGAGTCTCTAATCCTCTAGACAGATACATTGGTATGGTCGAGGAAAATGACGTTTTGCTCCTAGAGAGTAATGAACCCGCTACCTATAAAGGTGCCATGACCTGTTCCGACTCTAAGCTATGGCTTGAAGCCATGCAATCCGAGATGGACTTCATGTATGAAAATGACGTATGGGATCTTGTTGATTTACCTAATAAGGTACGACCTCTACAGTACAAATGGCTTTACAAAATAAAGCATTCTGTAGACGGGCAACCAGATACCTATAAGGCACGACTAGTGGCAAAAGGTTTCACTAAAGTGCACGGATTGCATTATGATGATATTTTTGCACCCGTAGTTATCCTGTGTTCCATTCGGATAATCTTAGCGATTGCCGCTTTTCATGACTATGAAATTTAGCAAATGGATGTGAAAACTGCCTTCTTAAACGGTTATTTGGAGGAGGAGTTGTACATGGTAGAACCCGAAGGTTTCATAGATCCTGAAAATCCTAAGAAAGTGTGCAAGCTTAAGCGTTCCATTTATGGACTTAAGCAAGCTTCTCGGAGTTGGAATCATCGTTTCGACCAGGTGATGAAAGAGTATGGTTTCACTCGATCGGTCGAGGAACCATGCTTATATATCAAGTCGAGTGGGAGCAAGATTGTTTTATTGATATTGTATGTCGATGACATACTCTTGATTGGGAATGACATTCCTCTCTTATCTTCGGTAAAAGGATGGTTGAAGAACCATTTCCAGATGAAATATCTGGGTGAGGCACAACACATATTGGGAATCCGTATCTATCGAGATAGATCACGACGGATGTTATCACTGAGTCAGGAGTCTTATTTAAATAAGATTCTTGAAAGGATCAGCATGACCAACTCCAAAAAGGGGAACCTTCCAATGACGTCTGGGATGCATTTGAGCAAGTCTCAGTCACCCAAGACACCTGAAGGGGTTGAACGCATGAGTCGTGTTCCTTATGCATCAGCCATAGGATCAATCATATATGCCATGATATGCACGTCCAGACGTGGCATATGCATTGAGTATGACGAGTCGGTACCAAGGCAATCCAGGTGAAACACACTGGATAGCTGTTAAAAACATCCTTAAGTACCTACGGAGGACTAAGGATTGGGTATTGACTTATGGAGGAGATACTAAGCTATGTGCAATCGGTTACGCAGATGCTAGCTTCCAAACAGATCGAGATGATTCAAATTCTCAGTCTGGGTTCGTCTTTACTCTTAATGGTGCTGCGGTTAGCTGGAAAAGTTCCAAACAGGAAGTTGTAGCAGATTCTACTACTGAATCCGAGTACTATGCCGCTTCAGAAACAGTAAAGGAAGCTATATGGATGCGTCAATTCTTACAAGGACTAACCATAGTTCCTAGTTCGAATGACCCAATCACTATCTATTGTGACAATAGAGGTGCCATCTTCCAGGCTAAGGAGCCTAAGTCTAGAAATAAGTCTAGACATATACATCGGAAGGCTCACCTGAGCCGTGATTACGTGGAGCAAGAGGAGATAGTGATTGACAAGATTGCTTCAGATGATAACATCGCGGACCCTCTCACTAAACCATTGAAATATGATAAGCATGAAGGCCATGTTATTTCCATGGGAATTAAACGTGTTCCTGAGTTGTACTAGTTGATTATGGATTCGATACATTATCTTTTTCATATGCTATTTATAACTTCATCGTTTTATTTCATATTTTGTTTTTCATTTGGATTGTACGACAACATTGAACGCCACAAAGTGAACTGAATTACATTATATTTGTTTTGGTCCGTAATCGCCTACATGAGCTGATAACTCTAGCTATTATTTTGTGAAGTTGATTGATGGTGGGTTTAACGAGCCATAAGTCAAACGGTTGGCTGATCGATCACAGATGCGAGTTATAACGATACCTCGTAGGACAAATTGTGACAATGTAATGGAGTCCTAAATGTTTAAAAACATTCGGTGCCAGGTCGTGGATTGGACGTCCATTGTAGTCCTAGAGTCAATTCTTTTGACTATCGACTGTCTCTTGAGATTAAGGCAATTTTTGGGCGACTTTGGTTTCTTTCTCATGGTTGACCGTAACAGGTGGCTAAGCAGATTTTCACTGAGTCATTTCATACTGTGCTTATATCTGCAGGATTCGAGTTGCAGAAAATATCCAACCTTTATCAGGTTTAGTTATTTCTCAGGGCCACTCGAGGAGTTGTAACTGAAATGCATGGCCATGCTCGAATGATGATTCGTTTATCAGTTAAGTTACTCTTTAGTCGGGAAAACCACTCTTGATATTGATCACTTGTAAAATACGACCTTTGTGAATACGGATTTTGCAAATTGTTTTACATTAAGTGGGAGAAATTTTAGGATATGATAATCGGTAATCGCACATACACTTGTGAGGACAAGTGGGAGTTTGTTGGAGCTTGTGTCCTCCACAGTTAGTGTGATAACATATATAAATCTCTTATAGGTTCACAAGGGTATACTTAGTATTTTATCAGTTGATTAACGTTTACTTAATAATGGTTGGCTTGCTAGAAGTTTGACGTTATTATCATACTGATGGCGGTGATCAACTGGTCCCTAAAAGACACACCTAAAGGATGTGTTTGAGAGATGTGATTGTATGAAAATATAATCACATTGATGCCTTATATGACTAAAAGGTTAGTCCAAGTATTTGACTAAACAGTTATTCAATGTGATGATGAGACGACTCTTTAATACAATTAAATAATATTAGCTGAGACGAATTGACTGTTAATTAGTAAATTGAATATAAACTGTTATATTTAATTAATGTATATAATGTTAGCTTAAACGAATTAAGATGTTAATTCGTAATTAAACGTAAACGGTTATATTTAATAAGCAAATTATAAATATGCGATATTTATAGTTAATGTATATATTATACGAAATTGTCATAATAAATTATTACAGTCCGGTATTAATAAATTGACTACAAGTTGTTGTGTGTGGACTTATTAAATACATGACGAAATAAATGACAATTGATAAGATATACACATTTTATACATTACAAAACCAACCGAAAATAAGGAGATTTTTCTCCTTATTTGAGAATCCGGTTTTGAGGAAAGAAAAAGAGAAAAAATATCTTCCCTATTCCTCCTCCTAATTTCGGTTACATTAGGTGGGAGAGGGAATCATTTTTACTCTCTTCTTTTGACCTAATTCTCACATCACACAAAAAAACCTAAAAATTAGAAATTAGGGTTTATCTTTTCTAGCAAAGAAAAGGGCATTTCTCATAGCATTTTGGGTGCAATAATTAGGAGAATATCGATTTCGATATTGTTCTTAGGCCAAATTGCTAGGACCAAAGGTTAATTCTAAATCTCTATTCTTTTGTTTATGCAATTCGTTTATGACTAGCAATTTCATATATTATAATTCGTTATAATCCGAATTTTTCTTGATGAAGTATACCGATATTTCCTACATACTTTGATGGAGCATCCAATTTGATAGGATTTGGAATAGGAGTGTTGCTCATTTCTCTCGAAGGCGAGCATACACCTCTTTCTGTAAAACTCGACTTCGAGGTGACAAAAAACGCAGCAGAGTTTGAAGCTTGCCTCATTGGTCTACAAGCAGCAGTAGGTTTAGGCATCAAGAATCTTCGAGTTCATGGGGACTCATCTTTAATCATTAACCAAATCACTGGATCCTGGAAAATCCGAAGGATTAGATTGCTCAATTCTTCGATCAGGTTACTTATTTACACCTACCTCCCGAAGAAAATCAGTTTGCGGACGCTCTTGCAAAACTCGCATCCTTGATTAATATGCCAGACAACATGGTTAAAATGCCTTTGTGCATCGAATGGCGGTCAGAGTAAGCCTATGTGCACTTCCTTACAGATGAAGAGGAAAACCCAGGGGAGCCTTGGTTCCAGGCCATTCTAAATTTAAAGCTCAACGGCACATATCCACCAGACATGGATAAGAGGTGACAACGCACCATACGCCTACTTGCCTCTCAATACCTCCTTACGCAGGGAGAATTGTACAAAAGAACACCACAAGGTGTCATCTTGCGTTGCCTTGATCATTCACAAGCACAGAAAGTAATGGAAGAAGTTCACGATGGAGAATGCGGTCCTCACATGAGTAGACCTACGATGACAAAGAAAATCACGCGTCTAGGGTATTATTGGACGACAATGGAATTAGATTGTATCAAATACGTCAGGCATTGTCATAATTGCCGCGTCTTTAGGAATGTGCAACTTGTTCCTCCCTCGATGCTATATACCATGACATCTTCTTGGCCATTTTCTGCTTGGGGAATAGACATCATCGGGAAAATCACTCCAGCTGGGACAGGAGGCCATTGTTACATCTTAGTAGCTATCGACTATTTTACTAAATGGGTCGAGGCAGCATCTTACATTAGCCTTACAGCCAAACATGTGGCAAAGTTCATACAAATCAATATCATCTGTCGATACGGTTGCCCACATAAAATCACTAGTGACAACGGGTCACATTTTTAGGCCGAAACCGTACAATTGCTAGCCAAATATAAGATCAAGCATCACCATTCCTCGCCATATAAACCTTAAACTGACGGCGTGGTAGAGGCAGCTAACAAAAATGTTGTCACAATCCTCAAGAAAATGATCGATAATTATCGCGATTGGCCTAGCAAAATACCCTTTGCGTTATGGGGATATCACATGTCAGTTAGGACACCCACTGAGGCTACTCCTTTTTATTTTACTTACGGCATCGAAGCTGCACAATCAGTAGAGCTAGAGATCCCATCTCTACGCATTTTACTCGAAAGTAAAATCCCAGAAGCTGGATGGAATAGGGATAGGTACGATGAACTCGTCCTCTTGGACGAACGGAGGCTACGCGTATTACATAATGTGCAGACATATCAGGCACGCATAAAGCGAGCCTTTAATAAACTGGTCAAGCCCAGAAATTTCAAGGAAGGGGATCTAGTACTCAAATTAGTCAGAGCTCTCCTACCTGTCGATCAACGCGGAAAATGTAAACCTAATTAGGCAGGACCGTTTTTTGGTCAAGTCCATACTTTCAGGGGGTGCGGTTAAGATCATAGACCTAGACGGGGATGAGTTTTCTAACCCAACTAACCTGGACCAATTGAAACGGTACTACCCTTAGAATATGGCAAAACGCGCCTCACGTAACCCACGTGCCGCTCTTGCGACACGAAAGAAAAAACGCCCCTGGCCCCGCTAAAAAAAGCTTATAACATTTCGTTCTTGCGTTTTGACATTTTGACATCCTCATATTGTCAAATAAATTGAATTGCATTTCCTCAGGAGTAAGTAAAGCACACGTTTCTTTTTCTAAGTTTATTACAAGCTCTTGCTTCGAACATTTATTCTTTACATTTTTTGGAATTACGTACAGGGTTTGATTCATTTTTTTTAATAAATACGTAGGCAATCCTTTACAGGATACAACCCGTCATTTCAAAATGTAAATAGAAGGACATTTGCATGTTGCATTTGAAATTCGACAAGAATAAATAAAGAAAATTTACAAAAGTTTCTTAACTAATAAATCAGTTATTCATTATTCCTTAAATAATAGTAGTACGCCAAATACATATAATTAAAAATGCTGAAAATTAAATGCTAGGCTAGGATTCTAAAACCCCGCCATTTATTACAACTCAAATAATAATAAATACTATAAAGTGACTAAGGCTACTCTTCCATTTTCCCCTTGCCTTTTTCGCCTTTATCATATTTCTTGTCTCGACCATGAGCGAGACGGTCTTGCGCTATTTCCGTCCTAGCATCCAACGGTCGTTCTCGCGGTCTAGCTTTCCCATTTTGATCCACCACCATCTTCTCGACAGGAGCATTCTTTGGTTTCTTTGACGGACGGACGACCCGATATCCGGCCTCTTCTTCCTCCTCAGTTAAGTACCTTTGGTTCTCCTTCGCCAATTCGCGGATTTTGTAGGCTACGGGCTCGTGCTTCCTTAGCTTTTCATGCTCCTCGGAGGTGCCAGCTTTCCTCCACTGCAGATATGAGTCAGATGCCCATAGCGAGCCAACCGGAATTGGTATGAACCACGTGTTCCTTTGGGCCCAAGGATTTACCCACTCTCGACAAGACTCCGAAGTATGAGCCAAGGCAGTTTGAGGGACGATGTCTAACTTCGTAATTTTCTGTTTTAGGTCCACTTGCCTCATCAGTCTCTCCGGAAAAGTATGGATCATGAATTCCAAACCGGGAACGCGAATGGACCGTATCGGATCCAAAGACGATACTCCAGTCACCGATCTGAGATACCACCATGGTACTATCCACCTAATCAAGGGCCCATCTTCACTCTTCAATTTATTTTCCCAATAATTGCATACTCGAGTGGAGTCCACCATGTATAGCCTCGTTCTCATCGCAATCGATCGGGAGCGATATCCTATCACGTCAACTGGGGGCTCGATCAACCGTAGTCTTTCCATCAGCTAGATCCGCGAAGAAAGGAGACGGGAGTCAATATCCCAAAACCGGTCGAAAAAAAAAAACACAGACGGATATAATAGAAAACTGCCGAATACGGCAAGAAAACGCGTTCTTACCTGTAAAATAATAGGACTCCCAAGATACGGATGCTCACGGTTTGCCTTCCTATTGTCCAATCCTAGAATGGTTTCCTCTAGAATAAAGCATGTTGAGCTCTTGCGCAGTTCCATTTGCTCCACTATGCCTAGAAATTGAGGGTCATCCCTCATCTCTTTGTCCACATGCCCTCGCAGGACATAACAATGAAGAAAGCAAAATCCATAGGCTTTATGCCTCGCCGCATAGGAGATAGTAAGGTCCTCCCTATTTATAAAATCGATCGACAAATTCAAACATACGGACATCTTTTGAGGTCACAAGACGGTCTACCTCAGCCTTGGTCAATCCAAACAAATCCCTGAATTTACTTTTATATCCTTGAGAGCTAGGGGATTTAGCCGGAACACTTTTTGCATCCCATCCTCCAACCGCAATAATTCCTTCAGGAAAAGGAGAAATTCACCTCGCGGAAAGGCAAATACATGAAAATTAGGATCCCAATATTCAAGACAAGCATCCAAAAAGGGCCTAATTACCTTCACTAGCATCAAACTTATGATTGATCCTAAATTGAAAGTACCCATGTCGTGTATCTCCATATTTGTAAATTCATTCGCCCACTCCTTAATGCGATTTTCAAAGGCATCTATATGTCTTGGAAAACTTTGAGAAAGATATAGGAGGTTTTATGTAAAAGACGGAGTCCGGGAAGGGATAATTGTAACAACCCGGATTATAAAACAAAGGAAAAACTTATATAAAGTAAATATAAGAGTACGATACTGATAAAAGGGTCAAGGTGGCGGAAACACCTGACCAATCCGGTTCGCTACTAAATCCAAAACAACTAATACATTATTCGAAAGGTCCTTAAAACTTAAAAACAAACTCCTATTTTATTTTTAAGCTCGCTTCGCACATTCCCCAAGCAAGCACCAACCAAACAACATCAAACTGAACAACCTGAAAAGGGGGTCGACAATCAGTCGGGAGTAACTATATGCTCTCCCAGTCATGTTCACAACAATTGAATATAACTAACAATCAATAACAATTGTAATGCAAAACTAGTAAACATGTGAGACCATCTACACTCATAAAGACTCCACACAAACTTACCATCAACCAGGACATATTAGGACAACCACCTAATTAATAACTCCAAATTAAACCACATGAGACGACACATGACAATAACCCATGTTACGACACCACGTAGAAACTTAGGACAATCAAACTCAATGTAACCACAACCAAACCGAACAACCCTCAAAGCGTATAACGAACAACCTCTGACTAATGGAGCGTATAACGAACTGCCTCCAACCATTAGAGCGTATAACGAACTGCCCCTAGCAACAAACACAATGTATAGAATGAACGCCGTTAGAGCGTATAACGAACTGCCTCGAACCACTAGAGCGTATAACGAACTGCCTCTAGATATGGAGCGTTTAACGAACTGCCTCCATAGTCGGTATGGACCATATAACGAACTGCATCCACTGTGGACCGTATAACAAACTGCATCCACACTATGTGTAGCGTATAACCACTGCCTACATGCCTATAACCTGGTCATACCTCTCGGTGAAACACAAAGCGTATAACGAACTGCCTCTGCTACACCGATCGACACTCGGGGAGCAGAGCGTATAACGAACTGCCTCTGCTACCCCCCGCCCCCCCCCCCCCCCCGACCGTAGACCATAAGAATCCCCGAAGGGTAGCGTTTGTTCATTCCGATAATATATAACTGATACTATCGTCATCTATACAACCAACCAAATAACAAGTACACAGTATAACTGACAGCACCAACAATGCATGAACAAACATCAGGACTCAAACCATAGAACAGTGTGACCGACTGTACTACTTATCATGTGAATAGAGTAACCAAAGACATAAGCTAACATAATGTTATACTACAACTGGATATAACTCTATATATGAAACAATTACTAATGATCAATGTTATAACCTTAACCATAACATGAGCTTTAGATATGAGGCCTTACTAACCTCGACTATAACTTCAACATATAAAACTTGAAGTTATACTTACCTCAACTATAACCTTGACACGAAACTCAAAGTTATACTAGTTCCAACCATAACCTTGAGCCATAAATCTCAGGGTCCGTTAGTTCCAGCTATAACCTTAACTCGTACTTCAATGTTATAGTAGCTTCAGCCATAACTAGAGTAACTACCCAAAGTTGTACTAACTTCAGCTATAATCCTTGAATCATCATCAAGGTTATACTAGCTTTAGCTATAACTTTGGAGAGCACTCTTGGCCGCCTATCATGCCGCCACTAGGGTTTATTTGTAAATGCTAATTACGCTCATGACACCCATAATAAACACAAACAACATATGACATGTAATTAATGCATAAAAACGTATACAACCATGCGAAACATATTTAATCATGATAACAAATAATCAAACATGTACCAATCATGTAAAACAATCATTAAATCATATTAATTACATCAATTGGCATAAACACAATTAAAAGAAAACACCAAGTTACCTTATTAAGCAAATAATCTTAAAGATCGTCTTCAACGATATAAACGTCCTCTCCAGGAGCAACTTCCACTCCTTCATCTAATAAATATACTAATATATATATATATATATATATATATATATATATATATATATATATATATATATATATATATATATATAAACTATAGACTATAAAAACTACGCGAAAAACATAAAACTTACGAAGAGGATAGATAAATCCAAGAAGTAGGATCGATCTAAGCACGGAAGATGATGAAGGAAGGAGGAAGAGGCGCGGCACGAAACCCTAGGAAGGGTGGATCTCACGGCACAAGGGAGGAAGGAGGAGGAGAGAATTAGGTTTAGGGTTTTTTGAGAAAAGAGAAGCAAGGGTTTGGTTTCCCCTCATATATATAGAGAAGCTCATGGGTTTATTTCAATCTTAGGCCCAAAATCCCTCCATAAACACTAAACCACACGTGAAAACCCAAGAGGGAGCATGTCTTCATAGAAATTCGAGCCCAACGAGCCGAATATGCAAAAGACAGATATTTTCTTGAAAATAAAATATAAAATATGGGAAAATAAAATTAAAGAATTATATTATGGAAATAAGGGGTGTTACAATCCAACCCCCTAAAAAGAAGTTTCGTCCTCGAAACTTGATAAGGGAACTACCTCACTCGAAAAGATGTGGATGCTTCTCTCGCATAGACGCTTCGGTTTCCCAAGTCTCTTGCTCAAACTTATGACTCCTCCACAGAACCCGAACCAAAGGTACAATCTTATTCCTTAACCTCTTCTCATGACGTTCCAAAACGCGAACAAGACGTTCCTCATAAGTCAGGTTAGGCTCAACCTCGATAACATCAGCTTGTAGAACATGAGAAGGATCACTGCGATAACGACGCAACTGCGACACATGGAAAACATCATGAACCTTCGACAAATTAGGAGGTAAAGCCAACCTATAGGCTACCTCGCCAACTCTCTCGAGCACCTCATACGGTCCAATGTACTTAGGACTGAGCTTGCCCTTAAGCCCAAATCTCTTAACACCTTTTATCGGCGAAACCTTAAGAAAAACCTTATTGCCGACCTCAAACTCGATCGGCCTACGCCGCAAGTCTGCATACGTCTTCTGTCGATCCTGGGCTGCCTTAAGCTTCTCGCGGATCAACCTCACTTGCTCAATCGATTGCTGAACCAACCGTGGACCAAGAACGACAGCCTCACTAGAATCGTCCCAACACAAAGGACTACGACACTTCCTTCCATAAAGTGCCTCAAACGAAGCCATCTGAATACTAGCTTGGTAACTGTTATTGTAGGAGAACTCCACTAGCGGTAAACTCTTCTTCCAACTAACTTGGAACTCCAAAGCACAGGCTCGCAACATATCCTCAAGCGTCTGAATCGTACGCTCAGTCTTACCATCAGTTGCAGCGTGAAAAGCTATACTCATCTTAAGCTCACTACCCAAAGCCAATTGAAGCTTCTTCCATAACTGAGAACAAAACCTCAGATCACGGTCGGAGATGATATCCTTAGGAACCCCATGAAGACGAATGATCTCACGCTGATATGCATTCGCTAGTTCCTCGAGACTCCAAGTCTCCTTCATCGGAATGAAATGTGCGACCTTAGTCAAACGATCAACCACGACCCAAATTGCATTCAATTCTTTCGGCGACCTCGGCAAACCCATAACGAAGTCCATCGAAATTGAATCCCATTTCCATATGGGAATCTCCAAAGGTTGCAGTAGACCACCAGGTCTCTGATGTTCAAACTTAACCTTCTGACAAACCAAGCAACGACTCACAAACTCGGCGATCTCTTTCTTTATACCCGGCCACCAAAACTTTAGCTTCAGATCCTTATACATCTTATCACCACCAGGATGAACCGAATAGGGAGTACTATGAGCCTCTTTGAGAATCTAACATTTTAAGACTTCATAGCTAGGCACACACCAACGACCTTAGAATCGTAGACCATCATCAGGTCCAACGTCGAAGGCTTTGGTGCGCCCTTCGCTTATGGCGACTCGAACTCCTTCTAAGTATTCATCCTCTCTTTGCTTAACTCGGATCTCATGAAGGATCTCGGGTTCAGCAACCATCGCACTCAAATCTAAAGTACTAGGAAGAACTACCTCAAGGCTCATATTCTGGAACTCTCGACTCAAGTAATCAGGTAACACCAACACAGATCTCATGGCATGACACACCTTGCGACTCAAAGCATCGGCAACCACGTTTGCTTTATCCTCATGATACTGCAGCTCAGTCTTGTAGTCGTTAAGCAACTCCAACCAACGTCTCTGCCTCATGTTAAGATCTCTCTGAGTGAAGATATACTTCAAGCTCTTATGATCCGTATAAAAGTTGCAAGAGACTCCATACAAGAAGTGTCACCACAGCTTAAGTGCAAACACCACTGCTGCTAACTCAAGATCGTGAGTCGGATAGTTTATCTCATGAACTTTAACTGACGGGAAGCATAAGCCACAACTTTACCCTTCTACATCAAGACACAACCCAACCCAAACTTTAACGCATCGCAGAAAACATCGAACTCAACGCCCTCTTCTGGTAGAGTCAACACAGGAGCGGTAGTCAACCTCTTTTTCAACTCCTGAAAGGCAGCTTCACAGGCCTCTGTCCAAATGAACTTGGATTCCTTCTTCATTAACCGAGTCATCGGTCTTGCGATCTTAGAGAAATCATGTACAAACCGACGGTAGTACCCAGCTAGACCAAGGAAACTTCGAACCTCGTTCACATTCTTTGGACTTTCCCAATCAACCACAGCTCGGATCTTCGACGGATCAACCATAACTCCATCGCCAGATATCACATGACCCAAGAAGGTAACTTCCTTTAACCAAAACTTGCACTTTGAGAACTTAGCATACCACTTCTGCTTACGCAGAGTCTCCAAGATAACACGAAGGTGATTCTCGTGTTCGGCCTCATCTCTCGAGTAAATCAGTATGTCGTCTATGAACACCACGACACACTTATCCAAACACTCGCTGAAAGTGCGGTTCATCTGATCTATGAAAACGGCAGGTGCATTCGTCAACCCAAATAGCATCACCACGAACTCATAGTGGCCATACCTTAAACGAAAAGCAGTCTTAGGAATATCTTCATTCCTAACTGGAATCTGATGGTAACCTGACCTCAGATCGATTTTCGAGAACACACTTGCACCACGGAGCTGATCAAACAAATCCTCAATCCTCGGCAAAGGATACTTATTCTTGATAGTAACCTTGTTCAGCTCACGATAGTCGATGCACAACCGCATACTACCATCTTTCTTCTTGACGAACAAAACAGAAGCACCCCATGGCAAAGTACTCGGTCGGATAAAACCCTTATCGATCATCTCCTCAAGTTGCTTCTTAAGTTCTTGTAACTCAACTAGTGCCATACGATAAGGAGCTTTCGAAATGGGACCAGTTCCAGGTAGCAACTCAATCGAGAACTCTACATCTCGCTCAGGAGGAATACCAGGTAGATCCTCAGGAAAGACATCGGGAAAATCCTTAACCACAGGGATATCCTCTAACTTAGGCTCAACTGAAACACCATGAACACTGCACAAATAGATCTGATGACCCTTTCTACCCATGTTAACCATCTTCATAGCGGAAACCCACTTTACCGTAGGTGTAACCCTAACACCCTGATAAGAAACCCTCGAACCTGTGGGACTCTTATGCACGATCTTATGATCACGACACAGGAACCTAGCGTCATAGCGAGATAACCAATCCATACCCAAAATCACATCAAACTCTCCGAGTTTGAATTGGATGAGATCGGCAAGAAGGATCGCCCATACGATACTGACAGGTACGTCCTTGAAAAGAACGGAGCAAGAAACAATCTCACCCGTAGGAAGGGATATAGAGGTATGAACGAATGATGAAGAAGAGAGTCCAGCACGGACGAAAAAGGATTTGGATACGAAAGACATCGATGCACCCGTATCAAAAAGAACAAAAGCAGATAAAGAGTGAACGAGAAAGGTACCCGTAACCACATCTGGATTAACATCTGCCTTTGCTCGACTCATAACAAACACTCGTCCAGTCTTCGGAGCATCAACCTTCGGCGCTTCCATCTTTGGTTTCAGGGGACAATCAACAGACTTGTGTCCCGGAGCCTTGCAAGTAAAGCAAGTGATCGGGGCACTAGTAGCACAAGTCGTACCCAGGTGATACGCCTTCCCACACCTGTAGCAACTAAGGTCCCTCTTCGCTTGACCATGATCACGCGTAGCATACGAACGAGCCTCAAACTTCTGTTTCTTCTGGGAAGAACTGGGAGCAACATAAGGCCTCTTCATGAATTTATTCTTCGCATTCTCCTCAGCCTCGGTAGCAAGGACAGAATCGTAGATGCTAAGAGCATGATCATAAGCCTGTTGGAAAGAAGTTGAAGGAATGCCAGACATAGCAGTCCGGACCTTAGGATCTAGATTCTTCTTATAGCGACGAGTCCTCGAAACCTCGTCCGTAGCTACAGAAGTAACGAAATGTGACAGCTTCACGAACTTGTTGGTGTACTCCTCGACGGTCATGGAAGCCTGTTGTAGACGAAGGAACTCCTGCTCCTTCTGCCAGCGCATCTCCTCAGGATAAAACCTTTTCTTCAGCACTTCAGAGAAAACAGCCCAACCATATCCTGGTTGAACTTCCAGACCAGCTCTTGCAAGAGCCCACCAGTTGTCGGTCTCGTCCTTCAGATAATAGGTGGCGATATCCACCTTCTGATCCTCAGGACATCCAGTAGAAAGGAACAGCTTCTCGATCTCTCGAATCCAAGCCTCCAAAGCAGTAGGATCATTCGCACCATCATAAGTAGGAGGACGATGACGAGCAAAGCGATCAAAGACGGTCGGTTGCGGATGGTGGTTGTTGTTGTTGTTGTTGAGGTGATTTGTGAAACCTTCGCCATAGATGCCAAAGCGGCCTCAAGTCTCCTGATGCGATCTGCATCAGACTCACCATTTCCGTTGCGCACCATCTGCAAGAACGAAATCTCGTTATAAGTGGTAGAACCTAAGTACCACTCCGAACAATTACTCATACATTTTTCAAACATAAGAAAACCAACAAATCCTATTGGTTTCTACACCATTTACTCTCACTCTTTAACTAGGTCATTTATTTTAGTCATCAACTAAGCAAGAGTTGGGAGCGCGTTCGCTCTGATACCAACTGTAACACCCCGGCCCAAACCGGGTCAGGAGCGGTTACTTATGATAGCCCATCCTAAGACTACTCCCAGTCAAGCACGCTTAACTTTGGAGTTCTTTCGCATGGATGACCATAAAAGATAGTGCACTTTGTTGATATGAGTAGTACTTCTAATCTCTTTAAGCACTAGTCATATAAGCCTATCACTTTGTAACACCCCTAATTTCCATAATATAATTCTTTAATTTTAGTTTCCCATATTTTATATTTTATTTTCGGGAAAATATCCGTCTTTTGCATATTCGGCTCGTTGGGCTCGAATTTCTATGAAGACCCGCTCCCTCTTGGGTTTTCACGTGTGGTTTAGTGTTTATGGGGGAATTTTGGGCCTAAACTTGAAATAAACCCATGAGCTTCTCTATATATATGAGAGGAAACCAAACCTTGCTTCTCTTTTCTCAAAAAACCCTAAACCTAATTCTCTCCTCCTCCTTCCTCCCTTGTGCCGTGAGATCCACCCTTCCTAGGGTTTCGTGCCGCGCCTCTTCCTCCTTCCTTCATCATCTTTCGTGCTTAGATCGATCATACTTCTTGGATTTATCTATCCTTTTCGTAAGTTTTATGTTTTTCGCGTAGTTTTTATAGTCTATAGTTTATATATATATATATATATATATATATATATATATATATATATATATATATATTAGTATATTTATTAGATTCGTTATCTTTGGCACGTGGATGATTCAATGAAGGCGTGGAAGTTGCTCCTGGAGAGGACGTTTATATCGTTGAAGACGATCTTTAAGATTATTTGCTTAATAAGGTAACTAGGTGTTTTCTTTTAATTGTGTTTATGCCAATTGATGTAATTAATATGATTTAATGATTGTTTAACATGATTGGTACATGTTTGATTATTTATTATCATGATTAAATATGTTTCGCATGGTTGTATACGTTTTTATGCATTAATTACATGTCATATGTTGTTTATGTGTTTATTATGGGTGTCATGAGCGTAACTAGGGTTTAAGAATAAACCCTAGTGGCGGCATGATAGGCGGCCAAGAGTGCTCTCCGAAGTTATAGCTAAAGTTAGTATAACCTTGATGATGATTCAAGGATTATAGCTGAAGTTAGTACAACTTTGGGTAGTTAATCTAGTTATGGCTGAAGCTACTATAACATTAAAGTACGAGTTAAGGTTATAGCTGGAACTAACGGACCCTGAGATTTATGGCTCAAGGTTATGGTTGGAACTAGTATAACTTTGAGTTTCGTGTCAAGGTTATAGTAGAGGTAAGTATAACTTCAGGTTTTATATGTTGAAGTTATAGTCGAGGTTAGTATGGACTCACATCTAAAGCTCATGTTGTGGTTAAGGTTACTATAACATTCATCATTAGTAATTGTTTCATATTTAGAGTTATATCCAGTTGTAGTATAACTTTATGTTTGCTTATGTCTTTGGTTACTCTATTCACATGATAAGTAGTACAGTCGGTCACATTGTTCTATGGTTTGAGTCGTGATGTTTGTTCATGCATTGTTGTTGCTGTCAGTTATACTGTGTACTTGTTATTTGGTTGGTTGTATAGATGACGATAGTATCAGTTATATACTATCGGAATGAACAAACGCTACCCTTCGGGGATTTTTATGGTCTATGGTCGGGGGGGTAGCAGAGGTAGTTCGTTATACGCTCTATTCCCCGAGTGTCGTTCGGTGTAGCAGAGGCAGTTTGTTATACGCTCTATGTTTAACCGAGAGGTCTGGCCAGGTCTTAGGCATGTAGGCAGTGGTTATACGCTACACATAGTGTGGATGCAGTTCGTTATACGGTCCACAGTGGATGCAGTTCGTTATATGGTCCATACTGACGATGGAGGCAGTTCGTTAAACGCTCCATATATAGAGGCAGTTCGTTATACGCTCTAGTGGTTAGAGGTAGTTCGTTATACACTCTAATGACGTTCATTCTATACATTGTGTTTGTTGCTAGGGGCAGTTCGTTATACGCTCTAGTGGTTGGAGGAAGTTCGTTATACGCTCCATTAGTCAGAGGCAATTCGTTATACGCTCTGAGGGTTGTTCGGTTTGGTTGTGGTTACATTGAGTTTGATTGTCCTAAGTTTCTACGTGGTGTCGTAACATGGGCTATTGTCATGTGTCGTCTCATGTGGTTTAATTTGGAGTTATTAATTAGGTGGTTGTCCTAATATGTCCTGACGACCCCTCAGCTCGGCCACCGTCGCCTCAAGGGCGGCAATCTCAGCATCTCTGGTCTCGAGCGCTCTCTCACCAAACGGGTCGTCTCCTCTTGGTACTGCACCAGCTCACGCTCCCTCTACACAGAAAAATGGAAAATGGAGTGATACTTCACTTCGTAAAGTTGGAGGTAAAAAATATAAGAGACGGGTACAAAAGGTTCATACTTGGCGCCCCAAGCCACCTCTAAGGGCCTCAATAGTTGTAACTCGCAGCCGGTTGGCCATCCTCCACAGCTCCACATGCCTAGACGGTGCCACCTTTATTCAGATACAGAAAAGTTTCAAGCAAATGCATTCCTATGTAATAAAGCACAAAATACTAAAGACAACCAAAGCTGGGGGCATACCCTCCTCACGACGTGCTGCCACTCGTCCAAGCCAGCGTCAGTCACCGCCTCGCTGAAGTCCCAGATCTCGGAGATTACCATCATGCCCGCCGAGTCAGTGTACTCCAGCGTCTCTGGGAAAGCTGGGGGCTCGACGCTCGTAACCTCAATCTCCTGCAAAACTCAAGTGGTTCATTATTTGTTAATCATTCATCATTTATCAGATTTATCAAAGGTAAGGAAACGGTAAATACGCTTACCACGATCGGCCAGTACGCCAGCCTTCGGCGAACAAACTCAGCGTACTCCTTGCCAAGGAGCAAGAGGACGTCACCACTCGCGCCAGCCAGGTCAGATGTCCTCTCATCCTCTGAAGGCTCCCTAAACATCGTCTGTGGAAGATCAATGGGCACCGTAAAAGCGTCGCGAGAGCTCTACCGAGTCAAACGCTCACCCAAGTACCACGAACCTTTTCCACGAAGGCTGGAGCCCTAGGTAGCTCTCCCAAGGTCGGGACACCCACTAAAGCAAGAAGATGAGGGGTCATTCCTATGATCGTCTCTAAAAAAGAAAAGATAAAATGAAGATCAAAAGACACTTACGCCGTCTAAACTCGGGGCATTCACTCCCCTCCGATAGACGTCATAAGAAGACCGATGACTCTTCTGACGACACACTATCCAGTCCCTAGCGATGGGGTACGCCCTCGGCACGTCCACCGCCCTCGTGGGCACAAATCTAGGAAAGTAGGAGTACACCCACACCTGCCGGCAAAATAATAATAATTACACATCATTCACTACAAAAAATGATCTTTCATATTTTCAAGAAAGGTTCATACCTCCAAGAGAAGTCCAGAACCGACAGTGGCAAGAGAAGTTCCTTTCTCCATCAACTCCAGTCGAACCATCGCCCTCATGTAGCGTGTGACGACCACAAAATTAGGAGTAACCCAGTCCGAGAGACCTAGGCTACTCAAGTGAGAAAGAAACGGAAGAAGCTTCGTCGACAGCCTCTCCCCCTTGTCTCTGAGGTAAATCGAAGACAAGAACCACCACAACCACAAACGAGCCCGCTGCTCAACAGTACAGGGTGGTGAAGGCACCAAGCGTCTATCCATACCCACTATTGCCGCAACCATACCGTAAAATTAGTCCCTAACGTAGGTACTCGGCACCAAGCCTGGAATCTGGTCCGCGCCCGTAGCCAGGTTCTAGCTAACTAGGCTCCTCGCCTCGGTGAAGTCTATCCTCATGGCCACTGACGGCCACACCAACAACTCCTCTCTGCACGGCAGACCAGAGATCATGCCGTAATCCTCCAAAGTGACCCTGATCTCTCCAAACGGCATATAGAAAGTCGAGGTCGTGTCCCATAACCGATCAAGAAAAGCTTGAATTAGACTGAGGTTAGCCCGAATCTTCCTCTCCTTGATCTCCCTCCAGCATCGTACCAAGGCACCGAAGGCTCCCCGCTCGATGATAGCCTTCTCCTCCTCCGTCAGCTTCCCAAAGGCATCCATCATCGTCGTGTAACCGGAGAAGGACTTCATGTTCCCAGCCTCCTGCGTCAATTCAAAAGAAAGCTTTCTTAAGCATAGAAATGATAAGAAATGAAACAATAAGAAATGATAAGAAATAAATAAACAAGGAAGTAACGAGCTGAAAGCTTATATGGACGCGGGCCCATGGGGGTCGCTCGGTGAAAACGAGCAAGCTTTGCATTTGTGGAGTCGCCACCAATTTATTGTGGAAAATTGGAAACCATTCGAATACCTCATGTCATGTCAAGACACAAAGTAGTGACATGAACACCAAGAACTCGTTACCCTTAGCATTCTATGTCTAGAATGACTCTCGTGGATGCCAATGAACACGGATGTTCACAGAGATCTGGAGTAAGGGGTGAGGGTACGTATTAGGAAGTTCTTTTGATCGAACACCTAATCCCGCCCGCCTCGATAGCGGCCTCTACTAATGATTAGGGAAGTCATCTATAGTCGATATGTTGGCGATTACATGCATGCAATGCAACATCCAATAAATTATTCCTAACATGCGAGAATTAACTAAGTCGGTAGACACGTAATTTAGCATACAATGGGTCGAAGTAGAGATTTAAGTTAATTGCATCTGAGAGCATACAAACAATATGATAATAAAGAAATACAATAAAGAAAATTACAATAATTACAACGGGTTAATTGATTTATGTCGAAAATACATTTAAAACGGATGGTTTTAGAAAAGAAAAGGAAAATAAATTAACGAACATATTATTAGGTGATAATACGAATAATAGTTAATTAATACATAAGCTAATAACTAAGTCAAAGCAACAACGGAAGTTCAGGGGCAGAATTCAACCCGGAATAGGCACAGCAGTGCTGCGTCCTTTGGAAGAGGCGCAGTGCTCACTGCGTCTGTTCCTGAGGTGAACTCTGGCCGTGAAGACGGAATTGCATATCGTTAATGTTCATTGGTAAATTTAATGCTTGATTATCAATATTTGACTTGGATACAAGTGGATTAACATATTATTTACATGTGAATTGTTCATAAAAACAATAAAACATGAGATAAAGCTAATTAGGACAAATTAATTACAAGATTAATTACAAGCTTAATAATGAATTAAATTAAATAGGTTAATTTGGTTATTAATGCTAAATTAATGATGATGATGATAATCAACAAATGAAAATATACAACAGATGAATTTCAGAGATTTGATATTGATGAATCGAATCTCTAAAACCCGGATTTGATTTTAATGACGAAAACCCGCAAATATGAATTACTTGGGATTTAAGTCGGGAATTAAAAGATGATAAATTAATAATGATAAATATATCAGAATTATCATGATAATAAAATAAGAACAAGCAAAGACGAAACAAGATAAACAGACAAATTAAACAAAAGACGAAGGAAGCAGAAGGAAAGCAGGAACTGCGGCAGCCTCAGGAAGAGGCGCGGCAGGTGTTGCGTCCCTTCGAAGAGGCGCAATAGTTGCTGTGTTTCTTCTCGACATTTGTCTCCCGTTAATCAGTTAAAAAGGGTTTGAATAAAGGTTTTGTAAATCGGTTTTGAATATATTTTCGACGTAAATCTTACAATAATGATTACAAAAAATAAAGTACAATAATAAAAGATGGGATTTACACCCTCAGACTTACATGTTTGACGAAACGAGATTAACTAAGTTAACGTTTAGTGATGCTCGACTCGAATGTACGACGAAAGTACCCTCTAAGAGGAAAACGAACAAAATTGATTATGTTGATTGATGTGTAGTTGGTCAAATTGGTATGTCATGCAAAACGAGGCTGATACTCAGAAGGATACTAGCTTACGTGGTCGAAAGTTGAAGTACGTAGACGCCAAAAAGCAAGAGCGTGGTCTTAGAATGAAAAGGGAGAAGAGAAGGGCGGACACTCGCGTGAGAAATATGTAGAACGAAGGTCCCTATTTATACTAATCACACGGAGGAATTAGGGTTTCGGTAAAACTTTGGAAGTAAATCTCGAAAAGAACTTAAAATACACAGAAAGGAGCTGGCGAAGAGGCGCAGCAACCACTGCGTCTCTTGGAAGAGGCGCAGCACCTGCTGCGTCCTTTCCCCAAGGGTTTCTCCTGCGGAAGAAAGATTGTCCGCGTTTCTATTATGGAATTGCGGTTTGATCTTAATTTCCTTTATTATTTAAAATATAATTCCGGAAAATAATTTACAAAAAGATTAAAAGATTGAAAGATGGAATAGAAATATCCGGAACATTCCAGAATATTCTGACTCGGCATTTTAAACGGTTATTAGAAAATGAAGACGGTTTTGACCCGAAATCCAAATGTACTCTAATTACTGTCAAAACGACCGTAATGGCACGTAGATGACAACGAAGGGGTAGACACAAGTATTTTATCTATCACTTGACGATAAACTTAGGAATTGTCATAAATCATTCCGCGTACCATACATGTGGGCCATTCATCACCGGGTGGTTTGCGGGAGGTGCAGAAATAAGGTATCTACGGAGCCCCCACTTTGACTAAGGCTTGGACAAGGCGAAAGTCAAAGTATAGCCATCAGGTCAATTGAAGATTACAACCTGGCGACTACGGCGACGCCAGGCGGCTCAAGGGGTCTGAACCAAGTACCTGTCGTTGGGAACATTTTAGATTCTGTCGACTTCCGGGGAGGGTCGTTTAAAGTCCATTAAACTATGTAAGAAGGCTCGCCAGCCATAAGAAGAGACCATACCTGAGCCATCCCTGGGTGAAATGAGAGTGAAGGCACTTTGGCAAAACTCTTGATCTGCAGATAACTTGATGTCTGAAGGCATTTGGGGGTTACAGGGAATTCTGAAGGAACTTCTTTATACTTCTGAAGGCTAACTCTCTCTAAAGGGAAGGCTGAAGGATAACCCTCTCTGAAGTACTGAAAGGGGACTTAACTGAAAAGGGGTTATCTGAAGGTTACTGAAAGGATTATCTAAAGGAAACATATGAAGGGATTATCTTGAAAGGGTTAATTAAAGGTTATGTGAAGGGTCATCTGAAAGTTATCTGAATATATGAAGGTTATCCAAAGGGTTGTGTGAAAGATTAAGGTAAGTTTCTGAAAGATCTGAAGGTTTATTCTGAAAAGGGTTATCTGAAGGGTTTATCTTGAAAAGGGCTATCTGAAAGATTTAAGTCAAGTTTCTGAAAGATCTGAAGGGTTTATCATGAAAAGTGTTATCTGAAAGTACATAACTCTTCGGGAATTGTTTCTCTCGAACTCCGTGGGGAAGAATAATATGTTGCGTCAACAACGGCGCGCCCTTGGCACCGTTGAGGAGAGAACAAAGGATCAACAACGACACGTCCTTAGCATCGCTGAGGAAAATAAAGGTGTCTGATCGACAACGGCGCGTCCTTAGCCCCGCTGAAGAAAATAAATTGACAATGATGCGTCTTTAGCATCGTTTAAGAGAATAAATCGACGACACGTCCTTAGCATCGGTGAAGAGAAATTCCGCTTGGGTCATTTGTAAGTGAAATTCTGATAAAGAGGAGAAGCCCATGAACTGTATTTAGTGATCATGAACTCTCGCTGGGAACACATCGACGATTAGGAACATCTTGATTTCCATGGAAGAAACCTTGAGCATCACTGCAAATACTGCTAGGGAATACCTCGACTGTCGTTGCGGAGAATGAAGACTTGAGCGAAGCCCCCAGTTGGAGCGAGCACTGCTTCTGATACTTATCTGCATGGTTAGTAGCCACACAAGAATGCAATGTAATAGGCAAATATCACACATCATATGAGGAAACGCAATTATCACATGGACCTCAAATAAGTAAGCACGTAGGTTTTGCAAAAAAAATTTCTTTATAAAAGTTATTTAAAACTTGCTTAAAGAATTTTGTCGTTTGTAATGCGTTATACGTATTCAATGGGCTTTAGACACGTGACTTGACACGACATCGACTCACTAGGATTCAAGACAATAGACTGACGTAAGACTGACTTAGATTTGACGCGACACAGGGGATGACCTTGACAAACTTTGCTTAAGTATGCGCAACCCCAAGCCAAGTGTGGGTGACAATGCGTATCAGTTCTAAAAGGTAGAAGAATGATAGCATATAAAGGCAAGGCATGAGCCATGGTCAGCTGTCTACTTGGACGTCTTTTGACATTGTCTTGCTATAAAAGAGATCCTTCTTAAGGCACGATAACTTCGAGAATCGATCTAAGACCTCATCATCGCCTGGACCGAGTACTAGCTTGACTCAAATGAGAGAGGAGTAAAGGAAGGGTGGCATCTCAGAAGAGAAGCCCCCAGGATGAGAAGGTGAATCTGGAATTTGGTAAAAAAGGAAGACTGAGCGACAAGAAGAAGGCCCCAGTAAAGAGGAAAATTTGGTTGTGGAAGGGATGTTAATTGAGGTTGGAAGGTTCAAAATTAGGATGGTTGATAATTAAGGTGGTTGAAAGTTGTTAATTGGGATGGTTGATAATTGAGGTTGATAGTTGATAATTGAGGTTGAAAGTTGGGATGGTTGTATCCTTGAGGACTGCCTACGTATTCACGTGAAGTGAAATCAAACCAGATCGTAGTTCTAAGGTTTGGTTAATTTTATTTGGGTGTTGTGGTTGTATCCTTGTTGTGTAAGAAAGGACTGTCTACGTATCCACCTGGAGAGGTGAAATCAAACCATGCTCGTAGTTCAGATGTGTGCCTAAGCTATATTGTCAGGGCCTTAAAGTGCATTGGTCTGGAGAGTATTTTCCTTTGGTGACTCGAAGAATTGATTTGAGATAACTCCCTTTGATCATAGACCAAAGAGGTATAATTAATTTTGTAAAAATTTCCTTGTCATGTGAGCACACTTAGTGGACCCTAAGGATGAATTGGGTATGTCTCGTTCTAGGTAGCAAAGTATTAAAGACTCCGTGTCTGCGTCAAGGTGAAACTGGATTGGATATTTGGAATGTGGGGCTCGGAAATAAGAGGCCTTGATGATCAAATCTCTGGAGCTTGATTTTTTAGAGTTGAGGCTTGATGGGGTTATGGCTTGTAGTATGGCATAGAAATGGAGTCTCTTGGCTTGATGTAGCCTGAGCACATAAAGGTAGGTTAAAATGATATGGGTTCAAGTTTCTATTTCTTGGCCCTAAAGGATGGGTATAGTTGACGAGCTTGAGAGGAT
This sequence comes from Silene latifolia, assembly GCF_048544455.1. NCBI lineage: Eukaryota > Viridiplantae > Streptophyta > Magnoliopsida > Caryophyllales > Caryophyllaceae > Silene > Silene latifolia. The sequence goes on from NC_133527.1 coordinate 130,027,786, forward strand.
TCTCAAAATTTCTAACTATCTCCCTGTAACGGTCTCGAGAAGGACTTAGGGTGTGTGATGTGTGAAAGGCTAAGTGAGGGTGCTAGCTGACCATCTTCATACCTTATTCTATATAGACTTCAGCAGTATTCCGCATTTGATTTCAGGCTTGTTCTTGAACATATCTCGGCTTTTGCTCAGATTTTTGATCAGGTTTTTGAAGATAACTTGACTTTGGATATTAACTTGCTTGATCGAGCCTCTTTCTTTTGACTCTTTTGTCTTAGATATTGATCTTGGTTTCTCTTGATTGAGCCTTTGTCTTTGATCATGGCTCGTATCGTTTTGGACTTGCTTGTTACCATGGATTTGGGTCAGACTAGCACCATTGGTGTGAAAGGGTTGGTCTTTAGTAATACGGGTTGTTTATTGTTGGGAATGGGCTTGCCTTCCGTCATTGATCGTTAAAAAGGGAGACGGTCTGGATTCGTCCTAGAATCTCTAGAGATATGCTCGTCCTAAACCGGGGTTATAGTGAGGTTTCTACTGCCAGACATGGAATAGGTAAGGAAAGAACACGGATTTTCAGGTCCTCTACAACTCGGAATGAAACATCGTTTAAGTTTACTCACATCGACTGTCATGTGTTGTTCGTTTTAAAATGTCTCAACTCAATTCTTGTTGTCACAGGAAAAGGATAAAGGAAGAGATAAGATAGAATATGTGGATTGAAAAGAGTGTACTTTTATTGAAATGGATAATGAATGTATATAACATAGACTCGAAAAGACATGTGACTCATGGGACAGCCCCCAGGTTGTTACTAGGAATGGAAATGGACACAGAGAAAGACACTAGAAAATTATGGGATAGAAAGCCTAAGACTCGGACTCGGACTCGGACTTTGACTCGATCTCAGATCCAGACTCGTAATCATCGGCCCACGCTTGTACATCTACTTTTCCAGCAACTAGCTTCGGCATCTGGCTTTGAGCATTCACCCATTTGAGCACCCCGTCCTCATCATTGGGAACACTGGAAGGATAATAGTCAAGAAGAGTTTCCAGATAAGTGGCATATCCATGAGGATTGCCTAACTTGCCGTGTGAGTTAAAGGTTGAGAAGGACAATTTCCCACTTTCGATCATATCTTGAATGACATGTTTTAATTTGAAACATTTCTCTGTATCATTCCCTTTGTGGGTTAATATCCGTATACTACCCTTTAAATTTAGGACTATAACGTAATATTTACATGTGAATATAGTCATAAAACATAAAAACCGTAGAGAAACGATAAGAAGCAAGTAACAACCTCGGGTCCTTTAAATTGCGGCGTAAAGAACAGAAATCAAAGCAGATTTCCTCCTAATCGTTGCACCCAAGACTTTTCCGAGATATGCCCTTGTGCTAGAACGGTGTTCTCCGATTGCCTTGCAATATTGGGAGAACTGATGTGAGTTTTTCACTGGATGAGAGATCCGAATTTCGAGAGGCACTGTTCTCGAAACCCTAATAATTTTTTAGCAAATGAAAATTAGGTTAGACAAGAGGAGAGAACTCCCCTTTTTGTCTTTGTGATTCTCGGCCAACCGAGTGAGAGGAGCCCATATGGGCTTTTCATTTTCTCTTCACTTAAACTCGCGGTCCGGTCCATAACTCGCTAAGTGTATATGACGTGGTCTGATTATAAACTGTTATCGGTTATCGGAAATTAAGGCATCAGCTAATAATACGGGTTAGCTGAATTATTAATACGTGTCCGACAAAACAGTATTGTATAATTATATTCAATATACATTTAATTAAATATAAATCACTTATATTTAATTTCTGGAATTAACTTAGTTAATTCGCCTTAGCCCATGATATTTAATCCGTATTAAATATAATATCTCAACATCACATATTTGACTAATTACTAGTCAAATAACTCGGACTAACCGGTTAGTCGGTTTTGGCATCTACATGACAAAGATTTTCATACCGTCACATCTCTCGAACGTATCCTATAGGTGTGACTTTTAGGGACCAGTTGATCACCGCCATCTGTATGACAATAACGTCAAACTTATCTAGCAAGCCAACCGTTATTGATAAACGTGGATCAACTGATAATAATACCAAAAGTATGCCCTTTGATCCTTTTAGAGGTTTATAAGTCCTTGCACTAACTGTTAAGGACACCAACCCCAACAAGCTCCCACTTGTCCGTACAAGTGTATGTGCAATGACGTTATCCGCACTAACTGGAGGACACAAGCTCCAACAAACTCCCACTTGTCCGAACAAGTGTATGTGCGATAACCGATTCTCATATTCATTTAAAATTTCTCCCACTCAATGTAAAACAATTTGCAGATCCGGATCCGCAAAGGTCGTATTTTACAATCGATCTGTATCATGAGTGGTTTCCCCGACTAGAGAGTAACTTAACTGATAAAACGAATCCGTATCCGAGCATGGCCATGCATTTCAGTTACAACTCCTCGAGTGGCCCTGAGAAAAATCGAGTACCTGATAAAGGCTGAATATTTCCTTCAACTCGACTCCTTCCGATCTAAGCACAGCATGAAATGACCCAGAAAAAATCTACTTGGCCCCCTGTTACGGATGACCGTGAGAAAGAAACCAAAGTCACCAAAAATCTGCCGTAGTCTCAAGAGACAGTCGATAGTCAAAGAATCGACTCTTAGGATCACCATGGAAGTCCTATCCACGACCGGGCAGCGAATGTTATAAAACATTTAGGACTCCACGTCGATGTCATAATGGTGTCCTACGAAATATCCGTATAAATCGCCTCTGTGATTGGTCAGTCAACCGGTTGACTTATGGCTCGTTGAACCCACCATCAACCAACGTCACAAAATAATTGCCAGAGTTATCAGCTCATGTGGGCAATTAAGGACTAACAAGATATGATGTTTGTTCAGTTCACTTTGTGGTGTTCAAAATTGTCGTACAATTCCACATGAAAAACAAAATATATATATAAATATCAAAACGATGATGTCGTATAGAGTACAAACGAGCATGAATCTAATCCATAAAAGGTACTACAACTCAGGAACACGTTTGATTCCCATGGAATTAACGTGCCCTTCATGCTTATCTTGTCGTAATGCTTTAGTGAGAGGATCTGCTATGTTATCATCGGTAGCAATCTTTTCTATCACTACTTCCTTTTGCTCCACGTAATCTCGGATTAGATGAGCTTTCCGTTGTACATGTCTAGACTTGTTGCTAGACTTTGGCTCCTTAGCTTGGAAGATGGCACCACTATTGTCGCAATAGATGGTGATCGGGTCATTCGAACTAGGCACTACAGAGAGCCCATGTAAGAATTGACGCATCCATATCGCTTCCTTTGTTGCTTCGGACGCGGCATAGTACTCGGACTCGGTCGTAGAATCTGCTTTATAACATTTGTTTCGAACTCTTCCACTGATCTGCAGCGCCATTAAGAGTAAAAACGAATCCAGACCGAGATTTCGAGTCATCTCGATCCGTTTGGAAGCTAGCATCTGCGAATCGGTTGCGCATAGCGTTTGAGAGCCTCCATAAGTCAATGCCCAATCTTTAGTCCTCCGGAGGTACTTAAGAATGTTCTTGACGACCAACCAATGTGGTTCACCTGGTTCTTTGTTGGAATCGACTTGTCATACTCAATGCATATGCCACGTCCGGACGTGTGCATATCATGGCATACATGATTGATCCTATAGCCGAAGCATAAGGAATCCGTGTCATGCGCTCTTTTTCTTCCGGTGTCTCTGGTGCACGAGACTTGCTCAAATGCACCCATGGAGCCATAGGAAGGAACCCCTTCTTGGAGTTAGTCATGCTTTGAATCTCTCTAGGACTTTGTCTATGTAAGACTCTGATCGAGAGATAACATCCGTCGTGATCTATCTCGATAGATACGGATGCCTAGAATTCTTTGTGCCTCTCCCAGATCTTTCATCCGGAAATGGTTCTTCAACCATACTTTCACCGAAGATAAGAGAGGTATGTCATTCCCAATCAGGAGTATGTCGTCAACATACAATATTAGGAAGACAATCTTGCTCCCACTCGACTTGATATATAGACATGGTTCCTCGACAGATCGAGTAAATCCATTTTCTTTTATCACTTGGTCGAAGCGATGATTCCAACTCCTTGATGCTTGCTTGAGTCCATAAATGGAACGCTTAAGCTTGCACACTTTCTTAGGATGTTTAGGATCGATGAAACCTTCGGGTTGTACCATGTACAACTCTTCCTCCAAAAAGCCGTTTAAGAAGGCGGTTTTCACGTCCATTTGCCAAATTTCATAGTCATGAAAAGCGGCAATCGCTAAGATAATCCGAATGGAACGCAAAGATAACTACGGGTGCAAAAATCTCATCGTAGTGCAAACCTGGCACTTGGGTGAAACCTTTAGCAACTAGTCGTGCTTTGTAGATATCTTGTTGACCTTCCACAGAATGCTTTATCTTGTAAAGCCATTTGCATTGAAGGGGACGAACCTTAGCAGGTAAGTCAACAAGATTCCACACGTTGTTCTCATACATGGAGTCCATCTCGGATTGCATGGCCTCAAGCCATAGCTTTGAGTCAGAACTTGTCATGGCACCTTTATAGGTTGCGGGTTCACTACTCGTTAAGAGTAGAACGTCATCTATGTCATGTTCCTCGACCATACCAATGTATCTGTCCGGAGGAATAGAGACTCTTCCCGACCTCCTAGGTTCCTCAGGAATGTTAACCGCAGCCGGGATTGAAGGAATAGTTTCCTCCAATAGTTGCTCGGTATTTGGTTCTGGAATCTCCGACAGGTCGAAGGTTCTATCACTCTTTGCATTCTCGAGAAATTCCTTCTCTAAGAATGTCGCACTAGCCGCAACAAAAACGCGTTGTTCGGTTGGCGAATAGAAGTAATGACCAAGTGTTCCTTTAGGATAACCTATAAAGTATGTCTTGACCGATCGCGGGCCGAGCTTATCCTCGTGTCTCCACTTGACATAAGCCTCGCAGCCCCAGACCCGTATAATGGACAAGTTAGGGACCGTTCCCTTCCATAGTTCATATGGAGTCTTGTCAACAGCTTTAGACGGACTTCGGTTAAGTATTAGAGCGGCTGACATAAGAGCATAACCCCATAATGAATCAGGTAAAACCGTGTGACTCATCATGGATCGAACCATATCAAGTAGTGTTCGATTTCTCCGTTCGGACACACCATTCAACCGAGGTGTTCCAGTGGAGTTAAGCGTAGGGCAATCCCACAGTCCTTTAGGTGTTGATCAAACTCGTGAGAAAGATACTCGCCACCACGATCTGAACGCAGTGTTTTTATCTTTCTACCCAATAGGTTCTGTACCCTATTTTGGTATTCCTTGATATTCTCTAAGGATTCACTTTTATGCTTCATTAAGTAGACATAGCCATATCTACTTAAATCGTCCGTGAAAGTGATGAAATACCTATAGCCTTCTCGTGCGGTGATTGACATAGGTCCACATACATCCGTGTGTATGAGTCCTAATAGGTCAGCAGCGCGCATTCCAACACCTTTTGAAGGAAATACGAGTCATTTTACCGATGAGACATGATTCACACGTGCCAAATGATTGAAAATCAAAGGCCGAGATAGCTCCATGTTTGATGAGCTGTTTTACGCGTTTCTCATTAATGTGTCCCATACGGCAGTGCCATAGATACGTTTGATCTTTGTCACCAACCTTTAACTTTTTATTCATTACGTGTAATATTTCGGTGGTCCGATCTAAAACATAAATTCCGTTCATGGAGACTGCCTTGCAGTAAATCATATCGTGTAATGAGAAAATGCAAGCATTGTTTTCTATTACAAATGAAAAACCAAGTTTATCAAGCGCAGAAACTGAAATAATGTTTTTGGAAAGACTAGGTACATAATAGCAGTCATATAATGACAACTCAAATCCGCTTGGAAGCTGGATCACATATGTCCCCTTGGAGATGGCAGCTACTCTTGCTCCATTCCCAACACGCAGGTCCACCTCACCCTTTACGAGGGGTTCGATGTTTCGGAGCCCCTGCACATGATTACACAGATGAGAACCACAACCAGTATCAAGTACCCAAGTTCCGTAACTTGCGTGGTTAATCTCAATCATATGAATGAAAGTAGAAGAGAGAGAAGACATACCAACAGGTTTAACACGACCTGCCTTTAAGTCCTCATGATAAACAGGACATGTGCGTCTCCAATGCCCAGTCTTGTGGCAATGATGGCATTCCATGTTTTCACTCTTGCTCTTTGTCATGCCTGATGAGTTGCTCGACTCACCAGGACCACTCTTACCTGAACCCGACTTCTTGAACTTCGCCTTACCTCTTTGTTAGGTTTGCCGGAGCTTTGCCCTTACCTTTCCCTTTGTTTGACACAACGAGAACATCCTGTTTCGAACTCCCACTGAACTTCATGTCCTTCTCGGTCATGCGAGAAGGGAGTGCGATTCATGCGGAGTTTTCTTCAAATCATTCATATAGTAATTCGCTCTAAATTGCGAAAAACCATCGTGGAGTGAGTGAAGCATGCGGTCGATAACAATGTTCTCGCTGATGTTACGATTAAAGGTCTCCGACTTCTCGACATTCTCAATCATGCTTTGAGAATGTGTGGGCTAACCGGTTGGCCCTTACGAGTCTCGCATCAAAGAAGCGAGTGGTATGCTCATAGGTCACGATTCTCGGTGCTTTCGACAATTCCTTAGTGAGCGTGGTGAAAATCTTGTTTGCACCATGGGCTATGAAGCGCTTACGCAAATTGGATTCCATTGCAAAAATGAGTACGTTTTTAATCGCACCCGCTTCCATACAGAAATCGTTAAACTTGGCGATTTCGGTAGCTCTAGCCGTGGGACCTGGGTTTGCGGGAGGGGCTCTAACAAAAATTTGAGCTTCCGTCGGCGGTGGCGGCATTCCGTAATGCCGCCTCCCGATCCGCGAAGTTGGATCCATCACTCTTGATCGAGTAGACCGATTCATCCGATTCATGAAGATCCGAAGCCAGGACTCACGGTCCAATGTGGCACTTGGCATTGGGTTATCACTTGAACCAGCCATTTGATGTTTAGCGATTTAAAATCGTGATCTACACTTTGAAAAAGAAAGAAAAACAAAACGAAATAAGCAACTCATCGAGGTGATTTAAGTCTATTTTAAAATTCATTTTAAACATGTAGACTCTTGCACTTGCATAATTGATCTCCCTCAAGAATGATACAAGTGATCCCAAGACTCAATTTCTGTAAATTGATAAGCCAACTGTTTAGCTAATTCTTCCGTAAGAACTCTCGGTCGATAGATTTCTGTAAATCCTATCTATAGTCCACCATGATCACAGGATCGTACGAGTGACCATAGTGTTGAGATAAAATAGGTCAATCGGTTCCAACTTACCCGACGTAGAAGGGGTCATAGTATGCCTACCGACGAAGAAGGGACTCATTGGAGTTTGACCTATAAAGACCGTTCTCAATTTTAGTTTATACGAGGAAGATCCCATCAACAAAATTATAATTCATTTTAAGTGAACGAATAACTAGCGTCTGTCGTGAATGAATTTATTTGGATGATGGCTTGAAACGTGTGACATGAGAATGTCAATGAAAATTCATGTGATAAAACCGCTTCTATCATTTAATTTTAATCCATTACAATCCGTCATTTTAAAGACGCTTTAAAACAACTATATGGTACGTGAGTGAACCGATTCACTATTAAGCGAGTGTACTATATCCGTATAAAGTACATATTGAAGCCAAAAGAAAATTTAAATCAAAAGAAACAAATTTTCAAAGCTGTTAAAGACGAAATCCCTCGATCCAGGGACATAAGTGCTCGATCGAGGAACTAAAGGGCTCGATCGACTGAACTGCAAGTCGATCGAGGGGTATGCTAATCAGGGAGTACTCGATCGACTAAACTGGAGGTCGATCGAGAACTTATATCAGCAAATCTACTCGATCGAGTACGAGGACAACTCGATCGAGCAGAGGGGTTTTGAAGGGGGTCGATCGAGTACAACAGGGACTCGATCGAGCAAAAGGTTTTGGAACAGGGTCGATCGAGTACAGCAGGGACTCGATCGAGCAAAAATTATACAGAAAAGCCACTCGATCGATTAAAAACTTGGTCGATCGAGTGCAAAAGTCTCTGGAAAATTCAAAACCCTCGTGAAAACATATTTCGAGACAAAAACAATTGCAAATTCGATCAAAAATGCATTAAAACAAATTTGACAATAGACAAAACATGACATATTGTTATAATCTCTGCATAAAACAACAATATGCATAAAAAACAAATCGAAAAAGATGAAATTACCGTGTAATACATGACACGGTTTCAAAAATTTTCTGTGTATACTAGGCACGGTTTTCGAGACAAAAGCAAAGTCGTTTCAAGATCGTTTTATGAAAAACACATAGAAAAATTTACGTGGCCTCGCTCTGATACCACTTGTGGGTTAATATCCGTATACTACCCTTTAAATTTAGGACTATAACGTAATATTTACATGTGAATATAGTCATAAAACATAAAAACCGTAGAGAAACGATAAGAAGCAAGTAACAACCTCGGGTCCTTTAAATTGCGGCGTAAAGAACAGAAATCAAAGCAGATTTCCTCCTAATCGTTGCACCCAAGACTTGTCCGAGATATGCCCTTGTGCTAGAACGGTGTTCTCCGATTGCCTTGCAATATTGGGAGAACTGATGTGAGTTTTTCACTGGATGAGAGATCCGAATTTCGAGAGGCACTGTTCTCGAAACCCTAATAATTTTTTAGCAAATGAAAATTAGGTTAGACAAGAGGAGAGAACTCCCCTTTTTGTCTTTGTGATTCTCGGCCAACCGAGTGAGAGGAGCCCATATGGGCTTTTCATTTTCTCTTCACTTAAACTCGCGGTCCGGTCCATAACTCGCTAAGTGTATATGACGTGGTCGATTATAAATCACATTATCGGTTATCGGAAATTAAGGCATCAGCTAATAATACGGGTTAGCTGAATTATTAATACGTGTCCGACAAAAAAACGATTGTATAATTATATTCAATATACATTTAATTAAATATAAATCGCTTATATTTAATTTTACGAATTAACTGGTTAATTCGCCTTAGCCCATGATATTTAATCCGTATTAAATATAATATCTCAACATCACATATTTGACTAATTACTAGTCAAATAACTCGGACTAACTGGTTAGTCAGTTTTGGCATCTACATGACAGCATTTTCATACCGTCACATCTCTCGAACGTATCCTATAGGTGTGACTTTTAGGGACCAGTTGATCACCGCCATCTGTATGACAATAACGTCAAACTTATCTAGCAAGCCAACCGTTATTGATAAACGTGGATCAACTGATAATAATACCAAAAGTATGCCCTTTGATCCTTTTAGAGGTTTATAAGTCCTTGCACTAACTGTTAAGGACACCAACCCCAACACCCTTTGCCTCTATGGTACTTGTAGTAGACATTCTCATCCCATAACTTAGACTTCTTCTCTGGGTCAGGCGTAGGTCCTATAGGTTTCAACATTCGTCGCTTTATGAGTCTATGAAGGGCATCCGTGTATGTAATACCAATGTTGGTAAATTTCCTAGGGGGTGCATCCTTCTTGTCAAAAGCCTTTCTAAATGACCTTAGAGAATTGTTAGTTTTTTTTATGAAGGCTCCATGAGGTTGCCTTTGTTGGTTCTGATTCTTGGATAAGAAGAACCAGGAATAGATCGCTCAATTATTGCTTTCTCCTTAGGACTGTCAGGTTGAGGGTTTGTCTGGACACTTTTCATCTCAAGCTTCTTATCCATTTCAGCAAACTGGTTCTCCATGTTGGAAAGTCGAGAGTTTAGGCTATCAATGGCTCCTACTATCTTGGAAAATTTATTGTTGAAGGCAATGGAAAGCATGAGCATTCCACTTTGGATATCGTCATCTTCAAGGACATTGATCTCTTCGCTATCATCAGAATCGAGGAGATGAGAACAGTCTAGGAATGATTCTTCATGGTCATGTTTAATGATAGTAGACCCAAGAGGGACGGTCTTCTTGGATTGCTTGACGGAAGGTGGTACAGGATGCTTTCCATCCTCGATCATATCCTGAATAATATGCTTTAGACAAAAGTATTCCTCCGTATCATACCCCCTACCTCGATGGTACTGACAATATGAATTTCCCTTCCACCTAGGGAATATCTTTTCAGGGTCTGGGGTTGGACCAATTGGATGAAGTTTTCCTTTGGAAACTAGTCTCTGTAGAGCTACTTCATATGTGGTTCCGAGGTCAAGGAATTCCCAAGGAGATCGTCCTGGCCTTCTGGGTGGAGTTTCCAAGAGGTTGACTCCCTTGTCTTCATTGGCTTTCTTAGATGGTGAGTTGCGTTGAAACTATGACCTGGCCTTGGGGCACGAGAAGATGGTAAAGGTTTCATCATGTCTACCTTGTTTCCCATATTGATGACACGAGTGCTCAAGTCTTCGACGGTGGCCTTAAGCTTAATCACTGTAGTACTTAGTTCTTCGACGATGACAGATAAACGTTCTTGAACATTTTCATTGGAAATTGCAGAATTCCTACCGAGAAGAAAATAACACGCGTTACAACTTGATTTGACATGGGATCACGCATATTAAAGAGACAAACAAAGGATATATAAAGGAAAACATATGAGGACGAGATGGGATAACTAGACTCTTGACTTGTGAAATCATGAAATGTCATGAGTGACTTCTCGTGTTTGGACTCATGGTGTTTGACTTTGACCTTAGACTCGAGTGTTTACCTTGACGGAGTGACATTTATATGGTTGACCTTATTGAAGGGATTGATGACACGTGTTGATTTTAAGACGCGTGTTTTAAGATAGACTTGACTCGAAGTTCGGGTATGTGTGTCCCGAATGTGTCATTAGGAGGATTCGAGGGACGGATTTTGGAGTGACACGATGTGTTAGCCTCGAGTGTGTGAGTCGAGGTGTGGAAATGTTTAGATCCTAACTGAATTGGGGGTAGGGGGTCCAAAGTGACGGCGTGACACCTTAGGACTTGACTTGAACTTGAAAAGACCCAAAATGTAAAGGAAGGCGGGTTTATAACTTGACAGAGTTCCGACTAGGACATAGTCGGTTTCGACTTTTGATTCTAACCTAGCCCAATTGAATTTACATTTACGTGGTTTGAAAATATTTTAATTTAAAAAGGTTTTTTGGTCTTTTGTTCTTTTTTTCGGACTTTTTTTTCGGTTTTTTTTTTGGTTTTTTTTTGGTTTTTTGTTTTGCTTCGGACCTTTTTTTATTTAGAAAGGATTTTATTTATGGAAAATTTAATAATTGACTTGAACTTTGAAAATAGAATTTTACAGAAAGTGATGTTTGAAAGAGATGGATTTTACATTTACAGAAAATTGGACATTATTTAACTTACAAAATGGATTTTTGAAAAGTTTTTTTTTTCTTTTTTTACACGGGTTTTGAAATGGGTTTTAGAACCGAAGTTTGACTTGACATATGGACAGAGTTTCGGCTTTATTTTGTGCTATTTTGAAAATGTTTACATTTTGAAAAGGATTTTATTTTACAAAAATTTCGTCATGGTTTTGTTTACAAAAGGGTGATCACGTATATGATACAAACATATATACAAGCATTATAAGTATAACGGTATGCTGAGTGCATTTAAATGGTTTTGGCTTAAAAGGTGGGTTGCCATACAAAGCAATCAAACCCTGGTCTGTGGAGAGGTCTGTGCCAAACATGAGTAAGGTCGGTCCCTAGTCCATTTCCTCGAGTAGTGAAAGCCCTTGATACAAACAGGAGTAAGAATCATGGTATGGTTGACGTCAATCACTATCCATCCTTAGGCCTAGATAAGAATTTGGATCGTCCAGACGGGACGATTGGTGGAATGGGTTGGGTTGGGCCTAGGAAGGTCGAATAAATGATCTAGGAAGACCGAATTATGAAAACCGACAACTGTCTTGTACAATCTATTCCCTAACCTTGTTCAAGTTTCACCCTTGGCTACACGTAAGTGTATTATCCCCAGCGGAGTCGCCAAACTATGGACGCGGGCCCACGGGGGTCGCTCGGTGAAAACAAGCAAGCTTTGCATTTGTGGAGTCGCCACCAATATATTGTGGAAAATTGGAAACCGTTCGAATACCTCATGCCATGTCAAGACTTAAAGTAGTGACATGAACACCAAGAACTCGTTACCCTTAGCATTCTATGTCTAGAATGACTCTCGTGGATGCCAATGAACACGGATGTTCACAGAGATCTGGAGCAAGGGGTGAGGGTACGTATTAGGAAGTTCTTTTGATCGAACACCTAATCCCGCCTGCCTCGATAGCGGCCTCTACTAATGATTAGGGAAGTCATATATACTCGATATGTTGGCGATTATATGCATGCAATGCAACATCCAATAAATTAATCCTAACATGCGAGAATTAACTAAGTCGGTAGACACGTAATTTAGCATACATTGGGTCGAAGTAGAGATTTAGGTTAATTGCATGTGAGAGCATACAAACAATATGATAATAAAGAAATACAATAAAAATACAATAAAGAAAATTACAATAATTACAACGGGTTAATTCATTTATGTCGAAAATACATTTAAAACGGATGGTTTTAGAAAAGAAAAGGAAAATAAATTAACGAACAGATTATTAGGTGATAATATGAATAATAGTTAATTAATACGTAAGCTAATAACTAAGTCAAAGCAACAACGGAAGTTCAGGGGTAGAATTGAACCCGGAACAGGCGCAACAGTGCTGCGTCATTTGGAAGAGGCGCAATGCTCACTGCGTCTGTTCCTGAGGTGAACTCTGGCTGTGAAGCCGGAATTGCATATCGTTAATGTTCATTGGTGAATTTAATGCTTGATTATCAATATTTGACTCGGATAGAAGTGGATTAACATATTATTTACATGTGAATTGGTCATAAAAACAATAAAACATGAGATAAAGCTAATTATGACAAATTAATTACAGGATTAATTACAAGGTTAATAATGAATTAAATTAAATAGGTTTGTTTAGGTATATTTACCCAAATCGATTAATTAGGGTCAATGTAGTCTATATTCTTTGGTCGATTGTATGATGATTCGTATGTCAATAAGTAAACGGAAAATAAAGTACGTAATGCAAATTGACACGTAAGATTTTGGTGACGCGGAAAACCAATGTGGGAACAACCGCGTGAGGGACGGTACCCTGCCAAGTATTGCACTATATGAATTGGAGGATGATTACAATTATGGTACATAGCTAATCCTGCTGGCCCTAGGTGTCAGACCTGCAAGATCCAGAATGAGCGTATATTATTTGCCGAGATGTGATCTTGAATGTTTGTTGTATGAATGAATACAGATGTGTTGAATGAGTTGTCTTGGATGTCCTCTTTTATTTGCTTCCTTGGCTATTTATACGGTAAGAACCCTAGACATGTCCTACCTCGAATATGGAAAGGGAATATTATTTCCATAAGGACTTCTTTCCAAACCCGAACTCTTTTACCAATTCTCCCCAATCTCCCTAACTTCTCCCTAACTTCTCCCTGACTTCTCCCTAACACTCCTTTCCTTAACGCGGGCACCTTCTATGACGGGCTCTTGATCCTTCTCAAGCCCATCTCCCCTTTTCCTGACCGCGGGCTTCCTTCCTCTTTACCTCTTCTTTCATAATCTTTACCTTATCCAATGGGCCTTCTTTATTATGCTATTTTTAGCCCAAACAGTTTGCCCCAAATTTCTTGTGAAGTACGCTTTCAAGTATCGAGCAAGGAATTTACGTAACCAAATGCTAAAAACCCTACGCCGTCTTTTTACTCCTTCCCATGCAACCCATCATTTCCAGCCGCCCTACTCCTCTTTCTCCGCACCCAACTCCCTCTCTCCTCTTTATAACTCCAACGTCCCTCTTCCACTTTCATTAATCATTTCAAATTATTTCAAAAAAACTCTTCTCTCTTAAACCCTCAATCTTCCTTCTCCTTTATTCCTTGTCGGCTTCACTGTTTCCCTCCCCCGTCTTCATCACCAGGTAATCCACCTTCTCTTCTTCTTTTAATCTTCATTTTTTCTCTCCACCATGTGTAAAACTCGACAATCCTCGTCAACCCCTACACCCTCCGGCCGTAATCTTGACCCCATTTTCCCTTCGTGGGGACTTTTTAAACACCCACATGATTGTGACTCTGCTTTAATGCTGGCCGACATCCCCATGATTAAGAATCTGCTTGGTCTTGGTGACGGAGTGGATATCGCCATCCCTGAACCGGGACAGAAAGCTGACGCCCTCCGTCCGGGGTGGGTTTGTTTCTATCTGTACCCATTTAAATATGGCCTCCGTTTTCCTTTCCCTAAACTCGTCCAAGATTTTATCTTCACCAACAATTTCGCCATGGCACAAATATTTGTTGCCATATGGAGAGTTCTTCTCTATTTTCTGGCCGCTGGTCAGAGTACTGGCAAATCTGTCACTCTGGGCGATCTGGCCCATATGTACAACATCAGATCCCTGGGCAGGGGTCAATTCTCCTTCCGGGGCCGTGGAGAGGCTCCCTTCAAACATGTGTCAAAATCTCGCGATGAGAAATGGTTCGAGGACTTCTTCTACGTGAGGAAAGACTCCATCCAGCCTCCTACCGATTATATTTTCGAGAAATGGGTTCTGACTTCGAGTAAGTAGCCTTCCTGTTACCTGATTTGTTTTATCTCACTGCTTACTAGCTTACTTCATCGCCTTCGTGCAGGCCCCTGTGACCTCACCCGTATCGGCGCCAAGATCCCTGCCGGCAGCAAGCTGTTCAGCATTTTTGAGTCTGAGAGAAAGTTCCCAGACCTGCTTCCTGGTTTCTCACCTGCTTCTTCCTCCAATCCTCCTCAATCAGCCCACAGTATACCTTCTGGTAAGGTTTCTGTAACCACTTTTGTTTGCATGTTGTTGCTGCTGATGTTTTAAGCATTCTCGTCGTCTGAGACTATACGTTCTTGCAGGTTCAAAAGTTGATCAATTGGAACTCATCCTCCAAAGTGCTAAAAGAAAGAGACCTTCTGCCAGCCCTGATGTGGCCTCTGCCTCCAAGAGGAGTGCTCCGGCTGCCTCTTTTCAGACTCCTCCCACAGTTTCCAGTTCTGCTGCACGCGTGCCCCTGGAGGTTAATCCGTTATCTTGCCATCCGCCCACTCCTCCTGCCAGTCCTCGTGCTTCGTCTAGTGGGGGCATCATTGCTCATTTCCCAGAAGGCTTTGGGAATGTGGACAAGGTGCCGTACTGGCCGGAGATTGATCAGCTGCTCTTTCCTCCTGTTGAGGAAACGTTTTCGGAGTTCACCCAAGAGGAGATGGCTGAAAACGATGTGCCCAATGCCTTCATGGTAAATATCCTTCACTTTCTACCTGCCTGTCTGTCTGTTTACTTGGATTCTGCCTCCTGATTTCCTTGCTGACTCTTGATTTGCTCTGCCTCAGACCCTTTAGTCTGTACTCTACAATAGGAAGATGATAAATATAGTGCAGACGACCAGGCGTGCTACCAGTGCCAAGAATCAGGAGCTGAAGGAGACTGTCGCGGATCTGGCGCAGCAGCGGGTTGATCTGAAGGAACGTGTGGTGGAGCTGAAGACTGAGCTTGCTGTCACCAAAATAAAGTTGAAGGAGGGGGCTGATCAACTGGCTCAAACCCAGGCCGTGTGCAGCACTTTCTCTGACTCCCTCAAGCGCTCTGATGAGAAAATCAGTTAGCTGATTTCCCTGGCCACCAATGTTGTTGCATATGCTACCTGGCGGGGAAAGATCAGTGGGATGCGTGCTGCCCTCAAGGAGGCTCCCACCCAGCAGGCCATAGAGGAAGAGGAGAAGCAGGTGGAGATGCTCTACCCCGCTCAACCCGATCCGAGTATGCTTTGATGCCCGAGGTTTGTGAGGTGAATTCTCTGCGTTGGTGAGAGCAGTGCTCGGGGTGATCTTTGGAATGTCCCAGGATGCTGCTAACGGATCTCAGGGAGCTATGACGGCTGAGGATGCTCAGGCTGAAGCAGTACCTGAAATGAGAAGTGTAGATACCCGTATCCGTCGATATTGGAATTTATAGAGAACCCGACAAACACCCGATGATGATAGGACACATGTATTCTTTAGTTGTCATTGTCATTATTTGGAGCTCGTTTTACGATGTAGAATGGGCGTCGTCGATGAAGTATTTTATTAATTTAAAATGATATTTAAATTATGGTTTTTGTAGGTGAATTCAATTTATTTTATTTTATTTTGAATTTATTTTCCCAAGTTTATTTTATTGAAAATAAAATAAATAATTGATTTGAAAAATCATTTTATGAGTATATTTGGTTTG
The DNA here is from genome assembly GCF_048544455.1 of Silene latifolia. NCBI lineage: Eukaryota > Viridiplantae > Streptophyta > Magnoliopsida > Caryophyllales > Caryophyllaceae > Silene > Silene latifolia. The sequence continues at coordinate 130,044,189 of NC_133527.1, forward strand.
AAAAATCATTTATTTTAATGTGTTAATGGATTTGAAAAATCGATTTGAAAATCGAAAAGAACTCGTTTTGAACATGCGTTTTTGAGCTTGATTTTAGCTCGGTTTTTGAGCCCGTTTTCTTTACGAGTTGGCACGAATCTCGAGTACACTAACCAACCTAAGCCTCTACCAATCCAACCCAGTTCGAACCCCCTTAACCACGGCCCAAATCCCATCCCAAATCACCCCCAACCAGCCCGCGCAAAACACCAAGCAGCCCCCTGTTTTGCAGCTCAAATATCGAGCCCAAAACCCGCTCCAAACACCACCAAAACCCGTGCCCATTAATCCTAACCCATACCCTAATATCCTACCCATATTACCTTACCTTAATCACCAAGAAAACCCCCCAAACGAACCCTAGAAAACCCTCCAAAAGCTGCTGGACAGAAGCTATGCTCAACAGGCCCGACTGCCTCTCCCCCTCTTTTACCCTACTTTAACTCCTTATAAATACCACCCCTTCACCATACATTCATTCCTCAAAGTTCTCCATACATACAACCATCACTTACAAGCTTTAAACTCCAGAAACAAACCCTAATTGCCTCTCAAAAACCCTCCACAAAACCGACATCCAAACTGGAACAGTTTGTGTGTCCTCTTCGAAAAACAATTCGTTCCTCCATCAAACCTCCATCAAAACTCGAGTTTCTTGTTCCTAATTAACCATATAACATCCATCTACACATTAGACAAAGATTTACGAGCCAAGTTGCCCTTGAGAGTACACGAAATCCCTCGAAAAACAGAGTGTTATACACTCTGTTTTCGCGGTTTGTTCCTGTCTGTCCAGTTCTGTTTGTGCTCGTTTTTCGTGCCCAATAACTCAAAACGAGCAGGGTTTGCTTTAAGATCTCTGTTCTCCTCTCTTTCTAGTTTTCAGAACATCTTTTAAATCGAATTTTCATCGTGAAACGAGAGAGAAATCGCTGTTTGAAAGTCGCTGTCCAGATTTGCAAAAAACGTGTTGTTTACTTTGTTTCTTCGTCGACGACGGCCTCTCGAGATAAAATCTACCATCGATTATGACCCAAGATGGTGTCAACGATACATGTAGGTTGAGGGTGCATCAAATCCTCTTCTTTCTCCCTTTTATTTCGTTTTTTTATGTTTGTTTTTTTATAGTTTGTTTTTGATTGTTTATCGTTTTTGTTTATCGATTGTTTAATTAACTATGAAACTAGTTTAGTCCGAGTATGAGTTAAAGTACCACCATGAACACCCGCGTTGACTTGAGATGGGAAAGAAACCGCTACATCAGTCGGTTGTACACCCTCGTCTCATTTACATATCCTCGTGTTCAAGGTAGGGCATTAATAAAACGAACTTCTAACTTCGCTCCTCGTTTTTGACCCTTTGTTGTCTCGGCCAATTCGACCCACCTTAGGACCCGTTGCATGTTAGTATGACCTCTGATTGTTAACATATGACTTATTTAGATGACATTAGATCAATTTAATAACCTAATTAGACACTTTAGGGTACATCGACATAGCTTTAAAAATCAACTAACAATTCTGTAACTTAATGAACGCATCTCTCTCTTTCACCTAATTTCTCGCTAGTATAAGAGTGCGTGATTAGCACCTTCTTATTAACACTCGATGAGTTAAATTAATTAGCGAACTTGACCTAATTTGACCCCTTTTGAGCCGTGTAGAATACACAATTGCAAGACCTCTTTTCAATCGATCAACGTCGTTTCTAACTTGTTTTCTAATTCGTTCCTAACCCGTTTCGTAATCATCGATCTAACCTAATGAATCTAACCTAAGAATTAGGGTATGCTAGATCGTGTGGGCCGTGTTTGGCCGTGTCCTTGTAGTCTCTTTTCTCGTTTTTTTCTCATCTTTATCTCGTTATTTCGTGTCTTGTAATTACTTTGTTTATCGAGTCGTGTTTGTTAGTTTGGTTGTAATTTTCAAGTTAGTTTTCTTTTATTGAGTCAAAACCTCTTTCAAAAAACCTTAGTCTTGTTTGGTTAGATGGTTGTGCCCCAATGTTTGTAAGAGCGTAGTAAATCGCATGTTGTTTAAAGCAACATGGCCCGATTTATGCTAATGCATGCTTTGGTGCGCGGCCCTATGTCTAATTCGATGAGATTGAGCGAAAGCACACATCACGAGGAGTGACCCAAGGCCGTGAGTCATGTAAGCCGTGGGCCGCCCCTCTTGTGCACGCTTTTCTAGGCCGATTGGCCGTGTGTGTTGTCGTGTGTAGTGTTGTATGTAGCAATTGTATTTAGATCGAGTTGTATCTTTAATTTATTGTTGTGTCGGCATGAAATGCCTGGTTTGTAATAGGTAGATCCCACGGCTCCCCCATTCCCCCTTAAGCCTTGTTTGCTTTGTTTTGTATGTTGTTAGATTAATCAACCCACATGCTAAATTACAACTTTGACAAAGTTAGTTTAGTTGCATCTAAATCGACGTAGAAACTTCACATGTTAGGGTTTTAAAACGATGTTTGCATATCATATATCGTAGTAGCTATGACCTTGTTTGAAATACATACTTGACTTAGTAGAGGCCGTTATTGACGGGCGGGGTTGGGTGTCCTTATGGGCTTCCCAACACGTACCCTCACCCCTTACTCAAGATCTATGGTTTGTGGATCCGTCTAAATACCATTGGATTATGAGAGTCATTCAAATCGAGTGATATAGGGTACAAGTCTTTATCTTTAATCACTCGTAGTCGATTGGCTTTATGCTTTTCGATGAAAGGTGTAAAGTTGACTTGAACGGTTCCAAGTTCCCAAAAAACTTGGTGGCGACTCTAATTGGTCTTAATTCGATTCGAAAGAACCTCGAGTCGATTATGCCTAGTGTGGATCCCGCGGACGCAGTTCCCGAGGGCCTTGTCCACAGTTTGGCGACTCCGCTGGGGAAAAGAGGACTAGTTACACTTTGTTTCTAGGGTCTTTTCCTCCGAGGTGAAACTTGAAAAGAAAGTGTTGCAAAGTAAAACATTACTCATAGTGCTATGATTCATACATAAACCCTTAAGGATTTTCCTGGGCCGTCCCAGCGTTTCTTTGTGATGCGTGGGGGGCGACGTCCCACTATGCTAGGAAGCTGCACATTGCTCGCTTCCACTTCACCTCGCGTGGTTCTTGATGGTGGGGACGATCTTCTAGGTACTCTACCTTAAGACACCTTACTCTATAAGACCGCAAAAGGATGGAGGGCATAGACCTTCTTGTAGAAGACTTGCCGAGACTTAGAGATGTCTAGGAGCATACATCCTTGTAACATGAGAATGACAATGTGCAAATTGTTTTCCCGAGTCTTTTCGAAATTTCCCATGTCCTTTTCAAAACCAAACTTTTGAACAACTTACTTTCAAAATAGCATGGTTTTAAAAACGCGGAATGCTGCCCAAATAGGACTAGAATTTTCGGCCCAAAATGAGCTTTTATAGCCGGCATGCTGCCCATTTCAAATCTCATTTTCGAATCAATCTTTCGTTTTTTTTCAAAACCAATCCAAAGTGCCTCTCGAACCTCAACCAAGCATAAAATGCGTCAAGTCATGTCCAGGTCATGGCCGTGTTAGGCCGGGTGTGTTTCGTTCTAAGAGTCTAGAACACGACTTTGTTGGGTCACCCAAGCTCACCTCTTGGGCCTTGAGTCATGTTGGTCGACCTTTTGGTCTAGGATAGTCAACAAAAACGCCCAAGCTAGGCCATTTAGGGCGTTTCACCCGAACCTATGGGCTATGTTAGTCCAATCACGGGTTTGGCCACACCGAGTCCGGTTTATAACCGATTTATGACAGTTTGAGGCATGTCGTTTTGTCGAGTCTAAAATGAACCAAGGTCTAGATCCAACCGTGAGTCGAAACTCTGGTTAGTCAATCTCAAGTCGAGTCTTTGTTTGAGTCAAGTTGGGGTCGTGTCCTTAAGTGTGCAGGGGCTCTTACTTTAAATATTGACTCAGTACGGGGTTTTCTTGTAGAAAGGCCACCAAAAACCCGACGTCAAGCAATGGAAGATGTCATTAACAAGCTTTACCGAGGCCGTGAACCTCATGATGACCCGAATGGATGCAATCGAATCTAAGCTAGGTGAAGATTCCCCTCCACCACTGACTGATCTGGAAAAACGGTTCAAGTTCATCGAAGACCGTTTGAAACTCTCCCAGGGGAAGAACATTCACTATGAGAATGCTAGGGCCTATGCCCCGGTGCAGGATAAGTTGCCCACGAACATGGTACTCACTGACATCCCAAAGTTTAAGGGCACAGAATATCCAGTCCACCATGTTAAGGCCTATAAGGGGTACTTAGCACTGAAGGGAGTACCTGCTGACATGCTCTCTGAAATTTTCGCTCAATCTCTGGACGAACACCCGAAGGCGTGGTTCTATAATCTGGACCTTAAGAACTTCCCCACTTTCGAAGATATTACGGTGGAGTTCTGTAAGCACTATGCTGACAACGTCGAGATTCAAACCAACATAAGAACTTTGGAGGTTATGACACAAAAGGAAAAAGAGGGCTTTACTGAATTCCTCGCAAGATGGCGCGCTGAAAGCGTGAAACTAGCTAAGAAGCCTGATGAAGTTGAAATGGTAGATAAGTTCGTAAAGAATCTACGACCTATTTACCGTAATGCTCTGAAATAACAGAATTTTGGTTCTTTCAAAGAATTGATAAGAATCGGGATAAAGGTAGCAGATGATGTCATAAGGGCAGAGGCTGAAAGGCCGAAAGGGTACCAAGGGGCCTCATCGTCTAAGGGCAAGGCCCCAGCAACGGCTCATATTGATGAAGCCATCAATCTCTTAGAAGGGCAATCGAAGAAGTCGCAGCGCCAAACACCTAGGGCATTCACCGATATCGGATGCACTTATACATACGCTCTCCAAAGGCTCATAGCCCAAGGAAAGCTGAAGCCTATTGGTCCAACTCCGGACCCTCCCGCTGATCAACAAGGTAAATGGTATAAACCAAATGCCTATTGTGCCTTTCATCAAGGGAAAGGCCATGATACTGAAAGGTGCTATCGACCGAAGCACGAAATCCAAGACATGATTGAGAACGGAACGCTCCCGATCCCAGCTGTTAAACCCAATAACATCACCAATCCATTTGGCGATCACTCTAACTTTGTTTTTGTCGAAGACAATGTCGATTATTCCCATCTTATCCGCCCATGTCACTTGAAAGGGGTGTTTATCGGGAAAATATTTGTGGATTGCTTTGAATTCTTGCCAAACCCGAAGAATGAAATTCAAGTCGGGAGTCTTGCTCTAGAATGTACTCCTCTCGTTAACGAAGTTAATAAAAGACAATTTGATTCACCAACCTTCATCATTGGCGTAGATCCTCAGAGGACTACCTCGGGATGGAGGCAGACCATTGAAGGGATCAAGGACAAAAGCCGAGCATCTAAGTTGACAACTGAACAAGGGAAAGCTCATGACCAGATTTGAAATTATGAGTCGGGATCTATTTTCTTATCTTAGTTAAGTCGAGTCTAGGACTTTCTTTTCCTGAAGTTGAGTCGTTTGTTCCGCGATGACCAAGGGTGTGTCCTAGGAATCATTCCTGTGAGTCTGTTAAGCAATTGCCTTTCCAATAAAAAGTTGCAGTTTCGTTTCCAAATATGTCTTGTTTCCAATTCTCCATCATTCCGAAACATGATAAAATGCACAACACACTCAAAGGCATCCCTGGGGTAGAAATATGTCCCGTTTCAAAATGGAAGGTACACTAGGATCCCGTGTTTGATTCCTTTACCTATTCATGTCTGGTGGTAGAAAACCTCCATCGGAACCAATGTTTGTGACAAGCTTTTAGATGATTCTATGACAAACCCGGACTAGCTCCTTGTTTCCCCTATCGATGATGGAAGGCAAGCCTTTTCCCCAACAAAATCATCCCATCTCGAAGAGAGAAGATATCAACCCGTTCTAACAAGGAATTGTTAGTTCCTACCCAAATTAGTTGGCGAAACCCAGTTTTCAAGGTGTATCCATTTGTGACTAAGAGAATGAATAGAAGATCAATTTCAAAGAGAGGAAAAAAATGAAAAAGAATGACAAATGAGAAAAAGAGAAAAATTGGAAAAAAAAAAGAAAAAGAAAAAGAAAAATGAAAAAAAGATGAAAGAAAAAGAAAAAAGAAAAAAAATGTTGAAGTTATTGCAGAGTGCTTTTGGTTGGATGTCGAAGTTACGGAACCCAGAAGTCAAGTCAAGTACCCATAATTGAGGTTCAATGGGCGAAGCCCAAAAGCTTAAGTAGTAACCTCTTTACCCTCTAAGTCCTTCCTGAGACAGTTACAAAGGGATAGTCGGGAATTTTGAGAATTATTCCGCTTGTGTTGTTACACCCAGCCTTTAGGGTCCAGACATGGAAATTTGAACCCACATCATTTTCCAACCCATTTGTACTCGGGTCTCATCAAACCCGAGACACCATTTCCAACCACGTTATAAGCCATAGCCCTTGGCCTTAGCACCACAAAACGAACCTTCAGAATGATAGTTTACCTTTCGAACCTATTTTTACCAAGCTCCACATCCCAAAGAACCACAGCCTTTTGTACCAACCCTAGACACGGGATTTAACAGTACTTTACAGGCTAGAATGGGATATGACATGATACCATAGGTGAAACCTTCGAGTGTGTACACACAATCAAAATGCCAATTTAATGCACCTTGATCGAACTACGTCGGATTTGATTTCGCTCCACGCGAATACGTAGGCAGTCCTTCTGAACAAGGGATTCAATCCACTCATCAACCAAGTTGTCATCTTGTCGGTTTCTTACGGGTCTTAACCAAGTCCAAATGAAGCCACCTTTGTTTGAGTCAGTCTTAGCACTCGATGTAGGCTAGGATAAGGATATAGGTTCAGATGAATAGTATCAAGTCTCAGAATGAGCTTTATCGAACGGTTTAGGCAAAGATGCCGAGTCATATAGATGCAGGTTTGTGTTGGGAACCGAAAATATAAAGAACCCGCTGAAAAGAAAGAAGGCGTGGAAGAAAAATAGTAAAAGCCCGCTGTAAAGAAAGAAGGCGGTGGCAAGAAATGATGAAAACTCGCTGAAAAGAAAGGAGGCGAGGAGAAGAGTGACAGAATGTTCCCAACAAGAGTGATGTGTGATGTCTAAGTGTTCTCATAAAATCAGTCTGTGTTTAGTGTCTGGACGAAGCCAACGTTGTTGCTCCATGAGTTTAATCCACCTTGTCAATGTCAAGTGATCTTGATTCCCATGTGCCCTCGGGAGCACGCCCATGCCATACGATATCTCCGTCCCATGTTCGACGACCTTGTGATTCCCATTTGCCATATTTTGGCGCCGGAACGGCCAATTTACATTTCTACCCCCAACAAGTCAATAATTGAATTAAAACCCGTGTACACTTGCGGTTTTATTTTCCTTTTTTGTTTTACGGTAGCGGGCTACGCCCACGTTGTTTACGGGTCATACGGAGTGTCTGAGTCGTATTTCATGCTCACCCATCAAGGTTCGATTTCAAAAAAAAATTCAAAATTTCAAAATTCCAAAAACATTTTGCGAATTGTGGATAGATGATCCAAGTAGTGGAATCCTTGTGGGTCGATGATCCAATCCTTCGAAATTCAAAAATTCAAAATTCAATTTTTGAAGGGCCGATGGCCCAATAATCTAAATGATGACAAATTCGAAATTCGGGTCGATGACCCAATCATTCAACATTTTCAAATTCAATTTTCGGGTCGATGACCCCAATCCTTCGAAATTCAAAATTTCAAATTCAATTTTTTTGAAGGGTCGATGGCCCAACATACCAAGTGATGTCAAATTCAAAATTCGGGTCGATGACCCAATTATTCAAAATTTTCAAATTCAATTTTCGGGTCGATGACCCAATCTTTCAAATGATCCAATTTCAAGATCGATGATCCAAATGTGCTTATGTGATGATTATTGCTAGTACGTTTTTGTGTTTCAAATATAGCAGGATATGCTTCAACTGGAGGCTCTAAAGTCTTCGACTTTAGAGCCATTAAATCGGGGCTCTTCAAGCCGTTGGCTTCCGAGACCATTATCAAGATGTAAAGGATGACATCCACCAAGAATTCAATTCAATACAAGAGTATGAAATGGAAGAATTCCGTAGCTGAAAGCAAATGATGAAAGCGACGGCAACCTCCTTGGAAAGTCCCGTCCCATTCGGACAAGTGCCAGCAGATGATAAGTTTTGGGCAAATGTCAGCAGATGATGAATTTTGGACAAATGCCAAAGAGATGATAAACTTTGGACATGTGTCGGCAAGAAATGCCGAACTACGACGCGGTTTGATTCCGTCAGAAACGGATACGTAGGCGCCTAAGGATAAGGCTCAATCCACCATATATGCAATTTATGGGTCGACGACCAATGATGATAATTTGACACAACGAAGCAAGAGAGTCAATCCCCAACGAAGTTTCGGGTATGATCTCTTCTTATGGTCAAGGCGAGCTTATATACGCAAGTCTAATGGACTATAAACGACCCGAAGAATCCTCCGGTCGAAAGGGACCTGGGGTATACTTTGACTTTCGCCTTGTCCAAGCCTCGGTCAAAGTGGGGGCTCAGAGATACCCGTATCCGTCGATATTGGAATTTATAGAGAACCCGACAAACACCCGATGATGATAGGACACATGTATTCTTTAGTTGTCATTGTCATTATTTGGAGCTCGTTTTACGATGTAGAATGGGCGTCGTCGATGAAGTATTTTATTAATTTAAAATGATATTTAAATTATGGTTTTTGTAGGTGAATTCAATTTATTTTATTTTATTTTGAATTTATTTTCCCAAGTTTATTTTATTGAAAATAAAATAAATAATTGATTTGAAAAATCATTTTATGAGTATATTTGGTTTGAAAAATCATTTATTTTAATGTGTTAATGGATTTGAAAAATCGATTTGAAAATCGAAAAGAACTCGTTTTGAACATGCGTTTTTGAGCTCGATTTTAGCTCGGTTTTTGAGCCCGTTTTCTTTACGAGTTGGCACGAATCTCGAGTACACTAACCAACCTAAGCCTCTACCCATCCAACCCAGTTCGAACCCCCTTAACCACGGCCCAAATCCCATCCCAAATCACCCCCAACCAGCCCGCGCAAAACACCAAGCAACCCCCTGTTTTGCAGCTCAAATATCGAGCCCAAAACCCGCTCCAAACACCACCAAAACCCGTGCCCATTAATCCTAACCCATACCCTAATATCCTACCCATATTACCTTACCTTAATCACCAAGAAAACCCCCCAAACGAACCCTAGAAAACCCTCCAAAAGCTGCTGGACAGCAGCTATGCTCAACAGGCCCGACTGCCTCTCCCCCTCTTTTACTCTACTTTAACTCCTTATAAATACCACCCCTTCACCATACATTCATTCCTCTAAGTTCTCCATACATACAACCATCACTTACAAGCTTTAAACTCCAGAAACAAACCCTAATTGCCTCTCAAAAACCCTCCACAAAACCGACATCCAAACTGGAACAGTTTGTGTGTCCTCTTCGAAAAACAATTCGTTCCTCCATCAAACCTCCATCAAAACTCGAGTTTCTTGTTCCTAATTAACCATATAACATCCATCTACACATTAGACAAAGATTTACGAGCCAAGTTGCCCTTGAGAGTACACGAAATCCCTCGAAAAACAGAGTGTTATACACTCTGTTTTCGCGGTTTGTTCCTGTCTGTCCAGTTCTGTTTGTGCTCGTTTTTCGTGCCCAATAACTCAAAACGAGGAGGGGTTGCTTTAAGATCTCTGTTCTCTCTTTCTAGTTTTCAGAACATCTTTTAAATCGAATTTTCATCGTGAAACGAGAGAGAAATCGCTGTTTGAAAGTCGCTGTCCAGATTTGCAAAAAACGTGTTGTTTACTTTGTTTCTTCGTCGACGACGGCCTCTCGAGATAATATCTACCATCGATTACGACCCAAGACGGTGTCAACGATACATATAGGTTGAGGGTGCATCAAATCCTCTTCTTTCTCCCTTTTATTTCGTTTTTTTATGTTTGTTTTTTTATAGTTTGTTTTTGATTGTTTATCGTTTTTGTTTATCGATTGTTTAATTAACTATGAAACTAGTTTAGTCCGAGTATGAGTTAAAGTACCACCATGAACACCCGCGTTGACTTGAGATGGGAAAGAAACCGCTACATCAGTCGGTCGTACACCCTCGTCTCATTTACATATCCTCGTGTTCAAGGTAGGGCATTAATAAAACGAACTTCTAACTTCGCTCCTCGTTTTTGACCCTTTGTTGTCTCGGCCAATTCGACCCACCTTAGGACCCGTTGCATGTTAGTATGACCTCTGATTGTTAACATATGACTTATTTAGATGACATTAGATCAATTTAATAACCTAATTAGACACTTTAGGGTACATCGACATAGCTTTAAAAATCAACTAACAATTCTGTAACTTAATGAACGCATCTCTCTCTTTCACCTAATTTCTCGCTAGTATAAGAGTGCGTGATTAGCACCTTCTTATTAACACTCGATGAGTTAAATTAATTAGCGAACTTGACCTAATTTAACCCCTTTTGAGCCGTGTAGAATACACAATTGCAAGACCTCTTTTCAATCGATCAACGTCGTTTCTAACTTGTTTTCTAATTCGTTCCTAACCCGTTTCGCAATCATCGATCTAACCTAATGAATCTAACCTAAGAATTAGGGTATGCTAGATCGTGTGGGCCGTGTTTGGCCGTGTCCTTGTAGTCTCTTTTCTCGTTTTTTTCTCATCTTTATCTCGTTATTTCGTGTCTTGTAATTACTTTGTTTATCGAGTCGTGTTTGTTAGTTTGGTTGTAATTTTCAAGTTAGTTTTCTTTTATTGAGTCAAAACCTCTTTCAAAAAACCTTAGTCTTGTTTGGTTATATGGTTGTGCCCCAATGTTTGTAAGAGCGTAGTAAATCGCATGTTGTTTAAAGCAACATGGCCAGATTTATGCTAATGCATGCTTTGGTGCGCGGCCCTATGTCTAATTCGATGAGATTGAGCGAAAGCACACATCACGAGGAGTGACCCAAGGCCGTGAGTCATGTAAGCCGTGGGCCGCCCCTCTTGTGCACGCTTTTCTAGGCCGATTGGCCGTGTGTGTTGTCGTGTGTAGTGTTGTATGTAGCAATTGTATTTAGATCGAGTTGTATCTTTAATTTATTGTTGTGTCGGCATGAAATGCCTGGTTTGTAATAGGTAGATCCCACGGCTCCCCCATTCCCCCTTAAGCCTTGTTTGCTTTGTTTTGTATGTTGTTAGATTAATCAACCCACATGCTAAATTACAACTTTGACAAAGTTAGTTTAGTTGCATCTAAATCGACGTAGAAACTTCACATGTTAGGGTTTTAAAACGATGTTTGCATATCATATATCGTAGTAGCTATGACCTTGTTTGAAATACATACTTGACTTAGTAGAGGCCGTTATTGACGGGCGGGGTTGGGTGTCCTTATGGGCTTCCCAACACGTACCCTCACCCCTTACTCAAGATCTATGGTTTGTGGATCCGTCTAAATACCATTGGATTATGAGAGTCATTCAAATCGAGTGATATAGGGTACAAGTCTTTATCTTTAATCACTCGTAGTCGATTGGCTTTATGCTTTTCGATGAAAGGTGTAAAGTTGACTTGAACGGTTCCAAGTTCCCAAAAAACTTGGTGGCGACTCTAATTGGTCTTAATTCGATTCGAAAGAACCTCGAGTCGATTATGCCTAGTGTGGATCCCGCGGACGCAGTTCCCGAGGGCCTTGTCCACAAGAAGTCAGCAGGCAGAGGAGATGCCGGGGGTGGAGGTCATTAATGTGACCGATAATTAAATTTTTATGTTTTGATAAACTTTTTGGCACTCTGGCCCAGAGGTGGCAGACTTTGTAAGTTTTAAACTTGTTCTTGTGTTTGCTCCTCCAGGGTGGCGGTTAACTTGGGGCCGTATTTTTGGCCATATTTTGAAATGCCCCTTGTCATAGTTTGGCAAGGTTTTAGCTTACATATCGTGTGTTCGTTTTTTATCTTCCCTGTTTTTAGGGATTTTATGTCGTGTCAGTCTGCTTGACTGATTTAGGCGAGTCTTGTCACCCTGAAAAGGCTGACGTTCTGACTCAGCTAGCTGCCGTGTCAACCAGATGGCTGATTTAGGCGTATGCCGCAATGTAAGGAGGAGTGGCCGTGTCAACCTAGGAGGCTGATTTAGACCAGCCTGGTCAGCCTGAAAAGACTGACTCAGACCAAGCTAGGCTAGTCCGTGTCACCGGATGGTCGATTTAGGCGTATCTGCAGATTTTGGACTACTTAACCTTGTTCATGACGCAAGGTGTGTTCATCTCGTTTTATGCCAGCAGGGGCGTCATTGAGGCAAGTTTATCGTCATTCTAGGACCAAATGGAGATGCTGCAGGACTCTGGTAGCGCAGATATCCCTACGTTCCATGTGCGTTTTTGCATGCATGATGATGCCCAGATTAAGTGTGAGCTACGTCCAGGGGGTGGTATCAGGGGTAGCTGGATAAGCGTATTCAGCTGTCAACCAGGCTCCCTTTCGTATGTTCCACAGTCCGCCTGGTGAGGGTGCTCCTTGTGGAGAAAATAGGTTGGGCATGTTGGAGTGTCGTGTGCCTTGTCACCCCGCGTTGGCAGTTGACAGTCCTGCTAGACATCCTTTCAAAGTACCATAGATACCAGAATTCAAAGTGATGTATTTAGAGAAGCCTAAAAATAAGAAAGTCTATTAAAATGATGTGAAGTACCTGTCGCCATCTCATGGGGTACCAGAGCAATTGTGGTCCCAGGACGCTGCCAGACCACATCATCCAATAGCAGTTTAAAGTTTCAAAAATAACTTAAAGATACCAGAAATAAGAGTGGAACTGGCAGTATGCCTACTACCGGATTTTTATTTTATCTTTAAAAATGATTTGGCTTCTCATAGTACATTATTCTGAAAGCTAGAGTCTACTTATTATTAAAAGTAATATCTCTTCAGGTGAAGTATGTTCCATGGGCGTTGTATGATTTGACCATCCATAGTCATCAGTCTGTATGCGCCATGGCCAACAACTCCTTCTACCTGGTATGGTCCTTCCCATTTGTAGGCGAATTTGCCTGCTTTTCGATTTTTGGTGTTTTGAAACACCTCTCGGAGAACCAGGTCTCCTACCTCCAGGAGCCTGACTTTCACATTCTTGTTGTAACTCCTGGCCACTGACTGTTTGTAGGCAGCCAGGCGGATTTTTGCGCTTGCTCGCAGCTCGTCAATTGTGTCCAGGCTTCTGGTCATCTCTGCATTGTTCAGTTCCCTTGTCATATTTTCATACCTGTGCGTGGGAACTAGAACTTCTGATGGAATGACCGCTTCCGCGCCAAACACCAGGCTGAAGGGTGTTTGACCTTTTGCTATAATTGGCGTCGTTCTGTCAGACCATAACACTAGTGGCAATTCATCTGCCCACTTTCCTCCTAACTCCTGTAACCTCCTTCTCAGATTGTCCATAATAATTTTATTGCTGGATTCAGCTTGACAATTGGACTTTGGTGTCCTAGGTGCTGACTTCTTTAAGGTGATATTCCACCTGGCACAGTATCCCTCGGTATCGTTGGAGATGAATTGTGAGCCATTGTCACATATGATTTCTGATGGGATACCAAATCTGCAAACGATGTTTCGTTTTATGAATGAAATGACTTGCTTGTCTTTTACTTCCGTGAATGCTTCTGCCTCTATCCACTTGGAGAAGTAATCTGTCATTGCTAGCATCCAGGTTCTGTTTCCTGTGGCCCGTGGTAGGGGGCCTACTAAGTCCATGCCCCCATGCCATGAATGGCCAAGGAGAGATGATAAGGTGCAGAGGCTCTGCTGGCTGGTGGATCATGGGCGCTGAGCGCTGGCAGGCATCACATTTTTGTGCATACTCTACTGCATCTGCTTTCATTGAAGGCCAATAATATCCCTGTCTGAGTGCTTTATTTGCCAGACTCCTGCCCCCTGCATGGTTTCCTCATTCGCCGCTGTGGAGAGCAAGTAACACCGTCTGTGCTTCTTCCTTGTCCAGGCACCGTAGGTAGGGGCCTGCTAGCGATTTTTTGAATAATATATCATCAATAAGTATGAATCTGGAGGCCTTTATTCTAAAAGCTCTTACTTCCTTCTTATCATCTGGTAGCTTGTTATGGCGCGCCCGATCTAGGTAAGGTGTGCGCCGTCGTCTGGGATCGGCTACAGTCGGGCGTCTGCTGTTTGACCGAGAGCTCTCACCTTCCTCTCAGAATCGCTGGATTTCCTTTTCGCTTTGTGGATCCTGCGCAGTTCACCCTTGTCTATTCCGTCTCGCATTCCGGATAGAGGTTCCGATATGTGCTATTGGAATCTTTGGGATGCTACTGTTGGTTTGAATGTTGCTCCCGGGGTTGCTAGGGGCGTCGCTTCCACGTTCGATCTCTAGGGACCTGTTTAAGCTTGCAAGTTTCGAATTTTTGTTTTAATTCCTTTGCTACTTTTAGGTATGCTATCATCTTCGAATCTCTGGCTATAAACTCATCATTCACGTGGTTGACTATTAACAGGGAGTCACTGGATATGAGCAGGTGTCGACCCCGACTCCGAGTGCTAGCTTCATTCCCAATATCAAGGCCTCGTATTCTGTTTCATTGTTGGTTGCCTTGAATTCACATCTTACGACTTGCGCTATCGATCTCCCTCTCGGTGATCGCAGAATTAATCCTACACCGCCCCCTTTGGTTGGAGGCTCCGTCGATATGCATCCGGACTTACTCGATTGCTTCCTTCTAAAGTGAGGATCTCTGTATCTGCCAGGTTCTGGATGGCTGGACTGAAGTCTGACACGAAGTCGGCTAGTGCCTGTGATTTGATTGCTGTTCTAGGGCCGTATTGGATGTTATATCCACTGAGGTGTACAGACCATTTAGACATTCTTCCTGATAGCTCAGGCCTCCTCATGATAGCTTTTAGCGGGTAGTTTGTCACAACATGTATGATGTGTGACTCAAAATAGGGAAGCAGTTTACGAGATGCTACTACCAATGCTAGTACTAACTTTTCAAGAGATGTGTACCTGGTCTCTGCCGGCAACAGAGACTTGCTTACATAGTACACTGGCTTCTGATCATTTTCTTGCTCTCTGACCAGGACAGCACTCATTGCTACTTCTGTGACGGCTAGGTATAGGAATAGTGGTTCTCCTGGATTTGGCTTTGACAGCAGTGGCGGGCTGCTGAGATAGTGCTTCAGGTCTCTGAAGGCTTGCTCGTGTTCAGCGGTCCATTCAAACTTCTGAATTTTCCTTAGTACGTCGTAAAATAGCCTGCATTTGTCTGAAGATCTTGAAATGAACCTGTTTAGGGCTGCTACCTTTCCAGCTAGTCTTTGAACATCCTTAGGTTTCTCGGGTGATTCCAGCTGTAAGACGACTTTGATTTGCTCGATCTTTGGCTTCTATTCCTCTCGAGTTACGATATAGCCTAAGAACTTGCGGAAGATACCCCGAAGGTGCATTTAGATGGGTTTAATTTCATCTTGTATTCCCTGAGGGTGCTGAACGTTTCTGCCAGATGCCGCATATGATCTTTGGCCTTCTCTGATTTCACCACCATGTCATCAATATACACCTCCATTGTTCTTCCTATCTGCTCTTTGAACATTCTGTTAACCAACCTTTGATATGTGGAGCCTGCGTTCTTTAGGCCGAACGGCATGACGTTGTAGCAATATATTCCTCTTTCGGACATAAATGCTGTCTTCTCTTGGTCTGCAGGATCCATCTTGATCTGATTGTATCCACTCCATGAATCCAGAAATGTTAGCATCTCGTGTCCAGCTGATGCATCTACCATTGCATCAATATGAGGCAGCGGGAATGGATCTTTAGGATATGCTATGTTGAGATCAGTGAAGTCCACACATATTCTCCACTTCCCATTCTTTTTAGGCACCACCACTACATTAGACAACCATTCTGGGTATTTCACTTCTCTTATCTTCAATTCTTTGTTGCCAGCAGGCTGTCTACTTCCTGGTTTATTACCTTATTTCTCTCTGCTGCAAACTTTCTCCTTCTCTGCTGGATGGGTTTACACTTTGGGTCCACGCTAAGCTTGTGTGTTATGATGGATGGATCTATGCCTATCATATCATCGTGTGATCATGCAAAGCAATCCATGTTATCTTGTAAGAACTTGACTAGCTGCTGTCATAAGCTTCATGTACATCCTGCTCCAATGAGCACGGTTCTCTCTGGGTGCAGCTTGTCCAGGTTAATCTAATCCAGCTCTTCTGCTGGGGGTTCGACGTATTCATCCTGGATAGGCTGCTTCTGTAATTGTTATGCGGGAGGGCTAGCAGTGCACTTGAGTGCCTTCTTGTAGCAGCCTCTAGCTTCCTCCTGATCTCCTCTTATCGTTTCTACTCCCCATGGGGTGGGGAACTTTATGCACCGTGATATGTTGAAGGGACTTTCATCCGTGCGACCATGGTCTTCCTAGGATGACGTTGTAAGTAGAAGGGCCATCTATAACCAGTGCACTGACTTGCTTGTTGACTCCTCCCACATAGGTAGGGATGATTATCTCACCTAGCGAGCGGTTGTTTTTCTCCGCCGAAGCCTACTAGCGGAATAGTCTTCTTCTGCAAATCCTTCTCGCCGAATCCCATGTTCTCTATGGTTTTCGGATGATTAAGTTGACCGAGCTTCCTGTATCTACCAAGACCTTTCTTACTGTGCAATTGGCCATTGACAAGGTGATAATAAGTGCGTCATGGTGTTCTCGTTCATCGTATGTATCTCCTTCATCAATGCTTACTGCTGGCAGGTCGCTGTGAGAAATTTTACAAGAATTAGTTGGCCTGTCTCCTTTGATTTCGGTGGCATGTCTCTTAGCTGCTGAGTATGTCAGGCCGCTTAAGTCTGAGCCGCCTGTTATCACGTTTATAATTTTAGTGCATGTGGGTGGGTCTGCCGGCTTGGCGGAACCTACCTTATCCTACTGCTTGCCTCCACGTGGTAACAGGTGGCTCAGCTTTCCTTGTTCGTACAGGCGCTTGATCTCTCTTCTTAATGTGTAGCAACCCTCAGTGTTGTGTCCGATATCACGATGGAATTCACACTTCTTCTTGCTATCCTTTCTCCAAGCTTGCTCTCCTACTGGTGGGTTAGGCCACTTGACTCCATCTCCCATCTCCCTGAGTGCCTTCAAGATTCCTCCGATACCTGTGGTGAACCCATACTCTGCCAGGGTGGGGAGTAGCTGGTTTTCCTCGACTCTGTTGACTCCCCTCCCATATGGTCTGTATCTCTCGTCCTTCTTGTTGGTGGTTTGCTTTCTTCCTGATTTCTCCACGGCTAAAGTACTAGAAATACTTGGTGCGCTCTGTAAGCTGGCTCTGGCTAGGATATCTTCCTCCCGGTCCGATCGCGGCAAATTTGTCTTCTCTCTGCACCGCTTGAAACTATGGCGGGATGCATAGTCACCGTTGTATAGGTCGAGTCGTGGTGGAGGCCTCTTCGAACGCTTCTACTGCTTGTTGAGATATGACACTCTCGTCTGACTACCTTCTCATTGTTAAATCTGGTATTGTATTCTCCAATGCTCTCTCCCCCCCGCACGATTACGTACGGGTCTCCCGCGTGCTTCGTGGCTTTCTGCGCTTGCGAATCTGTTGAGTAAATCCGTTTACCAATTCGAAAATGTAGATATCGACCTATTGGGCGAGCTTACGAACCATCGAAGTGCTAAGGTCTGTTAGGGTGGACCCGAATCCTTTGCACATGAGGCTTCTTTAACTTGTCCTATGGCTTATTCTTACCGTCATCATTTTCTGTTTATACTGGCTGATATGATCAAAGGGGTCTGTTGTGCCGTCGAAGAGATGCATATTTGGGTTTGTGAATCCCTTTGGCATGGCTGTGACGGATATGGTGTCCACGAATGGTGAGTCGGCATAACTGTCTAGAGCTGCTTTCTCGAGTGGGGGTGGTAGCCACAGGGACCCTCGCTCATCTCCTTTAGTTCAATCTGCTTGATTGGTTATATTGGCGGAATCTGGGGTCCGCCTGTCAGCTGTCTGCATAATTCCTCCTGATCCGGGCTCTTGAAGATTCTGATAAGTTCTGGTTGCCAGGGGGGTTATGGCAACGATTGTCCCCTGCTGCCAGTTCACTTTCTGGTTTGACTCGGATCCTGCTACAGGTGTCTGATCGATTGGTGCAGGACTGCTGACGGGGAGGCCACCTGTTTGTATCCCTACGCAGCTAGCTGGCTGCCAGCTATCTGGTGTGAGATATCTTAACCCTCGTGGGGTTATCCTTCCATCTGATGGTATCGTAGCCAAATCCAATCTTGTAATTATTTCAGCCGGTATCTGCCTGCAGCCTGCTGCTCCCTGTGTCAGATCCACCAAGGGAGATCTTCCTTCACCGTCTGTTTGTTCTTTGGAGTGTTGGACTCTTGTTCGGAGATCAATTTGTGCCCAGCTCTCTGTCTCTCCTTTTTACCTCGATCTGCTCTCCTTTGGTCTTCTCTCATGTTTTCCATAGCTTTTTGAAGATTTTCCACGCCGCGAGCGAGGATTTGCTTGGGACCGGCGGCGGAGTGACGCCCGAGCTTGATGTTCCTTTGTCCGATCGATCCGAGTTGAGACAAAGGGGTCCTGGGAGGTAGAGAGGCTTTTGTTGTCGGTATGATTCTTGAGGTGTGTCCGGGAGCCTGCATGGCCACTGTCGATGTTGGACTTTGGGTAGACGATGGTGGTGGCGATGGTTGCCTGCTCCCTGACATGGCTTCAGATACTTGTTTTTCCATTGTATATCTAGAATATCAACGATTGACGACCACAATGCCGTACGGTGGGCGCCAAACTGTTTAGGTATTTTTACCCAAATCGATTAATTAGGGTCAATGTAGTCTATATTCGTTGGTCGATTGTATGATGATTCGTATGTCAATAATTAAACGGAAAATAAAGTACGTAATGTAAATTGACACGTAAGATTTTGGTGACGCGGAAAACCCAATGTGGGAACAACCGCGGGAGGGACGGTACCCTGCCAAGTATTGCACTATATGAATTGGAGGATGATTACAATTATGGTACGTAGCTAATCCTGCTGGCCCTAGGTGTCAGACCTGCAAGATCCAGAATGAGCGTATATTATTTGTCGAGATGTGATCTTGAATGTTTGTTGTATGAATGAATACGGATGTGTTGAATGAGTTGTCTTGGATGTCCTCTTTGATTTGCTTCCTTGGCTATTTATCGGGTTAGAACCCTAGACATGTCCTACCTCGAATATGGAAAGGCAATATTATTTCCATAAGGACTTCTTTCCAAACCCGAACTCTTTTACCAATTCTCCCCAATCTCCCTAACTTCTCCCTAACTTCTCCCTGACTTCTCCCTACCACTCCTTTCCTTAACGCGGGCACCTTCTATGACGGGCTCTTGATCCTTCTCAAGCCCATCTCCCCTTTTCCTGACCGCGGGCTTCCTTCCTCCTTACCTCTTCTTTCATAATCTTTACCTTATCCAATGGGCCTTCTTTATTATGCTATTTTTAGCCCAAACAAGGTTAATTAGGTTATTAATGCTAAACTAATGATGATGATGTTAACCAGCTGAGGGGGCTTTCAGACTTATATTGATGCCTGTGGCTTGATGGATATTCCTGCCCATGGGGCTTTCTTCATCTGGAATAACAAGCACGAGGTTGGGGATAAGGTCTACAGCAGAATTGACAGAGTTCTGGTTAATGATGAATGGCTCAGTCATTTCCCAGAGACTCATACTATGTTCCATCCTGAGGGTTTATTTGACCATTGTCCATGCACTATAACTCTCTGGCCTGAGGTTATAAGGAAGAGAGGGAGTTTTAAATACTTCAATATGTGGGGGAGTGAGCCTACTTTTGGAGATATTGTCAAACAGGTATGGGATCATCAGATTGAAGGCCATACTATGTTTCAAGTTGTTAAAAAATTTAAATTGTTAAAGCAACCTCTGAAGGCTCTGAATGCTGCCAGCTATGCCAATATTGAGACTGCTGCCAATGTGGCTCTAATCCATCTCTATGATGTTCAGTCTAAGATACAGTTGGACCTTTCCAATGTGCTGTTATAACAAAATGAGAAGGTGGCTGCAGAAGCTTATCGAGATTTGGACAAAGCTAGGGTGAGTTTCCTTAGCCAAAAAGCTAAGACCCACTGGTGTAGTGAGGGGGATGAGAATACTAGCTATTTTCATAGTACTTTGAAAGCTAGGCATTTGCAGGATAGAGTTTTATGTATTCTGGATAGACATGGTGTGCTGCAAAATACTAATGCTGGTATTGAGGCAGCTTTTGAGGATTACTACAAGAACCTTTTAAGGACCAGTAAATGTGTTGGTAACGTTCATGTCCCAACTGTGAGACAAGGTATGACTGTTTCTGAGACACAGGCTGCTGAGTTAATCAGGGATGTGACTTATGCTGAAATTTATGAAGCACTACTTTCTATCCCTCCCAACAAATCTCCAGGTCCTGATGGATATACTTCCCAGTTTTATAAAGATGCTTATTCAATTGTTGGTAAGGATGTCATTCAGGCTATCAAGGAGTTCTTTACTACTGGTAAGCTTTTGAAACAAGTGAATTCTACCACTTTGACATTGATTCCAAAAAACGATAGACCTCTGAGTGTGTCTGACTTCAGGCCTATTTCCTGTTGTAATGTCCTCTACAAAATCTTTTCCAAAGTTATTTGTAATAGATTGGCTAATGCCCTACCTGAGATCATTAGTGCCAACCAGAGTGCTTTTATCAAAGGCAGAGAGATAGTTGATAATATCTTAATTTGTCAAGATTTAGTGCGCTTATAAAATAGGAAATCATGCTCTCCTGGGTGTATTATGAAGATAGACCTCAAAAAAGCGTATGATTCCATAGAATGGCAGTTCATTGAGCAGATGCTATTGGCCCTAAAATTTCCTGATAAGCTGGTAAAGTGGATTATGAGGTGTGTGTCTTCTCCCTGGTTTACACTCTCACTTAATACGTCTACCTTTGTGTATTTTCAAGGGAAACGTGGTATTAGACAGGGTGATCTAATGTCACCCTTGATTTTTACCATTTGTATGGAGTACTTGAGTAGGGTGTTAAGGGTGGTTACTGAGCAACTGGAGTTTAATTATCATTCCCTCTGCAAAACCTTGAAGCTTAGTCATTTGCGCTTTGTAGATGACCTTCTTATGTTCTGTAGGGGAGATAGGGTCTCTATTAAAGTTTTATTGAGAGCCTTTGCAACCTTCTCCTTTGTTTCTGGGTTGGAAATGAATTGTGAAAAATCTGAAATTTACTTCAATGGCATAACTCAAGGTGAGATTGATTATATACTCAGTATCTCTGGGTTCAAGGAGGGGAGCTTCCCTTTTAAGTACCTAAAGATCCCAATATCTTATAAAGTATGGCAATTGGAGATTGTACTAAACTTGTTGAGAAAGTGGTTAGTAAACTCAGGAGCTGGGGGGCAAAGAAGCTCAGCTACTCTGGGAGACTGGTATTGATTCAGGCTATGTTATCTCAACTCCATGTATATTGGGCTCTAATTTTTGTGATCCATGTTACAGTTCTTGATAGGGTCACTGCTATCTGTAGGAATTACCTATGGAGTAGTAGTGATCAGTATGGGAGAGCTCCTTCTGTGGCATGGGATACACTATGTACTGAGAAAAAATTTGGGGGTCTTGGCATTGTGAATTGCAAATTATGGAATCAAGCTTTAATTGGTAAATATACCTGGTGGCTTGCTTGTAAAAGTGATCACTTGTGGATTAAGTGGGTGGATCATGTGTATATGAAAGGTAGGAATTGGCATGATTATGCTCCTTTATTGCAATCTAGTTGGACTTGGAGGAAGATATGTGCTGTTAAGGACATATTTAAACCTGGTTATCATCTGAATCAGTGGTGTGATGGTAAGTATACTGTGGCTGCTGGATATAGATGGTTGAAGGGTTCTTAGACTAAAGCACAATGGGCTCTTGTGGTATGGAATAGGCTTAATGTTCCCAAGCACTCCTTCATTGCTTGGCTGTTTGCAAAGGAGAGGCTGCTGGCTAAAGATAGGTTGAGGGCATTTGGTTTACCTATTGATGGGGTCTGTGACCTTTGTGAAATGCATACAGAGGATCACAATCACTTGTTCTACCAGTGTGCCTTTAGTATCAGGTGCTGGGCTATTTTAAGGCAATGGCTTTGTGTTTCATTACCTCCCCAGGACATCCTTCATTGTTGTGTTAAATGGAGATGTAGTTCATTACTTAAGAAATACTTGGTTTTTGCTGCAGTGGTGGCTGTCTTGTACCATATTTGGCAGGCCCGAAACCTCTGTAGAGTTGATATGGTTGTTCTTCTCCTACTCAGGTGATGAAGGAAGTGAAATATTCTGTTCAAGCACGGTTCCAAAGCAGAAAGTGGCCGTCCAAATATCAGACTACCTGGTTTTTTAAGGCATTCTGATTCTTTTTTATAGGAAGTTGTGTAGGTTCCATATATAGAGTGTTATTCAAAAATTGTATGTAATAGTGGCACATTTTTCATATTAATATATATATTCACATTCTACCAAAAAAAAAAGATGTTAAACAGCAAATGAAAATATACAAAAGATGAATTTCAGAGACTTGATATTGATGAATCGAATCTCTAAAACCCGGATTTGATTTTAATGACGAAACCCGCAAATATGAATTACTTGGGATTTAAGTCGGGAATTAAAAGATGATAAATTAATAATGATTCATATGTCAGAATTACCATGCTAATAAAATAAGAACAAGCAACGACGAAACAAGATAAACATACGAATTAAACAAAAGACGAAGGAAGAAGAAGGAAAGCAGGAACTGCGGCAGCCTCAGGAAGAGGCGCAGCAAGTGCTGTGTCCCTTCGAAGAGGCGCAACAGTTACTGCGTTCCTTCTCGACATCTGTCTCCCGTTAATCCGTTAAAAAGGGTTTGAATAAAGGTTTTGTAAACCGGTTTTGAATATATTTTCGACGTAAATCTTACAATAATGATTACAAAAAAAAAAGTACAATAATAAAAGATGGGATTTACACCCTCAGACTTACATGTTTGACGAAACGAGATTAACTTAGTTAACGTTTAGTGATGCTCGACTCGAATGTACGACGAAAGTACCCTCTAAGAGGAAAATGAACAAAATTGATTAAGTTGATTGATGTGAAGTTGGTCAAATTGGTCGGTCATGCAAAACGAGGCCGGTACTCAGAAGGATCCGAGCTTATGTGGTCGAAAGTTCAAGCACGTAGATGCCAAAAAGCAAGAGCGTGGTCTTAGAATGCAAAGGGAGAAGAGAAGGGCGGACACTCGCGTGAGAAATATGTGGAACGAAGGTCCCTATTTATACTAATCACACGGAGGAATTAGGGTTTCGGCAAAACTTTGGAAGTAAATCTCGAAAAGATCTTAAAATACGTAGAAAGGAGCTGGGGAAGAGGCGCAGCAACCACTGCGTCTCTTGGAAGAGGCGCAGCACCTGCTACGTCCTTTCCCCAAGGGTTTCCTCCTGCGGAAGAAAGATTTCCCGCATTTCTATTATGGAATTGCGGTTTGATCTTAATTTCCTTTATTATTTAAAATATAATTTCGGAAAATACTTTACCAAAAGATTAAAAGATTCAAATATGGAATAGAAATATCCGGAACATTCCAGAATATTCTGAGTCGGCATTTTAAACGGTTATTAGAAAATGAAGACGGTTTTGACCCGGACTCCAAATGTACTCTAATTGCTGTCAAAACGACCGTAATGGCGCGTAGATGACAACCAAGGCGTAGACACAAGTATTTGAGCTATCACTTGATGATAAACTTACGAATTATCATAAATCAATCCGCGTACCAAACATGCGGCCCAATCATCACCGGGTGGTTTGCGGGAGGTGCAGAAATGAGGTATCCACAGCTTAACATGCTCCTCGCCATCCTATACGAAAAGGGGCTCTCCGCCACCCTGACGAGATGTCTCCCATCCCATTTCTCGGCCCACTCAGGTGCTCCTGCGAGCTGACGGCCGCCTCGTCCTATATTGGCCCTCCGCGTGGTATCCTCCTCTACGTCCTCCTCCATCTCCTAGAAAGTATAAGGCTCACCGTCAGTGTCCATGGGGTTTCTCCCCGACGTGGAAGGAAAGTCCTCTGCAAAATCGAATTGGGCAAAGCGATGCTAAGCATATTTTCAAGCATTTTCAAGCGTTCAAAGCGACATTTCTAGTCATCTTTGGCCATATTTTCCAAATCCTAACCACACATGCGGTAGTATAAGTCAAGACGAGTCTAAGTTCAAGCGTAGTTGCGGGTTTGAGTCGAACATTCGGCAGCATTTCGCTACAATAGCAATTATGCAATATAAAAGTGTCCCGTAGAAGCTGTCACAATTTCAAAATCCGGCATGGTAGAAAGTTTACCCATTACTCAAGGGTTCCAAAATATCAAGTTTCATCAAAAATGGGCTAACATAGGGGCATTTTCGAACGGTTTTACGGTTTAGCAGAGAGACCGTCACATTTCGCCCTCAAATCCTTAATACTTGACGAAAATTCGAAAAAAATACATGGTTATGTTCCTAACATGTTCAATTATTCATTTCGAATGTCAATTTCATGAGACAAATCCATTTAAGATGAAAGCCCGAAATTTTCGATATAAATGGGTATGTAAACCCTAATTTTCGACCTAAAATCGAAGCTCAAATGCAAAATATAGCGAGTACAAGAGACATACCTTGATTAGTCATGATTTATGGCGAGATTTGATCAAATTTTGGCGGAATTTGGTTATGTTTTGGTAAAGAAACGAAATATATTTGTGTTTTGAAATGAAAAACAAAACACGGCTTTAGTCGGGTTTGCGCCTTTTCCTCAGCGGGTTTACTCAAAAATTCGTTACAACTTCGTTATTTGTGGGCCCGGGCTTCATGCGCCTCTTCCTCAACATATGGACCCTATCAGCATTTTCTCTTCAACAGACAAAAGAAAACCACGACATTTTGTTCCCCGAGAGAATTCATGATAACTAAATACAGTTCATTGGCATCTCCTCTTTATCGGAATTTTGCTTGTGACGACCGGAGAGGAATTTCTCCTCTGCGATGCCAAGGGCATGTCGTTGTCGATTAAACACTTTTCCTCAATGATGCCAAGGGCGCGTCATTGTCGATCTATTATTTCCTCCTAAACGGTGTCAAGGGCGCGCCGTTGTCGACTCAACATATGATTCTTCCCTATCGAGAGTTCGTTGCCGCTTACAGTCTACATATTTCTCAGAAACAGAGTTCGCTTGAGACCGACACAAGCAGATTCCTCTGCAGTTTCTTCCAAAGTCCTGCTGACCTTCATGTGTTCCAAACGTTCAGACAACTTTCAAGATAACCCTTCATATAATCTTCAGATAATCCTTCAAGAATCCCTGTAAACCCTAATGCCTTCATACACCAAGTTATCATCAGACCAAAGAGTTTTACCGAAATGCCTTCAGTCTCGTTTCACCAAGGGGTGTCTCACGTATGGTTTCTTCTTATGGCTGGTGAGCTTCCTTACGTAGTCTTATGGACTTTAAACGACCCTCCACGATAGTCGACAGACTCTAAAATGCTCTCGCCAACAGGTCCTTGGTTCAGACCCCTTAAGCCGCCTCGCGTCGCCATAGTCGTCAGGTTGTAATCTTCGATTGACCTGATGGCTACACTTTGACTTTCGCCTTGTCCAAGCCTCAGTCAAAGTGGGGGCTCTGTAGATATATAACAACCCGACCCACCACGGTCGTAACACAACCCAATAAGATGGGATATGTACCTTTGGGCCCATTAGTTGTCCTCACTTAAGCCCAAAACCACAAGGCCTTGTTACTAAGTGGTGGGTGGAATCCCTTATAAACATATCACAACCTCCTTAATTCCCCAATGTGGGACAACCTTACTCTCAATAACTTGGGGTGTTACAATCTCCCCCACTTAAAGAACACAACGTCCTCGTTGTGCCTCCAACTTGACCGCAGCCAAGGCCAGAATCCTTCCCCGCTAGGTGTGTGACCCGGGTACTCCCGACCACGGGCTCACCACACGGTCGCAGGGTCGCTCTGATACCATTTATAACAACCCGACCCACCATGGTCGTAACACAACCCAATAAGATGGGATATGTACCTTTGGGCCCATTACTTGTCCTCACTTAAGCCCAAAAGCACAAGGCCTTGTTACTAAGTGGTGGGTGGAATCCCTTATAAACATATCACAACCTCCTCAATTCCCCGATATGGGACAACCTTACTCTCAATAACTTGGGGTGTTACAAGATACCCCATTCCTACACCTCCCGCCAGCCACCCTCTGATGATTGGGCCGTATATTTGATACGCGGAACGATTTTATGAAAGTCCATAAGTTCATCGACAAGTGATAGCTCAAACACTCGAGTCAACCCCTTGGTCATCATCTACGCACCGATACGGTCGTTTTGACATTAATTAGAGTTCATTTGGAGTCCGGGTCAAAAACCACTTCATTTTCTAAAAACCGTTTAAAATGCCGAGTCGGAATATTCCGGAATGTTCTAGAATTCTCTAGATATTTATTCCTAAATTAAAGTTAATATTTTTAAGTAAATATCTTCTGTATTTTGTGTTTTATGGAATAAGGAAGTATAGATCTACCGAAATTCCATAATAAAACGCGGACATCTTTCTTGCTGAGGAGGAAACTTCTGGGGAAAGGACGCAGCAGGTGCTGCGCCTTTTCGATGGATCGCACTGGCTGCTGCGCCTCTTCTCTAGCCCTTTTTTCACGTTTTTCAGAATATTTCTGTGATTTGTTTTCGTATCCGTGTCATTCCTAAACTCTTTCATGTGTTTAGTATAAACAGAGACCTTTGGCCTCCATATTTGGCACGCGAGTGTTCCGCCCCTTCTTTCTCTCTCTTTTCATTCTAGACTACGCTATTGCTTTCGACCCATACGTGCTTGATCAATCGACCACATAAGCTCAGATCATTCTGAGTCCCAGTCACGTTGCATAGACCGACCAACCAATTTGACCAACTCCACTTTTAATCAACTTAATGAATCTTTTAAATCCTATAACAAGAGCACTTTCTACGCATATTCGAGTCGAGCAATCACTAACATTAACTTTAGTCAATCTCGTTTCATGAAACATGTAAGTCTGAGGGTGTAAAATCCTATTTTATTATTGTATCTTTTATTTTGTATCAATTAATGTAGATTTATATCAAGAGCACGTTCAAAAAACAAATTTAAAATCCGTCTTTTAAAACCTTTTTTTATAAACAGTAGAGGTCAGACGTCGAGATGAAACGCAGCAGCAGGTGTGCCTCTTCGAAGGAACGCAGCATCTGTTGCGCCTCTTCCAGAGGCTGCCGCTGCTCCTGCTCTTCTTCTTGTTCCTCCTCGACTTCCTGCAATTTTCCTTTTCTCTTATTTTCTTATTCTTTCGTTCCTTTTGTAATTTCAGTACATAAACTGTATTTTAACTAATCCTTTAATTCCTTTTTTAATTACAATTCTTAAATCGTCTTTAGTCCCGAGTAATTCAATACATGCGGGTTTTCACCGTTTTAATTCAAATCGATTCTTCTGGGTTTCGACTTGTTCATGTCGAGGTTTTGAAAGTCCTAATTTGATACATAAGTTTTTTTATTTGTCCATTTTCGTTTCTAACCTCAAGTTTCGTTCCTTTTTTATTTCCGACACGAGTTCGTCATTAATTATTTAAACCATTGTAAATTCTCGTTTTTAATCGTTTTATGACTTGCCCAGATGCATGTAATCCATTAAAGCAATTAAATTCGAGTCTAAAATTAATAATCCATCCTAAATATACCAACGAACGATAACGATGTTGCGATTCTGACTTCACAGCCAGAACCCAACTCAAGAACAAACGCAGGAAGTACTGTGCCTCTTCCAAAGGACGCAGCAGATGTTGCGCCTGTTCTGAGTTGGTTTCTGTCTCTGAACTATTTCTCGCTTTGACGTAGCTCCTAATTACGGTTGTAACACCCCCATTTATCCAGGAGCCTTTAGCTAGACATTCCCAAATAAATAGAACTGTTACCATTGCGGTTTCCCAAGGTAGTGAATAACAAAGTACAACAAACCAGAGTACTTTGATTAAAATTTAATGATTACATGTTTTAGTACAACTTAACCAACTAAAACTTAACATAAAATAATTACAACTCGCAGCGGAAATAAATAAAGTGATAAATCATTCTATGTGGTCTAGACTTCTAGGTACGTTGTCCAAGTCCACGCATTCCCATAAGCTCCCAAGTCAGCTAATCTTTAGTACCTGTAAAATCTGCTCCCCATAAAACGGTTCACCGCAGTTGTTCACGAATACACAGTCAACCGCAAGGTTGAGTAGGAATAAATACTAACAACAAAAACATACGATAAATAATCCAATTTCCTTTTTCATTGCACAACCCCCTGACAACGTGCTCCTTTCTTTTACTTACTCGTTACACTAATCATCCCGCCAATCCCTGGCTGGGGCAGCCTCAACCCTAAGGTGAGTAACCACACACTACATTACCAATTGGTAATGTCTGCCTCAACATATAGTTGAGTAATATCCACCAGATGGCCTGCAGACCAATCTGGGGCCTGCCTCGAGTAAACACGATAAATATCGACTGCCAGAATAACTCTGAAATACGTCACCCGAAGGCTCTTACCATGACGTCTGCCAATATAACCTCAATAATAATCTACATCACCACGAAGGGATGTCTGCCAGTATTAAACTGAATAACCGATGCAATAACAGTAACTCCATCACAATAACCAACATATACAATGTCATTCTCCCTTCCAACAATTACGATTATATCAACCAACACAATTCACATATGATCAACTCACTTTAATATAAACCATCCAACAAACATTATCGAGTAAAAGTTGAGTAGGATTTATCCCTACCTGGCAAGCGATTCCAATTAAGCAGCTTAAGCAATCCAATAAATAAAGCACACGAATCCGATTATAAATTCTTCACAATCTGTTACCTAACACATTAATAATTCATTCAATTATTAATTATCACACTTTAATTATTATTTATTCAATTTAATTCTTTATTTACTATTAGGATGTTCAAACCCGCTTCAATTACAAAACCCGACTGCAACACGACACAATCACCCAAACTAATTACTTTATTAATAATTCAAATTATAATTTAATTAATTAATTCCGTATGAATTAGCATTACGTAAAAACCCGTCTCAATAAACAAATAGAAATTACCCACTCACACCTATTTACCCGTGACAATACGTGAAGACCAACACAACTACCTCCTCACACTTCACGGCAAAACCTTGTCCAACCCCTCACTAACACCCACCTATCATGACACCTATAGCCACCGTAAATACGACCCAAACCAGCCACGCCCTAGCCTACACCATGGCAAATCTAGACAGCCTCCTAGCACCTGTTAACACACCCCCTGCAACCCGCACATACACGCCCTAGACCATCTCCGAAAACCCGACACACACAACTCAAACACACCCAACACGCCTACCACCAGCACCACCATGATAGCCGTGGCCACCACCGTGGTATCCCCAGCCCCATGGTGCAAGCACCACCTACCACCGCTACCCAGAACATCCCACGACCTGACACGACAAAACGACCCAGTCCCAATCCCCTGTTTTACGGTTTTCTACCCATACCATCCCACTGCCACCTATGGAACTGACTAATTCCCACGAACCCAACCAACCCAGGTTCGATCCAAGCAAGTCTCGAAAAAGGGTATAAAACCGCTAAACAACACCCTTGCCCTAAACTCGTAATTCTGGCAACCACCGCGCAAAACACCAGCAACAACCACCAAAGGCCACTATAAAGTGGTCGACTATCACCCCTGGTGTCAACCCATCCTAGCCCAGGTCCATTTAGACGAGTTTCGTGGGTCAAAATCCGTATAACCACATATTGTATACCCTCTTCAACCACCCTCGAAAACCCGCCTGAAACCGCCCTCTCCCGTCAGTCAACAGTGCTCAAATAAGGTCAACGGTGATCCTTGGTCATCCACGGTCACAACGATACTTACGGCCTGATCTATGGTGGTATAGATAACAAGTTATAATATCGCAAAGTATATACATAAGACGGTCTTAAAGAATTACCTTAAGCCGATAATAAAATTAATTCCTTTGCTTTTCTCTTCCTTAATTCTTCTCTTTTTTCTTTTAGATCTCTTCTTTCTTCTTTTATGAATTATTTTCAGATTTATTATAGTAGTTATAGTGTAAGACTAAAGAATATGTGAGGTTAATTAAGAAACATATTATAATTACCTTATTCTAATTATTATAGGAATTACCATTATAAATTATCTTATTATTATTTGTATTATCGTATATTACTAGTCTTACCATAACTAGAATTTCCACCAATTATCTTATTATTGCCATAACATTATTATTATTATGATAATTATTGATATAATTATTATTTCCATATTATTTATTATTAATTCCTGATACAAAATCCGATTACTTAATTATTAAGCCTATAAAATCCGTCCCCTAATTATATCACACGGCCCAATACTGTACTATTAGCTAAGCCCAATTCCCGAATTGAATCATTAATTTATTATTTAATTAACGTCTTACTCGTAATTATTATTAGAAATGCCTTTAACTAATTATTAAATTACATAAATTATTCTCATAAATTATTATCAAAATACGGGGTATTACAGGTTTAAATCAACTATTATCCGTATTATCACCTCTAATCTGACATATTTTCATATTTTCAATTTTATTTCCCTTTTATTTTTTTTCTTCGAAATCTCGTTTTTGAGCGTGCTTTTAACGTCGATCAAATAATCCTTGTAATTCTTGTAATTTTAATTATTGTAATTTATCGTATTTATTTATTATGTATGATTTATTTACTTGGCATTCATATGTAATTAATCTAACTTCCTACTTCGACCCACATTGTTTGCTAAAACACGTGTTAACCGACATACTCTGATTTCACATGTTTGGATTAATCTATGTTTGTTGCATTGCATGCATTACATTGACGACATATCAAATATGAACAATTTCCCTAATCATTAGTAGAGGCCGCTATCGAGGCGGGCGGGATTAGGTGTTCAAATTAAAGAGCTTCCTAATACGTACCCTCACCCCTTACTCCAGTTATCTCTGGATATCCATGTCCATTGGCATCTCGAGAGTCATTCTAGACATGGAATGCTAAGGGTAACGAGTTCTTAGTGTTCATGTCATTACTTCGTGTCTTGACATGACATGAGTTTTCGAACGGTTTCCAATTTTTCCACAATAAATTGGTGGCGACTCCACAAATGCAGGCTTATTCAACTTTACACCGGTTTCAATGCTTCACAAATCGGTAACGGCCCATGACGTGCTTTGGCAAACCAAGGTTCTGTGGGAGAAGTGACACCACCTCAAAACCAATGCGCGGGTGCGCGCGGCGCAGGTGGCCCATGTCCACACTATGCCTGAAGGGTAAGCGACAAAATTCATCGATATTTCTACTTTTGGTATGTCCAACCTCTCCCATATTGGTAATTCCTTTATCGAATATAATCAACAATCAACAATAATGACCGCGCTTAAGAATGGTTTTATAGCGAAAATTAGGTGATCATTAGTGTAACATAAGAGCTTTAGAGATGATAAGACCAAGGATTGAACCTGAAACCGAAGAAACAAACACTTGTAAAGAATATCTCATTATATAAAAAATGATCACAAAATATTCGATAGATTTTGAATACATAGAACTACTCGTATTTACAAATTCGCATATGAAGTAAATGGAAATGAAAATTAAAAAACTCAACGAAATATATACCTTGAATAGTGAATACAATCTTGTTCTTACAACACCAATATAATTTAGCTGGGCTGAGCTGCACTGTTTGTCTCATTGTATATAGGATATAGGATATATAACACGTCCTAGAGTCCTAGACTAATCATATACTGTGCCATAATTTATTTCGCATAATACCCTACTTAATTTTACTCAATGTTTGTCGTCGATAATTGTCCATCAGCCACCAAGACAATCGCAGCTTCCGCCGCAACTGTCGCCAAAGTTACCTGTTTCCGTAAGTCTTCTCTTATTTTCCTTTATATTTTTTAATTATTTCTATTAGTTTTAATAAGCTTATTTCTATTAGTTTAATCGCTTAGCTTA
The DNA here is from genome assembly GCF_048544455.1 of Silene latifolia. NCBI lineage: Eukaryota > Viridiplantae > Streptophyta > Magnoliopsida > Caryophyllales > Caryophyllaceae > Silene > Silene latifolia. The sequence continues at coordinate 130,076,550 of NC_133527.1, forward strand.
ATTGATTAGTTTGATTGATTTGATTGTCGATTAAGGGGGTGTTTGGCTCGCGCGTGGGTATGGGTTTGGAATCAAGAATCATACCCGGGTGGTATGGGTTTGGAACTTGATTCCTCATACCTTGTTTTTGTTTCAGCTTTGAGTGGAATGAGGTTGAACTTCATCAAAGTTTAAAAAAATCTAAAATACTTCATTAAAAATAATTATTTTTGATATTGAAAAATCCTGAAAATAAAGACTTGACCAAATAAATGTAAAACAAAAATTAATTTAAAATGTTCTTGTTAAGCCTGATATTCTCACGATAAATACATGGTAAGATTGTACCCTAGCCTGACAATCAGGACGGAAGCCTAAGGATTATTCAGGCTAGGCACCAGGCAGAAGAAGGCAACGGTCGAGTACGAAGACATCAATTGACCAAGTCAACAAGGAATATATTGAATAATTATCATATAATTATGGTAATTATATTAGCATTAAAGGAGAATAATTAATCATATTTATGGAGCATTTATCCGGCAATTTATACGCATTCAAGACAGCAATCAAGGGGATCATTTAAGGAAAATATTCTGTGATTAAGGTGAAAATCTTACGGTTACATGAAGATTGTTATACAAGGGGAGCTAAAGACCATTTGAAGACACATTATCTATCACGCTAAAATACACACGAAAAGCTTACAACCCTTACTATTACAACACTTAAGAACGACAACACATTTTATAAGCTCGATATATAATTATTCTCCATAATATTATAGTGAAACCTCTCCTGGCTTGGTGCCCATGGTTTTTTCCCATTAAAGGGTTTTCCACGTACAAAAATCATTGTCTTATTTGTTCTCTTTATTTTCTTTTATTTGCACACTATTAAGCCTGCCCTACAGCTACATAGAAAGATAAACGAGCTAGTAAACCCCGCTAACTCTCTACCCTGATGACCTGATTCAGCCCTGCGCAGAATGTAGATAAAATAATTGGCGCCCACCGTGGGGCATCTAGCTCATTAAAATCTTTATTCCTTTTTTTCACAAACAAAATCCAAAAAGAAACTAAAAATGACCACTCCAACCATAGAGGAGCAATTGGCTGCTACATTGCAGAAAGTGGCTCAGTCCAAGGTTGAAATCCAACAATTGAAGGAATCTGAATCAGTCTTAAAACATAAATTGGAAAAATCCAAAGGATCAAGCTCCAAGATCCAGCCAGGAACCCCATTCTCATCAATTATCAAGCACTTCGATTTCTCAAATTATGGGAGTCGAAGTGGTGCTAAAAAAGCAATCAATATTGATGATGATGACACTCCCAAAGATGAAAACGAGAAGCCTGACAAAATAGGAGTAGCCGTCATGATGGCAATAGTCCAAGAGATCAAGAAACTTGGTGAAAAATTCGAAACAAAATACCTGGAGTCTCTGCCAGCATGGAAGAAGCTGCCCCAGAGAGTTATGCTGACTCACCCTTCATAGATGAGATAGCCAAAGTAGATCTTCCCAAGTAATTCGTGATTCCATCTATAAGAACCTATGATGGAACCTCAGATCCACAGCATCATGTAGCCTTCTACAAACAAAAAATATTGGATGTTGTTAGGCCTAGAAATTCGCAGACGTCCCTGATTAATGTCTCGCCCTAACTTGATTGTCAGGCTGTCAAGGTGTCAGGCTATTAGGACACATGAAGATAGGCGTCAGGTCATGGAGAGGACAACGGTCAAAATATCAGGACGATATCAGACCGGGAACTAATATTATAAAAGGAATATATGCACAGCATTGAACAGGAAGATCTAGCCATTAATACAACAATTAAGGGCGTAATATTTGGAATTATTGCGGGTAATTAAGGAGAATATTCCACATTGATGACGAGATCAAAGCAGCCGTTCAACAAGAGCTTATATAAGGAACTATTGGAAATTATTTGAGGACACAACAACAACAACAAGAACCACGAGAGAAGATAGCATACAATATTCTCATATAATTCATAGATACTTATGCTAGCTTATGCAAAATACAATACAATAGTAAAATCCTCTCCTGGCTTGGTGCCCGTTGTTTTTTCCCATTCAAGGGTTTTCCACGTACAAAATTTTTTGCCTTATTGTTGTTATTCTTTTTATTACTTTTACCGTTTATATTTCGCCCTGGCGACCTGATTAATAGACCATTTAGAGCTAGTTAACCCTACTCAAATCTACCCTGACCTGATTTTGCCTTGCGCAAAATCCACACAAAACAATTGCCGCCCACCGTGAGGCATCTAGCTCTTTAAATCCTTTTTTCCCATCTTACAAAAATTCAGAAATCCTACAAAAATGGCCCAGCCTACCATTGAAGAACAATTGAACGCAGCCCTCCAACAGATTGCTGAGTTGGAAAGCTTGAAAGAAAAAGTGGCCCAAACTGAAGCAGAAATCCTGCAATTAAGAGAATCTGAGTCAGCTCTGAAACAAAAATTAGAAAAAACCCAAGGAGCAGGCTCTAGATTCCAGCGAGGAACTCCATTTGCATCAATCATCAAAAACATTGATTTCTCCAGTTTTGGGAGCCCAAGTGGTTCTAAATTTATTAATGTTGATGGTGATGACGAGCCAAAAAACGATAATGAGAAACCTGATGAATGTGCAGCAGCCATCATGATGGCAGTGATTCAAGAGATCAAGAAACTCAATGAAAAATTTGACAAGATACCCGGAGTACCTACCAGCATGGAAGAAGCCGCCCCTGACAGTTATGCTGAGTCGCTTTTCATAGACGAAATAGCAAAAGTAGATTTACCAAAGAAGTTTGTGGTCCCATCCATGAAAATCTATGATGGAACCACAGATCCATAAAATCATGTGGCTCTCTACAAACAAAAAATGTTGGCCGCATCTATTCCCAGCGAATTTAGACAAGTTTGCATGTAAAAGGAATTTGGAACGACCCTGACCGACCCTGCTCTACAATGGTACATCAACCTGCCAACTGGGAGCATCCATTCCTTCGCCAACCTCATCAACAGCTTCAACCAGCAGTTTGCGAGCAGCAGAGAGTTGGAGAAATGATCCAGTGACCTTTACCGAATAACACAGAAGCCTGATGAAACTCTCAGGACATTCCTTGCAAGATTCAACAAAGAGAAAGTATCCATTCCCAGGTGTGATGTTGGAACAGCAGTGGAGGCATTCAGGCAGGGGTTGCTACCGCACAGTGACTTATACAGTGAGCTTACTAAGTATCCCTGCCATACCTTCCAAGACGTCCACGCCAAGACTCTTGCCTTTATCAGACTAGAAAACGACAAAAGCTACCAACTTGGATCACCCAGTGGACCAAAGGATTATGAAAGGAGCAATAGGAAGAGAAACAAAGGAAACAACTATAGGCATACTCCATATTCCAGGCCAGATCAATCAGAAGTTAACCTGGCTTATGAATATCAAGGTAAGGCTAAAGTTTTTCCACCTATTTCTGAACATAACTTCAGTGTTGATATTGCAGGATTAATCCAGAGACTTGACAACATGGGATCAGTAGTCAGATGGCCCAGGAAGTCGTAGAATCCCAACCCTAGAAGGGACAATTCAAAACGGTGCGAATTCCACATGGACATTGGACACACGACGGATGACTGTTTCACCCTGAGGAAAGAAGTGGCATATCTGCTGAAATCCGGATACTTAAAAGACCTGATCAAGACAAAAGGTAGGAATGCGAACCAGGGCAAAGAGGGCCAGGAGCACAAACAGGATCGCAGCCTCCCTCCACCACCTCCAATATACGAAGTAAAATTCATATCTGGTGGATCAAAAATCTGCGACCTGACCAGCTCATCAGCAAAAAAGATAGCCATGCCGCCAAGAACAGTCTCACCCTGCAAACCAGATCATATCCCAACAATCACTTTCTACGATTGTGACCTGGTAGGTATCCCTGATGTTCAACATGACGGCCTGGTAGTTTCTATGCATATTGGAACTGCCACAGTAAGAAGGATCCTGGTAGACGAAGGCAGCTCAGTAAACCCGATCATGCTTGACGTGCTGAAAGCCATGAAAATCAACGAGGACCAAATCACCAAAAAATCCAGCGTCTTGGTAGGGTTCAGTGGAGAGACCAGAAGCACTCTAGGAGAAATCCACCTTCCAACCTATGTTGAAGGAGTATTATCCTATGAGAAATTTGGAGTCCTTGATTGCCTGTCATCTTACAACGCGATATTGGGCAGACCTTGGATTTATAATGTCAAGGCCGTGCCATCAACCTATCATCAGTGTATCAAAATACCAACAGACTGGGGCATAGCCACAGTCAAAGAGGATCACAAGACAGCCCAGGAATGCTACACAATAGCCTTAAAGCCTTCCAAGGCAGGTAAGTCCCTTGCATAGCAATTACAGTACCCTATCAGGAGCACTTATGTAGCACCTCCCAGAATGGAAACAGATCAGGTAATCCTGGACCCTGAGTACCCTGACAGGTATGTTTTAGTAGGATCTGACGCCCCAGATAGTGTCAGGCCCGAACTGGTAAAGTTTCTTAAAAATAATTCATCTTGATTTGCTTGGTCACATTTTGATATGACTGGAATTAGCGCTGATATAATTACACATAAACTCAATGTTAACCCATCTTTTAAGCCTGTACAACAGAAGAGACGAAAATTTGCAGCTGAAAGAAATGCCATAATTAACGAGGAAGTGGAGAAACGTTTGGATATGGGAATGATCAGGGAAGTAATGTACCCTAAGTGGTTAGCTAATGTGGTTGTTGTGCAGAAAAAGAATGGAAAGTGGAGAGTCTGTGTAGACTAAACTGACCTGAAAAAAGCTTATCCCAAAGATCCATTTCCTTTACCACATATTGATGCCATGGTAGACGCCACAGCAGGCCATGAAATGCTAACATTCATGGATGCTTCCAGTTGGTTCAATCAAATAAAGATGCACCCTGCTGACCAGGAGAGTACGGTATTCATTACAGACTTAGGCATATATTGTTACACTGCCATGCCCTTCGGCTTGAAGAATACAGGGGCAACGTACCAGCGCCTAGTCAACATGATGTTTAAAGAGCAAATAGGTTATATCATGGAAGTATACATAGACGACATGGTAGTAAAATCCAAAAATGCAGCACATCACGTGAAGCATCTGGAAATATCATTCGAAATATTGGAGAAATACAACATGAAGCTCAACCCTGCAAAATGCCACTTTGGAGTCTCTACGGGCAAATTCCTTGGATACACGGTCACAAAAAGAGGCATACAAGCCAGTCCTGAACAAATAAAAGCTATCCTGGAACTACAGTCACCCAGATCTATCAAGGATATCCAAAAATTGACAGGTCGGGTTGCTGCCCTGAATCGTTTTATATCGAGATCCTCTGAGAGGTGCAAAACATTTTACAACCTCCTCAGAAAGAATAAATAGTTTCAATGGACGGATGAACATGAAACAGCCTTTCAAGACTTGAAATCTTATCTATCATCTCCACCCTTACTGGCTAAACCAGAAAAGGGAGAACCCCTGTCAGTATACTTATCCGTTACTGACACAGTAGTCAGTGCAGTCCTAGTAAAAGAACAGGATGGCCAACATCCCCTGTTTATTATGTAAGTAAAAGCCTGCGGGATGCTGAGATGAGGTGTGGATTACTTGAGAAATATGTTTTAGCTTTGATTATGTCATGTACTAAATTGCAACCTTATTTTGAAAGCCATCCCATTATAATCAGGACTAACTTACCCATAAAATATGTCCTATGTAAGCCTGAATTATCAGGTAGGATGACCAAATGGACAGTACAAATTAGCACATACGATATCTCCTTTGAACCCAGGGCATCGATCAAATCGCAGGCTCTAGCAGACTTTATGGCTGACTTTAGCCCCAACCTGGAACCTGACTTGAAAAAAGAGGTCATCCAATTAAAAAATAAAACCCAGACCAAGAATGGACCCTGTTCATAGATGGGGCATCCAACGCCAGGGAGACATGGTGAATATTAGTGCTCAAATCACCATAGGGAGATATGTTAGCACAGGCTATAAGCTGTGAGTTCAAAGCTACAAACAACGAAGCAGAATATGAAGCTCTGATAGCAGGCTTAAAGGTATGTCTAGACCTCGGTGTACAAAACCTAAAGGTAAAAACTGATTCACTTCTAATTGCCAATCAAATAAAGGGAATTTATACGACTAAGGATGCAAAAATGATTTCGTATTTAGAATACGCAAAAAACCTTACCGCTAAATTTGCTTTATTTGATATAGATCAAATATCGAGAGACCTAAACACCCAGGCTGATGCTCTTGCCAGCCTAGGTTCAAATTTTACCCCTACAGTTTTCGATAAAATACCAATTGTTCATTTATTAGAGCCTGCCATCAGCAAGCCTGAACAAGTCAATCCTGTCAATCAGGATAATAACTCTTGGACTAAACCCTATTATGATTGGTTTCTCCGAGGAATACTGCCTCAGGGGAGACATGAAGTAAGGGCTTTTAAAATTAGAGCTTCAACTTATGCTAGTATCAATAACACTTTATTCAAGAGATCACAGGCTGGACCTTACCTAAGATGCTTGGAGCCTGACGATGCCAAACTGGTACTTCAAGAAATACACGATGGACACTGTGGCAACCACAAAGGAGGAAAGAGCCTGGCAAGTAAAGTTCTTAGGACAAAGCACATCGGCCTACACCGAGGGCCGACACTGAATACTCTTCAAAATGTGAAGCCTGCCAAATCCATGCACCGATCATACATCAACCATCTGAGCTCCTACATTCAATTTCTGCACCCTGGCCATTCATAAAGTGGGGCATGGATATTGTGGGAAAACTGCCCGTAGCTCCAGGATAAAAAGTATTCATGTTGGCTATGACTGATTGCTTCTCCAAATGGATTGAGGCTGATTCTTTCAGGCAAGTAACTGAAAAGGAAGTAATATCCTTCATCAGGACAAACATCATTTGCAGATATGGAGTCCCATCAGAAATAATATGTGATAATGGAACCCAATTTACGGGTAAAAAGACCCAAGCATTTTACCAAGAATGGAATATCAACCTGGTAACATCAACCCCTTGATACCCAAAAGCTAATGGCCAGGCTGAATCGAGCAATAAGGTAGTCATAAACTGCCAAAAAAAGAAGCTGAAAAGAAGACGAGGCAGATGGGCTGAAGAACTTTCATTAGTATTATGGGCAGACAGGACAACTCCAAAGACATCAATAGGCCAAACACCTTATTCTTTGGTGTATGGCTGTGAAGCTGTCATTCCTACAGAAGTACGGGTACCAACATCAAGGTACAACCTGAACAATGTTGAAGCAAACAGAGACCTGATGCAAGATAACTTGATTCTAACAGAAGAGCTAAGAGATGCTGCCAAAATCAGGATGGCATCATACCAACAAGCAGTTGCCAGGACTTACAACAAAAATGTCAAAATCAGAGTTTTCAGGGAAGGAGACCTCGTCTGACGTAAAGTTTTTCCGAATAAAAAAGAAAAATCAGCAGGCAAACTGGCCCCCATATGGGAAGGCCCTTACTTAATTGATTCAATTGTTGGACAAGGAGCATACAGGCTCCAAACACTAGAAAGAGAAATGATCCCAAGATCCTGGAATGTAACCCATCTAAATTACTCCATATGTAAAGACCAGATCAGGCTACAACCAGGTACAAACTCATATCATTACTCAACCTGATGTGCTACCTGAAAAACTACATGTTTTAAATGCTCTATATGCAACTCATACCTATATATTTAATTAACCCATTTTCGCTCACTTTTAAAATCCTGAACAATTATACATGATAAATGTTTATATATGCATAAATATTCAGGATTGAGGGCTACTGTACTATATATCAATTTCTGAAACAAAACTTTGCACTTAACTGTGCCTGAAGAGTTGGTAACCATCATCAGATACAGTAAATGTCAGGACCAATCAGACATGAAATAATTGCCTGACCTGACTAGGTTTACTGCCAATGATTACAACCGGCTGGACGCAGCAAGACAGGTGCAAGGGTGTTCTCTCCCAACCACTTAGTCTAAAAGCCCTTTTGACAGGCCGAATACCAACCCCTCCAGTCAGGCAGGGGACATAAGCCCTCCTGTCAAGCCAGTTTTCCAACCCCTTCAACCTCTATGGCAAAACCATACTTGGTTGAAATACTCACGATAGCTCAAATAACAGGATAAATCAAAAATGCTTTGCAGGTTAACCAAACAAAAATTTTGACGGGTCCAACAGGATGGGAAAAAGTAAAACTCACAGGCTCAAGCAAAGTCAAAAAAGCTAAATCAGCCAAAAAAAGCCACCATGCCTCTATTAATAAAGCCCTTAACCCCTGGGGCAAAGGCACCAAAATATTCATAGAGGCCAGAGATAGTCCCCCTGACCTGAATAAAGACAGAAAAAGAAAAATTGTTTGTCCAGAGACATCCCCCCAGGATGGGCGAAATACCAACTAAAGAAATCAAATTACTGCTTCTCCTTAGAAACAGTACCAGAACTTCCACCCTTGGCCTTGGCCGGATCAGCATCAACATCCTGCTCCCCTGGACAATCGACCTCTTGTTCATTTCCCATATTATGCAGGTCAGGATACTTTGAAGCAGCAAAAGCCATCTCAGCTTCAGGGTTCCATTTTTCCCTGGCCTCGATAGGCTCTGACATAGCAGCGACCCTCCCCTTAATATAAAAATAAAGAGAAGCATCATCTAGCTTGAACTTCGGGTCATCCCTCTCCTGGGTGAGCTCTTCATTCCTGTCCAAAGCTTCCTGTAAGAGTCGCTTACTTGAATCGGCCTCAGCCTTAGCAGCATCCCTCTCAGCCTGCACCCTCACCAAGTCAGCAGCTTTAGCAGCCAGGTCAGCCCGTGCAAAATCCATTTCAGACTTCAGGCCTATCATAATCTGATCTCATCAGATCAATCCTGGCTACCAAAGAAGTAGCCTGATAGGCGTTCTGGAGACAGGCCGCAGCACCCTGACCAAAAAAAGGAAAAAGAATATGAATAATATACCCTAATAATAAACATACCCAAACAAAATACACATAAAAATAAAAATAGCCTACCTCCCTCACAGCAGCCAAGGCACCTGCCAAAAGGCTGACTGAATGATCCACTGAAGCAACCGCCTGAGTAGCAGTCTCAACAGGGTCAAGGGTGAGCATGACATCCGACTTAGAAGTAGCATAATCCCTAGCAGCCTCCATATTGTCCATCTTGGCCTTCACTTCCCTGACCGGGGCAAAAATGTCAACGTCTTCAATTTTTCTTTTTTGGGCTGCTGAACTTGTTTCAGCAGGGGCAGAAGGTACAGCAGTGACCTTAGGAGCATCAGGTTGTTCAGTTAAATCGATAACGGGCTCAGCATCTCCGCTTCCCTGGGAGCCTTCCTCCTTGATCTGAGCCAACCTGGCTGAGAGGTTAGCCATGCCAAACCTGGCAAGGCGAGTAGACGACCTGGTGGCTAAAACACGAAATACTATATTAGCAATATAAATTAAACATCACCAGGAAGCCAGATTAAGAAGAAAAAAGAAATTAAGATAGACTTACTGCCTGAGGTAGTGGCACTAACAGCCTTTGAAGGTTTAGCCACCCTAGCAGCACCATCAGCCTTCAAACAACGGGGAAGCTGGCCAACCCCACAACAGAGAGGCCAAGATCTCTCCAAAGGAGGAATAGTTAGGAAAGTAGAAATATTAGCAGTGGGATACTCAGTTTCAGTAACCCAATCATCAACTGCACACGTGAGAGGTATGATTTAATATAAATTTCATTTTATTTTCTTCACTAACAAATAAAACATACAGGATAAAAAGGAAGATAAAAAACTCACCAGCAACACAAGCCTCGTAATTTAAATACGCCAGACCAGGACCCACAGAATTGGTCCTGACAAACATGTATCCAGCAGCCCAGTTCTTGTCATGGCCGCTATCCAGGTTGCTTAAAAGGGGGGTAGTGGAAGCCCTGACTTTAAAACTTATACGGCCAGGGCTGTTAGTTTTGACAGCATAACAGGCCTTCAAATCATTAAGAGAAAACGAGATATTGTGTTTCTTGCAAAGGTACTCAACTGAACAGACCACCTTCTACACCATGGGCATCAACTGATAAGAAGGGACACCAATTTCCTTGATAACCTCAATCATAAGAGGAGAGAAAGGAAGCTTACAACCTGCCCTAAAAGCCCAGTCATGAATACAAAACCAACCAGGACAAGCCCAGTCATCCCTAATAGGAGAGTTCTCAGGGATCCAGACTTCAACATCAGCAGGGATGATCCCCTTATCTTTCAACACCTTTTCAAACTCAGGCTTCAAACGGTTTGCAAGAGACTGATCGTCTTTCAGAGCCTTCGTAGGCCTGAACTGTAAATCACCATGGGAAATTGAGATCATCTCCAATTGAGAATCACTCGGGTTATTGACCGTGGAAGGTTGAGCAGCATAAGAAAGAGGCAAATTCTCAGAAGAAGTCCTCTTAGGATTATGGGAAAGAGGAGTTCCAGGAGTCACTACCCTGGTAGACTTCTTTTTTGCGGCCATTATTGAATAATTATGAAGATTAATTAAGGAAAATTAGAGAAGAAGATTATTAAGAAAGAAATAAGGGAGATTATTCTGATGGAGATCAACTCAATGAAGTGAACGGGTATTTATAGTAGAGTAAATTAGGGTTTCAACCGCAAGTAGATGGATAATCATTGAAGGAGTTGCAGTAAAAGCTACACGCGTCATAAACTGCAGAAAGTAACCGTTACAGGAACTGACTAGGCATGATTCAACCGTTGAGTAATGTTTCTGAGATTAAGATTATATCCTCATTTTTTGTCCTGATATATTGAAAATAAGGAGATAAGAAGCAATTTTTAGGCCTAGAAATTCGCAGACGTCCCTGATCAATGTCTCGCCCTAACCTGATTGTCAGGCTGTCAAGGTGTCAGGCTATCAGGACACATGAAGATAGGCGCCAGGCCATGGAGAGGACAACGGTCAAAATATCAGGACGATATCAGACCGGGAACTAATATTATAAAAGGAATATATGCACAGCATTGAACAGGAAGATCTAGCAATTAATACAGTAATTAAGGGCGTAATTTTTGGAATTATTGCGGGTAATTAAGGAGAATATTCCACATTGAGGACGAGATCAAAGCAGCCGTTCAACAAGAGCTTATATAAGGAACTATTGGAAATCATTTGAGGACACAACAACAACAACAACAACAACAACAAGAACCACGAGAGAAGCTAGCATACAATATTCTCATATAATTCTTAGATAATTACGCTAGCTTGTGCAAAATACAATACAATAGTAAAATCTTCTCATGGCTTGGTGCTCGTGGCTTTTTCCCATTCAAGGGTTTTCCACGTACAAAATTCTTTGCCTTATTGTTGTTATTCTTTTTATTACTTTTACAGTTTATATTTTGCCCTGATGACCTGATTAATAGACAATTTAGAGCTAGTTAACCCTACTCAAATCTACCCTGACCTGATTTCGCCTTGCGCAAAATCCACACAAAACAGATGCGTCTATCCCCATTGAGTTTAGGAAAGTATGCATGTGCAAGGCATTCGGAACTACCCTGACTGGTCCTGCACTGCAATGGTACATTAACCTGCCAAATTGGAGCATCAAGTCCTTCGTTGAGTTGGTCAATACATTCAATCAACAACTCGCTAGTAGTAGGGAACTGGAGAAACGTTCCAGTGATCTATACAGGGTTACCCAAATCAAAGATGAGAGCCTCGGAAGCTTCCTTGCTAGGTTCAACAAGGAAAAAGTAACAATACCCTAATGTGACATCGGTACAGCAGTGGAAGCATTCAGGCAGGGATTGCTACCCAACAGCGATCTATATGTGGAATTAACCAATTATCTCTGTCACTCCTTCGAAGATGTCTAGGCAAAGATGCTTGCCTATATTAGGTTAGAAGAAAACAAGAGTTACAAGTTTGGAGGGTCCTGCAATCCAAAAGACTATGACAAGCCAAACAAAAAAATTGGATGCAGAAGCAACAACTACAGGAGTGGTCCATATACCAGGCTTGATCAATCCGAGGTCAACCTGATGCAAGAACAGCAAGGTAAGTTTAAAATTCATCCACCTATATCTGAACATAACTTCTGTGTTGATATTATAGGATTGATCAAACTACTAGACAAAATGGGACTAGTAGTAAGATGGCCCGGGAAGTCAGACAACTCAAATACAAGGAAGGACCATAGCAAATGGTGTGAGTTTCACATGGATATGGGATACACAACAGAAGATTGCTTCACCCTCACGAAGGAGGTAGCCTACCCGTTGAAAGGCTGAAACCTCAAAGACCTGATCAAAGCTAGGGGCAAGATTGAAAAAACCAGCAAAAACAACCAAGAGCAGAAGCAGGAACGCAATCTCCCTCCACCACCTCCACTTTATGAAGTGAAATTTATAAATGGAGGATCAGAGATTTGTGGCCTGGCATGTTCAGCAGCAAAGCAAATAGCCAAGACACCTCAAACTAAGTCGCCTTGCAAGCCTGACAACATCCCACCTATCACATTCAGCGATTGTGACTTGGTAGGTATTCCTGACATCCGTGGCCTGGTGATTTCCATTCAAATTGGAACCGCCAATGTATGGAGAATCTTAGTAGATGGAGGCAGCTCAGTGAACCTAATCATGATAGACGTGCTCAAAGCCATGAAGATCAAAGAGATCAGATTACCAAGAAGTCTAGTGTCTTGATAGGGTTCAGTGGCGAGACAAAAAGCGCCTTGGGAGAAATCTACCTCCCTACTTATGTGGAAGGCATCGCATCCTACGAAAGGTTTGGAGTTTTGGATTGCCTGTCCTCTTACAACATCATCTTATGTAGACCTTGGATTCACAATATCAAGGTTGTTCCGTCAACCTATCTGTTAGGTTCATATACCTATTATTAGACTCTTCTAATAGTGAACTAAATAACATTTTATTATGGGTTCTAAGGATCTAGTGCATGCATAACTTAATATGAAATAAAATGAGAAAACAATGGTTCTTACATTGTTGTTTTCGGATTTTGGGCACAAGTGAGGTCTCCAACCTTCACTTGTTCTTGAGCTTAAATATTATGGATGATCCTCCAAGATCTTCAAGTCTCAAATATAGAGACACTCTTTTTAGTTGCACCTAAGACTAACCCAAACACTAATACTATTACTAACTAGATAATATGTATTAGTAACCTTAAATTTTAGATATAATATTAATTATAATACTACAACTAGTATTCTTATGGCAATATTAGATTTTTAGAATAAATCTTATGAACATAAAAAATTTATGAGAGAAGGAAGATAATAAGAGAGAGATCATAAGAGTTTTGTACAATTGAAAAATGAGAACCAACCTCATGTGTTGGGGAGGAGGTGCCGGTTTCTAAGGGTATATAGGGAAGCTCATTATTCTTCTCAAGACACCCTTTTTCTCTTATCAAAGTATAGGGTAGGGTGTTGTTCTTGTTTTATGCAAAAGACACATCATTATGTCCTCAAGCATGTTAATAAAATAATTAACAAAACAACACCCACCATCACACCCCCATAAAATCGGTTTTACCTCATATTAGGTGACCTCCATTTTAACTTTGTCAATTGTAAAATGTAATTTGGTAGGTCATATAACATGTTATATGTCCTAATTAATTTTAATGCATATTTAACTAATTAAATATCATTTTACAATAAATAAATTACATGTAACAAATTGACTAGTAATTATTAATTACAAGTATTTGAAATGGGTCATGTTAATTTAATCTACAACATTTTGTAATTACAATTAACCATTTACTCTTATTTTAAATTGTTTCGTAAACAATAATCAATTTAGTAATATAACTTTGAAATTACTAAAATAATCTTATTTAATCCTATTACAATAAGATATATAACTCTCTCTTATAAAATAAATTTGTTCAATTTAAGGATTTAATTAATCCGTATCACTATACGATTAATTAACTTTTCAGTTTGGGAATCGTCCTATAGGTGTGACCTTAGGGGACCAACTGATCACCATCGTCAAACGACAGTAATGTTAAACTCTAGTTAGCCAATCATTACTGATTAATGTTGATCAGTTGACTATATAATTGAATCATCCCTTACGTATTCTTATTATGAGATTTACCTATGATGTTTAATCATGTGATCGCACTATTGTTGAGGAAACTTACTCCAACAATCTCCCACTTGTCCGAGACAAGTGTGCGTCACCAATTTTGTTGTCGTATTACATCATCTCCCACTCAATGCAAGGTGTCTTGCAGGTCGTACTTGCATTTGATCATATCTTGAGTGGTTTTCTCAATCTGGAGAGTAACTGTCTGACCGGAATTATCTAACGTAGATATCTTCCGAGCGTGGCCACGCATTTTCAGTTCACTACTCCTCGAGTGGCCCTGAGATTTTCAACAACCCTGACAAGGGGGCGGACAATTCCTATCGCACTATTCCCTTCGTTTAGCCACAGATCATCATGACCCAAAATACACTCATTTGACTTCAGTTACGACAGTCGTAGAGTATATATCAAAGCGAATCAGAAACTTGTGCCAACTAGGGCGAATAGTCTCTAGTCAAAGAATTGACTCATAAGAAGACCATAGTAGCTCTTGCCACGACCAGGCTTTATGAATTTCCAGAACTCTATAAGCGGTCACTGCCCGATAGAGTGTCTCATACAGTCTGTCTATGTGATCGACTAGTCATCCGGATGACATTATGGCACTTGAACTTGCCATCAATCACATCACACTCTAGTCACTTCGAGACGTCACCTCCAATAGGTAACCAGGGGCACATACTATGTCAATCCAGATCACTTCAATGGGATTCAAAATTATCTCAACAACCCATTTGGATATAAAAGGTAATGAATGAGTTTTAAGAAACTCAAACGATAAATGCGATTATCATATATGAATAGTCAATACACTATTACTACTTCATATCTTATAATCTATAGTGTACCTTTTACACCAGTTAAAATGCAATAAAAGCTTGGTAAGTGGATATACTATGTATCTATACATTCCAACTTTATGAATTGCTATTTCCTTCTATTCAATGATATTTCTAACAGCATGAATTTATCTAAGTAGATGTCTAGTCTTCTTACTAGACTTGGGCTCTTGTACTTAGAAGATGCTCCCACTGTTATCATATAACTTGTGATAAATTCTTTGGTAGAGGGACTTACTCTCATTCCTTACGTTGACCATCTTATCACAATGTACTTAGATTCTGTTTGTAGAACTTGCAATGATTGAAACTAAAACATTTCTCTAGTCTCTTACTCCTAAGTCAATAAAATCAGCCTAGGATTTCGATAAATCCTTATAGGTTTGGAAACTATAGTTTGTGTAACCCTTCAACACACAACTTAGTATATCATCCAAACATAAGAACGAATCCCCAATCCTGCTCAAGAATCTTAAAGGATGTTGTTCCTTAAGGCTTTCAAAAGACCTTCATTCGAATTAACTTGTTATTGACTTATAATGCTCCAAGCATATAATTCATCACGGCGTGTGCATTTAATGACATACATGATCGTTCTAATGGCAGAAATATTAGCAATTTTAGGTTCAGTGAATGACTATGACTCTATCATAGTAATTCCACTTCCATCAATATGAACAACCTACTCAACCTTGTTGATGTTAAACAGATATGAAAGAACTTATCATCATAAGGCTCTCGACTCTATGCCAATTTTCACTCAAATTTAACACATAAATTCGGAAATCTAGAATACATTACATCCTTTTCCCTGTCTCCCAATTACTCTTTCAAAGAGGAGAGCATTGGTACATTATACTCAATGAGTAATATTTTATCAACATATAAGACATAGGAAAAATAATTCTGGCTCCCTCTTAACTTCATGTATAAACATGGTTCTTCAATCATGTGAATGAAACCATTCTCAATTATCACATGAACGAAAAATATGATTATGAAAATCCTTTGATGCTTGCTTAAGACCATTCTAGGATCGATTAAGTAAGCTTTGCATAATATATTAGGATTCTTAGATCTTTATCTAAGGTTTTGTGTTCCGTACACTTCTTTCTCTAAATTCCCCTTTTAGAAAAGCGAATTTTTAATATCATTTGTCATTCTTCATAAAAATGAAATGTGGCAATTCCTAACATGATTTAACTTGATTAACATATTCATGTCAATCTATGCATTTAGGTACTCTAAAGCTCTATGGCTATTATGCAACAAAGTCGATTTGGGACCGTTCGCAATTTATCATTCAATAGGTCATATTTCATTACTTTCGAAAAGTAACATATTAACAATAAGACATGTGTACTTTACTCCCACTCTATCTCAATATATTATAGTTCCATTACTTTCAAAAGGTATCACATTAACTATAAGACATGTTTGTGACGATCTACTCCCACTCTATCTCTTAGAAATACTTCTATCTTCTTAAGAGATAGCTTTGTGAGCCACAAACATATATGGTGAAGTAATAGAAGTTCTTTTAGACTAACGTGTTAGCTCGTAAATAGACCGGCTCTATTATGGCAGCTTGATTCATGTAATATGCGAGTCTGATCCATGTCATTTGTTAAATAGACTTGCTATTTTAGGTATCTCCAGGCTGACCTTCCAGATTAAAATAAAAATTCCCAAAAGTTCAACAACTCAACCCGACTCATATTAATTTGATCTTATAGGTAGTGACACAAGGTTATAATCTATAAGTGAGAATCAAATTCATCACTTAGATATTTGCCACCACGATCGGATCGTAATGTTTTTTTAATTCCTTTTGTACAATTTGTTCTCTACTTCATTTAGAAATTTTTTAAATTTCTCAATTGATTCACTTTTATATTAGATTAAGTAAACATACCCATATCTACTTAAGTAATCGGTAAAAGTGACAAAGTAGTCATAATTTCCCCTTGCGGTGATGCTCATTGGACCACATACATCGGTATGTACTAGTCCCAACAAAACACTTGCTCGTGTCCCTTTACCACTAAAGAGAGTACGAATCATTTTGCGAAGGAGACAAGATTCGCATATTCCATATGATTGAAAATCAAATGGTCCAATAAATCCAGTCGACACTAGCCGTTTAATGCGTTTCTCATTTATGTGACCTAATCGAAAAAGGCCAAATGTACAAATCATTTGGATCACTTTTTATGAGTCTTTTGGATTGTATGTTATAGATATATTTGAGTTGAGTTGGAAGTGTCTAAAACATAAATACCATTTATAGAAGTGGCTTGGCTCATGGCCAAGTCAATTTCAATAAAATACAACGATTGTTTTTTATGGCAAAAGAAAAATCCTTCCATGTCTAACATAGGAATGAAAATAATGTTTTTAGACAAAGTGGGTACATAATAACAATTATGTAGATGCAACTTAAAATCACTTAGTTAAGGCAATCACATAGGTTCCCTTTGAAATGGTGGCTACTCTAGATCCATTTTGCTAATCGGAGATCCACGTCACCCTTGCTAAGTGCTTCCATATTACTTAACCCCGACTGGAGTGCTAAGTCCAGCTTTGATATTTGCCAAATATTTGGGGCAATTTCGCTTCCAATGGCCCGTGACATTACAATAATGACATTCATCGTAGGATTGGGCACCCTTCTAGGTTTTGGTTGTGGTAGTCTCACTATCTACTTCCAATTCACTATCGGGTTTGGGTTTCTTACCCTTTTTTGCCTTTCCTTTATTAATATCATTATTCCTTTTAGTTGCAAGGACATTCTTTCTAGAACTCCCACTCAATATGATATTTCTCCTTGCTTCTACAAAAAAGGATGCCATGGAATTTGTGAGATTTTCCTCACAAGATTCTCTTACCAAGGAGGTGGGCATGAATATGGGAGTGGGAGGTGTGGAAGTGGTAAGGTAGCAAAGATTTCCATCCTCACCAATGCCAAAGTGTAGTTCTCGAGTCGTGCCATTGTCTTATAAGGAGCATTTTTCATTGAATGATTGGAGCCATGAATTAATGGTGATTGGTGTAAGAGTATTAGATAAATCCATTGTGGTAAAAGATGACTACAAAACGGATATGAAGGAAAAATTAATATTTATCGTTATAATACTTGTAAACATTTTAAATAAGTTTAGCATTTATATAGTGACCTCTACCCAACTATAATAAATGATTCTGAGATCCAAAATTCATATTAACTTGGATGTGAGCCAACGGGCCCTCTACATCTTTACTAATATAACTTGGTGGGTTAACCCTCTTAACCGATTCTACAATTAGAACTCTCGATCGATGAATATACATTAAATTCATCTTTAGCCCGAACTTATTGCGGCTACGGTCGCAAAATACCTTCGTTGAGATCAACCAAACTTTCGAAGTGTAATAACTACTTATTACCCTACTTTCCCAACGTCAATAAAAGCACCCCCAAAAATCGTATTGTACCCCTTATGAAATTGAGATTCATGGGCTCCTACTATTTGGTAAGGCTAAGTCTCAATATTTTAAAAGTAAAGGTCTTGTCAATTTATTATCTATCAATTTTAAGTGAGCTAAAAGTTGAATTTTAAATAATTATAATTGACACGGTCGAGGACTCGATATGATATGCACGTGTTGTTATGCGATTTGGCAATGCATGCAACATATTAATAGAAATGCAAAGCAAAATAATAAATTCCTAGTATGGCCTTCCTAAAATAGAAAATCAAATAATCTATTACATAAACGGAAACCAACTCCTTTGGTCCCTTGATTCTTCAAGTGGCACGCCTCCCTTGAGCACCATCTTGGTCGGAACGCCTTTCCGAATGGCACCGTCTTGAAGAAAATCCGGAATTACAAATAATAATAAAAATACATGGCTATTCCTATTATACATTTGTAAAATGAAAAACTAGTAAAAATAAAAGTGATACGAGATCACATTATTTTACCACCGAATCAATATCCCCTTACATTACAGGTAATATCGATTAAAACTAAGGTCATACTAAGATAAAATTACATAATTCAAAATTACATAAATAAAATATGACATTCAACAATGAAATATGCAGCATTATAATATGTGTCTATCATGCCAAATTGTATGCCAAATCGCCCTATTTAACTTATATCAATTATATAACCCGGTTTTATGGAAATTCATGATTTTAACTTATTAAAATTGCTAAATAATACTAAAATCTAATTTTAGTTCATGTTAATTATCCTAAAACTCTTAGGTCTCAAAAATTAGTCATTACTTAGTTTTTGACAATAATTCAATTTGACCCTAAAATCATAACATTTATGAAATAAATCCAAATTAAATTACAATAATTTTAAATTTTAAATTTTAAATTTTTGAACATTCTGGAATATATCCACGACACTCATAATGTCAAAAATTAAGGTTAAAATTTTTCGAATTTATTTCGAGAAAATGTAGTTGCGATTTATCGGTTTTATCAAATAAAACATCTAAAGCATACAAAAATTAATCTAATCAATTTTATAACTTTATATATGATAAGTGGGATATTAATGCAACCTAAAATAACTTTCTCATGCCATGTAGTTTTTTTTAGCCATTTATGCTAAAATAGTCACTATTTATGTTATTTTTACTCTAAAAATTCATAAATCATGCAAACTGAATCACGTTCATCTTAAACTTTATACACAGGGATTAAAATATGCATGTGAAAACATATTAAAATTTCATGGACTATTTCGATGTTTAACTATATTTAACCATTTTACCTCCTTTTAATCCATTTTTATCTCATAAAAATCATATATCATGCAAAATAAATTAAATTTATGCGAAATTTTACATTAAATAAGTAAAATATGCATGTGAGGTCATATATAAATTGCAAGGTCATAAACTAAGTTTAACTATTTTTAGAATTTTAAATACCATTTTAATCATTAAAATGTAATAAAATCACTAAAAATCATTAAAATGAGCAATAAAATACCATAAATCATTAAAATGACCTAAATACATTTTAGGACCAGAATATACAACATGCATCAATATTTCGTGGCTTTATCTAATAAATCACAAATTTTTAGTTTTAATTAAGTTACTAATAACTCGAAAAAACTATAAATCTATTATGCATGCAACATCCTATGCTCTGATACCAATTGTTAGATTCATATACCTATTATTAGACTATTCTAATAGTAAACTAATTAACATTTTAATATGAGTTCTAAGGATCTAGTGCATGCATAACTTAATACGAAATAAAATGAGAAAACAATGGTTCTTACATTGTTGTTTTCGGATTTTGGGCATAAGTGAGGTCTCTAACCTTCACTTGTTCTTGAGCTTAAATATTATGTATGATCCTCCAAGATCTTCAAGTCTCAAATATAGAGACACTCCTTTTAGTTGCACCCAAGACTAACCCAAACACTAATACTATTACTAACTAGATAATATGTATTAGTAACCTTAAATTTTAGATCTAATATTAATAATAATACTAAAACTAGCATTCTTATGGCAATATTAGATTTTTAGAACAAATTTTATGAACATAAACAGTTTATGAGAGAAGGAAGATAATAAGAGAGAGATCATAAGAGTTTTGTACATATGAAAAATGATTACCAACCTCATGTGTTGGGGAGGAGGTGCCGGTTTCTAAGGGCATATAGGGGAGCTCATTTTTCTCCTCAAGACACCCTTTTTCTCTTATCAAAGTATAGGGTAGGTTCTAGGGTGTTGTTCTTGTTTTATGAAAAGACACATCATTATGTCCTCAAGCATGTTAATAAAATAATTGACAAAACAACACCCACCATCACACCCCCATAAAACCGTTTTTACCTCATATTAGGTGACCTATATTTTAACTTTGTCAATTGTAAAATGTAATTTGGTAGGTCGTGTAACATGTTACATGTCCTAATTAATTTTAGTGCATATTTAACTAATTAAATATTATTTTACAATAAATAAATTACATTTAACAAATTGACTAGTAATTCTTAATTACAATTATTTAAAATGGGTCATGTTAATTTAATCTACAACATTTTGTAATTACAATTAACCATTTATTCTTATCTCAAATTGTTTCGTAAACAATAATCAATTTAGTAATACAACTTTCAAATTACTAAAATAAATCTTATTTAATCCTATTACAATGAGATATATAACTCTCTCTTATAAAATAAATTTGTTCAATTTAAGGATTTAATTAATCCGTATCAATATACGATTAATTAGTTTTTCATATTGGGAATCGTCCTATAGGTGTGACCTTAAGGGATCAACTGATCACCATCGTCAAACGACAGTAATGTTAAACTCTAGTTAGCCAATCATTACTGATTAATGTTGATCAGTTGACTATATAATTGAATCATCCCTTTCATATTCTTATTATGAGATTTAACTATGATGTTTAATCATGTGATCGCACTATTGTTGAGGACGCTTACTCCAACACTATCATCAATGCATCAAGATACAAACAGATTGGAGAGTAGCAACTATTAAAGGTGAGCATAAATCAGGCCAAGAATGCTACATTGAGGCCCTAAAACCTTCCAAGGCAGGTAAGTCCCTCGCATAGAAATTACTGTACCCTGTCAGGAGCACTTATGTAGCGCCACCCAAAATGGAAACAGACCAGGTAATCCTCAACCTTGAGTACCCTGACAGACATGTTCTAGTTTACTCTGATGGCCCTGATTCAGTCAGACCAATATTAGTAAGCTTTCTTAAAAAAAATCTTCCTGTTTTGCTGGGTCTCACTTTAATTTGACTGGAATTAATGCCGATGTTATCACTCATAAACTAAATATTGACACATCTTTCAAGCCTGTGCAACAGAAAAGACAAAAAAATGCACCAGAAAGAAACGCTATTATCAATGAAGAAGTAGATAAACTCCTTGACATGGGTATGATCAAAGAAGTAATGTACCCTGAGTGGCTGGCAAACGTGGTAGTCGTGAAGAAAAAGAACGGCAAATGGAGAGTCTGTGTAGATTACACTGACTTAAACAAAGCCTGTCCAAAATATCCATTCCCTCTCCCACACATTGATGTTATGGTAGATGCAACAGCAGGGCATGAAATGCTGACGTTCATGGATGCTTCCAGTGGATTCAACAAAATAAAAATGTACCCTGCTGACCAGGAGAGTACTGCATTCATTACTGACCGGGGCATATACCAGCGGATAATGTACCAGCGCCTGGTCAACATGATGTTCAAGGAGCAAATGGGGGACACCATGGAACTTTACATTGACGACATGGTAGTGAAATCCAAGAAAGCACAAGACCATGTGAAGCACCTGGAGCAAGCATTTCAAATCCTGAAAAAATATAACATGAAGCTCAACCCTACAAAATGCCACTTTGGAGTTTCTACAGGGAAATTCCTAGGTTATATGGTAACCAAAAGAGGCATAGAAGCCAGCCCTGAACAGATCAACGGTATTCTAGAGTTACAGTCAACCAAATTTGTCAAGGATATTCAAAAACTAACATGAAGGGTAGCATCCCTTAACAGGTTCATATCCATATTATTTGAAAGGTGTAAACCTTTTTACAACCTACTCATAAAGAATAAACAGTTCCAACGGACCCCTGAACATGAAGAAGCCTTTTGTTAGGCCTGGAAATTCGTTGATACTTCAGGATGACATTTTACCCCGGCCTGGCTATCAGGGTGTCAGGGCGTCAGTCCACCAAGTTGCAAGAAGACAGGCGCCAAGCCACGGAGAGGACAACGGTCAAAACAGCAGGACGATATTTGACCAAAAGACTATATTATAAACAATGTTCGCGCAATAATTGGAGCATTAATGGAGAAGATTTAGCAATAAAGGAAAGCAATTAAAGGAGAAATAATGAGCATTAACCCGGATAATTAAGGCAGAATATTCAGCATTGATGAAGGAAGATCCGGCAGCCGTTCAGCATTGAACTATATAAGGAGCACTTAGATCATTTGCAACACACAACACAATACTCTAGCAATACTCATATACAATATTCAAGCTAAATTATAGTCGTTTGTGCGAATTAATCGATATATAGTGAAATCCTCTCCTGGCTTGGTGCCCGTGGTTTTTTCCCATTTAAGGATTTTCCACGTACAAAATTCCTTGTCTTATTATTATTTTGCTTATCTTGTCTTACTATACTAAATTTTGTACCCTGCCCTACATATTCACGGATAAGTTTGAACTAGTTAACCGTGCCTAGACCTACCCTGACCTGATTTCGCCTTGTGCAAAATCCATACAAAATAATTGGCGCCCACCGTGGGGAATCTAGCTCTTTAAAACCTTTTTCCCTTATCTTAAAAATATCCAAATAACCTACAAAAAATGGCCCAGCCTACCATTGAAGAACGATTGAATGCGGCTCTCCAAAAAACAGCTGAGTTGGAAAGCTTGAAAGACAAGGTAGCCCAAACTGAGGCTGAAATCCTTCAGTTAAGAGAATCTGAGTCGGCTCTGAAACAAAAATTGGAAAAAACTCAAGGAGCAGGCTCTAGATTCCAGCAAGGAACACCATTTGCATCGATTATTAAAAACATTGATTTCTTCATCTTTGGGAGTCCAAGTGGCTCTAAATTTATCAATGTTGATGGCGATGGTGAGCCAAATAATAACAATGAAAAACCTGACGAATCTGCAGCAGCCATCATGATGGCAGTAGTCCAGGAAATAAAGAAACTAAATGAAAAATTCGAAAAAAATACCTGGAGTTCCTGCAAGTTTAGAAGAAGCTTCCCCTTATAGCTATGCTGATTCGCCTTTTATAGACGAAATTGCAAAAGTGGATATGCCTAAAAAGTTTGTGATTCCGTCTATGAAGATTTATGATGGAACCACCGACCCACATAATCATGCTGCTCTCTATAAATAGAAAATGTTAGATGCATCTATCCCTAGTGAGTTCAGGCAAGTCTGCATGTGTAAGGGATTTGGAACGACCCTGACCGGACCTGCTTTGTAATGGTACATCAACCTGCCAACTGGGAGCATCCATTCTTTTGCCAACTTGATCAACAACTTTAACCAGCAGTTTGCAAGCAGCAGGGAGTTGGAGAAACGGTCTAGTGATCTTTACATGATTACACAGAAGCCGAAGGAGACTCTCAGGGTATTCCTCGCCAGGTTCAACAAGGAAAAAGTGTCTATTCTGAGGTGTGACGTTGGAACAGCAGTGGAGGCATTTAGGCAGGGGTTTCTACCTCATAGTGACTTATACAATGAACTCATTAAGTATCCCTGCCATACCTTCGAAGATGTCCAGGCCAAGACCCTTGCATATATCAGGCTAGAGGAAGACAAAAGCTACAAAGTCGGAGCATCCAGTGGACCAAAGGATTATAAAAAGAGCAATAGGAAGAGAAACAAAGGAAACAATTACAGACCTACTCCATATTCCAGGCCAGACCATTCAGAAGTCAACCTGGCACATGAGTATCAAAGTAAGGCTAAAGTTTTCCCGCCTATTTCTAAGCATAACTTCAGTGTTGATATTGCAGGATTGATCCAGAGGCTTGACAACATGGGATCAGTAGTCAGATGGCCAAGGAAGGTGGAAAATCCCAACTCTAGGAGAGACAACTCCAAGTGGTGCGAATTCCACATGGACATTGGACATACAACGGACGATTGCTTCACCCTGAGAAAAGAAGTAGCCTACCTGCTAAAATCCGGATATCTAAAGGACCTGATCAGGACAAAAGACAAAAATGCAGACCCGGGCAAAGAGAACCATGAGCACAAACAGGACCACAACCTTCCTCCACCACCCCCAATCTATAAAGTAAAATTCATATCTGGTGGATCAGAAATTTGTGGCCTGACCAGTTCAGCAGCAAAAAAGATAGCCAGGACGCCAAGGACTACATCACCTTGTAAACCGGATCATGTCCCGACAATCACTTTCAGTGATTGTGACCTGGTAGGAATTCCTGGTGTTCATCATGATGGCCTGGTAATTTCTATGCAGATTGGAACTGCTAAGGTAAGAAGGATCGTAGTAGATGGAGGCAGCTCAGTGAACCTGATCATGCTTGACGTACTGAAAGCCATGAATATTGGCGAAGATCAAATCACCAAGAAATCTAGCGTTTTAGTGGGGTTCAGTGGAGAAACCAGAAGCACATTAGGAGAAATTCATCTTCCAACTTATGTCGAAAGAATCTCATCCTATGAGAAATTTGGAGTCCTGGACTGCTTATCATCCTACAATGCAATCTTAGGTAGGCCCTGGATCCACAATGTTAAAGCCATACCATCAACCTACCATCAATGTATCAAAGTACCAGCAGATTGGGGCATAGCCACGATCAAAGGAGAACACAAGATAGCCCAAATGTTATACAGCGGCCTTGAAGCCTTCCAAGGCAGGAAAGTCTCTTGCATAGCAATTACCGTACCCTGTCTAGAGCACTTATGTGGCACCATCTAGGATGGAAACAGATCAAGTAATCCTAGACCCTGAGTACCCTGACAGGTATGTTCTAGTAGGGTCTGACGCCCCAGACTGTGTCAGGCCAGAACTGGTAAAATTCCTTAAAAATAAATCATCTTGGTTTGCTTGGTCTCATTTTGATATGACTGGAATTATTGCTGATGTAATTACACATAAACTTAACATTGATCAATTTTTTAAGCCTGTGCAACAGAAAAGACGAAAATTTGCACCTGAAAGAAATGCAATAATTAATGAAGAGGTGGAAAAACTCCAGGATATGGGAATGATCAGGGAAGTAATGTACTCTGAATGGTTAGCTAACGTGGTTGTTGTGCAGAAAAAGAATGGTAAATGGAGAGTTTGTGTAGATTACACTGACTTGAACAAAGCTTGCCCTAAGGATCCATTTCCCCTACCACATATTGATGCCATGGTAGACGCCACAGCAGGGCATGAGATGCTGACATTCATGGATGCCTACAGTGGATTCAATCAAATAAAAATGCACCCTGCTGACCAGGAGAGTACTGCATTCGTTACAGACCGAGGCATATACTGTTACATGGCCATGCCTTTCGGCCAGAAGAATGCAGGGGCAACGTACCAGCGCCTGGTCAACATGATGTTCAAGGATCAAATAGGTGATATCATGGAAGTCTATATAGATGACATGGTAGTAAAATGTAAAAGTTCTGAAGATCATGTGAAGCATTCCAAATATTGGAAAAATACAACATGAAACTCAACCCTGCAAAGTGCCACTTCGAAGTCTCTGCATGTAAGTTCCTTGGCTACATGGTGACAAAAAGAGGTATAGAGGCCAGTCCAGAACAGATAAAAGCTATCCTGGAACTTCAGTCACCCAAGTCTGTCAAAGATATTCAAAAATTGATAGGTCGGGTAGCTGCCCTGAACCGGTTCATATCAAGATCCTCTGAAAGGCGTAAAACATTTTACAACCTGCTCAAAAAAAATAAACAGTTCAATTGGACGGATGAGCATGAAGCAGCCTTTCAAGATTTATAATCATACCTATCATCTCCACCTCTACTGGCTAAACCAGAAAAAGGAGAACCTCTGTCAGTATACCTATCTGTCACTGACACAGCAGTAAGTGCAGCCCTAGTAAAAGAACAAGAAGGCCTGCAACATCCGGTCTATTATGTAAGTAAAAGCCTGCTGGATGCCGAAATGAGGTATGGATTACTTGAGAAATATGTTTTAGCTTTAATACTGTCATTCGCTAAATTACGTCCTTATTTTGAGTGTCACCTCATCATAGTCAGGACTAACTTACCCATAAAATCTATCATACGCAAGTCTGAATTGTCAGGCAAGATGGCCAAGTGGTCAGTTTAGCTCAGTACATATGATATTGCCTTTGAACCCAGGACATCGATTAAATCACAGGCCTTAGCAGACTTTGTGGCTGATTTCAGCCTTAACCTAGAACCTGACCTGAAAAAAGAAGTTAACCAATTAGAAGATAAAACCCCAGACCAAGAATGGACTTTGTTCATAGATGGGGCATCCAATGCCAGAGGGACAGGGTTAGGATTAGTGCTTAAATCGCCATAGGGAGACGTGATAGCTCAGGCTGTAAACTGTTAGTTCAAACCACCAACAATGAAACAGAATATGAAGCCCTGATAGCAGGCATAAAGGTATGTCTAGGCCTCGGTGTGCAGAACTTAAAACTAAAAACAGATTTACTTTTAATTGCTAATAAAATAAAGGGAATTTACACGGCAAAGGATGCAAAAATGATTTCATATTTAGAGTATACAAAAACCCTTACCGCTAAATTTTCTTTATTTGACATAGATCGAATACCAAGAGACCTGAATACCCAGGCTGATGCTTTAGCTAGCCTAGGTTCAAATTTTAACCCTGCAGTTTTCGACAAAATACCAATTGTTCATTTATTAGAACCGGTTATCAGTAAAACTGAACAAGTCAACCCTGCCAATCAAGATAATAATTCTTGGACCAAACCTTATTATGATTGGTTCCTCCAAGGAATATTACCTCGGGGAAGGCATGAAGCGAGGGCTTTTAAAATCAGAGCTTCAACCTATTTTATTATCAATAACACTTTATTTAAGAGATCGCAGGCTGGACCATATTTGACATGTTTAGAGCCTGATGAAGCTAAACAAGTACTCCAAGAAACACACGATGGACACTGTGGCAACCATAAAGGAGGAAAGAGCCTGGCAAGTAAAGTACTCAGAACAGGCTACTATTGGCCTACACTGAGGGATGACTGCTTGGAATATTGTTCAAAATGTGAAACCTGTCAAATTCATGCTCCAATAATACATCAGCCATTTGAAATTCTCCACTCAATTTCTACAACCTGGCCATTTATGAAATGGGGCATGGATATTGTAGGAAAACTCCCCGTAGCTCCAAGACAGACAGTATTCATGTTGGCTATGACTGACTACTTCTCCAAATGGATCGAAGCTGACTCCTTCAGGCATGTAATTGAGAAGGAAGTAATATCCTTCATCAGGACGAATATTATTTGCAGATATGGTGTCCCATCAGAGATAGTGTGTGATAACGGGACCCAATTTGTTGGGAAAAAGACTAAAGCATTTTGCCAAGAATGGAATATTAACCTGGTCACATCAACCGCTGGATATCCAAAAGCTAATGGTCAGACTGAATCTAGAAATAAGGTAGTCATAAGTTGCTTAAAAAAGAAACTGAAAAGAAGACGAGGCAGATGGGCTGAAGAACTTCCATTAGTACTATGGGCAGAAAGGACAACTCCAAAGACATCAACAGGCCAAACACCCTATTATTTGGTGTATGGCTGTGAAGCTGTCATCCCTACAGAAGTTCGAGTGCCAACATCAAGATATAGCCTAAATAATATCGAAGCAACAGCAGCCTGATGCAAGACAACCTAGTCCTGACGGAAGAACTAAGAGACGCTGCCAAGATCTGGATGGCGTCATATCAACAAGCAGTAGCCAGAACATACAACAAAAATGTGAGGATTAGAGTCTTTAGCAAATGAGACCTTGTCTTACGAAAAGTTTTTCCAAATAAAAAAGAAAAATCAGCAGGCAAGTTAGCCCCTATGTGGGAAGGCCCTTACTTAATTGAATCAATCGTCGAACAAGGAGCATACAGGCTCCAAACATTAGAAGGAGAAATGCTCCCAAGATCATGGAATATAACACATTTGAAATTATTCCATGTATAAAATTCTACGTCATCCCTGAACCAGGTAAAAACTATATCTTTACTATCAGTGTTTCAACCTGACAAGCTATCTGAAAAATTACGTGCTTCACATGTCCTATGTGCAATCAATGTCTATATATGCAACTAACCCAATTTCTCTTATTTTTGAATCCTGAACAATTATACATGATAAATATTTATATGCATAAATATTCAGGATTGAGGGCTACTCTACTATACTTTAGACCTCTTATTTACGTACTTTTAAAAAAAATCTTTTGCACTTCACTGTGCCTACCGAAGTTGGTAACCATCACTGGATACGGTAAATAACAGGACCAATCAGGCATGAAATAATTGCCTGACCTGATTGATTTGATGCACACATCTACAACCGACTGGACGCAGCAAGATGGTGTAAGGATGTTTTATCCCGACCATCATTCTAAATGCCCTCCTGACAGGCCGATTACCAAGCCCTCCAGTCAGGCAGGGGACATAAGCCCTCCTGACAGGCCGGTTTTCCCACCCCTTCAACCACTATGGCAAAAACCATACATGGTTGAATGACTTACGATGGCTTTAATTACAAGACAGGTTAACAGGTTCAAAGAATCTAACAGGTTAAGAAGATCAAGAATTTAACAGGTTGACAAGACTGGAGAAACAAGGTTCATAGGCTTAAAGAAAATCAAAAGCAACAATGCATCAGGAAATAAGTAAAATGACCAAGGAAGGCCACTACCATCATATTAATAAAGCCCTTACCCCCCTGGGGCAAAGGCACCAAAATATTCGTCAAGGCTAGGGATAACCTCCCTGACCTACCAAACACAAGAAAATAAAATTTTTTGTTCAGGGACATCCCCCCTGGATGGGCCAATACCATTAAAGATATATGAAATTACTACTCCCCTTTGGAGAGAGCATCAGCACTTCTACTTTCGGCTTGATCAGCCTCAGCATCCACATCCTGCTCCCCTGGGGAGTCGACCTCCTGTTCATTGCCCATATTATGCAGGTCAGGATACTTAGAAGCAGCGAAGGCCATCTCAGCTTCAGGGTTCCAGTTTGCCCTGGCCTCCACAGGTTCCGACATAGCAGCCACTTTCCCCTTAATATAGAAGTATAGGGAAGCATCATCAAGCTTGAACTCCAAATCATCACTCTCTAGGGTAAGCTCCTTATTCCTGTCCAATGCCTCCTGTAGAAGCTGCTTACTTGAGCTTGCCTCGGTCTTGGCAGCTGTTGGAGCTTGTGTCCTCCACAAATTAGTGTGATAACATTTGTAAATATCTTAAAGGTTCACAAGGGTATACTTCGTATTTTATCAGTTGATTAACGATTATCTAATAACGGTTGGCTTGCTAGAAAGTTTGACGTTATTATCATACTGATGGCGGTGATCAACTGGTCCCTAAAGGTCACACCTAAAGGATGTGTTTGAGAGATGTGGTTATGGAAATGTAATCACATTGATGCCTTATATGACTAAACAGTTAGTCAATGTGTTGATGAGACGATTATTTAATGCCGATTAAATAATATTAGCTAAGACGAATTAACTGTCAATTCGTAAATTGAATATAATAAGTTATATTTAATTCATGTATATAATGTTAGCTTGGACGAATTAATATGTTAATTCGTAATTAAATGTAATCAGTTATATTTAATCAGCAAGTTAAAGTATATATTATACGATATTGTCACAGACCGGCATTAATAAATCCACTGCAAGTTGTTGTGTGTAGACTTATTAATACGGAATGATATAAATGACAATTTATAAATAATACATTTTATACATGGTTGATGTGACCATTATTTGCGCACATTTAGTCCCCTAATTGAGCCTATTTTGCATACTATTATAGCATTTCATGGCCATTTTATCCGTCAAAACCTTCCTATTTGCTTTTCTATCGAATTTCATATGTTTTGTAGAAAAGGAGATAATAAGGCGGAAATTCCCGTCTTTCGTGCATATTTAGAAGCTTATTGATGATATTAGATGGACTAGTATGAAGAGGAGGCAAGAATGATGACCAATGATGTAGGAATAAAGAGTATATAGAAGGGTCATAAGGTTTAAAGCAAGGAGGAAAAGCAAGGAAGCCATTCATGAAGAAAATTGCTCGGAACGCAAACCAAGAGTTGCTCCTTTGGCTCTGAAAATATGCTAGATGGAACGGCGTCGAAAAAACAAGCGATCTAGGCTTTTGAATCACTCCAATAGGAGTCCGGATGAGAAAATGACGTCCGTTTTACAATCCGAGCTCAAACAAAGAAGTTGTACAGGAATCCGCGCGTCCCGCGCTGAATACGCTCGGATTGTCCCAAATCCGCTCGGATTGCTCCAAATCCGCTCGGATTCCTCCCTTGCTACAATCCGAGCGTCTTGCTCCAAATCCGCTTGGATTCCCCTGCTACAATCCGCCCGTCCCGACACCAATCCGCCCGGATTCCAGTCCAGCGCAAATTCGTTCTTCAAGCTTTCAAGAAAGACGCCCTTCCTTCGAAAAATACCGGCTCCTCCCTGCTCTAAACTCAAAAGTGTAATTACTAAATTAGCCTTAGTTAACCCTAAATGCATCCACCTAATTTCCACTATAAATACCCCATTTGTAATAATCCTTTGACACAAGTTTTTAGAGTAGAAAATCCTTCTTTAGATTAGATTAGGAGTAGATTAGAATAGATTACTCTTTAATCTTTCCACAAATTACACATTAATCTCTCCTTAATTATTGTTCAAGTTTATTATTCAAGTTTATTATTGGGTAATTAGAAGATTATTGGGTTATTATTGGGAGATTGACAACCTTCCATCAATCAATCAAGTTTCTTCTATTATTCTTGCTTTATTATTTGGATCACCTCAAGTTGGTATAATTCCTTTACTCTTTAATCTTTATTGTTCATTTCTTCATTCTATTATCATGTTTACACTTGTTGATGATTGACACCATTAATGACATGTTTCCCATGATAATGAGTGAGTAGTCTCTTGCTAGGATTAGTGGGTAATTAGGGGAAACCAACATGGGATTGATTCATGCTTAATCTAATATGTTCACATGATTAAATTGCTTGCTTGTTGTGATGTCAACTTTATGCACATGTTATGTTTGATGAAATGCTAAGCCTATGAATCCTTGCATTTACAACCATCTCTTATCTACTCAACTTGACTTGTAAGATATAAACCAACTCGAGTCTTGTTAGACCATGCATAGAAGTTGAATAGGAGGAAAGTAAGTCGACTTGTAGGTGTTGTACAATCTAATCGATTCGGCTCCGGGACCCAACCCTTCCTATGAACCGTAAGACATAAACCAACTCGGTTCCCCCACAACATTAATTGCTTGCATATAATTGCAAACATGTTTGTATGATCAACACCATGAATCCCCTATGACCCCATGATATCCTAGCACCTTTAATCAATTGTTCACATCCTCCCTTTTTATTGCCCGTTCTACTTTATTGCTTGCATTAGTCTAGACACAACTACAAACCCCATCAATTGTGACACTAGCATAAATTGAGATAGATAGACTTAGAACCCAAAGCACACCGTCCCATGGATCGACCTCGACTTACCGCTAACTAGTAGTTTGTTGAGTATTATAAATGTGTTTGATTGAGAGCCCCAACGACACTCTGATCAAAATGGCGCCGTTGCCGGGGATGGTGCTATGTGATTAAGTTCTTACTTGTTTGTCTATTTTGATTTTGCTTTCACCTTGAGGAACTTGTTCCTCAAGGATTGTTCTTACCATTTTTGTGTAGTTTCCATTGCTTGTAGTTGTTTCCTTGTCTTAGCTATGATGACTCAAGACTTGGTATATGGAGTATGTGGTGGATCTCTTGAGTATGACTATGGGTATGGGGAGTTTGAGGAGCAAGTCAACACAAACCTACCTTATCATTTGTACAACGAAAATCCTAACCACTACCCCAATTTTTCCCACCAAAATTACCACACCCAATATCAACAACAACCACCCACCCGATACCCATTTCACAATGAACTTCAATTGCCACAATACAACCACTTTTACACCTACCCACAACAAGAAGATGAACCCATTGAAAATGTGATTCTCCAAATGATGGGAGATCAACAAAACTTCTTCAAACAAATGCTAGAAGAGAGCCAAAAAGAAGATAATGTTCTTAAAGGCATTGTTATCCAAAGAGAGGAATTGGGGATTCAAATTGCCCAATTAAAAGAATTCCAAGCAATAACTCCCCACCACTCCTTGGACATTGACCATGAATGTGAGTTTGAAGGAGTTACCTTTGATGAGAAGTGGGAAGAGCCAACCTCTTTGGGGTCTTGTGAGTATGAAAGTGTGGTATTTGATGATTAAGACATGAGGTTGAGTAAGCCAAATACTCTTAGCCTTTGTGAGTATGAGGGTGTGTCATTTGAAGTAGATGTTGAGGTGTTGGAGAAAGAGTTGGTGAAGAAGAGTGAAGCCCCCATTTATGATTCTTATGGAGATAGCGATGATGACGAGCCTAAGGGATGGACTTGTAATATCACCTTGCTTGAGGAGCCTATCCTTGAGACATTTGAGATATCCTATCATGAAGGTGAATGTCCTTTCCCTATCTCCCATGAAGACTACTTGACACCTACCATGGAGCCAATGATTATTGAAGAGGATATGGTGGACCTTGTTCAAAAGGTCAAGGCATCATACAAGAGCTACTTGGTAGCAAAGCTAAAAGAGAAACTTGCACGTGAAGCTACTTGTGGAAATTTGGCATCCACAATGCCAACTTCTAAGGAGCTCGATCATCAATGTTATGAAAATTCTCCTTCTACCTTGGAAGGATTGAATAATCAAAATGCTATCATCGTCACCAAAATTGAAGAAGAAGGTGGTAAGTGGAAGTCTTCGGATGGACATACTTCATACTTCATACCTAGTGTTGACAAGAATCATGGGCTCATTACTTTGAAGCATTGGGAAAGCTCTAGTGCCAAGGACAAGGTGAAAGAAAAGATATATGACAAACTTCCATGGCCGAATTTCATGTTCAAATGGAGCAACCCATACTTATGCTTATTTGGAGCTTGTTCACAAGCTTTTGATCTTCTATTGAGAGCCTTGAGCTCTATGGACAAGAATTTCTACAATTTGAACTAGTTTGCTGGAGTCCTCCCTCAAACCACCATTTGTAAGATATCCTTTCCTTTAACTTTGCATTACATTTACACTTGCATTTGGTTATATACATATACATTTAGCTTGCATTTATATTATATTTCATATTGCATTTGCATTAGTTCGTTCATTTAGATTAGTTTGCATTGAATATATCTCACATGATTCATGTAGTTAGTTGCATATAGACTAGAATTCATGCATAGTCACTAATGACCAATCCTATTCTTTTCTACACTAGAAATAGTGTTTAAATCGGTTTGGGGAGGTTTGATCATAAGTGACCATAGTTTAAATCATGCATCATATAGTATAGTTTAGATTGCATTCATTTGTTATATATGTCATATAGAATTGCATTTAGTTAGAGCATGCATTCATTCATACCATATCATTGCATTTGTACTTTATTTCAAAAAAATCAAAAATCCAAAAACATGTATTTCGTTTTCATTCCTACTCCTACATGTACATTGAGGACAATGTCCAAAACAAAGTGGGGGATGGGAATTTATATTCCAAAAAATGATAAAAATTGAAAAATTTTGAAAAATCCCAAAAATATGTCTTTTAATTCCATAAAAACAAAACCCATAAAAATTTGAAAAATTTAAAAATACAAAAACAAGTTCTTTTCCTTTGTAGTCTAGTCATATATATATTATTGTATATATTGTGTTTGTTCATCCTTATTCACATTGATTGACTACGCCACATCCGAGACATGAGGATATTGAAGACCGCATGGTATGATCTTTCCAATCTCCTTTTTCCTCTTTATGTTAATGACTATGTGGCTTTATTTTGATTGATGCGGTAAAAACAATGTGAATTTAGGATTGCATTTAGTTTATTTGGCATATTAGTTGGTAGAATCATATGCATTAGGATGTTTATATGTTAGTTGCATCATGGCATGTAGTTGCATGTTAGAAAAATTTTGTGAAACCGTCTACTTGGGAAGCTTGACAAGTGTATATAGGCCCTAGTAGATGCTTTTTGTTCTTAAGACTTTGCTTGTTAGAATACTTGTAAAACACCCTAGGATGTGTCATGCTAGTATCCTTTGACCCATGGTTTAAGGTCTAGTCGAGAGTACCTTGTGGTGTGATAACTCCTTGGCTACCGTTTATTCCAAGGTGACCCTTGAAACCATGCATGCATCCATCATTCATCCATGTTCTACCATACATTTTGTCATCAAAAAGGTAATGGGCACAAAAAGAAATCAATTTGAGTTCAATGAAATGAAAAGTGAAAGAAAGTTTGCAACAAAAAATGCATCAAAAGAAAAGAGGAGCAAAAATAGACTCCTAAAGCTTCAAAAATAAGGCACCCTCCCTACATATGGGGTGACTTTGAAAATGTTCAAAAGAAATGCAAATAAAAGTTGAAAGTTGTCAAGTGTTGAATTGCCAAAAATCAAAAGAAATGGCAAGAAAGTGTTCTCAAATGTCATATGCCACAAGAAATTGGGGGGGAAAACAAAAACAAAAGCAAACTCCCAAAATGAAACTCAAAATTCTATTGATCCCTTTATCCATCTTATCCATTTTTGTGCATGGTAGAGAGGGGACGACCCTTCTTCTTGTCTAGGCAAGAGGAGGAATTCCGCGATCCTCCAGTGTTTCTAACACCATAGGGAGTCTACTCTTGACAAAAGCATTTAACGATTGAGGACAAAGGTACCCTAGCTTGACACATTTTGGAGGTGATTTATTGGTATCCTTCTAGGCTTAGTAGTTTGAAGAAATTGCATCTATGAAGGAGTGTGTACCCTTGAATTGCTTCCCTTGTAGATAATTTCCGCCACTTAGATGAGGAAAGTGGCTATTCTTTGGTAGATGCATCCATTATTTGATTTTGTGTGCTTAATGTTTGGATGTGTCGCCATTTTGGCAAGACCCACCTTGCCTTGTAAGAAGGCATCCTACCTCATGGTTGTCTTGTTGTGAGTTGAAGGGGCGGAGTGAGACCCGCTAATTGTCTCATATCGGTTATATTAGTAGGTTAGTTTAAATAAAGGTCTAGTTTTAGTCACCTCTTTACTCGGGACGAGTAAAGGTTCGGTTTGGGGATATTTGATGTGACCATTATTTGCGCACATTTAGTCCCCTAATTGAGCCTATTTTGCATACTATTATAGCATTTCATGGCCATTTTATCCGTCAAAACCTTCCTATTTGCTTTTCTATCGAATTTCATATGTTTTGTAGAAAAGGAGATAATAAGGCGGAAATTCCCGTCTTTCGTGCATATTTGGAAGCTTATTGATGATATTAGATGGACTAGTATGAAGAGGAGGCAAGAATGATGACCAATGATGTAGGAATAAAGAGTATATAGAAGGGTCATAAGGTTTAAAGCAAGGAGGAAAAGCAAGGAAGCCATTCATGAAGAAAATTGCTCGGAACGCAAACCAAGAGTTGCTCCTTTGGCTCTGAAAATATGCTAGATGGAACGGCGTCGAAAAAACAAGCGATCTAGGCTTTTGAATCACTCCAATAGGAGTCCGGATGAGAAAATGACGTCCGTTTTACAATCCGAGCTCAAACAAAGAAGCTGTACAGGAATCCGCGCGTCCCGCGCTGAAGACGCTCGGATTGTCCCAAATCCGCTCGGATTGCTCCAAATCCGCTCGGATTCCTCCCTTGCTACAATCCGAGCGTCTTGCTCCAAATCCGCTCGGATTCCCCTGCTACAATCTGCCCGTCCCGACACCAATCCGCCCGGATTCCAGTCCAGCGCAAATTCGTTCTTCAAGCTTTCAAGAAAGACGCCCTTCCTTCGAAAAATACCGGCTCCTCCCTGCTCTAAACTCAAAAGTGTAATTACTAAATTAGCCTTAGTTAACCCTAAATGCATCCACCTAATTTCCACTATAAATACCCCATTTGTAATAATCCTTTGACACAAGTTTTTAGAGTAGAAAATCCTTCTTTAGATTAGATTAGGAGTAGATTAGAATAGATTACTCTTTAATCTTTCCACAAATTACACATTAATCTCTCCTTAATTATTGTTCAAGTTTATTATTCAAGTTTATTATTGGGTAATTAGAAGATTATTGGGTTATTATTGGGAGATTGACAACCTTCCATCAATCAGTCAAGTTTCTTCTATTATTCTTGCTTTATTATTTGGATCACCTCAAGTTGGTATAATTCCTTTACTCTTTAATCTTTATTATTCATTTCTTCATTCTATTATCATGTTTACACTTGTTGATGATTGACACCATTAATGACATGTTTCCCATGATAATGAGTGAGTAGTCTCTTGCTAGGATTAGTGGGTAATTAGGGGAAACCAACATGGGATTGATTCATGCTTAATCTAATATGTTCACATGATTAAATTGCTTGCTTGTTGTGATGTCAACTTTATGCACATGTTATGTTTGATGAAATGCTAAGCCTATGAATCCTTGCATTTACAACCATCTCTTATCTACTCAACTTGACTTGTAAGATATAAACCAACTCGAGTCTTGTTAGACCATGCATAGAAGTTGAATAGGAGGAAAGTAAGTCGACTTGTAGGTGTTGTACAATCTAATCGATTCGGCTCCGGGACCCAACCCTTCCTATGAACCGTAAGACATAAACCAACTCGGTTCCCCCACAACATTAATTGCTTGCATATAATTGTAAACATGTTTGTATGATCAACACAATGAATCCCCTATGACCCCATGATATCCTAGCACCTTTAATCAATTGTTCACATCCTCCCTTTTTATTACTCGTTCTACTTTATTGCTTGCATTAGTCTAGACACAACTACAAACCCCATCAATTGTGACACTAGCATAAATTGAGATAGATAGACTTAGAACCCAAAGCACACCGTCCCATGGATCGACCTCGACTTATCGCTAACTAGTAGTTTGTTGAGTATTATAAATGTGTTTGATTGAGAGCCCCAACGACACTCTGATCAATGGTCGATCGACCGGGTGTGTCAGTCGATCGACTGATATGCCTGTTTCGTATGTATGGGGTAAATCACCCTAATTCACCCTAATACACGGTTATAAGGGAGAGGGGAGATTATTTTTCTTAACCTAATTTTCTAACTCATTCTTGCCTCTCATCTAAAAACACAAAAAAACGAAAACCCTAATAATTTACAGAAAATTTAGGGATCAATTCTAGCAAAAGGACAAGGGCATATCTCATATCATCTTGGGTGCAACTGATAGGAGAATATCATTGTGATATTGTTCATAGGCCATAAAAGCTAGGACCGAAGGTTATTTCTTAATCCTTTACGATTTTGTTTATGCAATTTATTTTATGACTAGTTTTCATCATTATAAATTTCGTTATAATCCTTCAATTTAAAGGGATGCATACAGATAAATCCCACAAGTGGTATCAGAGCCAAGGCCACGAATTTTATTTTGATGATTTTGATAAAATTGGATGTAAACTAAAATATTGGTCTCGAAAAATTAGGGTTTCGACTGTAAAAAATTTTTTGCCGTAGCTGTTTTCGATTATTGGTGTGGTCGATCGACCAGTACTCATGGTCGATCGACCAGTACTCATGGTCGATCGACCAGTACTCATGGTCGACCGACTGCCTCGACTAGTCAGCCGAGATGTTTTCGTTTTTTTTGTTGCTTTGAATTCCATTTTGATTTTTCATATTGTTGTTTTAATCAGTTAAGATAATAATATGATAATTTGTAGATGTTTCGATTTAATAAATCGAGATGTAAATGGAAATCGTTTTTGCCGGATTGTTGAATTGTTTTTGCTGTTTTTTTTGGCATATAACTTAATTTAATAAAAGTTCAAATCAATTATGATAATCGGTTTTATCATGATTTAGATATTCTTTTAACAGGTTAAATTTAAATAATCTAGTTTGAATATATATTTAAATTAAAAGTTGTATATGCCAATCTTGTTAATAGCAACTTTACAACAATTGTTCTTTTTTTTAAAGCTTGCGGCTGTTTTTCAAAAGAAAAAAAAATTTGAGTTTTTTTTTGTTTTAGGGTTTATTCAGCCGAGAGAGAAAAAATTTTTTGGGTGTTTTTGCTGAAATACCGAGAAAGGGAGGAAAGAAAAAAATTCTGTTTTTTTTTTTCGTTTTACTCCAGCCGATAGCAAAGAAAAAAAACTCTGTTTTTTTGTTTTTTTTTTTATTTAGCCGAGATAATTAAAAAATAAAAGAATTTTTTTGTTTTGATTTTGGCCAATTAATTATTGTGAAGCGGTTCATAATTCATAGATACCTAATTATTTTAAAGCAGTTTAAAATATTGATGGATTAAATTCATGTTACAAGTTTAATATGAATTAAGATTAAATTTATAGTGAATAATTGAGGAATTGTCACTTAATTTAATCAATGAAATAGGTGGTTTGGATAAAATTAATCTACATAATTAAAGAATTATGTCTTGTATGTTTAATTTTTTTTTAGTTGATGCATTTTATTATAGTTGAATGAATCGTTGAATGGTTTTATTTACGTATTTTTGCAATCGGTTGTAATTTGTAATACCTAGTGTGACCTTAGTCAAATTATGTTTTCGTAATGATGGGAACATAATTTTTAATGTAATTTGAGATCTCGTATCTCCTTTTGGTTTTCTTTATTTATTACGGTTTTGAAATTAGAATGTAAATAGGTTTATTATGTAATTTTTAAATTGTAATTTTTGAGAAGACTAAAGATGGAGATTGGAACTCACTCCCGCTACATGGATCAAGATGGAACATCAAGACAAGCTTCTCGGGTCCATGGATGGATTCCAAAGTTGTACTTATGTTCATTTTGATAGGATAGGCCACACTAGGACTTTATTTTTTTTTTGTTTTACCATTCTTATTGTTTTTCATTCACATGCTAGTTAATGCATCATATTCCGCCTAAAACCAAACCACCTACTAAAATGCATGAAAATTGACACATATAGGTTGTATGTTAGTTTTCATAGAAATACAGATGTCACATGTTTATTAAGCCATTACCTTAGTTTATTCATTCACGCATCCTAGATATTAGTTCACTTAAAATGAATTAAAATAAAGTTGATGGGATCTTCCTCTAAAACGGAAATTGAGATTAGTCTTTATAAGGGCAAACAACTATGAATCCCTTCTTCGTCGGTAGGCATAATATGACCCCTTCTACGTTGGGTAAGTAGTTTGTGTTGACTTAGTTTATCTCAACATTATAGTCCGAAGAGTTTCTCGGGATTATGATGGACTAAAGATAGAATTTACAGAAATTTATCGACCAAGAATTCTAACAGTAGAATTAGCTAAAAGGTTGGCTTATCAATTTACAGATAAGTGAGTCTTGGGATCATTTATATAATTCTTGAGGAAGGCCAATTGTATAAATGCATGAGTCTTCGCGTTATAACAGTATTACATTAGACTTAAATTAAAATCGATGCACATGCTTATTATTTATTCTTCTTTTCGCAGTGTAGAACACGTTTATTTTACTGTTACAACAAATGGCTGGAAATAACGAAATCCCAATGCCAAGTGCCACACTTGGACGCGAGTCCTGGCTGAAAATTTTTATGGACAACATGAATCAGTACACACGACTGAAGAATGATGGGTCCAACTTTGCGGATCGGGAGGCGAAGAATCTTGCCATTCATTGCGACGGTAAGCTCAAGTACTTAACTGTGCCAATACCGGTAAACCCAGGCCTCAATGCGGGAGTTAACGAGTCACTTGCTTATAGGTTAAATAACTGTTACTATGTACCCAGTTTGTCTAAGAACATTATTTCAGTTTCCGTACTTGATAAAGACGGATTTTCATTTTTAATAAAGGATAATAGCTGTATTTTCTCTTTCAATGAAATGATTTATGGCAAAGCAGTTTCCATGAATGGAATTTACATCTTAGGTCAAACCACGGAAGTATTACACGTGAATAATAAGAAATTAAAGGTTGGTGACAAAGATCAAACCTATCTATGGTATTGTCGAATGGGACACATAAATGAGAAACGTGTAAAGAAACTCGTCGATAATGGGACTATTCATGCATTCGAATTTTCTACATATGGCACGTGTGAATCATGTCTCATTGGCAAAATGACTCGAATTTCCTTCAAAGGTGTTGGAATGCGCGCTAGTGACCTATTAGGACTCATACATACTGATGTTTGTGGACCTATGTCAATTACCGCTAGAGATGGCTATAGATATTTTATCACTTTCAAGGACGATTTGAGTAGATACGGATATGTCTACTTAATGAAGCATAAAAGTGAGTCCTTTGAGAAATTCAAGGAATACCAGAACAGGGTTGAAAACCAACTGGGTAGAAAGATTAAAGCACTCCGTTCAGATCGGGGTGGCGAATATCTTTCAAATGAGTTTGATCAACACCTTAAAGACTGTGGAATCGTTTTTCAGTTAACTCCACCTGGAACACCTCAATTAAATGGTGTGTCCGAACGGAGAAATCGAACCTTACTTGACATGGTTCAATCCATGATGAGTCACACAGTAGTGCCTGATTCATTATGGGGTTTTGCTCTTTTGTCAGCTGCTCTTATACTTAACCGAAGTCCGACTAAAGCTGTCGACAAGACTCCATATGAAATGTGGAAGGGAACGGTCCCTAACTTGTCCTTTATTCGGGTTTGGGGCTGCGAGGCTTATGTCAAGTGGAGACACGAGGATAAGCTTGGCCCGCGATCGGTCAAGACATACTTTATAGGTTATCCAAAAGGAACATTTGGTCATTACTTCTATTCGCCTACCGAACATCGAGTTTTTGTTGCGGCTAGTGCGGCGTTCTTAGAGAAAGAATTTCTCGAAAACAAGACGAGTAATAGAACCTTCGAGCTGTCGGAGATTCCAGAACCAACAACCGAGCAACGGATGGAGGAAGTTGTTCCTCCAACTGATGATACGGTTAATATTCCTGAGGAACCTAGGAGGTTGGGTAGAGTCTCTCATCCTCCGGACAGATACATTGGTATGGTCGAGGAGAATGACGTTTTACTCCTAGAGAGTAATGAACCCGCTACCTATAAAGGTGTTATGGCCTGATCCGACTCAAAGCAATGGCTCGAAGCCATGCAATCCGAGATGGACTCTATGTATGAGAATGACGTATGGGATCTTGTTGATTTACCTAATAAGGTAAAACCTCTACAGTGCAAATGGCTTTGCAAAATAAAGCGTTCTGTAGACGCGCAACCAGATACCTATAAGGCACGACTAGTGGCAAAAGGTTTCACTCAAGTGCACGGATTGCATCATGATGAGATTTTTGAACCTGTAGTCATGCTACGTTCCATTCGGATAATCTTAGCGATTGCCGCATTTCATGACTATGAAATTTGGCAAATGGATGTGAAAACCGCCTTCTTAAACGGTTATTTGGAGGAAGAGTTATACATGGTGTATCCCGAAGGTTTCATAGATCCTGAACATCCTAAGAAAGTATGGAAGCTTAAGCGCTCCATTTATGGACTTAAGCAAGCTTCTCGGAGTTGGAATCATCGTTTCGACCAGGTGATAAAAGAGTATGGTTTCACACGATCGGTCGAGGAACCATGCTTATATATCAAGTCGAGTGGGAGCAAGATTGTATTCTTGATATTGTATGTCGATGACATACTCTTGATTGGGAATGACATTCCTCTCCTATCTTCGGTTAAAGAATGGTTGATGAACCATTTCCAGGTGAAAGACCTGGGTGAGGCACAACGCATTTTGGGAATCCGTATCTACCGAGATAGATCACGGCGGACGTTATCACTTAGTCAGGAGTCTTATTTGGATAAGATTATTAAAAGGTTCAGCATGACCAACTCCAAGAAGGGGAACCTTCCAATGACGTCTGGGATGCAGTTGAGCAAGTCTCAGTCACCTACAACGCCTGAAGGGATTGAGTGCATGAGTCGTGTTCCTTATGCATCTGCAATAGGATCAATCATGTATGCCATGATATGCACACATCCAGACGTGGAATATGCATTGAGTATGACGAGTCGGTACCAAAAGAATCCAGGTGAAACACACTGAATAGCTGTTAAAAATATCCTCAAGTACCTACGGAGGACTAAGGATAGGGTATTGACTTATGGAGGTGATACTAACCTATGCGCAATCGGTTACGCAGATGCTAGCTTCCAAACGGATCGAGATGATTCAAAATCTCAGTCCAGGTTCGTCTTCACTCTTAATGGTGCTGCGGTCAGCTGGAAGAGTTCCAAACAGAGTGTTGTAGCAGATTCTACCACTTAATCCGAGTACTATGCCGCTTCGGAAACAGCTAAGGAAGCGATATGGATGCGTCAATTTTTACAAGGACTTACGATAGTTCCTAGTTCGAATGACCCGATCACCATCTATTGTGACAATAAAGGTGCCATCTTCCAGGCTAAGGAGCCAAAGTCTAGCAACAAATCTAGACATGTACATCGGAAAGCTCACCTGATCCGTGATTATGTGGAGCAAGAAGAGATAGTGATTGACAAGATAGCTTCGGATGATAACATCGCGGACCCTCTCACTAAACCGTTGAATTTTGATAAGCATGAAGGGCACGTTACTTCCAGGGGAATTAAATGTGTTCCTGAGTTGTAGTAGTTGATTATGGATTTGATACATTATCTTTTTCATATACTATTTATACTTCATCGTTTTTATAATATTTTGTTTTTCATGTGGATTGTACTGACAACTTTGAACGCCACAAAGTGAACTGAATTACATTATATTTTTTTTAGTCCGTAATCGCCTTAATGAGCTGATAACTCTGGCTATTATACTGTGCAGTCGATTGATGGTGGGTTCAACGAGCCATAAGTCAATCGGTTGACTGATCGATCACAGAT
Organism: Silene latifolia; assembly: GCF_048544455.1. NCBI lineage: Eukaryota > Viridiplantae > Streptophyta > Magnoliopsida > Caryophyllales > Caryophyllaceae > Silene > Silene latifolia. The sequence continues at coordinate 130,120,308 of NC_133527.1, forward strand.
GCGAGATTATAACGATACCTCGTAGGACAAATTTTTGTGACAACGTAATGGAGTCCTAAATGTTTAAAAACATTCGGTGCCAGGTCGTGGATAGGACATCCATTGTGTTCCTAGAGTCGATTCTTTTGACTATCGATTGTCTCTTGAGATTAAGGCAGTTTTTGGGTGACTTTGGTTTCTTTCTCACGGTCTGCTGTAACAGGAGGCTAAGTAGATTTTTTATGGGTCATTTCATACTGTGCTTATATCTGCAGGATTCGAGTTAAGGAAAATATCCAACCTTTATCAGATATAGTTATTTCTCAGGGCCACTCGAGGAGTTGTAACTGAAATGCATGGCCATGCTCGAATGATGATTCGTTTATCAGTTAAGTTACTCTCTAGTCGGGGAAACCACTCTTGATACAGATCACTTGTAAAATACGACCTTTGTGAATACGGATTTTGCAAATTGTTTTACATTGAGTGGGAGAAATTTTAGGATATGAGAATCGGTTATCGCACATACACTTGTGAGGACAAGTGGGAGTTTGTTGGAGCTTGTGTCCTCCACAAATTGGTGTGATAACATTTGTAAATATCTTAAAGGTTCACAAGGATATACTTCGTATTTTATCAGTTGATTAACGATTACCGAATAACGGTTGGCTTGCTAGAAAGTTTGACGTTATTATCATACTGATGGCGGTGATCAACTAGTCCCTAAAGGTCACACCTAAAGGATGTGTTTGAGAGATGTGGTTATGGAAATGTAATCACATTGATGCCTTATATGACTAAACAGTTAGTCAATGTGTTGATGAGACGATTATTTAATGTCGATTAAATAATATTAGCTGAGACGAATTAACTGTCAATTCGTAAATTGAATATAATAAGTTATATTTAATTAATGTATATAATGTTAGCTTGGATAAATTAATATGTTAATTCGTGATTAAATGTAAACAGTTATATTTAATCAGCAAGTTAAAGTATATATTATACGATATTGTCACAGACCGACATTAATAAATCCACTGCAAGCTGTTGTGTGTAGACTTATTAATACAGAATGATATAAATGACAATTTATAAATAATACATTTTATACATGGTCGATCGACCGGGTGTGTCAGTCGATCGACTGATATGCCTGATTCGTATGTATGGGCCGAGATTTTGGAAAGAAAAATAAATCTCACCCTAATACACGGTTATAAGGGAGAGGGGAGATTATTTTTCCTAACCTAATTTTCTAACTCATTCTTGCCTCTCATCTAAAAACACAAAAAAACGAAAACCCTAATAATTTTACAGAAAATTTAGGGATCAATTCTAGCAAAAGAACAAGGGCATATCTCATATCATCTTGGGTGCAACTGATAGGAGAATATCATTGCGATATTGTTCATAGGCCATAAAACCTAGGACCGAAGGTTATTTCTTAATCCTTTACGATTTTGTTTATACAATTTATTTTATGACTAGTTTTCATAATTATAAATTTCGTTATAATCCTTAAAGTTAAAGGGATGCATACAGATAAATCCCACAGCAACATCCCTCTCGGCCTGCACCTTCGCCAAATCAGCAGCCCCTGCAGCCAGATCAGCCCGAGCAAAATCTAGTTCAGACTTCAGCTTATCATAATCAGATAAGCGTTATGGAGACAAGCTGCAGCACCCTGAACAGAAACAAGAATAGTATCAATATTATGTCATAATAACGAAAACCTCTAAATAAAATATATATACATATTACAATAAAAAATATATATATAAATAATAAACTACATACCTCTCTCACAAAGACCAAGGCACTCCAAAAAAGGTCTGACAAAGATGATCTCTCAAGCAACCGCCTGAGTAGCAATCTCAATAGGATCAAGGGTGAGCATAACATCTGATTTGGAAATGGCATAATCACTAATTTTTACCCTGGCAGCCTCCAAATTATCCACCCTGACTCGCACTTTCCTAACAGGGGTAGACAGATCAACTTCCTCCATTTTTCGCTTGTGGGCTGCTGGACTTATTTCAGCAGGGGCAGCAGAATCGGCAGAAACATTGGAAGTAGCAGGCAGCTCGGTTAAATCAATGACAGGCCCGGTATCGCCAAATCCCTGGGAACTCTCCTCCTTGACCTTGGCCAGCCTGGCAGAAAGGTCAGCCATACCAAATTTGGAAAGGCGAGTGGATGATCTAGTGTCTATAACACGAGACACTATATTAGCAATAAAGATAGGCTGTCATGAAAAAGCCAAAATAGAAAGAAAAGCAAAACCAAAAAGAGAACAAAATAGACTTACTGCCTGAAGTAGAAGCATTAGCAACTTTTGAAGGTTTGGGCACTCTAGCAGCACATTCAGACTTCAGGCAACGAGGAAGATGACCAGCCCCACAACAGAGAGACCAAGTCCTCTCCAATTGAGGAATTGCAAGGAAAGCAGAAATACTTGCAGATAAAAGGAAAGATCAGGGTACTCACCATCAACACAGGCATCATAGTTCAAGTACAACAGATCAGGGCCCACAAAATTGGTCCTGATAAACATGTACCCAGCAGCCCAGTTCTTGTCATGAGCGCTATCTAGATTTCTGAGAAGAGGAGTAGTAGAAGGCATGACCTTGAAACTGATACGGCCAGGACTATTGGTCTTGACAGCATAACAAGGCTTCATGTCTTCCAATGAGAAGGAATTATTATGTTTTTTGCAGAGATATTCAACGGAGCAGACTACCTTCCACACCATAGGCATTAGTTGGTAGGAAGGCACACCAATTTCTTTAATGACATCCACCATAAGTGGAGAGAAAGGAAGTTTGCAACCAGCCCTGAAGGCCCATTCATGAATATAGAACCAACCAGGACATGCCCAGTCAGCCCTGACAGGGGAACTTTCAGGGATCCACACTTTGGAATCAGCAGAAATGATTCCCTTATCTTTCAAGATTTTTTCGAATTAAGGTTTCAGACGGTTTGAAAGAGACAGATAATCTTTTAGAGCTTTTATGGGTTTAAATACGAATTCTCTGTGTAAAATTGAAACCATTTTGAGAGGAGGATCAATTGGTTTTTCAATCGTAAGAGGTTGAGCAGTAGAAGACGCTGGTAAATTTTCAGATATGGTTTCTTCAGGGTTCGGAACGAATGGAGTTCCAGGAGACATTACTCCCCTGAAAGATTTCTTTTTTGCAACCATTTTATGAAGATGTGTTGAAGATGGAAAAAAAAATCTGGAAATTAAAACAACTTAGAAGAAGAGGATTATTAGAAAAGAGTAGAACGGATTTTTGGTCAAGTTCAATTCAGTGAAGTAAAGAGTATTTATACTCGGTGAATTTAGGGTTTTAACCGCAAGTTGCAAAGGTAATTATTGAAGAAGTTGCAGTAATTGCAACATGCATCAACAAACCGCCAATTAGCCATTACAGGATCCAATTTGTCATAATCCAGCTGTTGTAAGCGGTTTTCGAAAGTTAGAAGTTATCTCCTTATTTCTGGCCTGACCCAGCGAAGATAAGGAGATAAGGGGCACTTGTTAGGCCTGTAAATTCGCAGATACTTCAGGATGACATTTTACCCTGGCCTGGCTATCAGGGTGTCAGGGCGTCAGGCCACCAAGTTGCAAGAAGACAGGCGCCAAGCCACGGAGAGGACAACGGTCAAAACAGATGGATGATATTTGACCAAATGACTATATTATAAACAATATTCGTGCAATAATTGGAGCATTAATGGAGAAGATTTAGCAATAAAGGACAACAATTAAGGAAGCAATAATGAGCATTAACCCGGATAATTAAGGCAGAATATTCAGCATTGATGAAGGAAGATCCGGCAGCCATTTAGCATTGAACTATATAAGGAGCACTTAGATCATTTGCAACACACAACACAATACTCTAGCAATACTCATATACAATATTCAAGCTAAATTATAGTCATTTGTGCGAATTACTCGATATTATAGTGAAATCCTCTCCTGGCTTGCTGCCCGTGGTGTTTTTCCCATTTAAGGGTTTTCCACATACAAAATTCCCTATCTTATTATTATTTTGCTTATCTTGTCTTACTATACTAAGTTTTCTACCCTGCCTAGGCCTACCCTGGCCTGATTTCGCCTTGCGTAAAATCCATACAAAACACCTTTCATGATTTAAAACTATATCTCTCATCTCTACCTTTACTAGTGATACGAAATGCGGAAGCGGAATAACCGAAAAAATAAAATAAAAAGGATATTTGCCATCAATTCATGTGTCGAATTCAAGTCAATGAGATATTTACTCGGTGATAGACCTATAACACGAGTAATGGTGAGAATACTCAAGACCTATTGAATATTACTCGGGATAAAGCTTGATCGCGTCAAACTCTAACGATTTTTATCGAACGCATCGATATTTTTTTTCCATCTCAATTCTCTCTTCAATATCTACCTTACAAGTGATGGCCAAAGGCCTCTATTTATATTAAAAGAAATAACTACTAACAGTGAATCTAGTCATACTACTTGTAGTCTAAATGCGAAGGCTTGAAGGAAAGACATTAAACATAGTCCAACATCAAAACCAATGAGCAAAATACATTGAACACAGTCTAAGATGAAATGGTAGCCATATTCGTATCATACTCCCTTTCTTCAAAAATAATCGTCCCGATTCTCGGACCTACAATATGGGTTATCAAAAGCAGATCAACCCTCGAACTACCTCGCTCGAGTTTAACCTTTGAATTCCAATCGCAATCAGAAATTCAACCAACATCTTGACTTTGACACGCCTTAGGATCGTTTGGGACCAATTGTCTCCTTATCACCATATTCATCAAATATTGGAAGTAATGTCGGATTAAACTTAATATTCTCCTCGTTGGTGCTTTCAAACGAGAACACTCCCAACATGTCTTCTTCTTCTTCTTCTTCTTCTTCTTCTTCTTCTTCTTCTTTTTCTTCTTCTTCTTCTTTTTTTCTTTTTTTTCCCCGGATGAACAGTACCACACACGTGAAGAGTAGTTCTTTTTTTTTGCTCACGCTTGGAATAAATTCACAAGAAACTCGTCCCTGAGATGCAAAACTGATTAACCCTCAAACTACCTGCTTGAGTTTAACCCTTGAACTCCAATCGCAATCGGAAATTCAACTAACAACTTGGCTTCGACACGCCTAGGACCTCCTAGATTTAGGGAAATGAAGAGCCGAAACTCTGATACCATATGATGCGTAACATGCGGAAGCGGAATAACGGACAAAATAAAATCAAAAGGATATTTGCCTTGAATTCATGTGTAGAATTCAAGTCAATGGGATATTTAGTCGGTGCTAGACCTATAACACGAGTAATGGTGACAATACTCAAGATCTATTGAATATTACCGGGCTAAAGCTTGATCGTGTCAAACTCTAACAATTTTTATCGAACGCATCGATCTTTTTTGTTTTCATCTTAATTCTCTCTTCAATATCTCTTTTTACAAATGATGGCCAAACGCCTCTATTTATATTAAAAGAAATAACCACTAACATTGAATCTAGTCCCTACTACTTGTAGTCTAAATGCAAAGGCTTGAAGGAAAGACATTGAACATAGTCCAACATAAAAAACAATGACCAAAATACATTGAACACAGTCTAAGATAAAATGGTAGCCATATTCGTATCATACTCCCTTTTTAATCATGACACGATAGTAAAAGTCAGCGGAACTAATTATAATGATTATTGAGACTAAATGAACTAATCATGAACTTGAACAATAATACTTGAACCGTCTAGTTATGTCTTGGGGGACGACTTCGATAAAGGCTTCGTATTCAATGAAAGCTCGAGATACATTTAGTCATCCCGAGATTCGTTAAACAACTCCAAATAATCATTGGGAATGCATTAAACTGATCTCCGACTTTAATTGAATCCGCCCCTTCGTTGAGTCGTAACCCAACTCGTATCATCAAATCAGACCCTCCATTGACCCGTATCCTAACTCGTATCATCCACCCTTTCTTCAAGAATATTCGCACCGATTTTTGTGCCTTCTAATGTCGAGATGAGATGTTGTTTTGTGTCTATTATTTGCTGCCCGATTCCCGCAACGACTGGTAGCGAGCCCGGGTCAAATACCTGGGACATTTGCCGCTGGTTCCAAACACATATTTGCATACCTTGATATGTTGTTGCGGTGCTGAACACAAAATTACCAAAGCCCCGGATCATTTTCTGCCGAAAATGGTCAACCACCAAATCTCAACTTGGAACGGTATCGTGACAACGATTAAAACCAATCGTTCCAATTTCTATATACTCACGAAGTGATTCCGGACAATTAATATCCACGTGCCATGGTACTGTAGTTTCGATCTTGTTCGTGTTCTGCCCAAATTGAATTCCAGAAAATGATTTTGGACAACCAGTATAGCCATGTGGATGAAAGGTATCATCCGTTTCGATCGTCAAACGTACATCATAACGTTCTGGATTGAATAGGTTCACGGGTTCAGAATTGATCCCAGTGTTCTCATATGCTTCTGATTCGTTTAAGCACTATAACGACAGCACCTGGTTCATCACATTTTCAGCGTGATAATCATCAAAAACAGGAGGCAAGTTTGGATCGAACAATCCCTCCTCCTCCGTATGATTGTCTTCGAATAAGGACATCCAGAGCCTTGGCTCTGATACCATATGATGTAAAATGTGGAATCGGAATAACAGAAAAATAAAATAAAAAGGATATTTGCCTTGAATTCATGTGTCCAATTAAAGTCAATGGGATATTTACTCGGTGCTAGACCTATAACACGAGTATTGGTGAGAATACTCAAGACCTATTGAATATCACTCGGGATAAAGCTTGATCGCGTCAAACTCCAACAATTTTTATCGAACGCATCGATCTTTTTTTTCCATCTCAATTCTCTCTTCAATATCTATTTTACAAGTGATGGCCAAAGGCCTCTATTTATATTAAAAGAAATAACTACTAACATTGAATCTAGTCATACTACTTGTAGTCTAAATGCAAAGGCTTGAAGGAAAGACATTGAACATAGTCCAACATCAAAACCAATGAGCAAAATACATTGAACATAGTCTAAGATGAAATGGTAGCCATATTTGTATCAACTGGCCAAGCCAGAAAAAAGGGAACCCCTGTCAGTATACCTTTCAGTCACTGAAACCGCGGTAAGTGCAGTCTTGGTAAAAGAATTGGAAGGCCAGCAACACCCTGTCTACTACGTAAGTAAAAGTCTACTAGATGTAGGAATGAGGTATGGTTTACTGGAAAAGTATGTTTTAGCTTTGATCATGTCATGTGCCATGTTACGTCCTTATTTCGAGTCTCACCCCATAACTGTTAAGACCAACCTACCCATAAAACTGTCCCGCGTAAGCCTGGACTATCAGGCAGGATGGGTTAAATGGTCAGTCCATCTTAGCATCTATGATATCACCTTTGAACCCAGGACAACAATCAAATCATAAGCCTTAGCAGACCTTGTGGCTGATTCCAGCCCTAACCTAGAATCAGACTTGGCCAAAAAAGTCAACCAACTATAAAATAAAACCCCTGACTAACAGTGGACCCTGTTCACTGATGGCGCATCTAATGTAAGAGGTACAAGATTAGGACTCAAGGTATGTCTAGACCTCGGTGTTCAAAACTTAAAGATAAAAACCTATTCGCTTTTAAATGCAAATCAAATAAAGGGAATTTATACAGCAAAGGATGAAAAAATGGTTTTATATTTGGAATATGCCAGAAAACTTTGCGATAAATTCGTTTCATTTGACATTGAGCAAATACCAAGAGACCTGAATACCCAGGCCGATGCTTTGGCCAGCCTTGGCTCAAATTTTACACCTGCTATTTTTTATAAAATGCCTATTGTTCATATACTTTAACCTGCTATCAACAAACCTGAACAAGTTAGTCCTGTCAACGAAGATAGTGACTCCTGGACTAAACCCTACTATGACTGGTCCCTGCGAGGTATATTACCTCAGCGTAGGCATGAAGCAAGAACATTTAAAATTAATTCCTCTTCTTATTCCATCATTAATAACACTCTGTTTAGAAGATCACATGCTTAACCCTATCTAAGATGCCTCGAACCACATGAAGCCAAACAAGTACTTCAAGAAATTCATGAAGGATATTGTGGCAACCATAAAGGAGGAAGAAGCATGGCAAGCAAGGTACTCAGGACCGGCTATTACTGGCCTACCTGAGGGCTGACTGTTTAGAATATTGTGCGAAGTGCGAAGCTTGCCAAATACACGCCCTCATCATTCATCAGCCATCAGAACTGCTACATTCAATTACTACACCCTGGCCATTTATGAAGTGGGGCATGGACATAGTAGGAAAACTCCCAGTAGCACCAGGCCAAAAAGTGTTCATGCTAGACATGTCTACTTCCCCAAATGGATTAAAGCGGATTCTTTCAGTCAGGTTACTGAGAAGGAAGTAATATCCTTCATCAAGACAAATATCATATGCAGATATCGAGTCCCTTCCGAGATAGTTTGTGATAATGGCACCCAGTTTGTTGGAAAAAGAACCAAAGCTTTCTGTGACAAATGGAATATCAACCTGGTGACCTCAACTCCTGGCTACCCAAAAGCAAATGTTCAGGCCGAATCAAGTAACAAGGTAGTCATCAACTGCTTAAAAAAGAAGCTGAAAAGTAAACGAGGCAGATGGGCTGAAGAACTTCCACTAATACTATGGGCAGACGGGACAACTCCAAACACGTAAACAGGCAATACACCCTATTCCCTAGTGTATGGTTGTGAAGCAGTCATCCCTACAGGAGTGCACGTACCAACCTCAAGATACAGCCTAAACAACATCCAGGCAAATGCTAACCTGATGCAAGATAACTTAGCCCTGTTAGAAGAACTTAGAGACTCCGCTAGAATCAGGATGGTCTCATATCAATAAACAGTAGCTAGAAGTTAAAACAAGAATGTCAGAATCAGAGTTTTCAAGGAAGGAGATCTTGTCCTATGAAAAGTATTTCCAAACAAAAAAGAAAAATCAACAGGCAAATTAGCCCATGCATGGGAAGGACCATATAAGTTTTTTTTCATGGTTTTTGGTTTTATTATTTGATACCCATGGGTATCAATCTCATACCTACCTCCCCTCCTTGGGTATGAGAAACCCATACCTCATGGGTTTGTGGTATGGGTACGAAACCCCTATTTTTCCCAAACAATCACCTAATATGGATTTGGCTCATTCCAAACCCATACCTCATACCTTTATGACTTGAAACAAACACCCCCAAAGTTGTTAGTAATTCGATCTTCACGGATTTAATCCATATTTTTTGTTGTTAGTAATTTTTTTTGTTGATTCATTTAATTGTATATGATTCTGATGTAGTTGTGGATATGTTTTTTTCATCATATATTTCTCTTTAATTAATTGTTTTGATGAAGTGTTAGGCTGAACCTGCTTGGGACGGCTAAAATAAGAGATGATGTAGTGATGGATAAGGGTCTGGATTGGAATAGAGAGATTCTGATATCAGGGCTAAGACTGTTAGTGATGGTGCTGGTGGGAGTAGCCCTACCAGTTTACAAGTAGTCACTCGTATTGTGAGTCCTTTTAGGAAAGACCGGTCGTAATTCCTTCCTACATCACCTTTATATATATATATATATATATATATATATATATATATATATATATATATATATATATATATATATATATATATATATATATATAGAGGAAGGATCAACTAAGGTCCATTATATATTTGAGTCCATAAGGTCTTTTGTGAGCCATTGGATGGAGGGAGATGGAGGGATGAGATGAACCCACCAAAAGTCATTATACAAGCAAATTAACACACTTTACTAATCCACCCTAATTAACCACTAATTTACTATATATTTGTTTTCTACCCACCTATTTCTCTCTCATCTCACACATTTCACTCTTCTCTTCTCTAAAAAAAAAACCCAAAAAATCCAAATAAATAAAAAACCCAAAAAATCCAAATAAATAAAAAAAACCCAAAAATTCCAAATAAATAAAAAAAACCCAAAAAATCCAAATAAATAAAATTCATTTCTCTCTTCCTCATTCACCACCACCCACCACTATCCCACCCGACACCACCCACCGCCCACATCCACCGCCACCTCCACCACCGCCGTCGGTAATTATATAAACTCGTTTTTTTTTTTTTCTTTTTTCCAGATTTTGCGTCTCGGTTTATTTTCGTCACTTTTTTTTTTTTTTTTTTTTTTTTTCGATTTTTTGTTAAATTAGTTGTTTGGGGTCGGTTTATTCGATTTCTTAATTTTTGTTGTTATTTATTCTTTTCAAATCTATTCTTCTTATACGTTTTTTAAATAAAAATTTCGGGTTTTAAATATCGTTTTTTTTGGTGATGTACTTTTTTTTCAACTAAGATCTACTAAAATATTGACTAAAATTATACAAATAAGGACTAAAGCTATACAAAAATTAACTAAAGTTATACAAAAATGAACCAAAGTCATACAAAAATAGACCAAAGTTATACAAAAAAAGACTAAAGTTATACAAAAATTGGACTAAAGTTATACAAAAAATTGGACTAAAGTTATACAAAAATTGGACTAAAGTTATACAAAAATGAACCAAAGTTATTCAAAAATCGACCAGAGTTATACAAAAATGCACCAAAGTTATACAAAAATTGGACTAAAGTCATACAACAATGGACTAAAGTTATACAAAAAATTGGACTAAAGTTATACAAAAATGAACCAAAGTTATACAAAAATGAACCAAAGTTATACAAAAATGGACCGAGTTATACAAAAATGCGGACGAGTTATACAAAAAATTGGACTAAAGTTATACAAAAAATGAACCAAAGTTATACAAAAATGAACCAAAGTTATACAAAAATGCACCAGAGTTATACAAAAATGCACCAGAGTTATACAAAAGTTAGTCCATTTTTGTATAACTTTGTGCATTTTTGTATAACTCGTGCATTTTTGTATAACTCGTGCATTTTTGTATAACTCTGTTCATTTTTGTATAACTTTGGTTCATTTTTTGTATAACTTTAGTCCAATTTTTTGTATAACTCACGCATTTTTGTATAACTCTTGTCCATTTTTGTATAACTTTGGTTCATTTTTGTATAACTTTGGTTCATTTTTGTATAACTTTAGTCCAATTTTTTGTATAACTTTAGTCCATTGTTGTATGACTTTAGTCCAATTTTTGTATAACTTTGGTGCATTTTTGTATAACTCTGGTCGTTTTTTGAATAACTTTTGTCTTTTTTTGTATAACTTTGGTCTATTTTTGTAACTTCAGTCCTTTTTTGTATAACTTTAGTCCATATTTGTATAACTTTGGATCATTTTTGTATAACTTTAGTCCATTGTTGTATCACTTTAGTCCAATTTTTGTATAACTTTAGTCTTTTTTTGTATAACTTTGGTCTATTTTTGTATAACTCCAGTCTTTTTTTGTATAACTTTAGCCCATATTTGTATAACTTTAGTCCATTTTTGTACAACTTTGGTCCATTTTTGTATAACTTTGGTTCATTTTTGTATAACTCTGGTTCATTTTTGTATAACTTTAGTCCAATTTTTTGTATAACTTAAGTCCAATTTTTGTATAACTTTAGTCTTTTTTTGTATAACTTTGGTCATAAAATGTATAACTTTAGTCATAAAATGTATAACTTTAGTCGTAAATAGTAAAAAAATCAAACAATAAATATGAAAAATATGAAAAAAAAAAAAATAATAACAAAAACCAAAAAAACTCATAATAACAAAAACAAAAAACCAAATAACAATAATAAAACCAAAAAAACAACAACCCAACCAAACCCGAAATCTAAAATAAACCAAATAACAATAAAAAAAACCAAATTTAAATATCGTGTGTATAACTCTAATGCACGCAGTGTATAACTTTAATAGACAAGATGTATAACTTTAGTCCAAAAAATCAAATAACAATAACAAAACCAAATAACAATAACAAAATAAAAAAAAAATAACAAAAACAAAAAACAAAAAACAAAAACAAAACAAAAAAGTAAATGTGCAAAATAACAACAAACAAAAAAAGAATGAGAAATGAAAAAAGCGTCCTCTTTGAAATTGTACATCTTTATCTCAGCCAACAACAACGACCACCATTTTTTTGTTGTACACAATGACCACCATTTTTTTGTTAAATGAGAAAATCATCATCACCACCATTTTTTTAAAAAAATAAAAGAAAAAGCAAGGTGGAGAGCAACATCAAATAAGAACAAAGAACCACATAAATAAAATCACCTCGAAATGCCAACAACAACCAACAACAACAAGAACCATATAAATTTTTCAGATCTGAAAAATAAAAAGAGAAAGGAGAGGATAGGGATGCGGCTGCTTGTCGTCTGTCGCGGTGTGGTGGGGTGGTGCCGTGGTGGTGTGGTGTAGTGTGGTGAAGGAGGGGCTGTTTTTGGTTTTTTTTGTTGTTGTTTTAGTTTGGTGCGGTGTGGTGCGGTGTGGTGGAGTGTGGTGGAGTCGGGATTGGTTGGTGTTGTTGGCGGGTCTGGTGGTGTGTGGCGGGTTGTGGGTCGGGTGTGGTGTGTGGTGGGGTGGTGGTGGGTCGGGTGTGGTGTTTGGAGGAGGGGTTTTTTTTTTGGTTTTTTTTTTTTGTTGTTTTAGTTTGGGTTTTTTTTATCAACTGGTTTTTTTTTTTTTTAGAGAGGGTGGGAAGAAAATGAGAGAGAAAGAGTGAATGTGAGAAATGAGAGAGGATGAGTGAATGAGGAAGTGAGTTGGGAGATTAGAATGGTGGTAGAGTTGTACACAATTAGCCAGAGTTATACACAATTAGGGAAGGAGATTAGGGAGGGAGATTTGTAGCCCTCCATTGAGATGTAATCTCATCCCTCCATCCCTTCCATCCAAAGGCTCTTATAAAGACTTAGGGCCTTATTAGATGTAGTGGCCTTATAAGAACCCTTCTCTATATATATATATATATATATATATATAGTGTAAAGATCAAGAGAGTCCACCTCCTTCCTTTGAGTCCATAAGTCCTCCTTATAGCCTTTAGATGAGGAAAATGAAAGGCTGAGATGTACACAAGAAAAAAGGAGATTAAAGCTAATTAAACCCCATCTCTCTCTACAACACTAATTAATCATTAATTCCTCACTAATTTAATATATATACCCTTTCTTTTCTCTCTCTGCCTCACTTCTCCCTCATTTAACACTACAATCCTCTCAAAAAACCTAAATAAATCCTCTCTAAAAAATACCCCAAACAAATCTGAGAAAAAATATCCCACAAACCAACGACTCACCACACACCCGCCACCCGACACTCTACCAGCCCTCACAACCACTATTACCAACCGACCACCCAAAAAACAAATACACCCACCACTCCCGGATCCGACCGTCACGACGACCACCACCAACCACTCATAGCCTCACCTCCCTCGCCCTCTCCACCTGACACCAACACCACCCACAAACCACCCGCCAACACCACGACCGGCACCACCCGACGCCACCCGCACGCCACCACCACACAAACCAGATATGTCGCCCACCTTCCCCCTGCCGCCACCTGCTCACGCCGCACTGCCTCCAGCAGTCCACCTTCGTCCTCTTTCCGCCGCCGCCCTCAACGAAAAACACCACCCTCCTCTTCTCCCTCCTCTACCGAGTTCTTCTTCCTTAATTTCTCGCCCTCAACAAAAAACACCTCCGTCCTATTTTTGTTCTTGTTGTTCTGATTTTTTTTTTTTTGTTTCCTTAATTTCTTCCTTTTTTTCTACCAAGTTCAGTTTTGTTCTTCTTCATTTTTTCTTTTCTTTCTTTTTGATTGTTGGCTTCTCATTATTTTTTAAATTTTAGATCTAGGTTTTTGAAATAGATCGAAAAAAAAGATCTCACATAAGTTGTTTAATTTTGTGAGATCTTTTAATTTAAATCTTCGATATATTTAAAATGTCCTCTCCTCATTTTTCTTCAATTGTTGTTATATTAGATCGCTTTATTTTAGTCTTAGATCTAATAAATAGATCTAAGGTTATTTGTTGATTTTACTCTCTTTTCTGTTAGAATTACTCTTTTTTCTGTTAGAATTACACTTTTTTCATCTTAGAATTACACTTTTTTCTACTAGAATTACAATTACTATTTTTTTCTGTTACAATTACCCTTTTTTTCGCTGAAATTACACTTTTTTTTTGCTAGAACTACTCTTTTTTCTGATAGAATTATTATTAAGGTATTACATTTTTTTCATTAAAATTACACTTTTTTTTATTAAAATTACACTTTTTTTTGTTAAAATTACACACTTTTCTCCATTAAAATTACATCTTTTTCTTTTAAAATTACACTTTTTGTTGTTGTTAGAATTACACTTTTCTCCATTAAAATTACACTTTTCTCCATTAAAATTACACTTTTTTTGTTAAAATTATATTTTTTTCTGCTAGAATAACACTTTTTTTTAATAGAATAATTTTTAAGGTATTACACTTTTTTCATAAAATTACTCTTTTTTTTTTATTAAAATTACACTTTTTTCTGTTAAAATTACACTTTCTTTTGTTAAAATTACACTTTTCTCTATTAAAATTACACCTTTTTCTTTTAAAAGTACACTTTTTGTTGTTGTTAGAATTATACTTTTTTCTGTTAAAATTACACTTTTCTCCATTAAAATTACAGTTTTCTCCATTAAAATTACACTTTTTTCTGTTAAAATTACACTTTTTTCTGTTAAAATTATACTTTTTTCTGCTAAAATAACACTTTTTTCGGCTAAAATTACACTTTTTCTGCTAAAATTACACTTTTTGTTGTTGTTAGAATTACACTTTTTTCTGTTAAAATTACACTTTTTTCTACTAAAATTACACTTTTTTTGTTGTTAGAATTACACTTTTTTCTGTTAAAATTACACTTTTTTCTACTAGAATAACACTTTTTTCGGCTAAAATTACACTTTTTCTGCTAGAATTACACTTACTACTATTGGACTAATGTTACACTCTCAATGGACTTGGTCATATTCTCATTGGACTAATGTTACACTCTCAATGGACTAAAATTACATTCTCAGTAGACTCAAATTATACTTTTCTGGACTAAAATTACACTTTTCTGGACTAAAATTACACTCTCATTGGACTGAAATTACATTTGCCTGGACTAAAAAAATACTTTCCTGGACTAAAATAATACTCTCATTGGACTGAAATTACACTTTCCTTGACTAAAATAACACTTTTTATCGTTAAAATAACACTCGTAAAATGCTAAAATTACAATAAGTTGTGATAAAATTACAAAAATTTAAAATATTATTCGTCAAAATCAGCCAAAAAAGACTGAAGTTAAACTCGTAAAACGCAAAATTCTCGTAAACATTCTTTAAAATTACAAATTTCAAAATAATATTCGTCAAAACCGCTTCGTTGATTAAAGTTACACTTTTTGCTGTTAGAATTACACTCGTAAAATTCTAAAATGTCGAAAACTTGTGTAAAAAAAAAAACGAAAAAAAACTGAAACTGGAAAAGTGTTAACAAAATTTTCATAAACTTTGAAGTATAAGATAAATGGTGGTGTTAATTGTGTATGATAATGAATTAGTAAATGTATTATTAAAACTAGAGAGAGAAGTGAATTAATTAGTGTTAAGTGTGTTTCTTACTTTCAATCTCAAGCATCCACCAAGCATGATCTAAGGGATATGAGAGGGACTTATGAACTCAAAACATATGAAAGACTTACAAGAACTTTGCTCTCTCTCTCTCACTCTCTCTCTCTCTCTCTATATATATATTATATATATATATATATATATATATATATATATATAGGCGGGGTCAGGTACGAACTTAAGTTCAGTACGAACCGTACGAACTAAGCTAAAAAACTCAAATCACAGATTATGCGTATCAATCACGTTATATGTTATTGACCTTCCACTTCCTTTTCACACTTAACTATCCCATATGGCCCCACATCCCCTTTCTCTTTCACCCTACCAACACCATCATAACGCCGGCGCCAGACCTAGCCGATAATCTCTTACAATGCCGCCGATGACACCTCTACACTTTTGCGACTTGTTCCTCACTCTCCCTTCTCCATCTTCCCCCCTCGTTTTTTACTCCGACTCCTGCGCAAGTATCACCCCATCCTCGAACAAAAACGGCGACGTCACCATCGATCATCACTTTCTCTTTATCATCTCCACTCCGGCCTACCCAGATTCTGACAACATCCAGTGTTTAGGATTCGTGGTGTCGGGCCATGGGTGTCGTTGATCTGCGGCGGTGGTGGCTCGGGTGATGTCGAGTGTACGGGTGGTGGTGGTCGTGAGAGTCAGTCGGGTGGTCTTGTGGTCAACTTATATGGTTTATACTTTGCTACTAAAGTAGTTGATTATACTCAATTAGTCATTATAGTAATGGAGTTTCATTTAAGATAGAATTAATGGAGTTTATTTTTCAACTTTTTTAATTTTATTTTGTAATGAAGATGGTACGGGAGGGAAATAAAGAAGCAAAACTAGTGTTTTTTTTAAAAGAATTTAAAATGAAACAAGGAAGATGAAGATGCAAATTTTATGTTTATAAGCTTTGAAAACTTGTATGTAGACTATTGTAGACCAGTAGTTGTCATTTACACACTTATTTTATTCTTTTGTGGCACTATGAAAGAAATATGGATAATTGGATCAATTTATTAATTAACCTCTTATTATTTTACTAATTTCATCTCGATTTAAAAGGAGCAAGTAAAATTAATTTGTGTCTTTTAATACATAAAATTCATTTACAGGTAAAATTACTTCGTGTATAAAATATTGTATAAGTAAAACGAGTACAAAATTAGTATCAAACTAATTAATACCCCATTAATGTTTAGTTGAATGTGATCGTAAGACGGGTTTATCAAGAAACAACCAATAAGGATAATTGTTATTGTAAATCGTAATCGATTATTTATGTTTAACCGTTAACATCTGGGTAAGACGACCATATAAAAAAAAAGGTAAACATAACCATTAATGTTGATCGTTACGTAACTCGCAATCAATTAACTATAATAATGTATCTAGTAACCTACAAGAGTGTATTTAGTAACTCTAAGAATGTATCTAGTAACTTACAAGAGTATATCTATGAAGGTAAATGAGTGTATCTAGCTTGTTAGAGATATGTATCTAGCAATGTAAATGAGTGTATCTAGCAATCTAAAGGAGTGTATCTAGCATGTCATAGATGTGTATCTGGTAAGGTAAAGAAGTTTATCTAGTTTTCTATAGATGTGTATCTAACAACTTAAAGAAGTTTATCTAGCTATCTAGGAGATATGTATCTAGTGACTTAAAGAAGTGTATCTAGCTAGCTAAAGATATGTATCTAACAACTAAAAGGAGTTTATCTAGTTAGCAAGAGGCATGTATATATCAATTTAAAGGATTTTATCTAGTTAGCTAGAAGGAGTGTATCTAGCAATTTAAAGGAATGTATCTAGTATTTTAAAGGAGTGTATCTAACAATTTAAAGGAATGTATTTAGTAATTTGAAGAAGTGTATCTAGCTACTTAAATAAATGTATCTAATAGCTTAAATGAGTGTATCTAACTCGCTAAACATATGTATCAAGCTAAACTAAGCCCATAAAAGATAAGGTGAACCCCTTTCGAGGGAGAATCGGATCAAATGTGGGGGACGGGTATCGTAAAGTAGGACAAGTATCGTAAATTATTATTATTATGTTAAACTGAATTATTATTATTATTATTATTATTATTGTTATTATTATTATGCGCGCAGCTTTCATTATAATAAAAATAAAAGGTTTACATGAAATTGGTGGGGAGCCGAGAGACAATCTGGTATTATTATTATTATTATTATTATTATTATTATTATTATTATTATTATTATTATTATTATTATTATTATTATTATTATTATTATTATTATTATTATTATTATTATTATTATTATTATTATTATTATTATTATTATTATTATTATATTCAACCAAATCGTTTTTCAAAAATGTGTGTAATTGTCTGTCATGGAGCGCTTTCCTCCTAACTTAAAGAAATGTATCTAGTACCTTAAGGGAATGTATCTATCTAGTTAAAGATATATATCTATTAATTTAAAGAGAGAGTATCTAGCAATTTAAATAAATGTATTTAGTATCTTAAAGAAATGTATCTAGTACCTTAAAGGAGTGTATCTAGCTAGCTAAATGTATCTATCTAGTACCTTAAAGGAGTGTATCTATCTAGTTAAAGATATGTATCTATTAATTTAAAGAGAGTGTATCTAGAAATTTAATTAAATGTATCTAGTATCTTAAAGAAGTATATCTAGCAACTTAAATAAATGTATCCAGTACCTTAAAGGAGTGTATCTAGCTAGCTAAATGTATGTATCTAGTAATTCAAAAGGGTGTATCTAGCAACTTAAAGAAGTGTATACATCCTAAAGTAGGACGAGAAAGAGAATAGGGTTGGATTACGCCCTACCCTAAACCATTAAATGTATGTATCTAGTAATTCAAAAGGGTGTATCTAGCAACTTAAAGAGGTGTATCCATCCTAAAGTAGGACGAGAAAGGGTATAGGGTTGGATTACGCCCTACCCTAAACCATTAAGGGAGAGGGAGAGGAGATTGATGGTAGACTCCCCACCACCATTCTCGTTTCCTCTTCTTTACCAATTTGGCAACTCTCCTCCATTTTTACCGATTTGGTGATTTAGCCCCTATTATAATCTCATTCTCGCATAATTGGGGAACATGTATCTAAATTTAATAAAATACTAGTCACAACAATCATGAATATCTGATCAACTAAACTAATGAATATTCTACTAGTCACATGTCTAGCATCTCACGGGAGAATAAATAATAGTCAGAAACGAGTACTAAATTCACAGCACAAAAATCAACTACAACAAATAAACAACAGCTGATTCGAATACAATGAAACAAGAGACTTGTTGTACTAAATTTGTGTATCTAGGCTTGCTCGTGTATGATGAATCGCAAGCAGATCATTCCACGAACATTAATACATTATTGTTCATTAGACCAATTGCACTCTCCAAGATTTATTCTTTAGTACCCCTTAATTCCCAACATAGTTGGGTATTATAATAAATAATTAGTTATTTTAGTTTTTCAACAGCATAAAATAAAAGTTTAAATTGGGAAGAGAGTAGTCTTACACTGGAGTCTTACACAAAATGAAAGTTGAAATTAGCTTCAAATTGCTTTACTTCACTCCTCTTCTGATTTTGCAAATTATTTTGAAGCACCATATGGAACGAGTTCTGCTTCCAATCCAACGGGCTTAGTTTTTCAACAGCATAAGCGCGCAAGCCCCACAACCAAGGATGGGAGTAGCCACCACACTCAAACCTTGGAGACTCGGGTAGGACTGGAGTTGGCGTTTGAGGTCCCCGCAAAGAGAGTGACTACCAAACTCTCCAAATCATGGACTATATTCCATTTGGATCGTCCCAAAAAACATGGGCCTTGCGACATAATCCCTCTTCATTGGTTCAAAATCATCTTCCTCCATTGTATCAAACCTTTCTTTCCCTGCCTATTCATGGAATCTACTGATGTCACCACTGTCTTTGCTGCTGCAACAAACACACAAGTTCATGTTATTGGATTAAAATGATTAATAATTTCTAATTTCATCGTGAAATTGCTATAGCAAATTTTACGTACCAAGTTCATCTAGGGGAGCAGTTTCAACATTGTCATACTTGAACATATCCCTGACCCTGGAATCCTAGATCCAGGACGATTCTACTATACATAACATAGCATATTACAAATGAGTATCATCATCTAACCTACCTTCTCATTACAAGCCCGTCACCAGAATTTTATAACTTTCTCTATCAGGCCAACAAAGTGGAAGTTCTTATCCTGGAAAACCTATAATACTAAGTCTAGACTGCTAATCTGACATAGTGCCCATCCGTAATATTCGTCTACTACCAGATGGCAAATATTTTCAAGCTTCGACTCTTTTAACATCAGCTATTTAACTATAGATAAGGGTATTGCGTTCTGCTGTCGAATTAAAAAAGTCAAATTCAGATAGCCGTATGTATTTACAGTCCACATGAATAAATACTTCATGACCTCAATTACTTGTTTCATCTCATAAAACCAATTAGAGGTCCAAGCTCTTAGAGAAAGAATTTCTCGAGAACAAGACAAGTAATAAAACCTTCGAGCTGTCGGAGATTCAAGAACCAACAACCGAGGAACAGATGGAGGAAGTTGTTCCTTCAACTGATGATACGGTTAATATTCCTCAGGAACCTAGGAGGTCGGGTAGAGTCTCTAATCCTCCAGACAGATACATTGGTATGGTCGAGGAAAGTGACGTTTTGCTCCTAGAGAGTAATGAACCCGCTACTTATAAAGGTGCCATGACCTGTTCCGAGTCAAAGCTATGGCTTGAAGCCATGCAATCCGAGATGGACTCCATGTATGAGAATGACGTATGGGATCTAGTTGATTTACCTAATAAGGTAAAACCTCTTCAGTGCAAATGGCTTTACAAAATAAAGCATTCTGTAGACGGGCAACCAGATACCTATAAGACACGACTAGTGGCAAAAGGTTTCACTCAAGTGCACGGATTGCATTATGATGAAATTTTTGCACCCGTAGTTATGCTGCGTTCCATTCGGATAATCTTAGCGATTGCCGCTTTTCATGACTATGAAATTTGGCAAATGGATGTGAAAACCGCCTTCTTAAACGGTTATTTGGAGGAGGAGTTGTACATGGTGCAACCTGAAAGTTTCATAGATCCTAAAAATCCTAAGAAAGTGTACAAGGTTAAGCGTTCCATTTATGGACTTAAGCAAGCTTCTCGGAGTTGGAATCATCGTTTCGACCAGGTGATAAAAGAGTATAGTTTCACTCGATCGGTCGAGGAACCATGCTTATATATTAAGTCGAGTGGGGGCAAGATTGTTTTCTTGATATTGTATGTCGATGACATACTCTTGATTGGTAATGACATTCTTCTCTTATCTATGGTAAAAGGATGGTTGAAGAACCATTTTCAGATGAAAGATCTGGGTGAGGCACAATGCATATTGGGAATCCGTATCTATCAAGATAGATCACGATGGATGTTATCACTGAGTCAGGAGTCTTATTTAGATATGATTCTTGAAAGGTTCAGCATGACCAACTCCAAGAAGGGGTACCTTCCAATGACGTCTGGGATGCATTTGAGCAAGTCTCAGTCACCCACGACACCTGAAGGGATTAAGCGCATGAGTCGTGTTCCTTATGCATCAGCTATAGGATCAATCATGTATGTCATGATATGTATACGTCCAGACGTGGCATATGCATTGAGTATGACGAGTCGGTACCAAAAGAATCCAGGTGAAACACACTGGATAGCTGTTAAAAACATTCTTAAGTACCTACGGAGGACTAAGGATTGGGTATTGACTTATGGAGGAGATACTAAGCTATGCGCAATCGGTTACGCAGATGCTAGCTTCCAAACAGATTGAGATGATTCTAAATCTCAGTTTGGATCCGTCTTCACTCTTAATGGTGCTGCGGTCAGCTGGAAGAGTTCCAAACAGGATGTTGTAGCAGATTCTACTACTGAATCCGAGTACTATGCCGCTTCAGAAGCAGCAAAGGAAGCTATATGGATGCGTCAATTCTTACAAGGACTATCCGTAGTTCCTAGTTCGAATGACCCAATCACTATCTATTGTGACAATAGTGTTGGAATATGTGTCCTCCGACAATAATGCGATCACAACTGTCGATCATGATGATCACATGTTTAAGTCTCATTTTTAAGAATACATGTGGGAAGTAATATTTTACTGTCAACTGGTCCACACATATCGGTAATGATTGGCTGACTAAAGTTTGACATTACTGTCGTGCGACGGTGGTGATTAGTTGATCCCCTTAGGTCATACCTAAAGGGTAACACTATTAATTGAATATTTAATTGGTCGTATGACGATACGAGACAATTAAATTACTTAAAATTGACGGACGATTTTGGAAGTAATATTTACATATCTCATTATAATTTGATTAAATAAGATACGGTCTAAGTGATCGAATTGTTTTATTACTTAGATGAAATTATTGTTTACGGAAACAATTGAATTTGAATGAATAATTTATTATAAATACAAGATGTTGTGATTTATAATTGTTAAATCCTTTTGGTACAAGTAATTATGAAATACTAAGTCGATTTTGTACATGACGTATTTTTATTAATACGTTGATTTTTAATATGTTAAAAATGCATAACAATTTTACATGACTTGTGACATGTGACAAATTGATAAATTGACAAAAATAAAATGGAATCCATTTTATCTTATATTGACCGAAATGGAGGGTGATTTCGGCTAAATATTGTGTTAATTAATTTTTAAGTGTAAAGCATAATCATTTACCTAAATACTAGCCATGCATACCTAGTTACTCTTGTGAAGAACACCTTGGTCATGCATTGACCCCTTTACCCTCCCCCTACCCGGTTTTCCTAGTGAAAAGGCCAAAGGGTTTTTTCTCTTATTTTTACCTAATATACACTACATGAATCTCTAGTGTATTCATTCATTCTAACATCTAAAAATATAGAGTTTTAGAGAGATAAAAATTACTCCAATATTCCTCCCTCTTGACCGAATTATCAAGAGGACAAAACAATAGTTTTGTGTCATTTTTAGTTAAAATTAATATTGTTCTAGTATTAATAATATTAATTTTTAAGAGGTTATCTTGGGTATAATTCCTTGGGAGGGATTCTAAGCTTGAATCCTTTGTTCATCCAATATTAGGAAGCTCAAGAACAAGTGAGTAGGAGAACTCATTTGTGCCCATTTATCCGATTTCTCAATGTAAGGAAAAAGATTTCTTCTTTATCTTTATTTATGTTTGCATGCATAAGATCTAAATTAATTTTATGATTAAATTAAATTGTAACATATAAGAATATGTTGTATTATGAGATATATATTTCTAACAAGCGGTATCATGAGCCTTAGGTTGTTTGCATGCAAATCGGTTATAGTTTTTCCGAGTTATACGATTAACAAATAAAACTTACAAATTTGTGTTTATTATGATACATCATGAAATTAATTATTCATGTTAAAGTTTCTGGTCCTAAAATGTATTTAGGATTTTTTGGTTAATTTATGTATTTTTATTGTTCATTTTGTATAATAATGGCATTAAAATATGATTTTATGATAAAAAAAATGTCATTTTTGGACGAAAATTAGCTAAACTTCGTTTTTTCCAGTGGTTTTGGGATATGTTTTTACATATATTACCTATAGATGACCTGTAATTGTTCATAATTTTATGAGGTCTTATGCTCGAAATATGGATTTTTAATGATAAAATCGAATTTAAATGAGAAAATAGGTAAATATGAGTAATATTTTGAATCTGGTCATAGAAACTTAGTATGTTGTCACATGCAATGTTACAAGATGTGTGTAAAATATTTGGCTATAATGAAGTCTTTATGCATGATTTATGAATTTTTGATGAAAAATAACATAAATAGTGACTTTAATTAGTATAAATTGCTAAAACATACTTCATGACTAAAGAAAAATGCCACATGTTGTATTTTATCATATATTTCAGATCTAAAATTGAAAAGTTGATAAATATAATTTTTTCTCTTATTTTTATGATTATAATTGATAAATCCGGTAAACCGCAACATTGTTTTTCTCGATAATTTTCGAAATTTTAACCTAAGTTTTTGAATATTATGAGTGTCATGGTATTTTTCCAGAATGTTCATGAGTTTAAAATTCAAATTTTGAATTTATTTGAAATTTTTATGATTTATTTGATGTTTATGGCATTATTTTTTAATTTTAAGTCCTATTATGAACAATATTAAGAAATATAAGTTAATTATAGTCAATATGTTAGTGGAGACTAATTTTGAGTCCTAAGATGGTTAGGGTAATTAACTAATACATAAATATGACTTTATGTAATTTATTGTGATTTTAAAAGGTTGAATCACGCAAATCCGTAAAAACCGTTTAATATACGATATTGGCTTCTTAAAGGCGATTTAGCATAAAATTGGGCATGTTCATATATATTATAATGCTGCATTTTATTTATGATTGTCATAATTTTATTTTATGTAATTTTTGAATTATGTAATTTTACTTAGTATGGTCTTAGTTTTTTAATTGATATTACCCGAAATGTATGGGAATATCGATTCGGTTGTAATTTATTGTGATCTTGTATCACCGTTTTGTAATTTAATAGATTTATTTTATTTTAATTACAAATGTATAATAGGAAATTATGTAATTTCTCATGTAATTTATTTATTCCGGAGATCCTTGAAGACGGTGCCACTTAAGAAGGCGATCCATTAAAGACGGCGTTACCTCGAGATGGGTGCCAAAACCGAAGTTCAAGGGACCAATGGAGTTGGTTTCCGAATTTGTAATAGTTTATTAGATTTACTATTTTAGGAAAGCCATACTAGGATTTTATTTTTATGCTTTGCATTTTATTTATATGTCGCATGCATCGCTAAATCGCCATAACTAAAACATGCATTATCATTTAAATCGAGTATATCAACCGTGTCAATTACAATTATCGTAGTTCACCGCTTTAGTTCCCTTAAAACGTGATAGATAATAAATTGACATGACCTCTCGCTAAAAATAAATAATTGAGACATAGCCTTACCAAAAAGTAGAAACCATGAAAACCTATTTCGTGAGGGAGTGCACTCGGCCACACCGGGGTACAAACCTTATTACGTAGGGGAAGTGAGTGATAAATGTCTATCCACCGAGTTTATGTTAATAAAGGGTATTTCGGCACACCGTGCCCTAAGTTAATATAAATTTGGATCATGGACACATTTATTCGAAATTTGGGTTGAACTCAACGAAAGTATTCACGACGATTTCCGGATGTGTTTCGGGCTAGAGATAAATATTAATGTAATTTTATCGACCAAGAATTCTAAAAGTAGAATCGATTAAAAGGTTAATCCACCAAGTTATGTTAATAAAGGGTATTTCGGCACACCGTGCCCTAAGTTGATGTGAATTTGGGTCTTGGAATCATTTATCAAGTTGGGTAGAGGTCACTAGATAAATGCAATAAAACTTGTTTATATTAAATTTACAAGCATTATTATTTTGAAAACGACATATGTTTTATTCCTTCTATTTTTGTTTTGTAGACCACTCTTATTTCTCATAACAAATGGCCACTCCAAACAACAACGCCACACCTCTCACTAATGCTTCATGGCTCCGATCCTTCATGGATCGTTGTAAACTTGAAAAGAATGGGTCAAGTTTCTCCCATTGGGATGCCCAACTCAAATTAGCCGCCCAAGGTGACGACAAGCTTCGTTACCTCACCGAGGCCTCTCCACCCGAACCTAATGCTAGGTCAAGTGCCGCCACTTGGGAAGCATATGAGGCTTACCACAAGGAGTCCGCCGCAATGAAAAATGTGTTGATTTTTGCGATGGAGGCGGATCTCCAAAGGAGAGCCTTTAAAATGGGCACCGCTAATGAAATCTATTTCAAGCTTGTGACAATGTTTTCACAAACTCCGAGGGTCGTCCAATATGAGGCGGCCGCAGCATTCTTTGATCTCGACTTTAAGGAGGGCCAAAAGGTTAGCCCTCACGTGCTCAAATTGATGGAGCTAGTCGAGACTTTGAAGATTCAAAAGGTTGAAATCCCCAAAGAGCTCATTGTAGATAGGATTCTACACTCCTTATCCAAAGTCAAAGCGTATGTTCGATTCCGGGAGAATTTTAACATGCAAGACAAGGACGTGTCTCTTGAAGAGTTGTACAAGTTACTTGTGCAAGCCGAAAGAGACATGGGGTTAAATGTTAACCCACCTAAAGATGTGCTTAACATAAGCACCAAGAGCAAGGGGAAGTTCAAAAGGAATGGGAAGAAGGGTAAGAAGCAAGCTCCCACTTTCACCAAGGCTAATACTTTTGAAGCTAGCACTTCCAAAACCAAGAAGGGTCCTCTTGATAAATGCCATTATTGTAATGGTGTTGGACATTGGAAAAGTAATTGTTCCAAGTATCTTGGTGACATCAAAGCTGGAAAGATCACTCCAGTAGGTAAATGACTATCCTTTCTTTTATGTTTCTAATTCAACTCTGGTATTGTGATACAAAGTTGTGATAATATATCCTCTTTTTATTGTAAATAAGGCCTCCACCAAGCAAGGACAAGGGAAAGGAAAAGCAAGCTTGAAAAATCATCAAGAAGGTAGGAGTAGCTTCCATGAAGCTTGGCTTTTTATTGTCTTATTTTAATTCATGTTTCGGATTTTTAGAACTATTTTTATTTCCGTGTTCGACATGGAAATGATTGATCCTTTCTAAACAATTGTTGTATTTTGGATTATGGTGGCTTGGTTTGCAACCCAAGTCACCCCTTTTATCGTATTTTCTTTGTTCTAAAAATCCGTCTTTATATGCTTGCACATAGAAACATATGATCTTCCACTTAAAGTGATCTAATATACAACTATAATGATGGGATTCATTATATGTACACAAGCTTAAGGCTTGTGCATGATCAATTATGAAGTGATGTTGAGTTGATGAACTCTCTTAAAGGAATGTCAATCACCAAGTACACTTATCAAATCTAAAACAATTAGTCAACCTATGAGATAGTCCTCCTTATACTTCAAAAATCATTATTTGTGTCTCATAAGCTGTCTTTGAATCTCTAGTGTATTTATTCTAAAGATAGAGTGGGAGAAAAAATGAAGACACAAAGAACACAAAGCAAATTTGTATACTTGTGTAAATGAGATCTACGCAAGAAAGAATGATTTCTATACCTAAATAGATAGTGTACACGAATAGATGAGATCTATGGTCTTGAATAGATGAAATCTACATGACAAAAGAGACCAAGTGAAGTAATCAAAAGAATATGTTTTCAAGATAACTACACGAGGAGACCAAAAGAAAGTTTTGGAAGAAGAAAATGACTAATGAAAAAACTTATCAAGAGATTTGACTAGTTTATGAAAAACATTTGACCAAGATTTTTCAATATTGATATTTACTTAAGAGCCTAAATGAAACAAAGTTGCATCCACGAAAGTAAATGTGATTTATGACTAAAAGTTGCAAAGAAAGATATGCTGATATCTACAAAAGCTAAATTAATTGTTAACCACGCTAGTGTTATTACTTAACCTCATTATGAAAATTAAATGGTTAAACCTCCTTCCGAAAAGGGTATTTTGAGAAGGACGTGTATTAGATGTAATTCACATTTAAATAATGACATTGCTACGCATCATTATTAAAATGAATGAGTTAGAGACTAAAATCTATTTCCATAAGTTTAAGACTGAAACCATTTCAAAATAGGTATTTTGAAAGGATATGCTGGGAACATATATGATTTTATCTTAATAACTTGGCAAAGCAAAATATATTTCAATTCTTGAAATGTTTCGATTGAGTAGTCAATTGCAAAACATGTGGAATTAAGTGGGAGTTGGAAATTATCATGTGAAGACATGGAATTTAGTGGGAGCAATCATCTTGTAAACATTTATAACTCATTAATCATTGAGAATGACGAGCTAATACTATCTTTCACAAAGATATGTTTGAGTTTTCAATTCTGGATGAATATGGACTATGATGAATCCAATCACATCATGAGATGTTGGATAGGTATTGAGATATACACATCGAATCAACGAGAAACGTAGGTTATTCATGTCAATGAAAATGGAATTGCCATTAGAAGTCATGGTCATTCATTGAACCTAAGAATGGTTGATCACATGATTATTAATTACTAATGTTTCCGCCATTAGAATAATCATGCACATGTCCAATAATGAATAATATGCATAAGAGCATGATGAATCATTGGCAAGCCATAGAAGAATCGTCATGAATTCTCGAGGAGAACTAATGAGCGATTCCAGTGTTGGACAGAACACTCTGTTATGTGACAAGAGGTTACACATATTGAAGTTCGAACACACGTAAGGATTTATGAAAATCATAAGCTATTCAAGCTAAAAGGAGAAATAAGAAGTTTGGAAAGATACTTAGTTAAAGTAAGAAGTTACTCAAAACTAATATTTTCTAATATGCTAGGACTTATGAGAAGTGCTAGGCTAATCATCTTGACAATTGTTGCAAGACCCTACAAAACGTATACATAGTGCATTGTGAGTTGATAGAACACTTGACCAGTGCAAGTTATATCATCCACCATAAATTTGTTGGTTATGAGATAAACAACAAGAAAGTTCTTTCAAGATAAAGAACTCAAACCTAGGTTGAGAACCTATATGTGTACTTGGTAAGGTTCATGCTATGAGAGATAACATGAATATAAAGGAAAATGGAATATAAGAAGTTTGAACACATGGGCACATGGTATGTTGAACTTCTATTGCAATCGACTAGTGTTTAAACACTTACGATGTACATCACAAGGTTGCAATATGGTATTGGCTACCCGAATATGATGTCGACATTCGTCGTTTGAGTTATTATTAACTCACCTTATACTTTGTTACATCCAAACGGATTGTAGAGACAATTGAACCCCGTTAAAGTGAACACGGATTAACATAGTATTCGCCCATAGTCACTTGTATGAGGTGACGTCTCGAAGTGACTAGAGTGTGATGCGATTGATGGCAAGTTCAAGTGCCATGGAGTCATGTGTGGTGACTAGTCGATCACATAGGCAGACTGTTAGGAACACTTTGTCGGGCCTTATGACCGCTTATAGAGTTCTGGCAAATTTATATAGCCTGGTCGTGGCGAGAGCTACTATAGTATTCTAATGAGTCGATTCTTTTGACTAAAGAATGTTCGTCTAAGATGGCACAGTTTCAGATTAACTTTGATTAGTGTTACTACGACCTTCGTAAATGGGGTCAAATGGGCATATTTTGGGTTATGATGGCTGTGGCTAGTCGAAGGGAATGAGTGCGATAGGAATTA
This sequence comes from Silene latifolia, assembly GCF_048544455.1. Classification (NCBI taxonomy): domain Eukaryota; kingdom Viridiplantae; phylum Streptophyta; class Magnoliopsida; order Caryophyllales; family Caryophyllaceae; genus Silene; species Silene latifolia. The sequence continues at coordinate 130,149,409 of NC_133527.1, forward strand.
TCCACCCCTTGTCAGGGTTATAACAATATCTCAGGGCCACTCGAGGAGTAATGAACTGGAAATGCGTGGCCACGCTCGGAAGATATCTATGGTAGATAAATCCGGTCAATAGGTTATTCTCCAGATCGAGAAAACCACTCTCGATATGATCACTTGCAAGTACGACATGAAATACACCTTCCATTGAGTGGGAGATAGTAATAGGACAAGAGAATTGGTGGCGTACACTTATCGAGGACAAGTGGGAGATTGTTGGAATATGTGTCCTCCGACAATAATGCGATCACAACTGTCGATCATGATGATCACATGTTTAAGTCTCATTTTTAAGAATATATGTGGGAAGTAATATTTTACTTTCAACTGGTCCACACATATCGGTAATGATTGGCTGACTAGATTTTGACATTACTGTCGTGCGACGGTGGTGATCAGTTGATCCCCTTAGGTCATACCTAAAGGGTAACACTCTTAATTGAATATTTAATTGGTCGTATGACGATACGAGACAATTAAATTACTTAAAATTGACGGACGATTTTGGAAGTAATATTTACGTATCTCATTATAATTTGATTAAATAAGATACGGTCTAAGTGATCGAATTGTTTTATTACTTAGATGAAATTATTGTTTACGGAAACAATTGAATTTGAATGAATAATTTATTATAAATACAAGATGTTGTGATTTATAATTGTTAAATCATTTTGGTACAAGTAATTATGAATTACTAAGTCGATTTTGTACATGACGTATTTTTATTAATACGTTGATTTTTAATATGTTAAAAATGCATAACAATTTTACATGACTTGTGACATGTGACAAATTGATAAATTGACAAAGATAAAATGGAATCCATTTTATCTTATATTGACCGAAATGGGGGGTGATTTAGGCTAAATATTGTGTTAATTAATTTTTAAGTGGAAAGCATAATCATTTACCTAAATACTAGCCATGCATACCTAGTTACTCTTGTGAAGAACACCTTGGTCATGCATTGGCCCTTTACCCTCCCCTCCCCCTACCTGGTTTTCCTAGTGAAAAGGCCAAAGGGTTTTTTCTCTTATTTTTACCTAATATACACTACATGAATCTCTAGTGTATTCATTCATTCTAACATCTAAAAATATAGAGTTTTAGAGAGATAAAAATTACTCCAATATTCCTCCCTCTTGACCGAATTATCAAGAGGACAAAACAATAGTTTTGTGTCATTTTTAGTTAAAATTAATATTGTTCTAGTATTAATAATATTAATTTTTAAGAGGTTATCTTGGGTATATTTCCTTGGGAGGGATTCTAAGCTTGAATCCTTTGTTCATCCAATATTAGGAAGCTCAAGAAAAAGTGAGTAGGAGAACTCATTTGTGCTCATTTATCCGATTTCTCAATGTAAGGAAAGAGATTTCTTCTTTATCTTTATTTATGTTTGCATGCATAAGATCTAAATTAATTTTATGATTAAATTAAATTGTAACATATAAGAATATGTTGTATTATGAGATATAGATTTCTAACAAATAGAGGTGTCATCTTCAAGGCTAAGGAGCCTAAGTCTAGCAACAAGTCTAGACATGTACATCGGAAGGCTCACCTGATCCGTGATTACGTGGAGCAAGAGGAGATAGTGATTGACAATATTGCTTCAGATGACAACATCGCGGACCCTCTCACTAAACCATTGTCATATGATAAGCATGAAGGGCGCGTTATTTCCATGGGAATTAAACGTGTTACTGAGTTGTACTAGTTGATTATGGATTCGATACATTATCTTTTTCATATGATATTTATAACTTCATCATTTTATTTCAAATTTTGTTTTTCATGTGGATTGTACGACAACATTGAACGCCACAAAGTGAACTGAATTACATTATATTTGTTTTGGTCCGTAATCGCCTACATGAGCTGATAACTCTGGCTATTATTTTGTGAAGTTGATTGATGGTGGGTTCAACGAGCCATAAGTCAAACAGTTGGCTTATCGATCACAGATGCGATTTATAACGATACCTCGTAGCACAAAAAATTGTGACAACGTAATGGAGTCCTAAATGTTTAAAAACATTCGGTGCCAGGTCGTGGATTGGACGTCCATTGTGTTCCTAGAGTCGATTCTTTTGACTATCGACTGTCTCTTGAGATTAAGGCAGTTTTTGGGTGACTTTGGTTTCTTTCTCATGGTCTCGTAACGTAGGCTAAGCGATTGTCATTGGGTCATTTCATACTCGTGCTTATATCTCAGGGATTCGAGTTGAAGAAAATATCCAACCTTTATCAGGTTTAGTTATTTCTCAGGGCCACTCGAGGAGTTGTAACTTAAATGCATGGCCATGCTCGAATGATGATTCGTTTATCAGTTAAGTTACTCTCTAGTCGGGAAAACCACTCTTGATATTGATCACTTGTAAAATACGACCTTTGTGAATACGGATTTTGTAAATTGTTTTACATTGGGTGGGAGAAATTTTAGGATATGAGAATCGGTTATCGCACATGCACTTGTGAGGATAAGTCGGAGTTTGTTGGAGCTTGTGTCCTCCACAGTTAGTGTGATAACATATATAAATCTCTTATAGGTTCACAAGGGTATACTTCGTATTTTATCAGTTGATTAACGTTTACTTAATACCTGTTGGCTTGCTAGAAGTTTGACGTTATTATCATACTGATGGCGGTGATCAACTGGTCCCTAAAAGTCACACCTAAAGGATGTGTTTGAGAGATGTGATTGTATGAAAATATAATCACATTGATGCCTGACTAAAAGGTTAGTCCATGTATTTGACTAAACATTTAGTCAATGTGATGATGAGACGATTATTTAATACAATTAAATAATATTAGCTGAGACGGATTAACTGTTAATTCGTAAATTGAATATAAACTGTTATATTTAATTAATGTATATAATGTTAGCTTAAACGAATTAAGATGTTAATTCGTAATTAAATGTAACCAGTTATATTTAATTAGCAAATTATAAATATGCAATATTTATAGTTAATGTATATTATGCGGAATTGTCATAATAAAATGTTGACAGACCGGTATTAATAAATTGACTACAAACTGTTGTGTGTAGACTTATTAATACATGTCGACATAAATATGGCAATTGAAATAATATACACATTTTATACATTACATAAACCAACCTAAAATAAGAAGATATTTTTCTTCTTATTTTTTTGGTTGGTGGTAAAAACCGAAATAAGAGAGAAAAAGGGAAGAATAATATCTTCCCTAATTCACTCTCATTCGGACGGTTATAGGAGAGGAGAAAAGAGATCATTTTCTCTCTAATTTTTTCTCTTGACCTAATTCTCTCATCACTCACACAAAAACCCTAAAAATTCACAAAAATTGGGGACCTATTCTAGCAAAGAAAAGAGGCATTTCTCATCACATTTTGGGTGCAACGATTAGGAGAATATCGATTTCGATATTGTTCTTAGGCCGAATTTTCTAGGACTAAAGGTTAATTCTTAATCTCTATTCTTTTGTTTATGTAAATTCGTTTATGACTAGTTTTTCATAATTATAATTCCGTTATAATCCGAAAATTTATAGAGGAAGTATACCGAGATTTCCCACAAGTGGTATCAGAGCATAGGCCACGAAATTATTTTATATGCTTTTCATAAATGAATTTTAAACAAAAATTTTGAAGAAAAAAAAATTTCAATTCGGCCGTATAAAAATTTTTTGCCGAATGAAAATTTTTTTTTGCCGAGTTGATTTCTGTTTTTTTGATCTTTTGTTTCCATTTGATATATTCATATTGTTGTTTTAATGTGTTAAGATGATAATATGATAAATTTGTAGATGTTTTGATTTAATAAGAATTAAAATAAAATGTAAATGGAAATTATTTTGATAAGTTTATTTGTGATGAGAGAGGACTTAGAAAGAGAAACCCTCTCTTTTACGTGAGTTTCTCCATATTTACGCAATGGCTAAAGTAAAGAAATCTACGATTAATCAACAAAATAATAGTAAATCAATTAATAATAGTAAACAAAAAAATCAAAAAACGTCAGATTTTCAATCTGCTAGTACTAGTAAGCATAATAATAATAGTCTGAATTCGCCAAAATCGAATGGAAGACCTAGTCTTAGGGTTTCTCCGTTGCGTTTTGAGGCGGAATTAGAACCGATAGTAGAAGATGTGGAATCGGAAGAGGATGAAGTGAGTGATGTTGCGGTACCTAACTCCAAACCAGTGCTGCAATTGCTTAAGGAGGATGTGGAAGGTGAGATTCAGTTTTGGTCAACTTCTGTGTTCTGTTATATTCTAGGAGCCAATCCGCCGAGTACGGTGGTGTCGGGGTTTGTGAATAGAGTTTGGCAGGCTAATGGTGTTGATAGAATCTCTTTCTTACCTAATGGAATTTTTATGGTACGATTTAAGACTAAGGAGCAACAACAGATGGTTCTTAACAATGGGCACCTGCTGTTTGATAATAAGCCTGTAATTATCAAAGAGTGGGGGCCTGATGTTGCTCTGATAAAACATGATGTAAAGAATGTCCCTATTTGGATGAAGTTGTATGGCTTAGAGGTGAAATTTTGGGGTTCTGGTAGTTTAAGGAAGATCAGTGAAGAGGTGGGAAGGTTCATCAGATGTGATGATGCGACTACCAATCGCAGATTCTTTGGATTTGCCAGAGTGTTAATTGAGGTGACAATTGGGCAGGAGTTCCCTAAGGAAATCGTTTTTCAGGATGAATTGGGGGTTACACAGAAGGTGAGGGTGGACTATGATTGGTTGCCCCTACCTTGCTCTAAATGTAAGGGTATTGGCCATGAAGAAGCTTTGTGCAGGAAATCTGATGCTCTTAAACCAGTTAAGACGGTTTGGAGGGCAAAAAGACCTGCACCAGTGCCTGTGAGGCCACAAGTTCCTCAGAAACCAAAGGGTGTTGGACCTGTTAGGCAGACTAGTCCTCTTGTAGTAAGTACACCAGCTACTCAGGCTGTACCACTGCAGACACCTGTGGTGCCTGTGGCAAACATGGTTGAAGGACCTTCTATGCCACAAAGGATTTTAACCACGATGTTGAGGAGGGAAATACCTGAGAGTAAACAATACTCCCCTCAGGGTATTACTTTCCGGGATGCTTTAAACATGACTATATCCAAGAGTGTGAGTGCGGGCAAAAGGGGATTAAGGAGCCTGCAACTGGAGAATGGGTAACATTGGGTTTTGGAACATAAGGGGCCTGAATAAGCTGCATAAGCAAACTTAAATAAAGAGGTTCCTGTTTCAGAATAATGTAGGTTTGTTTGGACTATTAGAAACTAATTGGGTAAAAGTTAAGAATAATGTGTGTGATAGTTGGTCTATTTGCACAAATAACAGTCATCATAAAGGCGGGAGGATTTGGCTCATTTGGCAACCTCACCAGTATGTGGTGGATGTGAGGTGCATTACTGATCAGCTCATTCATTCTAAGGTTTTTGATAAACTAAGAAATATTAGTTTTTATTTCACTATGGTGTATGGTTTGAATAAAGATAAGGAGAGGGAATCTATTTGGGATTCTCTTATTCATATAAGCAGGGGTATTGACACTGCCTGGATGGTTGGGGGGGATTTTAATAGTTTACTTCACCTAAATGAGAGAATTGGTGGTGTAGAGGTTACATGGTATGACATTACACCTATGAGGCAAATGGTGGACCAGTGTGAGTTGATGGAGTTGAAGTCCACTGGATCCTTTTTCACATGGAACAACAAACAGGAGGTGGGGACTAAAGTGTATAGTAAGCTTGATAGGGTTTTGGTTAATGGTGAGTGGCTGGATGATTTCCCTGAATGCCTTTCTCACTTTCTCCCTGAAGGGCTCTTTGACCATTGCCCTTGTCTTATTAAATTTCAGACAAGAGGTAATAAGAAGGGGGTCCCTTTTAAGTACTTTAACATGTGGGCAATGTCTGAGGACTTCCAGCATACTGTTGGTCAGGTGTGGTCTCAGAATGATGAAGGAACCCCTATGTTCAGGGTGGTTCAGAAATTAAAGATGCTGAAGAAAGAGTTGAAGAAGTTAGATAAGGAGAAATTCAGTGATATTGAGAACCTAACTCAAGTGTCTGAGGTGTCCTTGAAGGAAGTTCAGAAGCGGCTTATTAAGGATCCTCTCAACAAGGTCCTTTGTGAGTCTGAATCAGCTTTGGCTAAAGAGGTGCTGATACTTAAAAGGACAAGGTTACAGTTCTTGCTTCATAAATCTAAGGAGAGGTGGATGGAAGAAGGGGATGAGAATTCAGCTTACTATCATCAGAGTATCAAAAAAAGGAGAATGAGAAACCGAGTGTATCAGATTAAGAATATGGAGGGGATCCTGTGTACTCAGTCTCATAACATTCAGGCAGCTTTTGAATGTTTCTACAAAGAGCTGCTGGGTACTTCTAAAAAGGTAGTGCCTGTCAATGAGGGAATTGTTAGAGCTGGGAATTGTCTTTCCCATCAACAGCAGTAGGAGTTACTTGCCCCTGTGACTGATGAGGAGGTCAAGAGAGCCATGTTCTCCATACCAGGTACCAAAGCCCCGGGGCCTGATGGCTATAGCAGTCAGTTTTACAAGGATGCGTGGTCAACTGTTGGGAAGGAGGTGACTGTAGCAGTACGTAATGTGATCCAGTCTGGGCAACTTCTGAAGGAATGTAATGCTACTGTTCTTACCTTGATACCTAAGGTGGAAGTGCCTAAGAGTATACAGCAGTTCAGGCCCATAGCTTGCTGTAACACTCTCTATAAATGTGTCACTGAGGTCTTGTGCAATAGACTTAGTACCATTATGCCTAATATCATCAACCCTTCTCAGAGTGCATTTGTGAAAGGTAGGGACATAGTGGGAAATATTTTGATTTGTCAGGACCTCATCAAGTTGTATAAAAGAAAAGCTTGTTCTCCTCGTGTCATGATGAAAATTGATCTTCAAAAGGCATATGATTCAGTTGAGTGGAGCTTTCTGAATGACATGCTTCTTGCTCTCAAATTCCCTGATCCTATCATCAAGATCCTGATGCAATGTGTGACCACCCCTAGTTATTCACTATCTCTGAATGGGGATTTATTTGGGTTTTTCAAAGGTAAGAAGGGACAGAGGCAGGGGGATCCTTTGTCCCCTCTACTGTTCACAATCTGTCTTGAATACTTGAGTAGGATTCTCTGCTGGGTTCAGAACCAGAGAGAATTCAGATTTCACCCTCTCTGCAAAAGAGTCAAGCTTAATCACCTTTGTTTTGCGGATGATTTGCTCATGTTTTGTAGAGGGGATATTAATTCTGTGGTTATGATGTTAAGAGCTTTCCTCTCATTTTCTCAAGCATCTGGACTGCAAATGAATAAAGGGAAGTCAAATATCTACAACAATGGTGTGGATGAAGGGACTATGTATCAGATGGTAAAGGCCTCAGGAATGAAGAAAGGGAACATACCATTTAGATATTTGGGGGTAAATATTTCACCTAAAAGATTTGAGTGTTGAGGACTGTAATTGCCTTATTGACAAGATCACTAAAAGGATTAAAGGGATAGGAGCTAGGAGACTATCCTATGCAGGAAGGGTTGTCCTTATAAAGGCAGTTTATAGCACTCTACATAATTATTGGGCGAGAATTTTTATTATCCCTAAGGCAGTTCTTCAGAAAATTGAGAGTCTCTGCAGACGGTTTCTCTGGTATGGGAATGATAATAGGGAGAGTGCAGCACTGGTGTCATGGGAGAATATCTGTAAACCCAAAAAGAAAGGGGGGCTTGGCATCAAGCAGCTGATCTGGTGGAATGTTGCAGCTATAGTGAAGTATGCTTGGTGGGTTTCCAACAAGACGGATCATTTGTGGGTAAGGTGGGTTCACTCAATTTATATCAAAGACCAAGACTGGACTGATTATACACCTGGACAAGGCTCAAGTTGGGCATGGAGGAAAGTTTGCTGGGCAAAGGATTTGGTCAAACAACAATTGTTTGCTACTGACACTTACTCTATCAAGCTGGGGTATTCATGGCTGACAGATGATGGCCCTGATATATCCTAGCACCCTTGGACTTACACTCGTTTAATTATTCCAAGGAATGGTTTTATTGTGTGGTTGACTGCTCATAAACGTCTATTGACACATGATATGTTGATAAGAATGGGTATCATTCAGACGAATGTATGCTTTTTGTGTGGGAGTAATGCTGAAACTGTGGAGCATTTGTTCTTCCTATGCCCTTTCAGTAATAGGTGCTTGGAGATGGTTGCTGACTGGTTGAAGATTTCTCTGCCTGACCAGGGAGTAATTGAATGGTGGGTCAAGCAGAGAGCCCGTTCTTTGCTACTGAAGCAGGTTCTTGTTGTTGCTATAGCAAGTCTGATTTACCATGTATGGATGTGCAGGAACAAATGTCGGGTTGAGGGTTATGTTCCTTATCCTAAACAGGTGGCCAAGCAATGCAAGGATGAAACACTGATGCGTCTAAAATGTTCTCGCGTAGAATCAAAAATTTTAGGAGCTAATGTTTGGTTAAATTCAATTGTTAAGTAGTTGTGGGGTGATCCAAATGGCTTAGTTTATAGCCTTAGGGAATTGTATGGGTGACATTTTATTATCAATGATAACTTACACTTTCCCAAAAAAAAAAAAAAAAAATTGTTTTGATATATGATGTTCATTTGTTTTTGCTATATAGTTTTAGCATACATGAGATTAAATTGTTGTTTAAGAACCATGATTCATTAATTTAAATGTTGATGATTATGCCAATCTCGTTCTAGTAGCAACTTTAAACAAATTTGTTCATATCAAAAAAATAACCTTGTTTTTCTTTTAGGGCATGAATGCCGACCGAAAGAGGAAAAAAAAAAAAACTGTTTTTGGGTTTTATTTTGCATAATGCCGTGAGCCAGAAATAAAAAAAAGAGTTGTCTTCATTTTTTATTAGGCCGAGAGTTTTAAAAATATAGGGGCTGTTTTTCGTTTTTATTTAATTGTGCCGAGAGAAAAAAAACAGGTTGTTTTCAATTTTTGGCTAAATGCCGAAATGAAATAAAAAAAACCGTTTTCTGTTTTTTTGATTTGCCGAGAACAAAAGAAAAAAATTTGTTTTGTTTTAGCCAATACTGATTATACATTATTATCTATAATGTATAATAATTGTTGTGAAAAGATTCACAAATTAAAGATACCTAATTATTTTAAAGAGGTTTAAAATAATATTCGATTAATTCTTATTAAAAGATTAATATGTATTAAGATTAAAATTATTGTGAGTAATTGAGGAATTGTCACATAATTTGATCATTTAGATAGGTGGTTTGGATAAATTACTCTACATAATTAAGAAATTATGTCTTGAATGATTAATTTTATAGTTGATGCATTTTTATTTAGTTGAATGTTTTGTTGAATGGTTTATTTACGTATTTTTGCAATCGGTTGTAATTTGTAATACCTAGTGTGACCTTAGTTAATTATGTTTTCTTAATGATGGAAACATAATTTTAATGTAATTTTGAGATCTCGTATCTCCTTTTGGTTTTCTTTAAGTATTATGTTTTTGAAATTAGAATGTAAATAGGTTTATTATGTATTTTTTTTAAATTGTAATTTTGAGAAGACTAAAGATGGAGATTGGATTGCTCACTCCCGCTACATGGACCAAGATGGAACATCAAGACAAGCTTCTCGGGTCCTGGGAAGGATTCCAAAGTTGTATTTATGTTCTTTTTGGTAGATAGGCCACACTAGGACTTTATTTTGTTTTACGTTTTTCCATTCTTATTGCTTTTCATTCACATGATAGTTAGTGCATCATGCCTAAACCAAACCACCTACTAAAATGCATGAAAATTGACTCATATAGTTTGGATGTTAGTTTTCATAGACATACAGATGTCACACAATTATAAGCCATCATCTTAGTTTATTCATTCTCGCATGCTAGATATTAGTTCACTTAAAATGAATTAAAATTAAGTTGATGGGATCTTCCTCTAAAAATGAAATTGAGACTAGTCTTTATAGGCCAAACAACTATGAATCCCTTCTTCGTCGGTAGGCTTATAGGACCTTACTCTCCATATGACCCCTTCTATGTTGGGTAAGTAGTTTGTGTTGACTTAGTTTACCTCAACATTATAATCCGAAGAGTTTCTCGTGATTATGATGGACTATAGATAGAATTTACAGAAATTTATCGACCAAGAATTCTAAAAGTAGAATTAGCCAAAAGGTTGGCTTATCAATTTACAGATAATTGAGTCTTGGGATCATTTATATAATTCTTGAGGAAGGTCAATTGTATAAATGCTCGAGTCTTCGCGTTATAACAGTATTGCATTAGACTTAAATCATGACGATGAGTATGCTTATTATATTTTTCTTCTTTTCGCAGTGTAGAATTCGTTTATATTGATAATAATGTTACAACAAATGGCTGGAAATAACGAAATCCCTATGCCAAGTGCCACACTTGGACGTGAGTCCTGGCTAAAAGCTTTCATGGACCACATGAATCAGTTCACACAACTGAAGAATGATGGGTCCAACTTTGCAGACTGGGAGGCATCATTACGTAATGTTGCCATTGCTGACGGTAAGCTCAAGTACTTAACTGAGCCAATACCGCCAAACCCATGCCTCAATGCAAGAGCTAACGAGTCAATTGCTTATAGTGACTTCGTTATGGAAGCGGGTGCGATAAAGAACGTACTCATTTTTGCAATGGAAACCAATTTGCAAAGACGCTTCATTGCCCAAGGTACAAACAAGATTTTCACCACGCTCACTAATGAGTTCTCAAAAGCACCGAGAATCGTTACTTATGAGCATACCTGTCGCTTCTTTGATGCGAAACTCTAGAAGGGCCAACCGGTTAGCCCACACATTCTTAACATGATTGAGAATATCGAGAAGCTGGAGGCACTTGATTGCAAAATCAGTGAGAGCATAGTCATTGACCGGATGCTTCATTCACTTCATGATGGTTTTGCCCTTTTCAGGGCAAATTACTACTTGAATGACATGAAGAAAAGTCCTCATGAGCTACACTAACTTCTCGTACAGACCAAGAAGGATATGAAATTTAGTGGGAGCATGAAGCAAGATGTTCTCATGATTTCCAACAAGAATAAGGGTAAGGGCAAAGCTCACGGCGACCTAACTATAGGAAAGCCAAAGTTTAAAAAGTCAGGAAACGGTAAGAGTGGGCCTGGTGAGACTAGTGGCTCACTAGGCAAGGCAAAGAGCATTGACGGTAATGTTGAGTGCCACCATTGTCAAAAGACTGGACATTGGAGGAGGGACTGTCCCGTGTACCGTGAGGACATAAAAGCAGGCCGCGTCACTCCTGTTGGTATGTCATCTTATACTCATATGATTGATATTAAGCATGCAAGTTTCGGAACTTGGGTACTTGATACTGGTTGTGGTTCTAATATGTGTAATCATTTGCAGGGCCTAAAAAACATCACACCTCTCGCAAAGGGTGATGTGGACCTGCGAGTCAGGAATGAAGCACGAGTTGCTGCAGTCTCAAAGGGAACATACGTAATCCAACTCCCGAGTGGTTTTGAGTTATATTTATATAACTGTTACTATGTACCCAGTTTATCTAAGAACATTATTTATTTTTCCGTACTTGATAAAGACGGTTTTTCATTTTCAATAAAGGAAAATAGCTGTATTTTCTCTTTTAATGAAATGGTTTATGGCAAAGCGGTTTCCATGAATGGAATTTATATCTTAGATCAAACCACAGATATATTACACGTGAATTATAAGAAATTAAAGGTTGGTGATAAAGATCAAACTTATCTATGGCATTGTCGAATGGGACACATAAATGAAAAATGTGTAAAGAAACTCATCGAGAATGGGACTCCCGCATTCGATTTTTCTACATTTGGCACGTGTGAATCATGTCTTATCGGCAAAATGACTCGAATTTCCTTCAAAGGTGTTGGAATGCGCGCTAGTGACCTATTAGGACTCATACATACTGATGTATGTGGACCTATGTCAATTACCGCTAGAGATGGTTATAGATATTTTATCACTTTCACGGACGATTTGAGTAGATACGGATATGTCTACTTAATGAAGCATAAAAGTGAGTCCTTTGAGAAATTCAAGGAATACCAGAATAAGGTTGAGAACCAACTGGGTAGAAAGGTTAAGGCACTCCGTTCAGATCGGGGTGGCGAATATCTTTCAAATGAGTTTGATCAACACCTTAAAGACTGTGGAATAGTTTTACAGTTAACTCCACCTGGAACACCTCAATTAAATGGTGTGTCCGAACGGAAAAATCGAACACTACTTGATATGGTTCGATCCATGATGAGTCACACGGTTGTACCTGATTCATTATGGGGCTATGCTCTTTTTTCAGCTGCTCTTATACTTAACCGAAGTCCGTCTAAAGCTGTCGACAAGACTCCGTATGAAATGTGGAAGGGAACGGTCCCTAACTTGTCCTTTATTCGGGTTTGGGGCTGCGAGGCTTATGTCAAGTGGAGACACAAGGATAAGCTCGGCCCGCGATCGATCAAGACATACTTTATTGGTTATCCAAAAGGAATGTTTGGTCATTACTTCTATTCGCCTACCGAACATCGAGTTTTTGTTGTGGCTAGTGCAAAGTTCTTAGAGAAAGAATTTCTCGAGAACAAGACAAGTAATAGAACCTTCGAGCTGTCGGAGATTTAAGAACCAACAACCGAGGAAGAGATGGAAGAAGTTGTTCCTTCAACTGATGATACGGTTAATATTCCTCAGGAACCTAGGAGGTCGGGTAGAGTCTCTAATCCTCCAGACAAATACATTGGTATGGTCGAGGAAAGTGACGTTTTGCTCCTAGAGAGTAATGAACCCGCTACCTATAAAGGTGCCATGACCTGTTCCGACTCAAAGCTATGGCTTGAAGCAATGCAATTCGAGATGGACTCCATGTATGAGAATGACGTACGGGATCTAGTTGATTTACCTAATAAGGTAAAACCTCTTCAGTGCAAATGGCTTTACAAAATAAAGCATTCTGTAGACGGGCAACCAGATACCTATAAGGCACGAGTAGTGGCAAAAGGTTTCACTCAAGTGTACGGATTGCATTATGATGAAATTTTTGCACCCGTAGTTAAGCTGCGTTCCATTCGGATAATCTTAGCGATTGCCGCATTTCATGACTATGAAATTTGGCAAATGGTGTGAAAATCGCCTTCTTAAACGGTTATTTGGAGGAGGAGTTGTACATGGTGCAACCTGAAGGTTTCATAGATCCTGAAAATCCTAAGAAAGTGTGCAAGCTTAAGCGTTCCATTTATGGACTTAAGCAAGCTTCTCAGAGTTGGAATCATCGTTTCGACCAGGTGATAAAAGAGTATGGTTTCACTCGATCGGTCGAGGAACCATGCTTATATATCAAGTCGAGTGGGGGCAAGATTGTTTTCTTGATATTGTATGTCGATGGCATACTCTTGATAGGGAATAACATTCTTCTCTTATCTTCGGTAAAAGGATGGTTGAAGAATCATTTCCAGATGAAAGATCTGGGTGAGGCACAATGCATATTGGGAATCCGTATCTATCGAGATAGATCACGACGGATGTTATCACTGAGTCAGGAGTCTTATTTAGATAAGATTTTTGAAAGGTTCAGCATGACCAACTCCAAGAAGGGGAACCTTCCAATGACGTCTGGGATGCATTTAAGCAAGTCTCAGTCACCCACGACACCTGAAGGGATTGAGCGCATGAGTCGTGTTCCTTATGCATCAGCCATATGATCAATCATGTATGCCATGATATGTACACGTCCATATGTGGCATATGCATTGAGTATGACGAGTCGGTACCAAAAGAATCCAGGTGAAACACATTGGATGCCTGTTAAAAACATTCTTAAGTACCTACGGAGGACTAAGGATTAGGTATTGACTTATGGAGGAGATACTAAGCTATGCGCAATCGGTTACGCAGATGCTAGCTTCCAAACAGATAGAGATGATTCTAAATCTCAGTCTGGATTCGTCTTCACTCTTAATGGTGCTGCAGTCAGCTGGAAGAGTTCCAAACAGGATGTTGTAGAAGATTCTACTACTGAATCCGAGTACTATGCCGCTTCAGAAGCAGCGAAGGAAGCTATATGGGTGCGTCAATTCTTACAAGGACTATCCGTAGTTCCTAGTTCAAATAACCCAATCACTATCTATTGTGACAATAGAGGTGTCATCTTCAAGGCTAAGGAGCCTAAGTCTAGCAACAAGTCTAGACATGTACATCGGAAGGCTCACCTGATCCGTGATTACGTGGAGCAAAAGGAGATAGTGATTGACAAGATTGCTTCAGATGACAACATCGCGGACCCTCTCACTAAACCATTGTCATATGATAAGCATGAAGGGCACGTTATTTCCACGGGAATTAAACGTGTTCCTGAGTTGTACTAGTTGATTATGGATTCGATACATTATCTTTTTCATATGTTATTTATAACTTCATCGTTTTATTTCATATTTTGTTTTTCATGTGGATTGTACGACAACATTGAACGCCACAAAGTGAACTGAATTACATTATATTTGTTTTGGTCCGTAATCGCCTACATAAGCTGATAACTCTGGCTATTATTTTGTGAAGTTGATTAATGGTGGGTTCAACGAGCCATAAGTCAAACAGTTGGCTGATCGATCACAGATGCGAGTTATAACGATACCTCGTAGGACAAAAAATTGTGACAACGTAATGGAGTCCTAAATGTTTAAAAAAATTCGGTGCCAGGTCGTGGATTGGACGTCCATTGTGTTCCTAGAGTCGAATCTTTTGACTATCGACTGTCTCTTGAGATTAAGGCACTTTTTGGGTGACTTTGGTTTCTTTATCATGGTCTGCCGTAACAGGAGGCTAAGCAGATTGTCACTAGGTCATTTCATACTGTGCTTATATCTGCAGGTATCGAGTTGAAGAAAATATCCAACCTTTATCAGGTTTAGTTATTTCCCGGGGCCACTCGAGGAGTTGTAACTGAAATGCATGGCCATGCTCGAATGATGATTCGTTTATCAGTTAAGTTACTCTCTAGTCGGGAAAACCACTCTTGATATTGATCACTTGTAAAATACGACCTTTATGAATACGGATTTTGGAAATTGTTTTACATTGGGTGGGAGAAATTTTAGGATACTAGAATCGGTTATCGCACATGCACTTGTGAGGACAAGTGGGAGTTTGTTGGAGCTTATGTCCTCCACAGTTAGTGTGATAACATATATAAAACTCTTATAGGTTCACAAGGGTATACTTCGTGTTTTATCAGTTGATTAACGTTTACTTAATACCTGTTGGCTTGCTAGAAGTTTGACGTTATTATCATACTGATGGCGGTGATCAGCTGGTCCCTAAAAGTCACACCTAAAGGATGTGTTTGAGAGATGTGATTGTATGAAAATATAATCACATTGATGCCTGACTAAAAGGTTAGTCCATGTATTTGACTAAACAGTTAGTCAATGTGATGATGAGACGATTATTTAATACAATAAAATAATATTAGCTGAGTCGGATTAACTGTTAATTCGTAAATTGAATATAAACTGTTATATTTAATTAATGTATATAATGTTAGCTTAAACGAATTAAGATGTTAATTCATAATTAAATGTAACCAGTTATATTTAATTAGAAAATTATAAATATGCAATATTTATAGTTAATGTATATTATGCGGAATTGTCATAATAAAATGTTGACAGACCGGTATTAATAAATCGACTACAAACTGTTGTGTGTAGACTTATTAATACATGTCGACATAAATATGGCAATTGAAATAATATACACATTTTATACATTACATAAACCAACCTAAAATAAGAAGATATTTTTCTCCTTATTTTTTTGGTTGGTGGGAAAAACCGAAATAAGAGAGAAAAAGGGAAGAATAATATCTTCCCTAATTCACTCTCATTGGGACGGTTATAGGAGAGGAGAAAAGAGATCATTTTCTCTCTAATTTTTTCTCTTGACCTAATTCTCTCATCACTCACACAAAAACCCTAAAAATTCACAAAATTTGGGGATTAATTCTAGCAAAGAAAAGAGGCATTTCTCATCACATTTTGGGTGCAACGATTAGGAGAATATCGATTTCGATAATGTTCTTAGGCCGAATTTGCTAGGACTAAAGGTTAATTCTTAATCTCTATTCTTTTGTTTATGTAAATTCGTTTATGACTCGTTTTTCATAATTATAATTTCGTTATAATCCGAAAATTTATAGAGGAAGTATACCGAGATTTCCCACAATTTCTACTAGATACACAAATCAATTTGTGTATCCAGTAGTAATACCACGTGTATCCGGACTGGTATTATGTGCATCCATCGCTCCATCACCACCTAGTAAAGAATGCTATACGCCAGGAAATATACCCCGAAATTAGGTCAGACGCCTAATAATGGAGCTCATTATTTACATAGATAAAGCACCAAATCAATAGCAAAAGTAGTCAGGAGTGGCAACACCCTATTATCACTATGATTACATTATACAAAATCAAAATGTGACAAGAACCCTTATCATATAATAGAAGAATTACATCCATGACATTATATTGGTCTCCTACTTAACATAACTAATACAACATACTTTAGAAATTAATCAATTATATAGTACGCCATCGATGAAAGCATGTTAATGAACGCAACATAGTTTAAACTTGATTTTGACATCCCTTATTGCAGACCGCGACCAGACCCTGTACAACCCCTCGAAACACCATGTTAACGCCACTTTCCACCACGTCCAACACAACCACGTCCTTTCCTACACTACCCTATACGACTGTACCAAATTTCAGCCTTATATGACCACCCTAACCCTACTAAAAGATCATTAGAAGACATCCTGTCCGTTACCAAACTGCCCAGAAAGTGCAGCAAACCCGTCTGACCAGCACTTGTAAACCGCCAATTTGACCATCCATAGAGCAACCCTTGACCCTACCTCTGACCATATTTGAAAACTTCAGACTCCCACGACTCTAAAGAGTCCAAGAACACCCATATTAATCTTCGTTTTCACCTTCAAAACTCGACTGAAAGTTGACACCTTGCTACTGTTTTCGAAATAATGTATATATTATGCACGACCACATGTCCTAATTTCCGTCTCCTCTAACTCGTTTTTGTTTTTATGTTATGTACTTCATTTCTAAATAGTAAGAAACTAAGCTAATAACATTATAACTATGGAATAATTCCTAATTTTCAAACAAAAAAAGGAAAAGCAATTGATATAATAGTAAGTTTCTCTTAAGACCGTCTGATGTGTGAGACATATCTCCAACACTGATTAATGCTCTTAATAACCGGACATGAGTTGCTTTTGATCCGTTTCACTCCTACAACCGTCTCAAATAAAGTATTTGTATTCAAATAAAGAACAAGAAACAAACTTTCAAACTCATAAAGAAAAGAAATACACCTTTTTCCCTTCACTTTAAACCAAGCTTCAGCACAATGCGAATGCGCAACACTATGCTCGCCCTTGCAACCACATCCAAGTATTCTAAGATCATTTTTCTCCCTCAACGAACCCGATTTAGATTCCTGCTCAGAATTCAGATGACAAATCCAAACTTTTTCCCCTTCGAAAACCTCACTATCTTCTTCACATTTCACATCACTAACACATGATTCCTTCTCTTCCTTATTTTCCACCACCTTCTTCAAACCCTCATTTTTAATCCCACAATTCTCCCCTAAATCACTTGATTTGTTCCCAATTTTTCTCTCAATATCAGTAACTTCAGCTACACAACTACTTTTACCACTAAAATCAGGTAACTTTTCTGAACTACTTGCATCATTATTTGCACAATTAAATCAAATGACGGCTATTAAAAAAGTGAAAAACATACATCAACTGTTGCCGTCCGAGAGCAGTGGGAAATCCCGTCACCGTTGCCGTCGCCGTGAAAGAGCGGTCGTCATTGGTAATAAGAGAGAATGGAAGGGTTAGTTTTACTGTTAGTGAGAGTATAAGGGGAGTGTCGTGTGAATTGATTTTAGTTAAGCGCGTGAAATCCAGGCCTATTACTTTAGTTCACATGGTTCGCACCGAACTTTCAGTTCGCAAGAGATCTTATTTCTCTCTCTCTCTCTCTCTCTCTAAAGTAAAAGTTAGTACTCCGTAGCGCTAGCTGATAGGACAGTTTCACCACAATCCGAGAGAGAGAGAGAGAGAGCTCGATGGGAAATAAAAATCCGTCGTCAATGTATACTTCTTCTAATCATCAAACAATCCTTCTAGAAAAGAAAGATCATTTGCAAATAGGCACCGGATTACTGGAGTCTGGATCTCGGATTATAGGACGAGTAACGCAGATAAGATGTTGGTGAAGTGAAATAATACGGAGATGGCAGATCTCTGGAAACTCTGTCACCACATCTCTCCTTCTTCTCGTCCTCGGGTCATAGGGGGTAGAGAACAAGGCTTAAAAACGAAAAATGAGTTGTTCGTAAGGAAAGGGAATATCAAAGGCATACTTTTTGTCTTCTCGAAGAGATATTATTCAACATTCTACTTCGTATTCTTGCTAAACATCTACATGAGGTTGTGAGATATGTCTCTAAGCAGTTTTTTGATATAGTAACTGACCCTATGTTTGTTAGAGTGCATCATCGAATGTCTTCTGCTGGTTTTCTCATTCAAAATTCCAATGAGGATTCTAAGATATTTTATATTGAGGCAGACACCACTATATTGAAGAGTACCGAAATTCAAATTCCGTTACCAGCAAAAATTATGGGTTCTTTTACGGGTTAGTCTTGCTTCATGATTTGACAAACTCAGATATATTTCATGTTATGAATCCTATGACTAAAGTCAACATTAGTCAGCCTCCGTTGAAAAGGTTGTGTGATATTAACTCGTATACTGGGTTCGGATTTACTACTTCTGGTCTTTATAAAGTAGTTCATGTTTCTGCCAAGGCCGCCTCCAAACGTGTGCGGATGAGGGTATTTACTCTCGGTGTTGATACAACTTGGCGATTTATTGATCTTCAGGGTATATCCATTGATGTAAATGTGAAGTATGCATTGATGCATTTTGCACGCTTTATCGCATGATTTATTTATTGTTATAATGTTGTCAATTTTAATGGTGTCGCATTGGATGTCGACACTGAAATTATAAATCAGTTTTCTCCTCTAGAGGACTTGGTTAGAGGTGATGGTAATCCGATCCGGTTTCTAAGTACGGGAACATGTCTAGGCTTATTAAGGCAATGGCAAAGGGGAGATGTATGGAGGTTCTGGAAATTGACAGATGTAAAAATTGGTGAGTGGACTGAAGTGGCTGACATCAATAGTCGACCTGTACTTAGCAGGGTTGATAAAACGTTTTATCCTAGCAAACTCTAGGGTGTGTGGCCCGTTGGGTTGATTAATGGAGTTTTCTGGTTTTACCGTCATGTTGACGATGAGTATGTCATGATTCGATACGATCTGGTTAGCAAAAGCTTCTCGTTTTTCCCGATCACGCAGGTACAACCCAATACTCTTATTCATCCCCATGTACACACATTGCTTTCACCAAGCCTGGGATCCTTTGTAGTTCGATAGATGACTACAATAACTATTAGTAAATGCTTGTTTATTCCATGTCTTTTGATAGAGTATTTATGATTTTTTCTTTATTTCATTTTGAAGATATTTATTACAAATTGGAGTAAATGCCGATGGTTGAGTACAAACTTAGTTTTGTTAGTATATTATATTGAAGCTTAAGACGAATATGGCCATCTTAAATGGGAATTTTACTTGATTATGACGCCTGGTCTCTTAAACGCAAGAATAAATACAAGAGCCGATATAGATGATGAAAGTAAAGTAAAAGTTAGTACTCCGTAGCGCTAGCTGATAGGACAGTTTCACCACAATCAAAGTCCTGTTTTTCTCAACTTCAAGGTCTTCAACTATTAATAAAAAAAAACTTTAACAAGGACAATAATTTATTAAGGAGTTTTTTTTTTGTCAAACAGAACCTTTAATGAAGTTTATTTTCAAAATAGAACTGTTACAAAAAGTTTTGGGAAATACAGCCTTTACCTTTTTTATTTTTGTTTGCTAAACACCAACATTTCGGTTGGAGTTTGACTAAAATAATAATAATAATAAAAAACGCGACGACTCACCCTTAATTAGAAACTCAAGTGTGAACTCCCCTCTCCTCTCTCTCTCTCTCTAAAAACCCTTAGATTTCATAAATCAAATATGGGGCTTTCATCGACAATTGATCGGTGGTAAGCCCCCCAAATAGCTTTATTTACCAATTTTTTAGTATGAAAATTTATGAATTAATCAATAAAAATCTTCATTTTGATGAGATCGGTTTGTCCGTCCCTATTTTCGGAATTTTTTCAGTCCTTGTCTTTCTAGGTTTGGTCGTTCCTCATATGGTGCAGATGCAGAAGATAAATTTCGTAATAGATCGTTATATGGTTATGTTGTCTGTTTTTTTGTTGCACCCAATTTGGTCAGATGAAATCGTTTCTCGCCAAGGCTCAAGATTCTATGATCCTCTTGTAAAAAGTTGTTTGCCGCAATATGATAGAGCATGTGCTTTGGAGCAATTCAAGTTTAGAAATCTTTCTTTGAACGAGATTTGTCGTATGACTATTTATTAATGAAATTGATCCTTTCTTTCAAAAAATAAAAAAGAAACTCAGGTGTGAAACCTACTCTTCTCCCCAATTTTTTTCGGGGTTTTTTAAGCATAACCTGTAATAAAATATATTAACCTTTTTCTTATCTGTACCCCTGAAGTTTTTACTTTTTTTAGTTGTACCCCTACATATGGCATAATACTAATTGCACCCCTAAGCTTAGTTAGTTGTTCACAACCGTGACTAAACTACCTAAAACAGTCTGTGGGTTGCCAACATGGCCTTTTCCTTTTATCTTTTATTTCATCTAAACTGTTTCCCCCTTTTTTTCATTGTTTTTCCTTGTATAACTCCCAATATATAATTCATTCTTCCCTCATCTTTATTTCATTAATCACTCCAATATTATTCACCCCATTTTTACATTGCTTTCCTCTCACCAAAATACACGGTGAAATCGGCCTATCACCTACTGTTTGGCCAAGGAGAGCATGAGAAACAATCGGAATTCGCTCACGACAAATGGCTATGGAACACTATTTGGAGGACACCGGTCCTTCCACGGGTCAAACTTTTTATATGGCAATTGTGTCATGATGCCCTCCCGACACGAAATAACATTGGACGTAGACTGGGCCTTAGCGACGTGGAGTGTCCGTTCTGTTCAAACAAGATGGAGACTTGTCTCCATATGTTACGGGATTGTGGGTGGGTATACGGGGTTTGGGAGGGGGTAGGGATGGAGGAACAAGTGGACATCAGGGTAGAGCGGGTGAGGGAGTAGGTGGAGGGAGTGTTGAGGGAGTCGGGGGAAGAAGAAAGGATGAGGTTTATGCTAAGTTGCTGGGCAATATGGGAGCGGAGGAACTCAGTTATCTTCGAAGGAGGGGAGAGGAAGTGTAGACTGGTTATACGACGGGTGCAAGACCTTTTGTGGGAGCTGAGAATGGTGAGAGAGGTGGAGAAGGGGGAGAGGAAGGGGAGCACCAACCAGGTGGGAAATAGGGATAGCAATAGGGGAAGTGGAGGAGGAGGAATTGGGGAGGACCCTTCGGTGGGGGACTGGCTGGAAGCTACCTGGGGAGGGTGTAGTAAAAATTAATACTGATGCCGGAGTTGTAACTGGGTTGGGGATTGGTCTGGGTGCGGTGGCGACGGATTCAAGTGGGCAACTACAGTGGGCAGTGGCGTTTCAGATGGCGGCGGATAGGAGTCCAAAAATGGCGGAAACAGAGGCGGTTCCGATGGGTCTCAAGGAAGCTAAGCGAGCTGGGTATGCGAGAATCATAATGGAGAGCGACTGCCTAAACGTTATTACGGACCTGCGGGAAAAGAAGACGGGAAGGACGGACATTTTCCGAGTTTATGATGACATTTTTTCTTTATGCAATTCTTTTATTTCTGTTGTTTTCTCTTATGTTAGACGGGAGTCGAATAGTGTTGCGCATAATGTGGCACATTCGGTACCATGGGAGTATGGTAGGCATTCTTGGATTGAGGATGTACCTCGTAACGTTCTTGATGCTATTTCTAGCGATCTTAATGATATGAATTAATCCCCTTTCGGGGGTTTTTCTGCAAAAAAAAAAATTAAGGAAATAAACTACCCCATCATATAATTAAATTTGAACCCTACAAACACTACATCACCATACAATTAAATTTGGACTACACAAATATTTCCTAAAAAAAGGAAATAGGGAAGTTATTGTAAATAGACAAAAAAGGAAATAGAGAAGTTTACTTAGAATAGAAGGGAGTATGCTATTAAAAAAAAATAAAACAGACAAAAATTATGCGATTGTCTTCAAAAATGAGGCAGTGGCGTATCTAGGATTTAGATCATAGGGGTGCGGAAATTTAATAACCAGGGGACGTCACGTAAGTGGTGAGATTTAACATTTCAACGACATTGCTCAATTTAAACTTAAAAATTATGAAGTCGTTGAATGTTATTATCATAAAATGACATCAAAGCAATGACAAAAATAAAAGCAAAATTTAACGTTAAACTTTATGTATATTTCATCCTCATGAGATATTGCTTGACTGATCCAAAATAAAGTTAACCCAAACATAAATAATACTTATATTGTTTTACTGATCCAAAATAAAGTTAACCCAAACATAAATAATACTTATATTGTTTTACGTACTTGTATAAAATTATTTCGATGAAATGAAATTTTATTCATATTGTAATACACTCCCTCTTTTTTGGTTTGTATATTTTTACTTAAAACAACTTCGAAAATAAAACAAACGGAATATAACATAAACTTTGAAAACACATTGAAGAATACGAAACAACTACCAAACGGAATATATCAAAGGGTTGAACTACACTAGGAACTAACAATTAAATTGTACTCTATATTTGTATTCATGAATTTTTCATGGTAATTAATGCATCAATTATGACATACGTAGTTTATTTATGATAAACATCTTATTTGAAAGAACAAAAGCCGTTAATTTTTTTTTTTTCGACAATAGTAAACTAATATAAAATAAAGAGTAGCGATACAGGAACGAACAAACTAGATGATCAGCCAGTCGCTAAGCTAACTGACCAGTGACTATGTAAGCGAAGTAAATGGCGAATTTCATAAATCAAATTTCGCACAACTATTGGTACTGGCATTAGCGGGGAGGCCAGAACTAAAGATAATTTCTTTGATGTCACCCAGAAGGTGATGATAGTGGATGAAGCCGAACATAGCCGTCGCATAAGTTGGAGTAGAGCTTGAGAATAGGCATCAAAAGTTGATGTACCTCGGACATGGAAAAGTGTCCTACGTCCGGAGCTAGGGTCGGAGACCGAAGCGTTATAGCAGCGAGCAGCGAGCAGGAGAATCCCTGCGGATAAGCAGATAATAAGAAAGAGAAGATAAAGGTGACGGGCATGGGATACCTGCTTCTGGAGCCTTTGTTTTGATAGGTGAAGTGCAAGGCATTAATTTAGGGAGCCGCAAATGAATACTGTGCATAGCCTCGGCGAGCTGAAGGATTCTTGTGGGATCAACATCTCTCTGCTCAAACACAATTGAATTCCGGGCTAGCCAAATGGCACGCAAAGTACAAAGGAAATAGAGAAGGGAGGTAGAGCCAGCTGTGTCTTGTCTATAGAGGTAATAGATGTTATCAGTAAGCCAACTGTCAAATGAGATGGCTGGGTTGGCAAGAGGATGGATACCTAGAAGTGAGCATTTCCATACATGTTGAACCACAGCACACGATCGAAACAAGTGGTCCGGTGTCTTCGGGGAGTCTCGACAAAAAACACAAGCATTATCAAGCTGGAAACCTCGGTGAGTAAGGTTAGTCATGGTTGGAAGGATATGGTGCGCAAGTTTCCAAACAAAGATTGCAAATTTATTTGAGTAGGGAAGTTTCCATATAGTCTTCCAAGGAAAAGAGTGGTTCACAGGCATGCGAAACTGATTCTGAGAGGATAGATACGCATATCCCAATTTAATAGTGTAGTTCCCGTCTTCCGTGTATTTCCAGTAAAGCCGTTAATATGGAATGACATTTATGACACAACTGTATTTGCAAAAGCAAAAAAGCAAAAGGAACCCAGTATACCACTGGGCAATTAGAGTTTATATGTTTTATAACTGCACTAATAAAATTTATTTTTGGAACTAAAGGGGATGCAGCCGCACCCACTTCACCCCCTTTGGCGATGCCACTGACATCAGCCTCCTTTGCAGTGGCGTATCTAGGATTTATATCTTAGGGGTTTGGAAATTTAATAACCAGAGGACGTCATGTAAGTGGTGAGATTTAACATTTCAACGACAGTGCTCAATTTAAACTTAAAAATTATGAAGTCGTTGAATGTTATTATCATAAAATGACATCAAAGCAATGATAAAAATAAACGCAAACTTTAACGTTAAACCTTATGTATATTTCATCCTCATGAGATATTGCCTGACTGATCCAAAATAAAGTTAACCCAAACATAAATAATACTTATATTTGTTTTACGTACTTTGTATAAAATTATTTCGACAAAATAAAATTTTATTCATATTGTAATATACTCCCTCTTTTATTGGTTTGTATATTTGTACTTAAAACAACTTAGAATATGAAACAAACGGACTATAACATAAACTTAGGAATCACATTGAATAATACTAAATAATTACCAAGCGGAATATATCGAAGGGTTGAACTACACTAGGAATTAATAATTAAATTGTACTCTATATTTGTATTCTATGAATTTTTCATGGTAATTAATGCATCAATTATGACATACATAGTATTTGTGAAAAACATCTTATTTGAAAAAACAAAAGCAGTTAATATAGAAGGACATTTATGACACAACAGTATTTGCAAAAGCAAAAAAACAAAAGGAACCCAATACAGAAATCGAACACGGAACCATTGGGACAATATACAAGGGACTTACCGCTGGGCAATTAGAGTTTAAGTGTTCTATGAGTGCACTAATAAAATTTATTTTTGGAACTGAAGGGGATGCAGCCGCGCCCACTGCACCCCCTTTGGCGACGCCACTGCTCCTTTGACAACATGAATGTCGATCTACTTCTTCAAGCTTGAACCTCTGATAAATTATGCATATAGATCAAATAAAAAGGATGATGATGATGTTAATTTTTATGTGGTTGAGGAATTTTTTTTTATGGATATTAGTGATTATTATGGGAGTGATGACACAATCGAGTTATTACTCTTATCCAATGAAAAACAAGGGTAAGAGTTTTTTGTGTCTATTTACTGAGAGACACTTGTCAAAAGTTTCATTTATCCCGTTTTAGTAATTAATAAGGTACTAAATGAAGAATGGGCCAAAAAATTCTTTTTAGACTTACAAAGTTGGTCAAAAAATTTGTTTTAAACGGACGCGTGTCTGACAAAATGAAAAACAAGTGTAACAATTTGCAAGTCTAGAACTATTAGGTCATGGGCTAATCTAGATCTATATATTGATACGTGCAATTTATATAGACTTTTTAGCCTCTTGTTGCACGTATTTCTATGCCATTTGTATTGCTTTGTATTGCAAAATGCCCCGAATTGGCTACTTTGGTTTGTTTTGTCTTAATTGCAGGAATGGACCTAAAAGTAGTGGAATCGTGCCTTAGTCGTTCCACTTTGCATGCATTTTAAGGAGGTGGAGATATTCGAGCAGAAGTCATACCTCGGGAAGCGTGAAGGAAGGTCTTATGAAGCTGACAAGACAAGTTGAAGGCTGATTCATTGGATATCCACTCGATCGAGAGCTTTGGATAGTCGATCGAGTGGTTTGGCAGCTGCGGGAGGTTGATCGAGTAGTTTCCTGAGCTCGATCGAAAGAAGCTTTTATGGAAGAGTTCGATCGAGAGCCTCAAATGCTCGATCGAACAGTTTTGCTGGAGGAGTCCTCGATCGAGTTGTCTGAATGGACTCGATCGAGTGGTTTGCTAGATTACACGGGCTGACTAATCCGTGTTAGGTTTATTTTGTTAATAAAAATGCTCCCCTATATAAGGAAGTGTTTATTAGGTCATAATTACGTTTTAAAACACCTATACTTTACTCCAAAATTCTGCTTTGCTTCTTAATTACTGCTGCTCTTTCCTTGACTTCGGATCTTAATATTGTAACCTTTCTCTTCCTTTAACCTCAATCTCTTTGCTCTTAATTATTGTTCTTTCATTTATTGTCTTTATTTGATTTGTTTATGTTTCATCTCTATTGTCTTTCTACTATGTCCTCTCTTAGTTATTTCATGATTATTGTTATTGTTGTTAATCTCAAAAGCATGAGTAGCTAATTTCCATATGTTAGGATTAGGGGATCTATGGTAGTGATGAGGCGATGTAGTGAATAGACTAGGTGATTTACTTGTGAGAATCTGTCACCATAGCAATATGACTGTAACATATTTAGTTGAGTGCACGCTTCTAAATGACTTTAATTTGGTTAATTTTGTTCTTGGATTGGAAGATTGGAATAAACAGACCTGCTATAAGTAGTAGACTACCGTAATAAGGACGAAAGTTAAGTTAGTGGAAATCTAGGGTGGATAACGGACCGTAAGGACATTTCCCTTACCCTTCTCAGAGTAGATTGTCTAGGCTATTTATGACTGAGTCGATGAACTGCCATGGTGAACCAAAATCCTGACATACCTCTTTTATCTGATCACTTATCTACTATTTTCCTGGTTTACTACTCTTATCTTTATTGCTCTTGCCCTTAATCTCTAGTACTTTAGAAAACAAAATACAAACCCCCCATTTGTGACTTAGATAGACGGACTTACAGATAGATACTTTGCCTCCCTGTGGAGATAGACCGTACTTATCACTAGCTTCTGTTAGTTATATTTAGGTATTTATTTTTGGTACATAACGTTCGTATCAAATTTTGGCGCCGTTGCCGGGGAGGCAATAGCCTATTTGTCTGTTCTTTGTTTCGTTAATCTCTCCGTCTCAGGGAATTTTTCAGTTCCTTGAGACAGTTCTTATTTATTTCCTTTAGTCTTGTTTATGTCCAGGTCTAACAGGTCAGAGTTAGTTCCAGCTGATCTTAAACCAGAACGGACCTTCCATATTAGACAAAGACTACAGAGGAAGATTCAAAAGGAAGCCTTGAGTACTTTTGAACCCGAGCTAGAACACTTTTTATTTACATAAAATCCGTCTTTTGAAGAAGATACTTTTATTTCTGCCATCAGTCAAGTGAAAATGCCTAATATTGCAAGTCATTCGGAGCCTACAACCGCCTCAATCCTTAAAGGTTTCAAGCTTTCGACCGAGGATCGAAATACATTCGATATCAGGCCGTCCTACATCAATCTGGTCGAACGGAACCTGGACTGAGGTGTGGCGGGTGAAGATCCGCATAAACATATGGAAGTTTTCACTTACTATTGCTCTACCATTCCCGCTACTAAGGGGGTGACTCTGGACAAGATTAAGGAGGTCCTATTTCCTTTTTTTTGACCGATTAAGCCCGAGAGTGGCTCACTGATCTTGATAGAGAAGCAGCTGGTATCACCAACTGGGAGACTCTTGCCCTTGCCTTTTATAAAAGGTATTTTCCTCCACAACGGACTAATCAGCTGAGAGGAAAAATTACAAGCTTCAAACAGGCACCAGATGAGAATTTTTATGAAGCTTGGTATCGGTTTAAGAAGTTAGTGCGGTCTCTTCCTCATCACGGTTTTGATCAATGGTTTTTATGCAACCAATTCTATAATGGGTTGTATGATGACCACCGCGCTAGTTTGGATGCTTCATGAAATGGTCGATTCCAGAAAAATATCGATGATGACAAAGGATGGGGTATTATTGAGGAGATGGCTACCCATTGTGCTGAGTATGGGAACCCGAGAGATGGTATTCGCACAATTCATTCAGTTGATAATGCTGTAGTGGCTCAGTTGGAAGCCATGAATGCCCGTTTTGACAAGTTAGAGTTGCAGCATGCTGGTGATCAACAGACGGTTCACTTGTTGACTATATAAGAAACCGTTACATATGAGAGGTGCGGTAGTAATGACGGGCACACTGTTGTTGACTGTCTAACTGAGAAGGATCAAGTCCTTGCCTTTCAGCAATATAGGCAAGGAAATTCCTATTATAATAATCAGAGTGGAGTCCACCCTAATTTGAGATGGACTAGTCAGAATGTGTTGAATCCTACACCTCCACCGCAGCAGCAACAACCTTACGTTCCCCCTCATAAAGCTCAACAATGCTTTCAAAAGCCTCTATCTTTTCCACCGCCTAATCAAGGAGCTTCTTCCAGTGGGGTAAGTGAGCTGACAGAGTTGAAGTCGATGATATAATCATTGACTGTCCAATTGCAAAGGATTGAACAACAGAAAGATGCGTCAATCAAATCACTCGAGTCTCAGATAGCTCAACTCGCTGCTAACCAATCTTCAAGGAAACCAGGCCATTTGCCATCTCAACATGAAAAGAATCCTCATGACACGGTAAATTTGATTAATTTGCGAAGCGGTCTCTCTTATGAAGGACCCAAAATGTCGACTGCTAAGGACATATCATACCCGGAGATTAATGTTGCTGAAGGTGAACAGTTACCTATGGGCGAGACAATGCTGAATCCCAAGAAAGTCCTCGATCGACTCATTTCTGGTGGTCGATCGAGAGGAATTGCTGAAAATACTACTCGATCGAGTGAAATTGCTGGTCGATCGAGTAAAGCTGCCAATGAAGAATTCGATCGAGAGGAGGAAATGCCTCGATCGAATGAAAATGTTGAGGAAACAGCTCGATCGAGTGAAATTATACCTCGATCGTGTAAAGCTGATAAAGAGGATTTCGATCGAGCTGCTGATAGTGCTCGATCGAGTGATATTGTTGCTGAAAGGCCTCAATCGAGAGGTAAAAGAGACCGATCGAGTAGAAATGATTTCGAACCTGTCGAGACATTGGAAGAAAGGAACAAGGGGTTAGAAATTCCGATCACGGTCCCCTTTCCAAGGCGATTACAGAACAATAAGGCTAACCAACAGTTCCGGGAAATTTGCTGAGATCCTGTAGAGCCTTCAAGTCAATGTCCCTTTCGCCGAACTGCTTACCCAGGTACCCTCTTACATGAAGTTTATGAAAGAAATTTTATCGCGTAAGAGACATATAAGTGACCATGAAACGGTGGCTTTGACTGAAGTAGGGTCCGCCTTAGTTCAGAATAAGACACCACCCAAACAATCAGACCCAGGTAGCTTTTCAATTCATTGTCATATATGGACCCACTTAATTGACAACGCGCTATGTGACTTAGGAGCTAGCGTGAGTGTCTTACCTCTGTCTATCGCTAGGAAATTGGGTTTGACCAAGTTTAATTGCACCAATATGACCGTTCAGATGGCCGACCGTAGTATATCACGGACACTAGGTGTCTTAGTGGACATACCTGTGAAAATCGGGAGATTTTTTATTCACGTTGACTTTGTGGTCTTAGACATACCCGAAAACTCTCACACCCCTATTATTTTAGGGCGACCTTTTTTATTTACTGCTCGCACGGTAATTGATGTCGGGGGAAAACCCTTACTTTTCAGGTAAGAGATGGGGAGCTGACATTTCATCAGTCCAAAGCTCATAGGGCTCCTATGCAAGTTCAACCTTGCAATGCCTTACCCTCTATAGACCCAGTCATTGACTCTCCAGCTGAAAATATTGAATATTGTGCTGTTGTAGTAACACCTCCGCCTCAAACTGAGAGCGAAAAGGAGGACAATTCTGCTTTTTTCCATGCTGCAGGTACAGACAAAGTCGATACTAGAGATGCTATCGGTCATGGTGCAGTTAATGTCAAGTTAAGTAATGGGAATGCTGCAAATAAGAGTGCCAATACTAGTAAGGATGCCAGAGGAAAGAAGAAAGTGATTGCGTATGTTGACGCGAACTATTCTCCTTCCATCAATTCGAAATCAAGCTCATGGTGATCCAAGAGGACGGTCCGCGATGCTGAAGGGACCTCCTCCAGTCAGAAGCCCTCTTTTGGGCTACTACAGTGTTTTGGAAGAAAAGCAAGGAATTCCCCGTTGTAACAATTTGTAATTTTGAATTTCCGTTAGACATTTTAATTGCGTTTTTAGACTATTAGACAGTAGCATAGTTAGTTTTAGCGAAAACCGAATATAGACTGCATACTTTTGTGATTTCGTATATGCGGGAAGTATTTTTGCGTGTTTCTATGCAGGTTTGGGGAAGATATATCGCATTGGGACGTGTTCCATAGGAAAACACCTCGATCGAGTGCTTTTTGTACTCGATCGAGAGGATTGCCCAACAAAAGTGTTCGATCGAGCTGTTCCAGTCACTCGATCGAAATGCCCAAAAAGAGGAGTTCTCGATCAAGAAGAATTTTGTTCGATCGAGCATAATGGATGATAGAATCCTCGATCGAGTAGTTTCAAAATCACTCGATCGAGGGAATATGCTTATAACACGCAGGAAGTCCTTCTTTTCAACTTTTATTTTCATTCTAACTTATTGCCTTCCTTATTGTTGCGATAACCTCTCTGAAAAACACCCAAATTCTTCCATTTGTTCTTCCCCTTTTACCAATTAACCACCCACATTGTATTCCTTGTGCTTATTTCGACATTTGCCCCATATTCCCATCTTCAATTTCGTCTTTGTTGCTTTCTAATCAGGAAATTTGGGTTTGTCCGGGTTTAGTTGAAATCCGACTGTTTACTTGGATTTTTGTCGAATAATTTGCTTTTTCTTGTGGGTAATCAATCAAGTGAGTGATTTCCTCCCTCTTTTTGTTGTTTATTTGTTGATTTCGACCCTGTTTGAAGGGATTAGGGTTTCGAATTTTTTCAAAAATTAGAGGAAATCGTGTTTAATTGCTTAATCGATTGATTTATACACTTATTTGATTGATTAGGATAGATAGTAACACAATGCCTTCGTCTAGTTCCACTGTTACCCCATCCCTGACTGAGACGGTGGCCCCTGCTGCTGCCGCAGTCGTTTCTGCTGTTTCTACTGCCGCTGCCATTACTGTTACTGTTGCTGGTACCATACCCTCTACGGTGATGATCCCTGCTGCGTTGTCACGCGCTGTCACAGCCGCTTACAGGTCGGCCCTGGTACCCAGCTCAGTCTCTGGACGAGCTTCTTCTTTGGGTGCTGCTGGGCGTGGACGGGGTCGAGGACGAGGCACGCCTGCTGTTGGACGTGCCACGTTTTTTGCCGAAGAGTCCTTAGACCCGCATCCCGACTATCCAGAGGCGTCCGAGGTCATTGACCAAGGGCGCCGTGACAGTTTGCTTCTCAAGTTGCTTACCAGGCAGGCTCGTATGGAGCGGGACATTGCACTTACTTTGTTCCCTCTATACGAGTATCACATGAGACGAGGACGCCTCGTTCCTAAGGGCTGGCCACACTCTTCTTTCTACCGGTACCCGGCGGAGGGGTACCCACAGCCTGCTAGCGAGGCGGACACAGCTGAGGAGGATGAGAGAGCCCGAGCTGACAAGGGGAGGAGGAGGGAGGAGGAGCGAGATCCCGACTACACGGTGATGGGAGAGGAGGAGGAGGAGACTGCTGACGAGTAGCTGCTGGTCTACTCACTTCCCCAGTTTTCTGGCTGGTTTGGGGAAGTTCGTCATTTTGTATGTACTTTTTGCTCTTTGTATTTATTTTCGTCTCTTTTATTTATTTATTTTGCATTCATTTATCGGTTGTATTTACCCCTTTCCCATTATATATATACTACTGGTGTATGCTGGAGGACAACGAGGGCGTTGTCCGTTTTGGTTTGGGGAGGGTTGCATCCTTTGGGTCTGCATCTTGCATTTGTTTTTGCATTCACGTTTACTGTTCTGCTTGCATTGTATTTATTTCAAAAAAAACTCATCAAAAATCTAAAAAAAAAAATTAAAAAATTTCAAAAATTCAAAAAAATATTCACATTTCATGTTGCATATAGGTTGAGTTGGAACGGTAGATTTCCATGATGAAATTGCACTTTAACTTGTCATATCACTTGAGCCGTGCATCTAATTGGCAGTTTTTAGCTTAGTCATGCGCATATCTACGAGTTAATGTTGAAAATATAGCTGACTGTATAGACTTGACCTGGAAAAAAATTGGCAAACTACTTTACAATTTATGAGTTATTAGAGCCTTATAACTGGTGTCATTCATGACTAGTTCATGTAGGAATTGAGAGTAGTACTCCTTGCATAACATTTTTCATCACTTTTGCACTTCTATGAAATTCGATTGCTTGTTGCTTGCGTACATTCGGGTTTGTGGTCGGTGTCACATGCAGGGAGGTGCTTACAATTTCCCGATTCTTTCATTTTCACCCACTTAACTCCACTTTAGCCAAAAACAGCCTTTTGACCCATTAGCTACATCCAAATTTAGCCTGCCGGTCAAGCTAGTTTAGTATAATTTTTGTGGTATGATTTTCATTGATGCGAGTTTGGTTCATTTATCATTTATATGGAGTTGGTAGAAAGAGAAAGAAACGCGGGCAGGAAAATGAAAAAGCAAGGAAAAGAATGAAAAAAAAGAAAATGAAAAAAAAACGTGAATGTCAGAAAGAAAGAAGAAAAAAAAAAGAATTTGAAATGAAAAAGAGACCATATTAAAAAAGGGAAGTTTGTGACGGTCTTACTCCTCCGTTCTTATTTATATCTTTTTGAGGAGATTGTGTATTGGGTAGTGAATTTTGTGCCAATGAAGGGCACTTGTGTTTGATTTTTAGTCCGCTGAGAATTGGATAGTCTTAAATGGTCCTGTTAGGTGCTAGCTTGACGCTTTATCTCTATATTCCCATAATCTATTTTGCCTTTTATTGCCTGTAACCTCACTCTCCCATATCAATTGTAAGCCCTCGGTTGTGACGGACATTGTTGGTTGGAATGTATGTATGGTACTTGAATCGTCTATCATTTTTTTTGCATGTATGTTATGTAGGTCACAGTTTAGGTGAGTGACTGTTTTCTCTTTCTCTCTTATATATATATATATATATATATATATATATATATATATATATATATATTCACCCTTTGCTTCATGAGAGAAGAGTGACCCATGAGAGTCCGATTTTAATGGTCTTGCGAGGTCGACAGGTCAGCTTATTTATAGACATCATACAACTCGTTTGCGTACTCACTTCTGTAGCTATAGCTGTTAATTTTTGATTGCATTAAATGGTTTAAGTGGACAAGTTATAGCTAGCTCTGAGTTTTCATATCCGTTCCATTCGTTTGCATTTAGTTTACTCGAGGACGAGTAAAGGTTCGGTTTGGGGAGATTTGATACGTGCAATTTATATAGACTTTTTAGCCTCTTATTGCACGCTTTTCTAAGCCATTTGTATTGCTTTGTATTGCAAAATGCCCCGAATTAGGTACTTTGGTTTGTTTTGTCTTAGTTGTAGGAATGGACCTAAAAGTAGTGGAATCATGCCTTAGTCGTCCCACTTTGCTTGCATTTTAAAGAGGTGGAGATATTCGAGCAGAAGTCATAACTCGGGAAGCGCGAAGGAAGGTCTTATGAAGCTGACAAGACGACTTGAAGCCTGATTCATTGGATATCCACTCGATCGAGAGCATTGGATGGTCGATCGAGTGGTTTGGCAGCTGCGGGAGGTCGATCGAGTAGTTTCCTGAGCTCGATCGAACGGAGCTTTTATGGAAGAGTTCGATCGAGAGCCTCAAATGCTCGATCGAGTGGTTTGCTAGATTACACGGGCTGACTAATCCGTATTAGGTTTATTTTGTTAATAAAAACACTCCCCTATATAAGGAAGTGTTTATTAGGTCATAATTACGTTTTAAAACACCTATACTTTACTCCAAAATTCTGCTTTGCTTCTTAATTACTGCTGCTCTTTCCTTGACTTTGGATCTTAATCTTGTAACCTTTCTCTTCCTTTAATCTCAATCTCTTTGCTCTTAATAATTGTTCTTTCATTTATTGTCTTTATTTGATTTGTTTATGTTGCATCTCCATTGTCTTTCTACTATGTCCTCTCTTAGTTATTTCATGATTATTGTTATTGTTGTTAATCTCAAAAGCATGAGTAGCTAATTTCCTTATGTTAGGATTAGGGGATCCATGGTAGTGATGAGGCAATGTAGTGAATAGACTAGGTGATTTACTTGTGAGAATCTGTCACCATAGCAATATAACTGTAACATATTTAGTTGAGTGCAAGCTTCTAAATGACTTTAATTTGGTTAATTTTGTTCCTGGATCGGAAGATTGGAATAAACAGACCTGCTATGACCAGTAGACTACCCTAATGAGGATGGAAGTTAAGTTAGTGAAAATCTAGGGTGGATAGCGGACCGGAAGGACCTTTCCCTTACCCTTCTCACAGTAGATTGTCTAGGCTATTTATGACTGAGTCGATGAACTGCCATGGTGAACCAAAATCCTGACATACCTCTTTTATCTGATCACTTATCTACTATTTTCCTGCTTTACTGCTCTTATATTTATTGCTCTTGCCCTTAATCTCTAGTAGTTTAGAAAACAAAATACAAACCCCCCATTTGTGACTTAGATAGACGGACTTACAGATAGATACTTTGCCTACCTGTGGAGATCAACCCTACTTATCACTGGCTTCTGTTAGTTATATTTAGGTATTTATTTTTGGTACATAACGACCGTATCATATATATCGCGCATGCATTGTGCAAGTTCTATACTAGTTTCCTATAAACAGTCTAGATTTCATCTTGCAATAATCTAACGGTCCAGGTTTTGCATGGAGCCGAATAGCTACAACAAATTTGATTTGAACTACTAGATCATGGGCTTACTAGATTGATTCTTAAAGATCCTAAAATTTCTCTCATTCCAAATCATGTAGAGAGTATAACTAGTGAGCTCTTGTACAAGTGAGGCATAGAGCCTTGGCGCGATCTTCCATTGAAGTAGAATTCCGTGTTGTTGATGATACACGAGCTGAGGTTTGCTGGGTCCATTTTTTTCTTACTGAACTTTGTATAGCGGGTTTGAGTGGGGTTGGATGGTGGAGTGGCATGTGTTATATATGCATGAGTGTGAACTTCAAGGACGAAGTTCGTTCTTAAGGAGAGAAGACTGTAATACTCCTCGATTCTGGATGTTGAGTACTCGGTCGAGTGGGTCGTACTCAACCGAGTGCGCTATTTAAGTGTGTTGGTCAGGCTACTGATTTGGGGGCACTCGACCGAGTTGGGTGAGTACTCGGTCAAGTAGGATGTACTCGGTCGAGTGTCATTGGTACTCGACCGAGTACCCAGTCTGTTACGGTTTATTTTCGCGGTTTGATTAGAATGATAAGGGAGATATATATTTGAGTAATTTAATAATTACATTCTTTTATATACCACTTTTTTTAAATTACTCCCTTTTGAAAACTTTTTAATAATTTACTCCCATAAAATGTTCTTTGGTAAAAAATTGCACCCATTTCTACTTTCCAGTAAAAAGTCTTTTAATATGATAGAAATTGTCCCTGGATCAATATTTAGACATCCCTCATTTCACTTTCACTTTTATTCTTATTCTACCACATTCAACTTTTAAACCCAAAACTTTCCCCCAAATTTCACTCTAATTTACTTTTATTGAATCAACCTTGCTTCAAGAATAATTTCTGGGTTTTAAACCCCAATTTCTGGATTCATAACCCACATTTCTGGGTTCATACCTGCCTCATTTCAGTAATTCCAGAATGTGACGTCTTTGAATTCGTCCCAAAATTTAATTTATGAATTCAATTAATTAATACAGCAACTGAGGCCCCATATTCCTATCTTAGTATGTTACTTACGCCAAATTCAGAAGTTGAATCTTCCCTTGTTTGGTTTTGGGCGCAGACTAAAGCTCGAGAAGTGGTAACTCTTTTCCTCATTGGGTTTTTCAAAAGAAAGGGGTGTTGACACACCCCGACTTTTCCAAGATTTGGTGCATGCTTAAGACGATGGAACTCTGGATCGCACTATGATTTCTTGCTTGCATCACTGACACTTATCTCAATTGGGGAAAAAAATAAAAAGAGAGGAGATTGAAATGGATTGCATGAGGGAGGTGTATAATGGAGAGAGAAGATTTAAGTACATTACAACATAAACAAGGGTAGTTTCGTCAAAAAATTAGATTTTTAAACTAAAAATTTGAATTTTGACGGAAAATATCGCATGAAGATGAGAATGGGTGCAAAATTTGACCTCAGTACATTTTAGAGGAGTAATTTAATAAAAAGTTTATAAAAGGGAGCTTTTAAAGAAAACTGGTAAATAAAACGAAGTAATTACTAATTACTATATATATTCGATAATCATTTCATTAATCAGTTTCTTAAACCTAAAACATGTCTCTAAACTCTCCCTAATCACTCTAATCAACTATCAAGCAAGGATCTATCATTTTGGTGTTCAGATTTCGTAGTTCGCGTGTCTATCAGTTTATAAGTTCTAGATTTCCGTCTTTATTGGTTTAAGCCGATTTTGTTGCAAACGCTAGATTGGGTTGGATTTTGGGGAAATGGCTAATTAGTGATGGATTATGATTTAGTATTCCTTGATTATGATTGTTAGGTGGAGACTTCGTAGAGGATTGATTATTGTGATTGCGTGGAATTTGCTAGTCACGTAGGGTTTCCTACTCAGTTGTCATATGATTGATGATAAGATGTTGATTTGCTGCATGATTATTGTTGATACGGTTTCATTATGGTATTATTATTTCGTGGTAGTATTATTGGTATTGTTGAGATTGATTATGGAGTCATTGTCCGGAGTTGGTCTTCACCCCCATGTTCGGCTCTTATGACTCTCGTCACAAGGGGAATGTGCACATTAATGATCTGGGTTCGCTCGTTGCGATGAGCGGGGCTTCAGGTGGCGGGGCTCGCCACTGGCGGTGTGGGTTACCTGTTGCAATGGGTAACCTGACAGGGCTATTCATTGCGGTGTATAGTCGTGGACGGACTGCGTTTCAGACACTAGATCTCTGCGTTTGGATATGGTTGATTGTTACCGGAATTATTCGACTGGTTTATGTTATGTTGTTAGCTTACTAGTTTAAGTCCCGTGCATAAATGCACGGTTTTTCAGATCGGGGAAGTTAGAGAGCTTAGCAAATAAAGATGATAAATTTAAAGCGATTTTAAATATTTACACATTATCGATAGGAGATATTAAGTTAAAGTGGAAGAAATATATATATATATATATATATATATATATATATATATATATATATATATATATATATATATATATATATATATATATATATATATATATATATATATATATAGTTTGTATGTAGTATTAGAAACTAAAATTCTCTTTGAATATCTTCATAGACAATGTCAATTAAAATTACGTAAAACATTTTGCGGATAATATATGAATTTTCATGTTTATAAAATTTAGATTAAATATATTATTACAAAATGACCTATACAAAATGTTATTAATTACGGAGTAGCGATTTGTTGTACTGCAATCATGTTTCATATGTAGACTAATACATGATATAAATATAATGACAAATTGATAATTAATAGAGCCCAACTCCTTACTAAAATAGTTGAGCGGGAAAGCTTAGAATAAGACTTATTCTTTTAGTTAAGGGAGATGAGAAAAAAAAAATGAACTTGAAAATTAATAAAGAGAATTGAGTTAAGTCATGAAATGTGTACTCCCTCCATTCAACTTTTATCACCCCATTTCTCCAATATAAGTGAGGAGTATTATATTGAACCGAGGTGATAAAAATTGAATGGTGTAAGTATTACATTTTTTACCTCAAAATTAATGATTTCAATTTATACATTTTAACAAATAATTTTATTGAATATTTTTTAAAACTAATAATATTTTTATAGTTTTTTTTATACAGGGTAATTATGTGTTAAGTCATTCTCTAATATATAATAATAACACTAATAAAAGATTTAGCAATTTATAAATTTTAGATTTGTATCACTTTTGTTTTATTTTAATTAAATGATTACACTTCAGAGTTTAGAAAATATTATATAATGATTAAAAGATTATATGGAAAAAAAAAGTAATGAAAGAAAGACTTGTTACCTTATTTAGCGAGATTACTTTTGAAGGGAAAACATTTGAGAATTTTTATTCTCATAGTATATAGGAGGATTATTGATTATATGGTTGGCTGACCCCTTTGTTGTTTTAAAAACTACGGTGATCCATTGAGGGATGGTGAGCAGGTTTGGATGCTTGAGCTTTCTTACAGGATGGATGGGACACCGCTGAGTTTAGCTTTTGTCTTAGCTTCCGCTGTTTTGTTGTAGACATTGTCTTTAGTACTTGAGTTGTACTTTCAGTTTTGGGTTTGGTTTAAAATGTAATTGACTAAACATTCTTTTACTTTTAATAAATGTTGTTTTATGGTCTATTTGATATACTCTGCCTCGGACAACCGAGATATTAATGCTCCCATATACTAAGGTAGGCCTTGGTAAGGCACTTTGGTAGATGAGGGTGTTACAACGCTAAACATGAACATGCCGTCCGAGGCGCCTTTTCACAAAGCATTGATTTCGCCCTGAATAGGCAAGATCAGGTGTGAGCAATGCAGAGTTGGTTCATCATCCGAAATGGCATGTATCCCCAACGGGTTGGTTTGTGGTTTGGCTTTGATGGTGGAAGCAGGGGTTGCTCTCCCTTCTCAATCATGTCTTGGATGGCGTGCTTTAGCTTGAAGAAAGTTTCAGTGTCATGGTCGTTGCCTTAGAGATATTGGCAATAGGTGTTTGGGTTCCAAAAACGAGTTTTCTTTGCTTCAGGCGGGTCCGGAGTGGGCCAAATTGATTGCAATTTTCCCTGTTCCATGAGCCTCTTTAGGGCGCCAGCATATGTCGACCCTAGATTGGTGAATATCCTTTGGGGACGTTCGACTTTGTTTGCAATTGGTTCTAGAAGGTTGACCTCGTCGATCTTGTTGATTGGACCATAGGGACGGGATCCAGTTAATGTCGACCCTTGATAGCCTATACCCGTAGTTTTGGCCAAGACGCCCTTGCGTAGGTCATCCTCAATACGGGTCCCAAGGATTTGTAGATCCGAGAAGGTTTTGATGCTTTGGTACTTTAGAAGGTTGGCATATACCAGATGGAGGTTG
Organism: Silene latifolia; assembly: GCF_048544455.1. Taxonomy (NCBI): domain Eukaryota; kingdom Viridiplantae; phylum Streptophyta; class Magnoliopsida; order Caryophyllales; family Caryophyllaceae; genus Silene; species Silene latifolia. The sequence continues at coordinate 130,188,719 of NC_133527.1, forward strand.
TTGACGAATTTCTCCACCGGGATTGACTCGCTCGGCTTGCTTACCGATGGGGTGCTCACCTTTCTCCAACGAGTTAGGAATTCGGTGAATCCATCCTTGTTATTTTGGGTTAGGACCTCAAGGGTGCGGGTATATATTGGCCTGAATTTCGACATTGTCGGCGTATTTGGAGCATAATAATAATAATAATAATAATAATAATAATAATAATAATAATAATAATAATAATAATAATAATAATAATAATAATAATAATAATAATAATAATACTAATAATAATAATACTAATAATACTAATACTAATAATACTAATAATACTAATACTAATAATACTAATACTAATAATAATAATAATAATAATAATAATAATAATAATAATAATAATAATAATAATAATAATAATAATAATAATAATAATAATAATAATAATAATAATAATAATAATAATAATAATAATAATAATAATAATAATAATAATAATAATAATAATAATAATAATAATAATAATAATAATAATAATAATAATAATAATAATAATAATGATGATGATGATGATGGCATTTGCACGATTTCCAGCCGCTGTCTCTGCCACGTTACTCGCCGTCGCCACTACTTTCACGCCGGCCTCTCGCCGTTGTTGGTGTCGGCGTTGTTGAGGTGTTGCAGTAACGGGGTTCTAGGGCTTCGTGTTTTTGCCGTTTGGGTTTAGGGCAGTGTTTTTCTGTTTCTTCTTCCGCCGTCAATAGCCAACAACCACCCCACGTCGACCTTTAGACCTCACGTCGCCGATCAGGGGCAGTTGTTGTGGGTTGTTTGTACGGTGGGTCCGGGTTGTGAAGGGGTTGCGTGTCTGTCGTTTTTCAGGGATAAGCGTCGCCGTCTTTGCGATCCTTATCGGCCTGCGCCATCACCAGGTGGTCACCAGACCTCAAGTCGCCGGCCATTTGGTGGGGGCTGACGGCAGCCTTGTGGTTTTCCTTCCGCCGGTGTGGGTTCGTTTTCCTTCTCGCTCTTTTTTATATTTTTTGCGTTTCTTTTTGGTCTTTGTTTTGTCTTTGCTCGTGCTTTGCGGTTCTTAGGAGCTTCGCTGAGACCGGCCACTGCCGCCGCTGCCACTGCCTTGTGTGGGTGGGTTTTGGTTGTTGTGGGTGTTACGGTTTACTTGGTGTGGAGGGTTTTTGGGCCGTTTCTAAAGTTGCGGGTGATCATCTTTTTTTTTAGCTGGTGGTCGACTTTTCGACGCCGTGGTACGCAAGGAAGGGTGTTGGGTTGTTGTCCTTTCATGCCTGAGCTAGTTAGGTACTATTGTCCTTTTTCGGGTCTTCATGGGTGTCGGGATGGTTTTGGTAACGGCCTTACAAAGGCGGCTTGGCAGAAACATTTTCGGGTCCGACATTGTCATGACGGGGCGTTGGACCTTACGCGGCAGACTCTTTCTGATAGTTTGACTGTTTATTCCAATGCCGAGAGTTCTTTGAGACGGATGGGGCTCTGGTTGTGTGGGGTGTGTTTTATGACCCGTACTGTTAGAGCTAGATGTCGGCATAATCGGGGTGACATTGTGGAGCATCCGGGGTGTGTTGATGGCATTTACACTTTCCATATTCATGGTATTCCGAGACCTTTGGCTCTTTCTACTTCGGTTTCTTCTGATGATAGTGTAGAGCTCGTTCAGTGGTCTATATCTTCGCTGGATCGTTTGTTATCTTTAGGCCTTCGCACCGTCAAATCTATTCCTCCTAAGTGCCGTCTTGGGTTTGCTCGGGCTTTGAAAGGGGCCTTGGATGCGGTGTTTGATGCCCCTAGTGATCTCTCCCGCTGGGTTCGGTTGCTTGTTCTACCCCTTTGTTTGCTCAGGACTTTTGCTCCTCGGAGTAATCATGAGTGTCGGACGGCTATTCGGCGTCAGCATCAGGAGGAGTGTATTGCCAGGGCTATACTTGCTTGGGGGACACCTAGGGGGGTTTGCAGTTGTTACAGGAGTGTTTTGATGAGGATCCTTCTTCCTTTTCTGTTGATGAGGAGCTGGATTTGAGTGAGCTTAACCTCCGCCAATGTCGGCGGAAGATTTCTGATGGCCATTATACTGCTGTTGTGCGAGTGCTTTCTTCCTCTGGGGTCGCCCCCTACTCCGATGCCACTCTCGTGGCCTTGCGTGAGAAGCATCCTGTTGCCCCGCCTCCTTCTTTGCCTCCTCTGTCTGGGGATCATCATCCTCTGGTTGCCTCTTCGGCTGTGGTCTTGGATATGATTAGGAGCTTCCCTCGTGGCACTTCCTGTGGGAGGGATGGTTTTCGTGCCCAGCACCTTATGGATTGTTTGAGTGGCGCTGCTGTGGCTATTTCAGATGATTTGATCACTTCTATTACTAGGGTGGTTAATCTTTTTCTTGAGGGCCGTTGTCCTCTTCCTCTGGGTGAGTACATTGCTAGCGCTCCTCTCACGCCACTCGTTAAACCGGGTGGTGGGGTTCGTCCTATTGCTGTTGGTACGGTTTGGAGACGGCTTGTCTCCAAGGTTGGTGCTTCTATGGTTGGTCCGTCCTTATCTTCTTATTTTGATGGGCTTCAGTTCGGGGTTGGGGTGTCTGGTGGAGGAGAGGCTATCTTGCATGCCTTGAACCGGCTTGTTGAGGATCGGGGGACTCAGGTGGGGCTTTCTATGTTGCTGGTTGATTTCCAGAATGCGTTCAACCTTGTTGATCGTTCGACCATGCTTCAGGAGGTCCGTCGTCGCTGCCCGGCCCTTTCCTGTTGGGTGGAGTTTTGTTATTCCAGCCCGACCCGCCTTTTTTATGGGGAGCACTGCTTGTGGTCTTGTCAGGGTGTTCAGCAGGGTGATCCTTTGGGCCCTTTGCTTTTCGCTTTGGTTTTGCATCTGTTGGTTTGCAAGATCTGGGACACTTTTGACCTTACTTTGCAGGCTTGGTACTTAGATGATGGCACCTTCGTGGGTGATACTTTGGAGGTGGGGAAGGTTTTGGACTTGATTTTGTTGGATGGCCCTAGTTTTGGATTACATCTTAATGTCTCCAAGACGGAGCTCTTTTGGCCTGTTGAGGATCCACGGAGTCGGCTTCCTGGGGTTTTCCCCACTTCTATTTCTCGGCCACTTTGCGCGTGTTACGATTTGGGAGGACACACAAGACTTGTCCTGGTTTTAGCAGTGAGATTGTGGCGACGAGAGTAACTAAGACCATTGAGCTAATGGACTTGGTTGCGAGGATTGAGGACCCGCAGTGTGAGTTGCTTCTTCTTCGAGCTTGTACTAGTATTTCTAAGCTCTACTTCTCCCTTCGTACTTGCTCCCCTTGTGTTTTTGGGTCTGTCCATCTTCCTTTTGATGTCGCTCTGCGTTCTAGCTTGGAACGTATTGTCACCGCGTCGGGGCCGGGCTTTGGGGATTGGCAGTGGCGCCTTGCTACATTCCCTTTTCATCTCGGTGGTATGGGTGTCTATGCGGCGGGAGATGTGTTATTTTATGCTTTTATTGCGTCCCACTTGCAGTCTGCTGGTTTGCAGGCTAAGCTCCTCGGCCCTTCTGGTATTGTAGCTGCTGGTCCTGCTTTTGATGATGCCGCGCAGGTGTTTACTGCGACTACGAGGTTCTCGTATATTAGGTCGCCCTAGTGAAATTGCGCCCCCAAACTTATGAAGAAATTGCGATATTTATTTCACGACGGTTCTTTCTTTGCCTCGAGTCTGTTTTCTCTTTGACACCGCGCCGACTTGCTTTATGGCGTCTCGGCGGGTTCTCACTCCTCTGATTGGTTACGTGCGGTTCCTATCTCGGGGTTGGGGCAGACTATGAACGGGAGGACTTACCGTAGTGTTTTGGGGTATCGTCTGGGTGTTCCGTTATTCACGGTATCTAGGCCATGTCCGGCTTGCTCTCGGGTTTTTTGGGGATGTTTTTGGGGACCACGCTGTTTCTTGTCTTTGGTATCTTGTGGGCGTTAAACATCGGCATAACCTTGTCCGGACACTCTTTTCGACATCTGCTATAGATCCGTATTCTTTGCGGGGAAGGAGGTTGATATCGGTTTGGTTGATGGGCATGGTGGCTCTCTTCGTCCTGCGGATTTATTGCTTTATTCTTGGGACGGGGCGTGATGTGTGCGTCGACCGACGGGTTCTTCACCTTTGACTCGGAGGCGGGTTGGCGATTTTGTGCCGGGCGGGTTGTCGGCCGATCTTTGCTCAGCGAAAGTGTGCTAAGTATGGGGATTTGTGCGCGGTAGCGGGCTATGGTTTCCTACCTTTCTCTTTCTCTTCACTTGGGGAGCTGGGTTCGGATGCTGTTGCCTTGCTCAAGCGGATCCAGAAATTCTCGGTATCTCAGGATGCGGGGGCTCGGGTGGCCGCTTACATTTTTACTAGACTTAGCTTTGCTATTGCTAAGGGTGTGGGAGCCCAGAGTGTCTCTCGGCTCCCCACCAATTTCATGTAAACTTTTATTTTTATTTTAATGAAAGCTGCGCGCATCCCTTCATAATAATTAAAAATAATAATAATAATAATAATAATAATAATAATAATAATAATAATAACAATAATCCTAATAATCCTAATAATACTTGTATTTGTATAATAATAATAAAATAATAATTACATATTTCCTAATTGGTTCCTTATAACCTTAACCTATCAATATAAATAGATAGTAAACCTCAACAATAGTCTTTATTATTCATCAAATCTGAAAATAATTCATAAAAGAGAGAGAGAGAGAGAGAGAGAGAGAGAGGGAGATTTAGAAGGGAGATCAGGGAATAACTCATCTTTTATTATGGTCTCAAGGTAAGTTTATTCAAACTCGTAAATTAGACCGCCTCTAGACTAGCTAGGACCCTGACCCTAACCGTGGAACACCAGGGATTTACCAGGACCCACCGTTGACCACCAGGGACCACGGGTAAAGGGAGTTTCAAGCGTGTTTTTTGGTAGTGTTCGTGGTGTTTGAGTAGGTTTAACCGTATAATTAAGACATGGATTTGAACCCGTAGCTTTGACCATCATGGCCTGGGTTGGGGTTGGTTGATCGTGGGGGGAGGAATCAACCATGTTGGGGTGGTTGGTGACCCAAAGGTTGGACCTTGGTGGTGGTGGTTGGCCGGATTTCGCGAAAAACAGAGCAAAATAGAGGATTCGTTGGTTGTTGATTGAAACCGTGTAATTGATGGGTGTTGGGACCTCCGTGCTCAACCTAGACCTTGACCTGACCTGGTGTTTAGTGTGGGGTGGTGCGGCAAGTGATGGTGGCTCATGGTTGCTGCAAGGTGGTCATGGTAAGGGCGGGTTATATATGTTGTTATTGGTGTTTGTTATTGTTGTTGAGTCGTGGATGGCAGCCTAGGTAGCACGGACACTCCTCCTAATCGGCCTTCCCGTGTCGGACACGACACTCGTCAGACGCACGTTATGTGTCGGACACTTGTAAAGTCGTGTCTAACTTTCTTCTTTTATTTGGGCACGTGTCCGACACGTGTCCATGGTATTTTGAGCCGTGTCCATGGTATTTGGACACACCTTCAAACGGAATCAAGTTGAATTTAAAGTAAATGGCGTGAATTGTTATATGGTTGAATTTGGTGGGGAAATAAGTTGAATTGGGGGCAAATGATGTTCTTTAGATTAGTAATGAGATATCGAAATAAATTGATTATAAGTTGATTTTTGGTTTTGGAAATGAGAATGAGTTATAATTAACGTCAAATTTACCGCTTCACTTAATTAAATTTAATGTTCAATACTTTTTCAAAAATAAAATCACACATAAATAACTATAAAATATATATTTTATTAAATTTAAATGACGTGTCCCGTGTCCTAAATTTTATGGGATGCCGTGTCGCGTGTCCGTGTCGTGTCAGTGTCCGTATCCGTGTCCGTTTTGGTGCTACCTAGATGGCAGCTAGGGTGAGGTACGGTGGTCAATACGGGGGTCTGTAGTGGTGGCTGACTAGGTGGCCCTTGAGGGTGGTGTTTGGCCGTGGGTGGTGGTTGTTGAAGGGGCTGTTTTTGTTGGTTATGGTGCGCTGGTTTTGGAGAGTTTGAGATGGACGTGCGTAGGCTTGGATAATAGCACGTGAGTATATAGTTATTACAATATTGTTAGGGTTGTCAGACGGGTTTGGAGGCGGGTTTATTTGGGGTGTTGACTCGTGTTTTGTAATTTAATCGCATTTTGGAATATCGTAATGTTATAATTAATAACAAATAATTAATATAAAATTGATATTGAATTATAAATAAAGTATAAATAATTAATATTGGATAAATCATTATTTATTTTAGGCGACGGTTTCGAGGTGGAATTCTTTTGGTTGTTTGCTCGGATTTGCTATCGGATTTATATTTTCTAAGAGGTAGGATAATCTACTCAACTATATCTGTTTTCCGTGTTTAATACATGGATGTTATTGGAGAGATGATTGGTTTATGACTGCTTGTTTAATTAAGTTAAGTGAGTGATTAATATTGTTAGTTGTTGGAGTGGTGCATATTTTATACGATTATATTGTGGAATGGTTTATGAGAATTGGACGGCCCCAAGCATAGTCTCTGGTGGATAATGTGTATGGTTATTGGACTGCCCCAGGCTTAGTCTCTAGTGGATAACGTGTGTGATTAATTGGAACGCCTCAGGCTTAGTCTTTGTTGGATAACGTGGACAGTTGATGTTGAGATATGAGATGTGGACAGTAGCGAGATTGAAATGTTGCTTTATTATTATAATGTATTTTATCCTACTCAACCTCGTGGTTGACCGTGTATTCGTGAACACTTGTGATGAACCATAATGGGGAGCAGATTTGACAGGGACTTGAGTTAGATGACTTGGGAGCTTAAGGGGATGCGTGAGGATTCGGCCAGTCTACTTAGAAGTCTAGACCGTTTAGTTTTATTAATCACTTTATTTATTTCCGCTGCAAGTTGTATTTAATTTTATATTAAGTTTTAGTTTAGTTAAGTTGTAATAAACATGTAATCGTTAAATTTTATTTAAAGTACTTTGGTTGTTGTACTTTGCTATTCACTACCTCGGGAAACCGAGATGGTAACAATCCTATTTATCTAGGAATGTCTTGCTAAAAGCTCCTAAATAAATGGGGGTGTTATAAAACACGGGTTAAGGACTAAATGCAGAAATCTTCCGGGCGGAAGATAACATCTCGGACTCGGGTTTAACATGATGGCGTGACGCCGTTGAACGAGTTTGGGTGGTGAGACGACTGATAAGTAAAGACCCATAAGTACGTTTGCTTTGACTTGGTAGACACGCGGTTGAATCGGAGTGATGGACTGAAAATTTTCGAAAATAGGAATTTTCGAAAATACATTTGTTGCTTTATAGACGATTCCGAAAATAGAAATCTTCAAAAACTGGCTAGTTAGGATTGAAAAGGTCGTCTTAGGTTTGTTTCCAAAAGACAGTTTGAGATAGAGTTGTGACGGTTTTGAAAACGGTGCGTCGTTTCCGAAGACGGGTTTTCGAAACTCAAAAGGTGAATCTTTTGAAAATCGAGGTTTGAAAAGTTTGAAATTGTTGTGGTCTCGAATATGGTGTGTTGCTTTTGGGATTTGAAGAGGCCATTATGTCGGTGCAAATGTGCTTTTGAGGCGGTTATGAAAAACAAGGTTTTGAAATTGTCATTACAACGGCTTGAAAGGGTTGTTTTTGCAAATGGTTGTGAAAAACCGTGTTTTGAAATCGTTTTTACGACGGCGTAAAAAGGTTGTTTTTGCAACGGTCGGCAAAAGACCGAGGTTTGAAATGGCTATTATAACGGCGCGAAAAGGGTTTTTGCAATGTTTAGAAATGACACGGAAGGACTTATGAGCAAATAGCATATAAGGACTCACAATTCATTATATTATGCATAATGTTGACAAGGGCTTTGCCTTAGTAAGGGTGGTTACACACCAAGCGATCAATCCCCGATTTTCGAGATGGATGCTAATCCAAACAAAATGTGTAAGGTTGGTGCCCTAGCCTCGTTCACATAGAAAGTGAATGCTCTTTGACGAAACAAATATGTGTGACGTTAATGGTATGCTTGATGCAATCGGGATTTGAAACGTGGAGATGAGAAAAAAGTCACGCCGATGAGACGAGCCGATTGGTCGATAAAGGTTAGGTTGTGGGCCAGGACAAGGAACCCGACTTATGATCGTAATATCAAATGATGCACTTCAACCAAGACCACGTTCGAGTTTCACCATCTAGGGATCACAAAGGCCGAGTGTCTAGTTTTCCCCAGCGGAGTCGCCAATCTGTGGACATGGGCCACCCGCACACCGATCCGTGGACGCATCACGGTCCAAAAGGCACTTTCGGGGACGTAGAAATGCTCTCGGCTAGATCGTTTTAGACCGGTCAGTTTCGTCTTGACGAAGGTCTCGTAACGATGCTAGAGATGTTCGGGGTCGTTGTAACACCCCCATACACCAAGGTGCCTTACCAAGGCCACCCAATGCATCAAGTGCTACCATCTCGGTTACCCAAGGCAATGAATATCAAATAGACAATAAAACAACGTACTTTAATAGATAAGTTTAAGTGATTACATAACAAATCCAACTATAAAGTAAAGTACAACTGTTCTAAAACCAAACTACAACTAAAGTAACAAAGGTCTTATGATAACACAGCGGAAAACTACTATCAGACTTGTGGCAGCTTCATCCTCAGGAAATCCCGCGCGCATCCATAGTATACCTGCTAGACAACTGCTCACCACCCCCGAATGGATCACCACAGTTTTTTAAAACATTTAAACGGGGTCAGTTACTGATTACACAAAACAAGGTACACAACATATAAGATACAACACACACACACATTACCCAAACTCCGTCACAACTCCACACACCTAACTACATACTAATGTGGTCCTGCCAGAATAACCATCGCAACAGATATTCCTCGCCGCTAGTGGGAGACCGCAGTCGTTCCCACCTAAGCCCCGGTCATCTCATCCGAGCGATAACCCATGTTCCTTAATGTGCACATCCCCTCTGTGGCGGGTTCCACAGAGAGGGAATCAAGGGCGTGAAGCCACTCCCGCAAGTGACTCCACTTAGCCGAGGACGCACCTCGCGATCCACAGACAAACAATCATAACCAACTACAATATCAACAATTACCAATTCCAATACGATATAAACAAATGTTATTAATCAACAACGACCAACAATCAATCAACCAACCAACATACGTGTAACCAATAACTGAGTAGGAAATCCTACCTAGAAATGCAATCACCAAGATCGTCACAATCAGCTAATCAGAATGTTCCTCTACGAAGTCACCTCCTATCAAACATACAATCATACAATCACCATCCAATAAACACAATACTCCCAAAACCCCCAATTTATCCAATTAGGGTTTCAACCAAAATCAATGAAACAATATAAAAACTATACTAGGATCTTACCCAAAATACGATGGTCTCAACGGCGTAAAGTACACAACGATCCGGCGACTCTAGCCCTTAGGATTTGATAGCAATGAGAGGGATAGAAGCAACGTAACTTTGTTTTATCTTTATGAAGTTTAGAGAAGTATGAAACTGAAAAAAAAAACGCACGGACTAAGTTTATATATCTTTCTCAAGTTGCTATCAAAACCCGTCAAAAACAACCCGTAAAAGAAACTTACTCAATCGAGTAAGTAACTTACTCGATCGAGTGACCCTTACTCGATCGAGTGTTACACTTACTCGATCGAGTATCCATCAGCAGAACACTGTTTCGTAAACCAAACGTACTTACTCGACAAAGTAAGCCCCACTCGATAGAGTACCCAAAGACATAGAAAACCATAGTATTACAGTCTTCCCTCCTTAAAACGAACTTCATCCTCCAAATTCAAACCCCAACCTATAAAACATGAACTTTTGACACCATCTCCACGAACTATGCCTACCTCCACAACATGGCTCACGATATCGTCTCCACCACCTTATAGCCTCTCGACGCTAACTCCATACACTACCGAATACCATACACAAACGCCGCTAGCTCCGTCTCACTAACATATTATCCACTAGAACATCCAATAACAAGACAATCGACCAAGCAAGATCAACCATCGAACGGAATATTACATTATATCACCCTTAAAATGAACTTCGTCCTCGAAGTTTACTCACACTCATAAACATCATCATCCAACTGTCAACACTATCGAAGTATTCTCATACTCCTAAACATCACACTACTACAATCACGGCCATAACCTTTAATAATATAAACTACAATACAAATCCATTCTTTATTCTCCACGAAGACTCAAACTTCCAAATCTACTACAACATGTACAACCATCAAACTCTCTTTGTCGCATCCTACTCCTCTTAAGATACATGTTACGTCCTCGTAACTCACTAATACTAGCTCCTTAGCCAAATCTTCTCATTATCCTCATCACCACCGCATGTCAAAGATAACGACTATAACCTCAACATCTACAACCATTCTTATATCCAAATCTCTCTTCCTCTAACAGTCATCATTCCCCAATTCATTTTGCACTCCATCTAATCTATAGCATAAAATCCTCGGCAAAATCACCACACAAACTTTTCATTATTACCGCAAAATGACATACCTCTCTATATAAAGCACTTATCTCCAAAAGCATAGCTCACGATCCACACTTGTTACACACACTCACACTAGATCCTCAAGTTCTCCCTTTTATTACCACAACTCATCCACAACTTAACATGATACTAATGTCCAACACCCTATACTCACTGTCCCAATAAAAGATTATGAACCACCTACAGCTTCTAGATCAGTACACACATATTCTACAAACCACTTACCATTACTATGTCAACCAATGCCTCCTCTAAAAGAAGATTACAAGTACTCCAACAACCTCTCGCAACTGTGTCCCATCAACAAGATATCACTATACCATGACAACAGCGACAACATACACAACTCTCTTCCATATCATACTCTACCCTTACTCCCAAGCTGAAACTGGTAAGAAACATCAATAAACAAAAAAACCGTCTATCTGTCCAAACCGAAACTCGCAGGAAACAGCATTAAACAAAACAACAATCTATGTATAACTCGTATGTACTTTCGAAAACTCGTATTGTAATCATCCCTCCTACTCCAACACAACCGATGACAGCATCGCAACGCCGCCACCAACAACCGCACTGCAGCGCGAAAGTACCCGCATCACAACACGAAGTACCATGCCTGGATCACCACCCGAGGCACAACAGCCACATCCACATTCATCGCAACTTACACAATTCCCATAAACACTGACTCAGTATAACTTCCCGGATAAGAAAACTTATTCAAAACTGCTTTACTAGATCACAACGCAACATATTACATGGAATAAACAGATAAGAACCTCATGAATATTGTCCATACCATTTCACGGAATAAACATATATCATGAATACACATTCAAGTATAATTAACCATGTCAGATCACCCAAATTATCACTTTTGAATATCATGCCATTAAGTTACCGTACCGAACATATATTACAGAACAATCAGATAACAACTTTATAACTATCACACCATACCTTTTGTCGTGAGGTCAGAACCTCACACAAACATTTACACATATCATAGACCCGTATTCGAATTCAACTAACCAATCCTAGTCACGTAAGTTACCACCTGATAAAGGTTACCTCTCGCCCGAGCTTAACTCGTATGCCCATAATAACACATTCTCCCCTTCCCATAGCCATCACCTCCTGCCAAATATAACCATACCGCTAATTAATACTAAACTACTAGCCCCCGCCTCCTATAACTGCAACTTATACTCCCTCACAACCGTACATATCAATCCGGTCGCTACAAAATCAACCTCTTTAGAATGGCTATCTTTCCTTATTTATCATCACCCTTAACCACTAGTGACAACACCTCAACACTACCACTGTTCGTATATCAAGCCTCTTACACTCATCTCTAAATATCACGGTTTCTTTCTCCTATTCAGTTAACATCACAAATGTCGAACATCAAACCCATCAGCAAACTTTACCTGAACATTCATTCCAATTCTATCTGTAATTGTATCGTCACCCAACTCTGCACAAAAATCTCATGTCGTGTAAATACTCCACCAACTTCTTACTCTCTTAATTCCTCGAAATTCATGGCTAACATGTTATCCTGAAACCCCCTATATAACCATTAACTCATACCCTCTCCAGATGCTCTCGTACATCTCCATGATTCCTTACTTTTATATCACATAACTTCAGTCAACATTCTCCTAGTTTACTCCCTTCATTCTTCTCCTTTTACACTCGACAAAATCAATTTATAGTTCATCTCCTTACTCCTTGTACCTAATTCTTTAGTAATCTGGTTACCTTTTTGTTGCTACAAAACTCAAATTCCATTATTTCATATCAGCACCATTTCACTCTCTCTCACCATGGATCTTCTCTAATCATGCTATCACTCACATTTGTCACCAATCAGTCCACACAATCAGTACCATTTTTTATTTTTTATTTTTTTGCCTCTAAACACCAAATTTCATTTCATACCGTTAATTGCCCAAGAAAATCACACACTAGTTTCACCTCGTGATGATACAAATTCCCAAACTCGGGCACTACCTACACATCGTGGCATAACTCGATCTCACTATAAACCATTCACTTTCATCCCTCTATAACGACCTTCCACCACATATATCCTTAACCAATACAACCATAACCATCTCCCTCCATAAATCTTACACGCCCCAATTTGCCATTATTCGCATCCCTCATTCCAATCCTTTCATCCTCACGTTCCTTAGAATTACATCATCCCTTGCTCATATTCACTTACCTTTACATTGCTCAAACTCGCGATTATATCGCTTACCACATCTCACAAAACATGCTCTCTACCTCGATAAGCTTATCAATCTCCCTTTCCTTTTTCCACTATCCATCACAACCACATATAACTCATATCCTCCCCACCAAACTCATACCCATCATAAGGTGTTACTCCTTACATCATAAGATCTGGTAACTTACGCATCAGAACCAACACATACATAAAACAATGCATAAAGAAGCAAAAGAACACCTTTGAATTAAACATGATATGCGACGAAGTCAAAAGATAAGTATATGACCCAAAACAGGGGTCACTAGATTGCGTATAGCCTACTCGATCGAGTAAGTGAAGGTCTGAAGCAAGTATAATAAATTACAAGGGCTACTCAATCGAGTAAGGGGTACTCGATCGAGTAACAAGAAGTGCACTCGATCGAGTAAGGGCCACTCGATCGAGTACTCTACGCATTTCTTAGCACTATCCAGTTTTCGTAAAACGGTCATGTCTCACTCGTTTCTTGGTCATTTTGGGTGTGTGACCTATATTTAGAATCGTAAAAGAACAAGCTACCATCTCCAATTGGAATCATATCAAAATCATATATAAATCTCAAGTTATAACAGTTTAAAAACAACCTCTCTATAAACGGACAACATAACTACTAGATTTTTACTTCCAAACAACTTAAACAACAACAACAAAGTACATAAAACAACTCAATATTCATAAAACCAGTATTACTAATCACATGTTACTATCTACAAAATTCAAACAACAACATCCATCATGATCATATATTATTCAACTTACCAATCATGTAATGCCTGCATGCTTTTATTCTATAACTTCCATCATAACAAAACATACTTATACATTACAAACCCTATTCCCATGTTACTAATACAACAATATTATAACTCCACTTCGTCACCTAAACATATTCTTAATCAAGAAATTCATATTCTCATGCAATTACCACTCCATCTTTTCCAATCAATTCATCCATTTCAACCACATTCTTCATCCAACATGTGCATATGAAATAACAGTCAACAAATATATAACTTTATTATGTAACTTTACGCAAACAAAATCATGTATAATCATATCACATCCCCTAATTACATGTTACTAATATAGCCACATTATAAATTCTCCCTTTCATTAGATAACATGCTCTTAATCATAGATCATATTTTTATGCAGTAATTACTTCATATTTTTCCACCACTTCCTCCATTCAATCACATACCATTCATCTACCAAGTTCATATACACATATTCATACAACATATGCAATCAAACATTAGTAAACACATAGTGATCCCATGATACCCCATAGTGACCGGTTCAAAGTTGCAGGGCGAGACCGCGACTTTAGGGCGTCTCCAAATCCCTTGCATTAGCTCCTAACAACTCCTACCCGGGTTCATTTTATTTGACTCCCTAGATTTATTGGGTTCATTAGTTACAGGTTCCAAAATTGTCGCTCTGATACCACTTTGTAACACCCCTATACACCAAGGTGCCTTACCAAGGCCACCCAATGCATGAAAGTGCTACCATCTCGGTTACCCGAGGCAATGAATATCAAATAGACCATAAAAGAACGTACTTTAATAGATAAGTTTAAGTGATTACATAACAAAACCAACTATAAAGTAAAGTACAACTGTTCTAAAACAAAACTACAACTAAAGTAACAAAGGTCTTATGATAACACAACGGAAAACTACTATTAGACTTGTGGCAGCTTCATCCTCAGCAAATCCCGCGCGCATCCATAGTATACCTGCTAGACAAATGCTCACCATCCCCGAATGGATCACCACAGTTTTTTTAAAAATTTAAACGGGGTTAGTTACTTATTATACAAAACAAGATACACAATATATAAGATACAACACATACACATTACCCAAACTCCATCACAACTCCACACACCTGGCTACACACTAAAGTGTGTAGTCCTACCAGAATACCCATCGCAACAGATATTCCTCACTGCCAGCGGGGGACCGCAGCCGTTCCCACCTAAGCCCCGCTCAACTCATCCGTGCGATAACCCATGTTCCTTAATGTGCACATCCCCTCTGTGGCGGGTTCCACAGAGGGTGAATCAAGGGCGTGAAGCCACTCCCGCAAGTGACTCCACTCAGCCGAGGATGCACCTCGCGAACCACAGATAAACAATCGCAGTCAACTATAATATCAACAATCACCAATTCCAATACGTGTGGTCATGGGCCACGTCTCGGTCTGTGGATTTGGGTCACCTACCAATCCGCGGTCACGGGCCACCTACACGCCAGGCCAATCTGTGGACATGCAGCGGTCTTTTGAAAGCCACGTTCGGCGGAGTAAAGATGCTTTCGACCGGATCGTTTTAGATCGGTCGGTTTCGTCTCGGTAAGGGTCTCGAAACGATTAGAGATGTTCGAAGTCACCACCAAGAATTTGTGGGATGCCTGGAACCCGTTCGAAATCCACTTTATACCTCGGTCAAATCGAAGCACAAAGCAGCGTTTGACATAGGTACTAAAGATAAGGAAATCGTCCCTCTTTAGCATCATATCTCTAGAATGACTCTCGTACGCCCTGGATAAGGTCGTCCACTATCCAAAGTTTATGAGTAAGAGGTGAAGGTACGTATTAGGAAGCTCTTTAATCAGACACCCAATCCCGCCCACGTGTAGCGGCCTCTACTGATCAATCTTGGTTGGTTGAATGCAAAAGTTGATAAAACGGTTTAAATGCATGAATGCGCATCCAATGATTAAAACCTAACATGTGAGAGCTTTCTAAGTTGGTTAATTTAATCCAAGTATCAAGTATAAGATGTCGAGTTGGATTAATGGTTGATTTGCATGCAAGACGGAAATTAAACATCCATTTACCGTATTAGGTTTAGGGTGCATAACATGATCCATTTGTCTTAGTAAGGCATTTTGCAAATATGGTTTTGAATAATTGAATAGTCATCTGATCCGTCCTATATCTGGGTTAGCCGGAGTCGGGATCGTACTAGACTAATGCTGGAAGGAAACAGGCCCTGTACCAGATGGCTATAAGAGGCGCGAGCCAGCCGGCGGTGTAAGGGGCCTTCCTCTGGTTTTGAAAATAAGAAAGAAAAGGCCTGCTTGAGGCGCGGGTTAGCCAACGGTTGTATGCCGTGTTCTGACTTTTTAGAAAACGTGTTGAAACGTGTTGAAAATGGGTATTTGAACCCGGTTTGATTTTGAAAGGGTCGTTTAGACCGCATTTGTTGATTTGAAGAACTAGACCCGAATAATCATCATTATTTGATAATATTCGGTGTCGGGTTCGATTTGACAAACTTGACATGAATAGTTTTGAAAAATGATTATGGATTAATTGTCTTAAGTCCATTTTGAATGTAATTAGTCGATACTCGTCATCGTACCCGGGTTAAAATCCGGCATGGTATGTAGAACCAAGGATGATTTTGTGTTGGTGACTAATATGTTTGTTTGGAAATGTGAAGAAATGAAATAAAAGGCTTTAAAATACCTTCTAAATGTCATTAACCAAATATTATCACCGAAACATGGATTTAACCGTCATGGTATGAGGAACCAAGGGTGAAAAATGTTTTATGGTTAAAACATGTGAAATGAAACAAAAAGGTTACGAAAATACTTGAAATGGTAAAAACCGATTACAAATATGAAAAATGGATTAAGGGAAATGACGAGAACAAACACGGTTGATTTTTGGTCTGAATACCCCATTTAGGCGCGAGCCAGTTGGCGACCTAAGGGGCTTCTGCCTCAGACCAAAAATCAGTTTTGGCTCGTTTATTCCATGTTTTGGTTCATGTTATGCATGTTTTAGCATGTTAGAGTCATGAAACAAATGAAAACATAATAAAAGAGGATTTTTACACCCTCATACTTACATATTTGGTTATGGCGAGTGACCGACGTAAGTGTAACAACTCGTTTGATCGGAAAAAATTCGGTTTAAAACCGTTTTGTTTAGTAAAAGAGTGTTTTAAAAGTTTAGTGATGGTGTAATGGTCGAAGTGGTAGGTTAAGTGATTTAATGCACGATGACGATACCAAACAATGTGTAAGGCTCGTGTTTACGATCGGTAGGTCGTAAATACGCGTCGGATTGTGACTTAAGAAGTCGAGTCGAGAATTTTAAGGGAGAAAAGAGGGGGCGGACACTCGCGTAAGTCTCAAATGGGTGGCATATGAGGGGTATTTATAGGAGAATGAGTGGTTGTGTGAGTTTTGAGCGACGTGGCCGCCTGGGCTGCTCAAAGAGGCGCGAGCCACGTCGCGGGTCTTCGAGCTGTGTTGTCGCTTTCACAACAAACGCAATCATGATTTGTTCTATCCTAGGTTTTGTAGTCACATGTTTGGTACTTGACCATTCATGAATCCGGGAAAACTTAGCATAGAAGGTTTGAAATGTTTGTTTTTTGTGGTTGACTCGGTTTGCCTCGTTGTTGGAGTCGGGATTTGAATTTTTGAGTCGGTTTTTGGTCCGGTGTCGGTTTTGACCCTAGTTAGTGTCATCGCGACCCCGTCGCCGTGCATTAAACACTCCAGGTATTTTTGAAATGTTTTGAAATGTTTTATTTTCGAAATCGTTTTAAGTTTTCCGACGTAAAGTTGTACACAAACTGTCGATCAAACGCCGCGATTCCAAAACATGTTGTAGTCCGATAATCATCGGGTGTTTGTTGGAGTCTCGGCGAGATCTACGGTATCTCTGAGCCCCCACTTTGACTGAGGCTTGGACAGGGCGAAAGTCAAAGTAGAGCCCCCAGGTCAATAGAAGATTACAACCTGGAGACCCAAGCGACGTCGAGGTGGCTCGAAAGGATTCAGGCCAAGGACCTGCCGTCGGGAAGGGCGACGCCAAGGTGACTCGAGGGTACGAGTCAAGGACCTGTCGTCGGGAGCAGTTTAGAGTCTGTCGACTGTCCGTGCGGGTCGTTTAAAGTCCGTTAGACTACGTACAAAGGCTCGCCAGCCATAAGAAGGAGTCATACCTGAGGCATCTTCGGATATGTCTTCGCATGTTTGCGGATAAAGGCTCGCCAGCTAATGGTAAGGAAATGTACCCGAGGCATCTTCGGGATGTATCCTTGATGTGTTGCAGGCAAAGGCTCGCCAGCCAATGGTAAGGAAATGTACCCGAGGCATCTTCGGGATCTGTCCTTGAATGTTTGCGGACAAAGGCTCGCCAGCCATTGTAAGGAAATGTACCCGAGGCATCTTCGGGATCTGTCCTTGAAGGGTTGCGGACAAAGGCTCGCCAGCCATGATAAGGAAATGTACCCGAGGCATCTTCAGGATGTATCCTTGATGTGTTGCGGACAAAGGTTCGCCAGCCATGGTAAGGTCGGTTATTGGACCATGGGAGTAGCCGCGTCGAATGGACTTGTTTTGAAAGTAGCGAACTCGTGATGCCGCTGTGCAAATAGCGAATTTGGATTTTCACTATCACCGTTTTTGGAATGAGTGGGTTCCGCGAGGAAGCCCCCTGCTGGTATTAGAAGGAATAGTGAATTTGGAATCTTCACCATTCGTTTGCTTGAATTTGCAGTGGCGGTTTTGATCGACGTTTGTCTTAATTTTGAAGGAAAATAGCAAATTTGAGTTTGCTATTGCGCTTGAAGTGACGGTTTATGTGCCGCCGCTGACATTTGACTGAAATAGTGAATTTGGAATCTTCACTATTGATTGAAGTGACGGTTTATGTGCCGTCGTTGACATGTGATGGACATAGTGAATTTGGAATCTTCATTATTGATTGAAGTGACGGTTTATGTGCCGCCGTTGACATGTGATGGAAATAGTGAATTTGGAATCTTCACTATTGATTGAAGTGACGGTTTATGTGCCGCCGTTGCTTGAAATTTGGAGAAATAGCAGTTTTTGAATTTTCGCTATTATTTTTGGAATTGACGGTTTTAATTGCCGTCGTTCGGATTTTGAGGAAATAGCGATTTTGAATTTTCGCCATTATTTTTGAAGTTGGCGGTTTTGATCGCCGTTTGCTTGAAATTTTTTGAAAATAGCGAATTTGAATTTTCACCATTTGGTTTTATTTGTCCTTGAGGAAATGACGCCATTCAATATCGTCAACGAAAATCCGAATTTGTTGTGTGGAAATTGGGCCAAAGCCCAAATTTCGCTGAAAAGGCAAGGGAGAGGCCTGGTTTAGGCGCGAGCCATCTGGCGATGGAAGCCGGCTTCCCTATTTTCTGTTAAAAACACGCGAGGTTGAGCTGCGGAGTCGAGACGCAGAGATTGCCTCTCTGAAGGCTCAGTTGGCTGCAGCGGAGGAGCTTCACGCCGAAATGGAGCGTGAGACGCTGGAGAGTTCCCCGGAGAGGGAGTCTGAGCTGGTGGTGGTGTCTACGTTGGCGGCGACTCCTAGTGAGACCAGGACTGGTCCGACGGGAGACGTCGAGTAGTTGTTGTAGTTTGTCCGTGTCTTGGACTCTTGTTTGTACATATTTATATTTTGCGTGAGGCGGTTTGTATATATGTGTTTTTGGATTGTGGTTGATTTTGTGATTTTTGGCTTTTTTGTGTTGTGTTTTGGAGGAGCGCTGTCGGCTGTTGTTTCTCCTTTTGCTTTCCACCAGTTCCTGCATCGTTAGTGTAGAAAACAGGCAACAGATAGCATATATACATAAACGCAAACACGTAGAAGCATTTTGATTGAAAAACAAAAATTAACCAAGATGACTTGAAGTTAAAATTTGAAATTTTGAAATGACTTTTGAAAATTCCGTGACAAATCGTCGCGTTTGGAATTCAAAAGGAAATGATTTGGAAATTTGAGCAATTAACTCGTTTCGTGAATTAAATTGCATCGAAATTATTGAAATTTGACTCGAAAAATATAAAACTTAAACCGTCAGGAAAGAATTTTTGAAAAGGAATTTTGCGAGTATATTTGATTTTTGAGGTCAAGACTCGAATTTGTGAGTGCTTGAATTTTTAGGAAAATTGATGTCGTGTTATCAATCTTTTATTTTGATTTTTGCCGGAAAATTGCGAAAAAGCGAAAAATTCTCGGCATTTCGACTGACATGGAAACGATCCATCGCGGATCGGGGCGACTAGCCCTTCCCCCCTTTAAAAAAAGAAAGAAAAATCTGTATGTTTAAAGCGGCGTCACGGAAACCGTGTCGGATTTCGAAAAACGCGAAAACAAGGAAATGTGAGTGTGAGGAAACACAAAATTTCCTGAATCATCCCGAAGAGGCACGAGGTTCTCGGCGGGAGGTTTGAGGTGTCAAGAGAAAACACATGTTGAAAGAGACAAGTCAACAGCGGGAATCCTGGAGGAGCCTCAAAGAGGCGCGAGCAGCCTGGCGATGGTAGCTGGCTCTTCCTTTTTTCTGAAAAATGCGCTGATCATTTCGTATAAATAGGGACATTTGCGCTTCATTGTTTCATCATCCGAAACACAAAAACATCTCTACAAAACCTCTTCTTCTTCCACAAAATTATTTCATGGATGCTTTTGAGAACGCATTGCGACAATGGTGCCGGGATTTGTCGCCACCCGAAAAGCATCAACTCGTTTGCATGGGAGTTGGTCAATTGTTGGTGCTTCGTCAAGTCAAGGTGCAACCTTCATTTCATGAAGCATGTTCTCGGTTTTGGGATTCGAAACATCATGTTTTCGTTTTCCCGAAAGGCGAGTTTTGTCCTCTTGCCGAAGAAGTTGGAGCCATTGGTGGGTGGCCGGTTGTGTTCCGGTGCTTCCTCCGACTCGGTTGTGCTACAAGGAGAAATTTCGTTCCATGTTGGGCTTATCAACAAGCCAAATCAACTTTATTCTTGCTCCACATGGTGTGGATATGTTGGCTCTTATTAAAATCTTTTCAAACCGATTAGATGCTAATGTCTCGGAGGTGGCTAGGAGAAGGGCTCTTGCATTTTGCCTTGTCCATGTGTACCTCTTCGTTGATGTCTTGAAGAAGGAGGGGCCAAGATGCCATGGTAGCATGACCCTTATCCATGTGATTGAGAAAATGGAGCATGGTAGAGATCCATCATGGTTGGTGCATGGAGACATTATCCAAGCTTTGGACAAGGAAGGCTCTTGTGGAGAGGCTCCCTCTTTTGGATCGCCAAGGATCCTCCAAGAGTGGCTATTGGAGAGGCTAAGGTATGTAGAGCCTCCGGTTGATTCTTCTTCTTATTCCTTCTGTCACCTTACCATGAGGAAGAAGTTGTACCCGGATAGTTTTGCTTCCACCGAGGCCTATTGGGCCGCAAGGTTGGCAGAGGAGGGTGGTCCTCATATCCGTTGGGTGGTGCCGTGGTGGCACTTGAGGTTCTTAACGGGGTTGCCCGCTTCGGGTGTTAGTCCTCGTTCTTTGATGGTGGTGGGTTTGAAGGTTGTTTCCTTCATATATCCCGAAAGGCTCATAAGGCAAATGGGGCATCAACAAAAGGTGCCCGCTCAAGATACTCTTGTCCAAGAGAATGTTTTCCTCTCCTTTCTTCGGTTAAAGAATGGTTGAAGAACCATTTCCAGATGAAAGATCTGGGTGAGGCACAGTGTATTTTGGGAATCCGTATCTAGCGAGATAGATCACGACGGACGTTATCACTTAGTCAGGAGTCTTATCTAGATAAGGTTCTTGAGAGGTTCAGCATGACCAACTCCAAGAAGGGGAACCTTCCTATGACGACTGGGATGAAGTTGAGCAAGTCTCAGTCACCCACGACGCCTGAAGGTATTGAGCGCATGAGTCGTGTTTCTTATGCTTCTGCAATAGGATCGATCATGTATGCCATGATATGCACACGTCCAGACGTGGCATATGCATTGAGTATGACGAGTCGGTACCAAAAGACTCCAGGTGAAACACACTGGATAACAGTCAAAAATATCCTCAAGTACCTACGGAGGACTAAGGATTGGGTATTGACTTATGGAGGCGATACTAAGCTATGCGCAACCGGTTACGCAGATGCTAGCTTCCAAACGGATCTAGACGATTCAAAATCTCAGTCCGGGTTCGTCTTCACTCTTAATGGTGCTGCGGTCAGCTGGAAGAGTTCCAAACAGAGTGTTGTAGTAGATTCTACTACTGAATCTGAGTACTATGCCGTTTCGGAGGCAGCAAAGGAAGCGATATGAATGCGTCAATTCTTACAAGGGCTTTCGGTAGTTCCTAGTTCGAATGACCCGATCACCATCTATTGTGACAATAGAGGTGCCATCTTCCAGGCTAAGGAGCCAAAGTCTAGCAACAAATCTAGACATGTACTTCGGAAGGCTCACCTGATCCGTGATTACGTGGAGCAAGAAGAGATAGTGATTAACAAGATTGCGACGGATGATAACATCGCAGATCCTCTCACCAAACCGTTGAATTATGATAAGCATGTAGGGCATGTTAATTCCATGGGAATTAAACATGTTCCAGAGTTGTAGTACTTGATTATGGATTTGATACATTATCTTTTTCATATATTATTTATAACTTCATTGTTTTATATATATAATATTTTGTCTTTCATGTGGATTGTACTGACAACATTAAACGCCACAAAGTGAACTGAATTACATTATATTTGTTTTGGTCCGTAATCGCCAATGTGAGCTGATAACTCCGGCTATTATATTGTGCAGTCGATTGATGGTGGGTTCAACGAGCCATAAGTTAAACGGTTGACTAATCGATCACAGATACGAGATTATGACGATACCTCGTAGAACAACTTTTTGTGACAACGTAATGGAGTCCTAAATGTTTAAAAACATTCGGTGCCAGGTCGTGGATAGGACATCCATTGTGTTCCTAGAGTCGATTCTTTTGACTATCAACTGTCTCTTGAGATTAAGGCGCTTTTGGGTGACTTTGGTTTCTTTCTCACGGTCTACCGTAACTGGGGCTAAGTAGATTTTTTCTGGGTCATTTCATACTGTGCTTACATCTGCAGGATTCGAGTTGAGGAAAATATCCAACCTTTATCAGGTATAGTTATTTCTCAGGGCCACTCGAGGAGTTGTAACTGAAATGCATGGCCATGCTCGAATGTTGATTTGTTTATAAGTTAAGTTACTCTCTAGTCGGGAAAACCACTCTTGATACTGATCGCTTGTAAAATACGACCTTTGTGAATTCGGATTTGCAAATTGTTTTACATTGAGTGGTAGAAATTTTAAAGGATATGAGAATCGGTTATCGCACATACACTTGTGAGGACAAGTGGGAGTTTGTTGGAGCTTGTGTCCTCCACAAATTAGTGTGATAACATTTGTAAATCTCTTACAGGTTCACAAGGGTATACTTCGTATATTTAATCAGTTGATTAACGTTTACCTAATAACGGTTGGCTTGCTAGAAAGTTTGATGTTATGATCATACAGATGGCGGTGATCAACTGCTCTCTAAAGGTCACACCTATAGGATGTGTTTGAGAAATGTGGTTATAGAAATATAATCACATTGATGCCCAAAATGACTAAAAAGTTAGTCAATGTGTTGATGAGATAATTATTTAATAAAATTAAATAATATTAAGTTGAGACGAATTATCTGTCAATTCGTAAATTAAATATAATAAGTTATATTTAATTAAATATATATAATGTTAGCTTGGACGAATTAATCTGTTAATTCATAATTAAATATAATCAGTTGTATTTAATATCAACAAGCTGAATGTGTCATAGTGGTAATAGTGAGGGTACACATACCAAGAGGTCATGGGTTTGATCCTCACTAGATGACAATTCAACACATATTATATATTTTTGGAAAGACCAAAAATAAGGATAAAATACTCCAATTAGGAGAGTTCATTCTTTCCTAATTGACTTCAAGTTTCGGTCTGTATAAAAAGAAAGGTAGAGAATTATTTCTACCCTAATGCTTTTTCTTGACCTGGCCTTCTCTCTCTCATCACAAGAACACAAAAACAACTAAATTTTACAGAAAATTTTAGATCGATTCTAGCATAATCGAAGGGCATATCTCAGATCGTCTTGGGTGCAACTAATAGGCGAATATCAATTTTGATATTGTTCTTAGGCCATATTTGCTAGGACCAAAGGTTATTTCTGAATCTTTTACTTTTGTTTATGTATTTTAGTTTATGACCTTTGATCATCTTTGTTAAATCGTTATAATCCTTCTAAATTAAGGGAAGTATACAGATTATTCCCACAGATACTTGGGCCATAATCCACAAGTATATGCCAAAATGGGCCGAATTTAAGTTTGCAAAATACACCATCAAGATAAAGAAAAGATACTAAAAAGAGAAAGTGCTAGATAAGGCAAGGTGAGACAAGGTCAAATGTTTCGGGTTTTGTATGGGTTCACGTAGTCGAGGCGAGTACGATGTTCCAAGGCATCGAGATGATCAAAAGTGCTCCTCACAAGTTGAGAAAGACTTTGAATACTTCGTTCAAAGTTGAGTATCTTCAAGGACAAAGCTTTAGTCACCTCCACAGTTAGTGATTGATCGTTTGCCATAGCTTTTCCATGCATAACCAAAGCACCGCCTTGACTCGTGAGAAAGGTAAGGCGATCTCCATGTGGGAACACTTCCCCACGGATGGCGTTCAACTCCCTCTCAAAACCCATTAGTCTCTTATCCACCTCATCCGTCCAAGAATAAACCCGAGAAGCATCCAAACCCGACTCCAAAGACCGTGATGGTCCAACTTGTGATAAAACCGTAGCCAAGTTGGTGGATTGCTCCTCAAACTTCTCCATTAAAGTAGCCATAAAACTTTCGAATTTTGCCTCCATTGGCCCCAAACCCGAATCACTCGGAATATTCTCAACATCCTTGACAAGTAATAACTCGGGTCCATCAACTACAAGACCCATAAGCTTAATCAAGTGATCACATATACAATCCTTTGCACTTACACCGTAGCTATCCCGTCCCCCCGCTCATTTCACTTCTAACAATCAAGACACCCACATCCCATATGGAAGGTCGATTGTAGTACTAAATTTCTCCTTGGTAACCATGAGACTCGTTTGGACTATACGATGTAAAACAAGACTCGCTAAATTCACCTTTTGTCCTTCCAACCACGAGTAAATAATAATAGCCTCATAACTCGAAACCTTGTCTCGTCCTCCTCTTCTCTGCACAACCGTGTTCCAAAGAAAGTTTAAGAGGAACTTAATTTTCACCGAGAGAGGACGAACAACAATGTTCCCACCATCCGTCCCAACATCCTCAAAATACTTTTTAAACAACAACTCCTTGTCACTAACAACATTGGACCATTCAAGGCTCGGATTAATTTCAATTCCGTCATTGGGAACCGAAAAAGCAAAGCAAAAATCCGAAACATAAACCGTCACATCAACACCATTAACCAATGCATGCAAGACCCCTTTCCTAATCGACACACTAGCAAAGAATTGAACAACTTCAACCGGATAAATTGGACCCGAAAATTGACTAATGTGACTCCTGAAGGAAATGTAGATCTCATTACTAACATATTCATATATGTTATAAAATTAATTTGTCATAAAATTAATAAAGGTCTTATGTATGCAAACAATAAATCAAAATAAGGAAGAAATAATATCCTTACAATATAATTTCGGTTCAAATGGGCACAAAAAAAATCTCATTTTCTTTTGTTCTTGAGCTTTCCTTTTGGATGAACAAAGATCCAAGTGTAGGATCTCTCCTTAGGAATTATATCCAAAGCTAACTCTTAATAAAATTAATATTATATGAACTACTACAATATTAATCTTGTGAAAAAGACCCAAAATAATTTGGTATTTTGATCCCCAAAACCGGTTGGGAGAGAATAGGAGAGGAAGTATTTTTATCTTTCTAAAATCTTATTTAGATGAGTTGAATGAATGAATTAATTGAACACCCACTAGCATATAGTGTATGACCAAAATTAAGACAAAAATCCTTTTGCCTTTTCTTTTTGTGGAGCCGTGTAGAAGGGGAGAGGAGGAAGAAAAGGACCCAATGCATGCCCTTGTTTGCCTTCACAATGCAAACTAGGGTTGCATGGCTACTAAAGTAAGTCATCATAATGTTTACCACTAATCTAAACAAACACAATATTTGCTTAAATCTCCCCTTAATTTCGGTATATGAGATAATATGGATTCCATATTATTTTTGTCAATTTGTCTTATGTCACATGTCATATGTAACATAAATTTGTTTATGTATTTTTAACATATTAAAAATCAACGTATTAATAAAAATACGTCATATACAAAAATCGACTTAGTAATTTCATAATTACTTGTACCAAAATATTTTACCAATTATAAATCACAACTGATTGTATTTATAATAATTCATTCAATTTCAATTGTTTCTTTAAACAATAATTTCATCCGAGTAATGATACAATTCGATTACTCGGATCAGTATCTCATTTAATCACATTTCAATTTGATACGTAAATTTTACTTCCAAAATCGTCCGTCAATTTTTTTCAAATAATTTAATTAACTCGCAACATTATACGATTAATTAAATGATCAATTAAGAGTGTTGCCCTATAGGTATGACCTAGGGGGTCAATGATCACCACCGTCGCACGACGCAATGTCAAACTCTAGTCAACCAATCATTACCGATATATGTTGACCAGTTGACAGTAAAAATACTTCCCAATTGTATTCTTTAAAATGAGATTTAATAATGATATTTAAATCATGTGATCGCACTATTGTTGAGGACACATTTCCCAACAATCTCCCACTTGTCCTCGACAAGTGTGCGTCACCAATTCTCTTGTCCTATTACTATCTCCCACTCAATGCAAGGTGTCTTTCAGGTCGTACTTGCAAGTGATCATATCGAGAGTGGTTTCCTCGATCCGGAGAATAACTGATTGACCGGATTTATCTATCATAGATACCTTCCGAGCGTGGCCACGCATTTCCAGTTCATTACTCCTCGAGCGGCCCTGAGATATTGTTTTAACCCTGACAAGGGGATGGACAATTCCTATCGCACTTATTCCCTTCGACTAGCCACAGCCATCATAACCCAAAATATGCCCATTTGACCCCATTTACGAAGGTCGTAGTAACACAAATCAAAGTTAATCTGAAACTGTGCCATCTTAGGCGAACAGTCTTTAGTCAAAAGAATCGACTCATTAGAATACTATAGCAGCTCTCGCCACGACCAGGCTATATAAATTGCCACAACTCTATAAGCGGTCATAAGGCCCGACAAAGTGTTCCTAACAGTCTGCCTATGTGATCGACTAGTCATCTCACATGACTCTATGGCACTTGAACTTGCCATCAATCGCATCACACTCTAGTCACTTCGAGACGTCACCTCATACAAGTGACTATGGGCGAATACAATGTTAATCCGTGTTCACTTTAACGGGGTTAAATTGTCACTACAACCCGTTTGGATGTAACAAAGTATAAAAGGAGTTTTTAAAGAAAAACTCGAACGACAAATGCGATTATCACATATGAATAGTCAATGCCTGATTACTATTTCATATTCTATAATCTAATTTGATCTTGTATGTAGTGGTTCATTTCAATTCAATTGAAATGACATGACTCATCATGTTAAGCCTATGAGAAGGCTTTGGTTAGTAGGTTTTATCAATTTCTTGTACCTTACTTAACCCTACTACATACTCGTTTTCCTTTGTAATGTATACATTTGCATTACAAAACTTTCTGAGTACGTGTCGAGATCCAATCAAGACATAGTCCCTCTAGCCTTAGAATAGCTCCCACTGTTTTCATAGTGTGCGGGACTCATCTTTCTTGCACATCTCATGATCGCAAGTGTAATCAATTTCCGTTATAAATATCTCTCATTGTTCTTTATTGCCTAGAACGATTCTAGAAAATCTACTTCTTAATTAACATTGCCACAATGGTATGTTAACCATCCTAATGTGTTTTGATTATGGTTTTGTCGGAAACCATGCGCAATCTCAATTGTCAATTGTTACTTGTGTAACGCCCTTACACAATAATTGCATCATAAACACTTTGCTTTACAGCCTTAATGCTTCTGTAAGCACTTAAGGGTAATCTTTATTGCTTACTGGGCAAAGATTACTTAAATTCGATTTTGAAAACAATTCATCATACTCAAAGCATATGAAGTGTTATACATCATTTCCTTTTAATTGATTCGGCAGCGGAAGCAAATGGAATCAATCAAATATGTTCAATATAATTGAACTAGTCATGAATCTTATCAACATAAGACTTCTTACTGACGCTAATATCATGTGGATTTATCTTCATAAATCCGGATATTCAAGATGTATTATAATACTCCAAGAGTCTTAAATCATTCTCAATGATCTATATGTCATCCACATATCGGACTAATTAAAACTTCCGTAACTCCCACTAAACTCCATGTATAAACACAACTTCTCGACTTATCGAGAAAAGTTTTATCACATGATCAAAATGTTGACTCCAACTCATTGATGTCCTACTTAAGATTCTCTCTTAAGTTTCACATTATCTTAGGATTGCAAGAATCTATAAAACTCATGACATGTATTGAATACATTCCTTCTATTGAAGAAGTGGGTTTTAGATTCATTTGTTGTATGCATATCCTCATAATGAAACACAATCCCTAAGAAGATCCAAATAGACTTAATCATTTCAATTAGTGCAAAACCCTTTGCAACCAATCTTGCTTTGAAATATCTCTTTATTAGTGCAAAACCCTTTGTCACTAATCAAGCCCTTTCGTTTCGGATTTTCATGGCTCTAAGCCTTGTATTGAGTTGTGACTTAAACACTCTTATGTAAGTCATATGTTCATTACTTTCTAGAAGTAATCAACTTGAATCAAACAATTTCTTTTGTAAGTTATAAGCTCTTTACTTTCTTAAAAGTAGCATGAATTCATCATTTTTAACAAGTGACGAATTTAACCTCCTAGGTTTTAAAGAAACAACGTCTTACACAAAATGTCTCATGTAGCCAAGAAAGACCAGTTTCTTGCGACATAACATTCTTTGTGGCTCTTGAATAATTTAACCTCCTAGGTTTTAAAGAAACAACGTCTTACACAAAATGTCTCATGTAGCCAAGAAAGACCAGTTTCTTGCGACATAACATTCTTTGTGGCTTTTGAATAATTTCTCCCACTCTGTCTTCTAGAAATAAACTTGTATTTTAGTAAGACAGCTTCACGAGCCGCAAACCCGTCGTACTCGTGATAATTGAAAAGGGAAAAATGAGCATTTGTTTCTTGTGAAAACTTACAAACATGGTACCCTTACCATTTCATATCTCATATGATTCGATTTAGTGGAAAAATAATTTAGACAAAAATGATAAAATCCCCAAAATGATCAAGTAACTCAAAGTAACTTGATTGAAGTCCAAACCATATCGAATAGCGTTTGATTTCTTATTCAACCACACATTATTCCATAATGCGTGCTAAGAGAGATTAACATGTGATACTATATCACATTTCCTTTGGCTTATATCAAAGTCTTCACTTTGATAATCCCATCACGACTTAAATCGTGATTCCTTGAACTCTTTGAAATTCTTAAAAGATTTCTCTATTTACCTTATTAAGTGAACATATTAGCGTCAACTTAAATCGTTGGTAAAAGAAAATGATCAACCTATTTTGGATCGATGATTTACAAACTTGATCTCCTTTTCAGCCAAAAGGCACGAGACATCTTGCTTTGAATACAAGATACGCATACACTATTAACAATCTAATGGTTTCAAGAGTACTCGATAACTCTTTGCGTTCATCATTCCAAAATTTAAGGTTTAATCTTGGGTTACCAATTTGAATCTTACATCATCTACATGATATATCATTCTAGTTTGGTTTAGAATATAATCACCTTGATAATGGGCTAGCCATACATCAAATCGTGGTGTATAGGGTCACAAAAGTGAAAACCTCTTTTGTATCTTAACAAGTTTATATTCTTATTTAGAGTTTATGCACTTAATAGTCACAATTAAGTACAACTTTAAATCCAAAAACTAGATCGAGTACACAATTACTCTATCTCTCGACATTATAGTTGCTAGTCGTCATATTCTAATCATCCTATGTATCAAGTACAATGATGAAAACCTCCATTGGTTTCTAATATTGACGAAGTAATACTAGCAAAATTTATGTTTAATCAAATAAACATTTAACGAAGAAGGTCCCATTAGATGTCCCACAACTAACTTGTTGATTCTTCAATAATTTGGGGTAGTTTTCTTTCTCGTGTCTAACATTTAAGACAATGGAAACTTTATCGGTCGGGATTGATAGGTTTAGTATCGTCATTCTCAACAACTTTACCTTTAACATTACCTTGTATCAATTCCATACTAATTTTACTTCTTTAACCTCGTCCTCATCTTAACGGTTTAAGAGAATGCTCCCACTCATTTCAATGAGTCTTTACTTAGAGAAGCAAAGGTGAATCTTATAAAGATTACTCTTTAATTCAATCGTTTTAGTCTTAAAACTTTCATTGAAGTGGTTGCGTTATTTTGGTCAATTACGAATTCTGACAAAACTAATTACCAAAACAATTTATCGTTTCAAGGTACTTAATTCAATTAAGTATATGAAACATAATCCATTGTAAGTAGAAGTGTTAGTCAAGAATCAAAAACCTGTTTGATAATGAATAACTTTAATCTATACTCTTTACAAGAGATCCTTAGCAATGGTTCATTTGAGGTTTTAGAAGCAAATTCATATTTGTCTTTAGTTACGATGGATTAATGGAGATATGAATCAAAAATCGAAATGATATCGTATATGAATGTGGTAAAGAAATAGAACAATAATAACGGAATAGTGGAAAACTTAACATTTATCGTTATAATAATACTTGTAAATAACAAGTAAAGCATTTACATAGTGACCTCTACCCAACTATGATAAATGATTCCAAGA
Source organism: Silene latifolia (assembly GCF_048544455.1). Taxonomy (NCBI): domain Eukaryota; kingdom Viridiplantae; phylum Streptophyta; class Magnoliopsida; order Caryophyllales; family Caryophyllaceae; genus Silene; species Silene latifolia. The sequence goes on from NC_133527.1 coordinate 130,219,491, forward strand.
CCCAAATTCATATCGACTTAGGCACGGTATGGCCGATGAAACCCTTATCAATATAACTCGGTGGATTAACGCTTTAATCGATTCTACTTTTAGAACTCTTGGTCGATAAAATTACTTTAATAAATATCTATAGCCCGGAACACATGCAACTACGGTCGCGAATACTTCCGTTGAGCTCAATCCAAATTTCGAATAAATGTGTCCATGATCCAAATCCACATCAACTTGGGCACGGTATGGCCGATGAAACCCTCATCAACATGAATTCGGTGGATTAACATTCATCACCCACTTCCCCTACGTAACAAGGTTTGTACCCCGGTAGGGCCGAGTGCACTCCCTCGCGAAATAGGTTTTCATGGTTTCTACTATTTGGTAAGGCTATGTCTCAATTGTTTATTTTAGCGAGAGGTCATGTCAATTTATTATCTATCACGTTTTAAGTGAACTAAAGCGGTGTACTATGATAATTTTAATTGACACGGTCGATAAACTCGATAAAAAGACAATGCATGTTTAGTTATGGCGATTTAGCGATGCATGTGACATATAATAAAATGCAAGCATAAAAATAAATAAATCCTAGTATGGCCTTTCCTAGAATAGAAAAAATATTTAACTATTACAAATTCGGAAACCAACTCCATTGGTCCCTTGAACTTCGGTTGTGGCATGCATCTCGAGGTAACACTGTCTTTATGTATCGCCATTCTTGAAGAAATCCGTCTTTGGGAACTCCGGAATGAATAAAATTACATAATAAATTACATAATTTCCTATTATACATTTGTAACTAAAATAAAATAAATCTATTAAATTACAAAACGGTGATACGAGATCACAATAAAATTACAACCGAATCGATATTCCCATACATTTCGGGAAATACCAATTAAATCTAAGGCCATACTAAGTAAAATTACATAATTCAAAAATTACATAAATTAAAATTATGACAATCATAAAGAAAATGCAGCATTATTATATGTATGAACATGCTCAATTTTATGCTAAATCGCCTTTAATTAGCCAATATCGTATATTACTCGGTTTTTACGGATTTGCGTGATTTCAACATTTTATAATCACAAAAATTACATAAATTCATATTTATGCATAAGTTAATTACCCTAACCTCTTAGGACTCAAAATTTAGTCTTCACTAATAATTTGACCATAATTAACTCATATTTATAAAATTGTTCATAAATGGACCAAAAATTACAATAATAAGCTATAAACTTCAAATAAATCACAAAATTTCAAATAAATTCAAAATTTGAAATTTAAACTTATGAACATTCTGTAAAAATACCATGACACTCATAATGTTCAAAAACTTAGGTTAAAAAATTTCGAAATTTTTCCGGAAAAACAATGTTGCGGTTTATCGGTTTTAACTAAAATAATCATAAAAACATGGAAAAATTATATTCATTAAATTTTCAATTTTAGATCTGAAAAAGATAATAAAATGCAACATTAGACGTTTTTCCTAAGTCATAGATTATGATTTATTAATTTTTCACTAATAATGTCACTATTTATGCTATTTTTCTTCAAAAATCCATAAATCATGCAAAAAGACTTCTTTATAGTCAATTATTTTACACACATCTTGTAAAATTTTATGTGACAACATATTAATTTTCTATGACCATATTCGAAATTTAACTCATATTAACCTATTTTTCACTTAAATCCGAATTTAATAATGAAAAATCCATTTTTCGAGCATAACAAGTCCAAAACTTATGAAAATTTACAGGTTATCGCAAAATAATATATGTGACAACATATCCAAAAAGCAACTTAAAATTCGAAGTATAGCTAATTTTAGACCGAAAATGACATTTTTACTCATAAAATCATATTTAAATGCCATTATTGTATAATATGAACAATAAAAATCCGTAAAATCAACCAAAATATCCTAAAATATTTTAGGACCAGAAATATTAACATGCATGAATTAATTTCGTGATATATCATAATAACACAAATTTTACAAGTTTTATATGTTATTCTTATAACTCGGAAAAACTTTTAACCGATTTGCATGCAAACAACCGTGGCTCTTGATACCGATTGAAGGAAATGTAGATCTCATTACTAACATATTCATATATGTTATAAAATTAATTTGTCATAAAATTAATAAAGGTCTTATGCATGCAAACAATAAATCAAAATAAGGAAGAAATAATATCCTTACAATATAATTTCGGTTCAAATGGGCACAAAAGAAATCTCCTTTTCTTTTATTCTTGAGCTTTCCTTTTGGATGAACAAAGATCCAAGTGTAGGATCTCTCCTTAGGAATTATACCCAAAGCTAACTCTTAATAAAATTAATATTATATGAACTAGTACAATATTAATCTTGTGAAAAAGACCCAAAATAATTTGGTATTTTGATCCCCAAAACCGGTTGGGAGAGAATAGGAGAGGAAGTATTTTTATCTTTCTAAAACCTTATTTAGATGAGTTGAATGAATGAATTAATTGAACACCCACTAGCATATAGTGTATGACCAAAATTAATACAAAAATCCTTTTGCCTTTTCTTTTTGTGGAGCCGTGTAGAAGGGGAGAGGAGGAAGAAAAGGACCCAATGCATGCCCTTGTTTGCCTTCACAATACAAACTAGGGTTGTATGGCTACTAAAGTAAGTCATCATAATGTTTACCACTAATCTAAATAAACACAATATTTGCTTAAATCTCCCCTTAATTTCGGTATATGAGATAATATGGATTCCATATTATTTTTGTCAATTTGTCTTATGTCACATGTCATATGTAACATAAATTTGTTTATGTATTTTTAACATATTAAAAATCAACGTATTAATAAAAATACGTCATATACAAAAATCGACTTAGTAATTTCATAATTACTTGTACTAAAATATTTTACCAATTATAAATCACAACTGATTGTATTTATAATAATTCATTCAATTTCAATTGTTTCTTTAAACAATAATTTCATCCGAGTAATGATACAATTCGATTACTCAGACCGTATCTCATTTAATCACATTTCAATGTGATACGTAAATTTTACTTCCAAAATCGTCCGTCAATTTTTCAAATAATTTAATTAACTCGCAACATTATACGATTAATTAAATGATCAATTAAGAGTGTTGCCCTATAGGTATGACATAGGGGGTCAACTGATCACCACCGTCGCACGACAGTAATGTCAAACTCTAGTCAGTCAATCATTACCGATATATGTTGACCAGTTGACAGTAAAAATACTTCCCAATTGTATTCTTTAAAATGAGATTTAATAATGATATTTAAATCATGTGATCGCACTATTGTTGAGGACACATTTCCCAACAACTCCACCCTTGAAAATTAAGAAAATCAATAAAAAACTTAAGGGCGGGAACATTAACCAACCAAGATTTGGGATAATACCTTCCTCCATGTATAGAATACTTCAAGACACGATAAACAAGGATGCTTTCGTCATGAGTCAACCGGACTCGATTTAACCCTTCTTTTGTTGCGGTTTTCGAAACATCTCGGAGTAAAGTTCGTGCAACACCATTCCTTACAATAACCTCGGGTTCCTCATTATCGTTATCCTCATCAACAACTACCTTATTCTTCCCTTTAAAAAGGCGGCATCTTTTTCCCTCAGACACCGTGTCGTCCCGACCGTGAAACAGGGGTGTAGATAAGTTTGGTTGAGGTGAAGGAAGGCTAGAAGAATTAAGATCATGAGTTGGTAGTGGTGATGACGGCTTGTGAAAGTGGCGGTTTTCTTGATGTCGAGTTGATGATCGGGTCTTTGCAGGTTGTGAATTCATGGTGATGTTGATGGTTGAGTGAAGAAGGTGATGATGAGATTGTGGTAATTTTTTTGAGAAGAGAAAAAGTATGCAAGTGGGGTGTGTTAATGGTTTACACGGTAAAGGAGAGGGGTAATTATAAGGCTAGGACTAGGGTTAGGTGATATAAGGCAAGTGGCATCCTAATTTATGGTAAATAGGAAATAAGGTAAGTGATTAATTTTGGTAAGTGTCAAATAGTGACAAGTATTAAAGTAGTCATAGGAGTTGTTAGGTGATCAAATTTATATGGTAAAAGATAAAATTTGGAAAGTAAGACAAATTTTAAGAATTGAATTGTGTGTAGGAAATATGAGGCGTGAGATATAGAGAGCAATATAGGAGAGTTTGTATGTGATTTGGAAAATAAAAGATATGGTGCATCTTGTCTATTTTGATAAAGGATTAAGTTTGTATAACAATTAAATTCTAAATAACAAATAGAAATTTATAATAAATATATTCCTATAAACGAAATTATTCATGCAACGCAATATACGGACAATGTCATACAATCTTAACTTAAACTAGTCAGTCATAGGGAAATTAAACATATACAGAAGATTAGGTACCATCAATTAAACCACTTTCCAACCGTAAAGTCTCAAATCGTTCTCTAGCTAACGATTTTGTCAAAATGTCTGCCCATTGTTTTTCTTTCTTACAAAATTCAAGTTTTATATTCCCCTTCTCAACATGGTCTCGAATAAAATGGTGTCTTATTTCAATGTGTTTAGTACGTGAATGTTGTGCGGGATTTTTAGAAATTATTATTGCACTAGTATTATCACATAAAATAGGAATACATCCTACGTCAACACCATAATCACGTAATTGTTGCTTAAGCCATAACAATTAAGTACATACCAGTCCTGCAGCGATATATTCGGCTTCAGCAGTTGAGAGAGCGACCGAATTTTGTTTCTTCGAACCCCACGTAATAATACATGGTCCGACAAATGTGACGACACCCGACGTGCTTTTTCTGTCTAGAGAACATCCTGCGTAGTCGGCATCGGAATAACCGACTAGATCGAAGTTACACTCTATCAGGTACCATAAATACAGCTTGGCCGTTCCAATTAAATATCGTAAAATTCTTTTTACGGCCGTCATATGCGATTCTTTTGGAGATGATTGATATCTCGCACAAACGCATACGTTAAACATAATATCGGGTCTACTTGCGGTCAAATATAACAGCGACCCAATCATCCCACGGTAAGTAGTTTCATCAACTGATTTACCGTCTTCATCTAATGTCAATTTCTTATCCGCAACAATCGGTGTAGGCATGGCATGAGAATTTTCCATTCCAAATTTTCGAATTAATTCCTTGATATATTTTTGTTGATGGATCTTAATGCCTTCATCAGTTTGTTGTATTTGCAGACCTAGGAAGAATTTTAATTCTCCCATCATACTCATCTCGAACTCAGAGGCCATCAATTCAGAAAAATACTTGCATAGATTTCGGTTGGTCGATCCAAAGATAATGTCATCGACGTATATTTGAACAACTAAAAGGTCAGAACACTCGGATTTTAGAAATAGGGTTTTATCAACAGATCCTCTACTGAATCCACTGTCAAGTAGAAACTTTGATAATCTGCCGTACCATGCCCTAGGTGCTTGTTTCAATCCGTATAGGGCTTTATCCAACTTGAAAACTTGATCTTCAAATTTGCTATTCTTAAATCTGGGGGGTTGTTCAACGAAGACTTCTTCCTGTAGATACCCATTCAAAAATGTTGTCTTGGCGTCCATCTGGAAGAGCTTCATTCCTTTATGTGTTGCGAATGCTATCAGAACTCTGATAGCTTCAAGACGGGCAACAGGTGCGAAAATCTCGTCATAATCTATTCCTTCTTATTGATTATAACCTTGGACCACCAATCTTGCTTTGTTTCTGATAATGATTCCGGCATCATCTAATTTGTTCCTAAAGACCCACCTTGTTCCAATGACAGATCGATCTTTGGTCTAGGAACTAAATGCCAAACCTTGTTTCGTTCGAACTGTTGTAGCTCTTCTTGCATAGCGACAATCCAATCTAATTCTGCAAGAGCTTCATTGATATTTGTTGGTTCGATCATGGATAGAAAAGAGTAGAAGGAGCAGAAGTTATTCAAGGATCGTCTCGTCTGAACACCCTTCTTAATATTCCATAGAATATTGTCCATGGGGTGTGAGCTCTTGTATTTCCATTTTGTTGAAGTAATAGGTTCTTCATCGTTATTTGAGCTTGACCCAACTTCATTTGGATCGGAATTGGAGGAAGTTACCCCTGAATCAAATCCGGGTGTTGTATTAGAGCCGTTTATAACTTCGGACTCTACACCTTGATTTAGATCCAATGTTATAGTAACATCACCTATAACATTAGTTTGGGAGTCCTTATTTTGTGTCAATGTTATAGTATCATCAACTATAACTTTGGTTTTCTCCTTTTTATCTTTTGAGGAACGATCAAGTTCATCACTTGTTCCTTCAATCTCATTATCCTCCAAGTCCAATTCTGGGGGATCGTCTCTTGAAAGACGAAAGTCGGGTTCATCCAAGTCTTCTTCCTCATCCTGTAAAGGCTTATCAAACACGTTATCTTCATCAAAAATAACGTGGACACTTTCTTCAATACAAAGAGTTCTCTTATTAAAGACTTTGTAAGCCTTGATATGATCTGAGTATCCTATGAAAATCGCCTCATCACTCCTAGGGTTGAACTTACTTAGCCGGTTTTTACCGTTATTGTGAACAAAACATTTACTCCCAAAGCAACGAAGATGGGAGATATTAGGTTTTCGACCTCTAAGAAGTTCGTAGAGGGTTTTCTTAAGAATAGGTCGGATCATAGCATGATTATGGATGTAGCAAGAAGTATTAATGGCTTCAACCCAAAAGTTACGAGGTAAACCACGACACAAGAGCATTGTACGTGCCATATCTTCCAAAGTTCTATTCATACGTTCAACGACACCGTTATGTTGAGGAGTTCTTGGTGCAGAGAAGTTATGCCCTACACCATTAACTCTACAATATTCTATGAAAGCTTGATTGTCAAACTCGGTGCCATGATCCTTTCGAATAGATACAAGATTATGAAAGCTTGATTGTCAAACTCGGTGCCATGATCCTTTCGAATAGATACAAGATTAGTCTTATATTTGTTTTGAACACGTTACATAAGATAATCAAATTCATCAAATATTTCATCTTTTGAATGAAGAAAGATAGGCCATACATACCTCGAGTAATCGTCTACAAGAACGAAGACGTACCTTGATCCTCCTCTACTCCTTACCTTCATAGGTCCACATAAAGCCATGTGTACTAATTCCAAGGCTTGATTTGTACTTACTACTCTTTTAGGTTTGAATGATGATCTTACTTGTTTGCACCTGGCACACGTATTACACATATTTTCTTGGTCGAACTTGATTTTAGGTAACCCTTCAACCAAGTCCCACTTCTTGAGTTTGTTCAAGGTTAGTGAGCTAATGTGACCAAACCGTTTATGCCATAAACAAGGATCATCAAGTGTAACTTTCATGGATGAAAAAGAGTTAGTAGGCACAACATTTAAATCTACCATATTAACATTTCTTTTCCTATGGCCTTCAAGAATAACATTGCTAGTTCCTTCGATTATAATGCGACAACTATCAGTATGGAAAATGACTTTGTTACCTTTGTTGCATAGCTGAGATATGCTTAGCAAGTTATGTTTTAGACCGTCCACGAGATAAACATCACTGATCGCGTGAGACTTAGAAATTCCGATTTTGCCAACGCCAATTACTTTTCCCTTTTTGTTGTCCCCGAACGTCACTTTTCCTCCGTTGAAGGGCTTGAGTGAAAGAAATAGATTCTTATCTCCGGTCATGTGTCTTGAACATCCACTATCAAGATACCATTGATTGTTTTCTTTCACTACTTCCTGCAGAAGGGATTAGATACAGTTTTTAGGTACCAAAGCTAAGTTGGGACCCTTATGATTAGTTATTCTATATACTAAATCCTTTCGAACCCAAAATTATCTAATGACCGTTTTTCTAAACCTTGGGTATTTTGCTTGGGAGGAGTTCTAGGTTTAGGGTTTTCTCTCGGTCTAGGAATTTCTCTGGGTCTATCTTGACTGTTTCCCTTGTGAATAGGTTTACTAGGTTTTGGTTGACAAAGAATTTGTGAAGTGCTAGGTTTCTTGGTGTAGTCAAAGGCCATGTTATAGAACCAACGAAATTTGTTATTCCTTTCTTCGTTAGGTTCATTTATGGGGGTTTCATCATCCTCGACAATTGTGTCAACCGTTTTAGCATGTTCGACATTTTTTCGTATATCATGAGTCTTTTTGACACAGTTGTTTTGGATGTGACCCGTATGACCATAGTAATTGCAAATCAGATATTCAGGAAGATCAGCATACTTTCTTTTTCTGAAATCAAAATCCGAAGGTGTTGATTTGCATTTAGAGTGATCTCTACGGCTGTAGCACTCATGTCCTAACCCCATCTTCATATTATTGTCAGATTGTTCGGTTAGGAAGTTTAGGACTTTTGCGCTACCTTCCCACTTATCATGGACCTTCCTAGCATGTAGAAGTAGGTCTTTTAGGGTTTTAATTTCCTCTTGACATTTCGTGTGATCTACATCATTATCTTTCTTAAAGTTATCACGAAAGTCTTGGAATCGTTTGTTAAGAAGGAATACAACATTAGAATGTTGTTTCTTAACATTTATCATGTCAGTCTTAGATTCCTTTAATTGCTTTAAGGGAATCTATCTCTTTCTTTTGGTCTAAGATCACTGTTTCATCATATGTGACCTTCGTTTCCAAAAGTTCTCTGGCTTTTCTAAGTTCTAAAGTTATAGCTTCATTAGCTATAACTTTGGCTTGAAGGTGCTTGATGTTAAGCTTTAGGTCTGAAGTTATAACTTCATTAGCTATAACTTTGGACTCTAATTCCTTCTTTTCAGCCATAGTAGAATCTAACGTTGTTGCTTTCTCTGCTATAACCTTAGATTTTAACTTCTTAGCTTTGGCCTTCAGAGTATGATTCTCTTCTGCAATTTCGAGAATATGTTCCTTTAGATCTTTTAGCTCCAAGTCCTGTTCGTGACACTTATCGTGAGATTTTGTTGGAATATGTGTCCTCCGACAATAATGCGATCACAACTGTTGATCATGATTATCACATGTTTAAGTCTCATTCTAAAGAATACAATTGGGAAGTAATATTTTACTGTCAACTGGTCCACACATATCGGTAATGATTGGCTGACTAGAGTTTGACATTACTGTCGTACAACTGATATGTGCATTTTATATAGTCTTTTTAGGCCTTTTTATGCACGTATTTCTATGCTAATATCGTAGTTTATTGCTACGAAATGCCCCGAATATGCTACTTTGGTTTATTTTGTCTTAATTGCAGGAACGGACCAAAAAGTAGTGAAATCAAGCCTTTTACCGTCCGATTTGCATGCATTTGGAGGAACAGTAAATTTGGATCGGAAATATAGCTGTCTTGGGATGCGTGAAGCCATTTCGGGAGTTAAAAGGACAAGTCAAAGTCAAACTAACGAGATTTTGTAGTTGCAGAAGTCAAGATCCACTCGATCGAGTACTTAACTGGTCGATCGAGTGGTTTTAGGCCAAATAATCAGTCGATCGAGCACTTTATATGGTCGATCGACCAGTTGCCATTTAGTTTTTACTCGATCGAGTAAGACTTTTAGTCGATCGAGTAGTTTGAGCCAGGATTTGCTCGATCGAGTAGTTTAAAACCACTCGATCGAGTGGATTCTCTTTTGGGCTTGAGCTTTTTAGTTTATTTCCGCCATTAGGTTAAATAATTCCTATTTTCTTATAAATAGGAAGTTAGGACGTCATTTGTAATCTCGTCCGGGATCACACGTTACTTTTACTGCTGCTTTTCTTCTGCTTCTTCCTTCTCTTATTTTCCGGATCATTATTGCTGTAATTTATTCCTTCCCTTTACTTTTATTTAATGCCTATTTCTTCTTTATCTCTCGCTCTTATCTCTTTTACCATTATGTCTAGCTAAATTCTCTTGCTAGGTTTAGGGTAGTCAATGAATGAATGTTAATTGCTAATTAGGTTATTAGATCTATCGTTGTTGTTGTAGTCTATGTTGTTAATCGCTGCCCTTAACTGTATCTTGCTAGTTGATTCGAAGCAATTAGCCTTTTAATATTGGTAAACCTTAACCTGGACCGAAAGGTTGTAATAGGTGAGACCCGCAGTGAACAATAGGATGTTTTAGTGAGGGCGAAAGTTAAGCTGATAGCATTTTAGGGCGAATTGAGACCGAAAGGAGATATTCATTGCCCCTTAGACCGACAAATAGACTAATCTGTGACCTTAGCTGCAATTGATTAAGTTCATTGATGACCCGAAATCCTAGTTCCCCTCTCTTTATTCTTAATTTCTTTTATCTTTATTTCTCTCGCCGTAATCTCGTAGTTTAGTCAAAACAATTCAAACCCCCAAATCGTGACATTAGACAGACCGAGTAGACAAGTGAATAGTGACCGCCTCCCTGTGGCGATCAACCCTACTTACCGCTGACTTTTGTTAGTTGTACTTAGGTATTTAATTTTGGTACAGAAACGACCGTATCAAATTTTGGCGCCGTTGCCGGGGAGGCAACTATTTATTTATTTGTTTAATTCTGTCTGTTTTTAGCCTCAGGGGATTTTTCCCTTGAGGTCGTTCTAATCTTTTTCTTTAGTGCTGTTTTGATAGGCCTTACAGGTTCTACCTAGACAGTTCTAGGTGAAAGATCGTCAAAGGGAAGGCTTGAGTACCTTTGACCCATCACCTATGTCCCATTATATGGCGCAGCAGGTGATTTATTGCGGGAGATGTGGTTCTGCTGAGCACAATGCAACCCTTTGCATGGCAGAAACTGACGAGGTCCTCGAGTTCAGGCTTTGGGGACGATCTAGTCAAGCAGCTGTAGTTGTGCTGCCACATCCACCCTATCAATGGCCACCGCAACAAGATCCATCTGATATTCAGAAAGAAGAGATTGCGGAGCTGAAATCTCTGTTAGAAGCACTTGTATCCCAAGTGCAAGAAGATGATAGACGTACTTGTGCGCGATTTGATAAGCTCGAGTCTGAAATTGCTCAGTTAGCAGCTGAGTCGGATAGTTGGCAACCAGAAGAGGTATACTTTACTGAGAGCGGTTTTTCCCATGAAGAAACCGTGTTGCCCAATGCTGAGGATGAATTTTATGACTCGGATGACGAATTTCTATCATATTTCAATAGTTTACAGGAAGATTTTAGCGCTGTTCAGGAAGAATCACTCGATCGAGTGACTTATATTAGTCGATCGAGTGAATTTCCAGAAGAAAGTTCTCGATCGAGTGATAATTCTGCTCGATCGAGTGAAATGCAGGAGGAAAGTCCTCGATCGAGTAATAATTCTGCTCGATCGAGTGAGTTGGCCAGTGAGAGCATTGATACGTCACTTGGGTTCGTTTTAGACGATGATTTTGATGATGACAATGGTTATGGTGAGTCTCCCCTATTCAAAGCCGAGTTGGATGCACTTGAGGCCGCGATTTACGGGACGAAATCCACTGAGAAGGGTGACGAAAGGACAGCTGAGTCGGTAATTGCTCCTAGTACGGAAGAGGTAATAAATTCCTTTATCTATGATTCCATCGTTGAGAGCAACCTACCTGAGGTGATTAGCGATAATTTGATTATTGTTAATATTCAAAGTACGCTACCTCGTTTGACTCGTGCTTTTAATGTTATACCCCCTCCCATGTGGACGTTTAATTTAACGAATTTTCACCGTCCTTGTCATTTCAATTTTCTTAATCTAAAACGGAGCCCTAATTTATTGTCAATTGCTCCTGCGCTCCTTTATTTTGTGGATAAATTTAGGTGCTCTCATAGGAAATTTGTTAGACTTAAATGTTTATATACTTTTATTTCCTATGCTTGTATTCCACTGTGGTGCTACTTACATTTCTGTGTAGAACATGTGCAAATGTACGATCTCATGCTGCGCGCTTTGAGTGATTTTGATTATGACTTTTTAGAGAGGCTCGAAGAAAAAGAAGGTCGAGCTGGGACCTGCTTGAAGCTAGCGCTACCCGGGAGGCAACCCGGAGTTTTTATTTCTCATTTTATTTCATTTCAGTTGTAATAAATGGTTTTCATACCATAGACTATCTCAGTATGCTTGTTTTGTTAGTTTGCGGGTTGTTTTTATTGCGTTTTGCAGGAACACACTGAGGATCACTCGATCGAGTACTTTTTGTACTCGATCGAGCATTTTTGCTGCTAAATCCTCTTGATCGAGCAGTTTTTCTACTCGATCGAGCACCTGCAAAGAGAGAACTACTCGATGGACCTAATTTACTTTCGATCAAGCAGTTTTGGATGCCCAACCCACTCGATCGACCACTGTTCGAGTGTCATCGAGTGTTTTTGACTTGGATTAGCTTCGTGTGACGGTATTCCGGGCCTTTAGCAACCTCCCATGTTCATGGCTGGTTTGGGGAGGTCCCTTATTCGCGCAATCTTGTGAGCTTTCCGTATTTACTCTCTTTCTCTTTCAGTTTGCATTTCCTTTCCATATTTTGGTACAATGGGGGCATTGTACAGTTTGGTTTAGGGAGGTTATGCATCCATATCTGTTCTGCATATTGTTTTTATTGCATTTCTGTTGTCACGTTTAATTTTTATATGCATTGTTGTTTATTCTCATTAAAATTCAAAATCTCATAAAAATATTTAGAAAATTCAAAAATTCAAAAAAAAAAATTCACGTTTATTTTTGCATATAGGTTGAGTCGGAACGGCAGATTTCAGTGATGAAACTGCACTGTAATTTGTCTTTTTGCTTAAGCCTTGCATAAACTAATATCTTTTTAGCTTTGTCTTTTGCATATCTACGAGTTAATGTTGAATTTAGCTGAACGAATAGACTTGACCTGAAATTTTGGCAACCTACTTATAAATTCTAAGGATTAGAGCTGTATAAACTGGTGTCATTTATGACCAGTTTCATGTAGGATTGTGAGTAGTTACTCCTTGCATAACATGTTCATCAATTTGCACATATATGAAATTCAATTGCTTTTTGCCTTCATACATTCGGGTTAGTGGTTGATGTCACATGCAGGGAGGTGCTTACATTCCTTTTTCTTTCATTTTTACCCATTTAACTCCACATTAGCCAAATTTGCCTATTGACCCTTAACTACATTCCAAATTTAGCCTGCCTTATCAAGCTAGTTAGTGTATGTTTTTGCGGTACATTTTTCATTGTGCCAAGCTTGGCTTGTATTTGATGACTCGGAGTTGATAATCTATTAAGAAAGGGAGGATGATGAAAAAAACGTGAAAAAGAAAGAAAAAAAGACATGAAAAATGAAAAAAAGGAATTCGAAAAGAAAAAAAAGAAACCGTGATTTAGAAATAGAAAAAGAAAAAAAAAGATGTTGTTTGGTTGACGGTTTCTGCTCCTATGCTTTACTTATATCATTTGGGGAGTATTTTCAGTTCGGTTTGGTGAGTTTTATGCCAAATGAAGGGCATTGTGCTTATTTCATAATTGAGTTGGAAATGGATGCTGTCATTTGGTTCTGTTTAGGTACTAGCTTGATCACCTATACCTCCACATTCCCATAAATGTTTTGCCTTTTCTTACCCATTGCCTCACTTTACCATATTTTTGTAAGCCCTCGGCTGTGACAGGACCTTGTTTGGTTGGAATGTGTGTACGGTAGCTAGAATTGTTTATCATATTAGGTGCATGCATGTTTATGTGGGTCGTAGTTTAGGTGAGCGACTATCTTTCTTCCTCTCTTACATCTATATGTTCACCCTTTGCTTCATGAGAGAAGAGTGACCTGTGAGAGTCCATTATTAAAGGTCTTGCAAGGTCGACGGTTCAGCTTTATTATAAACATCTTATAACTCGTTTGCATTTGACTGTTTGCTATAAGTGTTAGTTTGCTTGCATTAAATTGGTTTAAGTGGGCATTTGTAGCTAGCTCTGAGTTATCTTTTCCGTTCCATTTAGTTTACTCGAGGACGAGTAAAGGGTTGGTTTGGGGAGATTTGATACGTGCATTTTATATAGTCTTTTTAGGCCTTTTTATGCACGTATTTCTATGCTAATATCGTAGTTTATTGCTACGAAATGCCTCGAATATGCTACTTTGGTTTATTTTGTCTTAATTGCAGGAACGGACCAAAAAGTAGTGAAATCAAGCCTTTTACCGTCCGATTTACATGCATTTGGAGGAAGAGTAAATTTGGAGCGGAAATATAGCTGTCTTGGGATGCGTGAAGCCATTTCGGGAGTTAAAAGGACAAGTCAAAGTCAAACTAACGAGATTTTGTTGCTGCTGAAGTCAAGATCCACTCGATCAAGTACTTAACTGGTCGATCGAGTGGTTTTAGGCCAAATAATCAGTCGATCGAGCACTTTATATGGTCGATCGACCAGTTGCCATTTAGTGTTTACTCGATCGAGTAAGACTTTTAGTCGATCGAGTAGTTTGAGCCAGGATTTGCTCGATCGAGTAGTTTAAAACCACTTGATCGAGTGGATTCTCTTTCGGGCTTGAGCTTTTTACTTTATTTCCGTCATTAGGTTAAATAATTCCTATTTTCTTATAAATAGGAAGTTAGGACGTCATTTGTAATCTCGTCCGGGATCACACGTTACTTTTACTGCTGCTTTTCTTCTGCTTCTTCCTTCTCTTATTTTCCGGATCATTATTGCTGTAATTTATTCCTTCCCTTTACTTTTATTTAATGCCTATTTCTTCTTTATCTCTCGCTCTTATCTCTTTTACCATTATGTCTAGCTAAATTCTTTTGCTAGGATTAGGGTAGTCAATAAATGAATGTTAATTGCTAATTAGGTTATTAGATCTGTCATTGTTGTTGTAGTCTATGTTGTTAATCGCTGCCCTTAACTGTTTCTTGCTAGTTGATTCGAAGCAGTTAGCCTTTTAATATTGGTAAACCTTGACCTGGACCGAAAGGTTGGAATAGGTGAGACTCGCAGTGAACAATGGGATGCTTTAGTGAGGGTGAAAGTTAAGCTGATAGCATTTTAGGGCGAATTGAGACCGAAAGGAGATATTCATTGCCCCTTAGACCGACACATAGACTAATCTATGACCTTAGCTGCAATTGATTAACTTCACTGATGACCCGAAATCCTAGTTCCCCTCTCTTTATTGTTAATTTCTTTTATCTTTATTTCTCTCGCCTTAATCTCGTAGTTTAGTCAAAATAATTCAAACCCCCAAATCGTGACATTAAACAGACCGAGTAGACAAGTGAATAGTGACCGCCTCCCTGTGGAGATCGACCCTACTTACCGCTGACTTCTGTTAGTTGTACTTAGGTATTTATTTTTGGTACAGAAACGACCGTATCAACGACGGTGGTGACCAGTTGATCCCCTTAGGTCATACCTAAAGGGTAACACTCTTAATTGATTATTTAATTGATCGTATGACGATACGGGTTGATTAAATTACTTAAAATTGACGGACGATTTTGGAAGTAATATTTACGTATCTCATTATAATTTGATTAAATAAGATACGGTCCAAGTGATCGAATTGTTTTATTACTTAGATGAAATTATTGTTTAAAGAAACAATTGCATTTGAATGAATAATTTATTATAAATACAAGATGTTGTGATTTATAATTGGTAAAATATTTTGGTACAAGTAATTATGAATTACAAAGTCAATTTTGTATATGACGTATTTTTATTAATGCGTTGATTTTTAATATGTTAAAAATACGTAACAATTTTACATGACATGTGAAATGTGACAAATTGACAAATTGACAAAGATAAAATGGAATCCATTTTATGTTAATATGACCGAAATAATGGGGTATATTAGGAAAATATTATGTTGATTAACTAAGTGGTAAACATAATCATATTTGCCTAAACCTAGCCATGCAAACCTAGTGCCTCTTGTGAAGAGCACCTTGCTCATGCATTGGCCCTCTTTAACCCTCCCTCTACCCGGTTTTGTGAAAAAAAAACCATGGATTTTTCTTTCATAATTTTACAATATACACTACTAAAAAGATTAGTGTATCATTCATTCATACACACATCTAAAATAAGAGTTTTAGAGAGATAAATTCTTCCTCTTTCTCCCCTTCTCTTAACCGAAATATTAAGAGAACAAAATAATATTTTGGTCAATTTTATTTAAATTAATATTGTTCTAGTAATAATATTATTAATTTTATTAAGAGATTACCTTGGGTATTAATCCTTGGGAGGGATTCTACACTTGAATCCTTGTTCATCCAATATTTGGAGAGCTCAAGAACAAGTGAGTAGGAGAACTCACTTGTGCCCAAAAATCCTAAATATCAATGAAGGGTTGATGATTTCTTCCTTATTTTTTATTATTGTTTGCATGCATAAGATCATTGTTTAATTTTATGACTAAATTAAATCATCACATATATGAATATGTTAAGTAATGAGATATAGATTTCTAACAAGCGGTATCATGAGCCTTAGGTTGTTTGCATGCAAATCGGTTATAGTTTTTCCGAGTTATACGATTAACATATAAAACTTGTAAATTTGTGTTATTATGATATATCACGAAATAAATTATGCATGTTATAGTTTCTGATCCTAAAATGTATTTAGGATTTTTTGGTTAATTTATGGATTTTTATTGTTCATTTTATATAATAATAACATTAAAAATGTGATTTCATGATAAAAAAAATGTCATTTTCGGACTAAAATTAGCTAAACTTCAAATTTTCCAGTGGTTTTTGGATATGTCTTCACATATATTATTTTTAGATGACCTGTAAATTTGAATAATTGTTGGAGTTCTTATGCTCGAAATATGGATTTTTCATGATAAAAATCGAATTTAAATGAAAAATAGGTTAATATGAGAAATATTTCAATTATGGTCATATAAATTTAGTATGTTGTCACATGAAATTTTACAAGATGTGTGTAAAATAATAGGCTATTATGAAGTCTTTATGCATGATTTATGAATTTTTGATGAAAAATAGCATAAATAGTGACTTTAATTAGTGAATAATTGCTAAAACATACTTCATGACTAACGAAAAACGTCACATGTTGTATTTTATTTTGTATTTCAGATCTAAAATTGAAAAGTTGATAAATATAATTTTTCTCATGTTTTTATGATTATATTTGATAAATCCGATAAACCGCAACATTGTTTTTCCCGATAAATTTCGAAATTTTTAACCTATGTTTTTGAACATTATGAGTGTCATGGTATTTTTCCAGAATGTTCATGAGTTTTAATTTCAAATTTCAAATTTATTTGAAATTTTTATGATTGATTTGGAGTTTATAGCATTTTATTGTAATTTTGGGTCCATTAATGAACAATTTTAAGAAATATAAGTTAATTATAGTCAAATAGTTAGTGGAGACTAATTTTGAGTCCTATTTTGGTTAGGGTAATTAACTTGTGCATAAATATGATTTTATGTAATTCATTGTGATTTTAAAAGGTTAAATCACGCAAATCCGTAAAAACCGATTAATATACGATATTGGCTCCTTAAAGGCGATTTAGCATAAAATTGGGCATGTTCATACATATTATAATGCTGCATTTTATTTATGATTGTCATAATTTTATTTTATGTAATTTTTGAATTATGTATTTTTTACTTAGTATGGCCTTAGTTTTTTAATTGGTATTACCCGAAATGTATGGGAATATCGATTTGGTTGTAATTTATTGTGATCTCGTATCACCGTTTTGTAATTTAATAGATTTATTTTATTTTAATTACAAATGTATAATAGGAAATTATGTAATTTGTTATGTAATTTATTTATTCCGGAGTTCCTTGAAGACGGTGTCACTCAAGAAGGCGATACATAAAGACGGTGTTACCTCGAGATGCGTGCCAAAACTGAAGTTCAAGGGACCAATGGAGTTGGTTTCCGAATATGTAATAGTTAATTAGATTTTCTATTTTAGGAAGACCATACTAGGATTTATTTTATGCTTTGCATTTTATTTATATGTTGCATGCATCGCTAAATCGCCATAACTAAAACATGCATTGTCATTATAATCGAGTTTATCGACCGTGTCAATTAAAATTATCGTAGTTCACCGCTTTATTTCACTTAAAACGTGATAGATAATAAATTGACATGACCTCTCGCTAAAATAAATAATTGAGACTTAGCCTTACCAAAAAGTAGAAACCATGAAAACCTATTTCGCGAGGGAGTGCACTCGGCCACCCCGGGGTACAAACCTTGTTACGTAGGGGAAGTGGGTGATAAATGTCTATCCACCGAATTCATGTTGATGAGGGTTTCATCGGCTACCCCGTGCCCAAGTTAATGTGAATTTGGATCATGGACACATTTATTCGAAATTTGGATTGACCTCAACGGAAGTATTCGTGACCGTAGTCGCATGTGTTCCGGGCTATAGATAAACATTAGAGTAATTTTATCGACCAAGAGTTCTAAAAGTAGAATCGATTAAAAGGTTAATCCACCGAGTTATATTGATAAGGGTTTCATCAGCTACCCCGTGCCTAAGTTGATATGAATTTGGGTCTTGGAATCATTTATCTAGTTGGGTAGAGGTCACTAGATAAATGCAATAAAACTTGTTTAATTTAATTTTACGAGTCTTATTATTTTGAAAACGACATATGTTTTATTCCTTCTATTTTGTTTTGTAGACCGCTTTAATTTCTCATAACAAATGGCCACTCCAAACACCAACACCACGCCTCTCACTAATACTTCATGGCTCCGATCCTTTATGGATCGTTGTAAACTTGAAAAGAATGGGTCAAATTTCTCCGATTGGGATGCCCAACTCAAATTAGCCGCCCAAGGTGACGACAAGCTTCGTTACCTCACCGAGGCCTCTCCACCCGAACCTAATACTAGGTCGACCACCGCTACTAGGGAAGCATATGAAGCTTACCACAAGGAATCCGCCGCAATGAAAAATGTGTTGATCTTTGCGATGGAGGCGGATCTCCAAAGGAGAGCCTTTAAGATGGGCACCGCTAATAAAATCTATTCCAAGCTTGTGACAATATTTTCATAAACTTCGCGGATCGTCCAATATGAGATGGCCGCGGCATTCTTTGATCTCGACTTCAAAGAGGGCCAAAAGGTTAGCCCTCACGTGCTCAAATTGATGGAGGTAGTCGAGACCTTGAAGATTCAAAAGGTTGAAATCCCCAAAGAACTCATTGTAGATAGGATTCTACACTCCTTATCCAAAGTCAAAGCGTATGTTCAATTCCGGGTGAATTTTAACATGCCAGACAAGGACGTGTCTCTTGAAGAGTTGAACAAGTTACTTGTGCAAGCCGAAAGAGACATGGGGTTAAATGTTAACCCACCTAAGGATGTGCTTAACATTAGCACCAAAAGCAAGGGGAAGTTCAAGAAGAATGGGAAGAAGGGTAAGAAGCAAGCTCCCACTTTCACCAAAGCTAAGACTTATGAAGCTAGCACTTCCAAGATCAAGAAGGGTCCTCTTGATAAATGCCATTATTGTAATGGTGTTGGACATTGGAAAAGAAATTTTTCCAAATATCTTGGTGACATTAAAGCTGGAAAGATCACTCCAGTAGGTAAATGACTATCCTTTCTTTTATGTTTCTAATTCAACTATGGTATTGTGATACAAAGTTGTGATAATGTATCCCCTTTTTATTGTAAATAGGGCCTCCACCAAGCAAGGACAAGGGAAAAGAAAAGCAAGCTTGAGAAACCATCAAGAAGCTAGGAGTAGCTTCCATGAAGCTTGGCTTTTTATTGTCTTATTTTAATTTATGTTTTGGATTTTAGAACCTTTTGATTTCCGTGTTCGACATGGAAATGTATTTTGGATAATGGTTGTATTTCGGATAATGGTGGCTTGGTTTGCAACCCAAGTCACCCGTTTTATCGTATTTTATCCTTGTTCTAAAATTCGTCTTTATACGCTTGCTCATAGAAACATATGATCATTCACTTAAAGTGATCTAATAGACAACTATAATGATGGGATTCATTATATGTCCACAAGCTTAAGGCTCGTGTATGATCAATTATAAAGTGATATTGAGTTAATGAACTCTCTTACAGGAATGTCAATCACCAAGTACACTTATCAAATTTAAAACAATTAGTCAACCTATGAGATATTCCTCCTTATACTTCAAAATCATTATTTGTGTCTCATAAGCTATCTTTGAATCTCTAGTGTATTCATTCTAAAGATAGAGTGGGAGAAAATGAAGACACAAAGAACACCAAGCAAATATTTTGTGTACTTGTGTAAATGAGATCTACGCAAGAAAGAATGATTTGTATACCTATATAGATAGTATACTCGAATAGATGAGATCTATGGTCTCGAATAGATGATATCTACATGAGAAAAGAGACCAAGTGAAGTAATCAAAAGAATATGTTCTCATGATAACTACAGAGGAGACCAAAAGAAAGTTTTGGAATAAGAATGACTAAAGTAAAGTCTTAACAAGAGTTTTGACTAGTTTATGAACAACATTTGACCAATAGTTTCAATATTGATATTTACTTAAGATCCTATATGAATCAAAGTTGCATCCTAGAAAATAAATGAGATTTATTACTAAAAGTTGCAAAGAATGATATGCCGATATCTACAAAAGCTAAATTAATTGTTAACCACGCTAATGTCATTATTTAACCTCATTATGAAAATGAAATGGTTAAACCTCCTTCCGAAAAGGGTATTTTGAGAAGGACGTATATTAGATATAATTCACATTTAATCTAATGACATTGCCGCGCATCATTATAAAATGAATGAGTTGGAGATTAGAATCTCTTTCCATAAGGTTAAGATTGAAACCTCTTCAAAATAGGTATTTTGAAAGGATATGTTGGGAACATATATGGTTTTATCTTAATAACTTAGCAAAGCAAAATATATTTCAATTCTTGAAATGTTTCGATTGAGTAGTCAATTTCGAAACATGTGGAATTAAGTGGGAGTTGGAAATTATCATGTGAAGACATGGAATTTAGTGGGAGCAATCATCTTGTAAAAGTTTATAACTCATTACTCATTGAGAATGACGAGCTAATACTTTCTTTCACAAAGAAGTATTTGAGTTTTCAATTCTGGATGAAAATGGACTATGATGAATCCAATCACATCATGAGATGTTGGATAGGTATTGAAATATACACATCAAATCAACAAGAAACGTAGGTTATTCATATCGATGAAAATGGAATTACCATAAGCAGTCATGGTTATTCATTAAACCTAAGAATAGTTAATGACATGATTAAAAGTTACTAATGTTTCCGCCATTAGAATAATCATGCACATGTCCAATAATGAATCATATGCATAAGAGCATGATAATTCATTGGGAAGCCATAGAAGAATCGTCATGTATTCTCGAGGAGAATCCGATGAGCGATTTCAGTGTTGGACAGAACACTCTGTTATGTGTCAAGAGGTTGCACATATTAAAGTTCGAACACGCATAAGGATTTATGAAAATCCTAAGCTTTTCAAGCTAAAAGGAGAAATAACAAGTTTGGAAAGATACTTGGTTGAAGTAAGAAGTTACTCAAAACTAATATCTCCTAATATGCTAGGACTTGTGAGAAGTGCTAGGCTAATCATCTTGATAATTGTTGCAAGACTCTACAAAACATATACCTAGTGCATTGTGAATGGGTGGAGTACTTGACCAGTGCAAGTCAAATCATCCACCACAAAAATTCATTAGTTGTGTGATAAACAAACAAGAAGTTCTTTCAAGATAAAGAACCCAAACCGAGGTTGGGAACCTGTATGCGTACTTGGTAAGGTTCATGCTATGAGAGATAACAGAAATGTAGAGGAAAATGCGATAAAAGAAGTTTGAACACATGGACAAATGGTATGTTAAAACTTCTATTGCAATCGACTAGTGTTAATACACTTATGATATGCATCACAAGGTTGAAATACGGTATTGACTACCCGAATGTGATGTCGACATTTGTCGTTTGAGTTATTATTGACTCACCTTATACTTTGTTACGTCCAAACGGGTTGTAGAGACAATTGGACCCCGTTAAAGTGAACACGGATTAGCATTGTATTCGCCCATAGTTACTTACATGAGGTAACGTCTCGAAGTGACTAGAATGTGATGCGATTGATGGCAAGTTCAAGTGCCATGGAGTCATATGAGAATGACTAGTCGATCACATAGGCAGACTGTTAGGAACACTTTGTCGGGCCTTATGACCGCTTATAGAGTTCTGACAAATTTATATAGCCTGGTCGTGGCGAGAGCTACTATAGTATTCTAATGAGTCGATTCTTTTGACTAAAGACTATTCGCCTAAGATGGCACAGTTTCAGATTAACTTTGATTTGTGTTACTACGACCTTCGTAAATGGGGTCAAATGGGCATATTTTGGGTTATGATGGTTGTGGCTAGTCGAAGGGAATGAGTGCGATAGGAATTGTCCACCCCTAGTCAGGGTTATAACAATATCTCAGGGCCACTCGAGGAGTAATGAACTGGAAATGCGTGGCCACGCTCGGAAGATATCTATGCTAGATAAATCCGGTCAATCAGTTATTCTCCAGATCGAGGAAACCACTCTCGATATGATCACTTGCAAGTACAACCTGAAAGACACCTTGCATTGAGTGGGAGATAGTAATAGGACAAGAGAATTGGTGACGCACACTTGTCGAGGACAAGTGGGAGATTGATGGAATATGTGTCCTCCGACAATAATGCGATCACAACTGTTGATCATGATGATCACATGTTTAAGTCTCATTCTAAAGAATACAATTGGGAAGTAATATTTTACTGTCAACTGGTCCACACATATCGGTAATGATTGGCTGACTAGAGTTTGACATTACTGTCGTACGACGGTGGTGATCAGTTGATCCCCTTAGGTCATATCTAAAGGATAACACTCTTAATTGATTATTTAATTGATAGTATAACGATACGGGTTAATTAAATTACTTAAAATTGACGGACGATTTTGGAAGTAATATTTACGTATCTCATTATAATTTGATTAAATAAGATACGGTCTAAGTGATCGAATTATTTTATTACTTAGATGAAATTATTGTTTAAGGAAACAATTGCATTTGAATGAATAATTTCTTATAAATACAAGATGTTGTGATTTATAATTGGTAAAATATTTTGGTACAAGTAATTATGAATTACTAAGTCAATTTTGTATATGACGCATTTTTATTAATGCGTTGATTTTTAATATGTTAAAAATACATAACAATTTTACATGACATGTGACATGTGACAAATTGACAAATTGACAAAGATAAAATGGAATCCATTTTATCTTAATATGACCGAAATAATGGGGTGTATTAGAAAAATATTATGTTGATTAACTAAGTGGTAAACATAATCATATTTGCCTAAACCTAGCCATGCAAACCTAGTGCCTCTTGTGAAGAGCACCTTGCTCATGCATTGGCCCTCTTTAACCCTCCCTCTACCCGGTTTTGTGAAAAAAAACCATGGGTTTTTCTTTCATAATTTTACAATATACACTACTAAAAAGATTAGTGTATCATTCATTCATACACACATCTAAAATAAGAGTTTTAGAGATAAATTCTTCCTCTTTCTCCCCTTCTCTTAGCCGAAATATTAAGAGAACAAAATAATATTTTGGTCAATTGTATTTAAATTAATATTGTTCTAGTAATAATAATATTAATTTTATTAAGAGATTACCTTGGGTATTAATCCTTGGGAGGGATTCTACACTTGAATCCTTGTTCATCCAATATTTGGAGAGCTCAAGAACAAGTGAGTAGGAGAACTCACTTGTGCCCAAAAATCTGAAATATCAATGTAAGGGTTGATGATTTATTCCTTATTTTTATTATTGTTTGCATGCATAAGATCAATGTTTAATTTTATGACTAAATTAAATCATCACATATATGAATATGTTAAGTAATGAGATATAGATTTCTAACAGATTTTTCATAGAATTTAATTAAAGCACTTTTAGACAATTTCTTAACCCGTTTTTTAAGTTCAAGATAACTTACCTCTTCATCGTCATCTTCGTCTGATTCTCCGAGAAAGCAATAGTTTGAGTGAGAGTTTGTGCTTTCATCATCACTGTCGGAGATTAGATCAAGACTAACGCTGCTGAGATAAAGGTTGGCTACTTCGTCATCTTCAGATCCCTCGTCATCTTCTGAGTCAAGGTCTCCCCAGCACGAAGCCATCATTACTTGGTTGAACTCTTTCTTTGTCTTTTCGCATTTTGTCTTGTCCTTGATCTTCTCCCATGTAGGGCAATCCTTGATCATGTGATCAGATTCTCCACACTTGAAGCAACCTCTGTTTGCGATGGACGACTTTGATTCTGTAACCTTCTTGTTGGATGACTTGTTGTTGTTGTTATAGGATGATTTTGTTTGTTTGTTTCGAAAGATCTTATTTTTGAAACGACGTGCAAATAGGACAGTTTCATCCTCTTATTAAAAGTCAACTTCTTCGCTCTTTAAGGCCATACTCTTATTACGGCTTGATTCAGCGTCATCTTTGTTAAGAGTAATTTCATGGGCCATGAGAGCACCAATGAGTTCTTGATAGGATAGGTTTTCAAGATCTCGTGATTCCTCCATTGCAGTGACTTTTGCACGCCACTTCTTAGCCAGGCTCCTAAGAACCTTTCTAGAAATGTCCTCTGTGCTAAACTTTCTACCTAGGTTTTTCAATTCATTTATAATGCTTGAAAACCTTGCAGACATACTATCCAAGGACTCATTAGGCTCCATAACGAATAGCTCATATTTTTGCATTAGCAGATCTATTCGGTGCTTCCTAACAATGGAAATACCTTCATAAGCTAGTTCAAGCCCATCCCATATCTCCTTGGCCGTAGAGCATGAAGAAAACCGATCAAACTCTGTAGAAGTCATTCCGTTTTGTAGGAGACTTATTGCTTTGGAGTTCTTTTCGGCCTTCTTGTAGTCAGCCTCGACATAGTCCTCTTCTTTCTTTTCATAGGTAGTGCCTTCCTCGGATGCTACAAGAATTTTATGCAGTCCGTTTTGAATAATCCCCCAGCACTCCCAATCGTGACCTTTCACATAGTGAGTCATCATGTTTTTCCACAATCCATAATTCTTCCTATCAAAGACGGGACACTTGAGATATTTGGAATCCATTTATCACGTGATAGGCAGCGGAATATAAAACGTTAAGATAAATAAAAACAAGATAGATCAGCCTCTCTGCGGTTAGGCAATCAAGAGCACGAGGCTCTGATACCAATTGAAGAGTCTATCGATCCGAAATACTCAAGGGGGGGGGGGGGGTGCATTGAGGATTTAAAACTTTTTGAAAGTTTTTTCGATTGTATGAATATAATTGATTATTTAAAGTTTATTGATTAAACTTTAACTAATCAACTAATGAATGTAAAACAAAATAAGCAAACGAACAAAAGAGAGGAGACACACGGTTTTTGAAGTGGTTCAGTTTCACAAGTCGAAACCTACATCCACTATTCTCGATTAATAAATTTAGTATCTTTCTACGGATTACAAATTTACTAACCCAACTCGTACAACTAACTCTAGTTGTAACTCAATGAGTACCGTTAAATACTCGAGTGACTAACTTACGCTAATAAGAAAGCACTAATATTTCTTGAAAAGGTTCACGTTAATGAACAAGTAAGAAATCAAATAAGCACTATTATCTTATAACGATAACTTAACAAATGAATATACGAGTTTAAAACACACGACCTTTCAAAAATAACAAAAAGGTTTTCTGCTTTGAAACACACGATTTTGCTTTGTGAAAATAAGATCAATTTTTATGCTTAAGGTCTCTCTCTTAAATGTTGCAAAGAGCAAAGTATTTATAGGAAGGAACGAATAAGGCAACTCGGTTTCTAGAAACCCTAATGGCCGAAAATAGGAGATATGTTAACAAATCATATCTTCTATTATTTTTTTCCTAAAAGCCTAAAAGATAATAAAGAATATTCCAACGGATAGAATATAATCTATTCAATTATTATCTTTACTATAAATTCTAAGATATGATAAGATTTTCTATAACAAGAATATCTTTTATCATAAACAAATATATTGAGTAAGATATAAAAGATATGTAAAGATATAAAATCTTTACCAAATATATCTTAGTTTACACGAGATGTCACGGCTCATATACCTCGTGACTCGTGCAAACCCTAGCTTAATATATGGGTTAGAATTCAGGTTTTAAGAGAGGCTTTGTTGAAACCCTAATTAGAAGCATGATCAAACTCATAAGTTGACTCAAAACAACTACTAGTCAACGTTCAACAAGGAACCGAACTCCGCACTAAACCGGGCTTTATTAAGTAAATACTTTTATTAAAACATTTAAAATAAACTTTAAACAATTTTAAAAACAATTTTAAAACATTATATGTCGTGTATAGTAAACTCAGCATCTCAATGTTATAGTAAGAGAGCTATAGCATTGAGCTCTTTTACTAGTAATGTTATAGCTGCAAAGCTATAACTTTACTAATTCAAGAAACGCATTCTTGGTTATCATTACGAGATAATCACCTATACTATTCTAATTTTCAGGGAGATATTCGAGTATAGGCTACGTCATCATCCAAGCTTGATTAATCTTTAGACGGACTTCGTCTTCACATAAATCTTGAATGAATCTTCACATCGTTTGATCTTGAATTGAGGCTTGACTATTGTATACTTCCATCACAACTTCCTTTGTTGCTTGTATTAGATAAATCGAATCTAAAAGAGTTAGACAAACGATTACGCGCAACAAGTATATAAATTATAAAGCACCTTGACATCATCAAAACATAAACATATATACTATATGGTTCAACAAAAATAATATGAAATAAAATGAAAAGTTTTTGATATGAACTAATTATATTAAGTTCATTACTTTGTAATTAGTCGATATTTATTATCGTACTTGGGATTAAACCGACATGGTATATTGAACCAATGATGATTATGGATATGACTAAAATGCTTGCGAATATGAATAAATGAAAAATGAAAGAAATAGGAGATGAAAATGCTCAAATCTCCGTAAATTTGTTGTTAACCAACAATATCATCGTTAGACGGGATAAAAACATCATGGGATAAATAACCAAGGATGATTCGGTAATGGTAAAAAATGTTCATCATAAAAATGATTTAAAATGGTAAAAACCGTTTTAAGAAAAGAGAAAAAAAATGAAATAAAACATGAGGAATAATGAACTCAAACACGTTGAGTTCGGACCCGAGAAGCCATATGAGGCGCGAGCCCCTAGACGAGGTAATAAGCCTCTATCGCAGGCCAAAACTCGGCTTTGGCTCGATCTTTCCAAGTTTTGAATCGCGAGTTTTGGCTTGATCTTTCCAAGTTTTGAATCGTGTTATGCATGTTTTATGATGTTAAAAGTCATGAAAACAGTAAAAAGAACATGAAATAAAAGGATTAATTACACCCTCATACTTACATGCTCGGTTGCTTGATGAGAAATCGACAAAGTGTTAAACTTGTGAGTCGGAAAGCTCGATTTAAAAACCGTTTTGTAAATATGGAGTCTTGCTTTGCTTTAGTGTAGGTGTAGTTGGTCGAAGTGGTAAGTCAAGTGTTTTTAATGCAGGATGACGGTACCAAATAATGTGTAAGGCTCGTGTTTTTCAATCGGTAGGTCGAAAATACGTGTCGGTTTTTTACTTTAGAAGTCGAGGTCTAGAATTTTAAGGGAGAAAGAAGGGGCGGACTCTCACGGGCTTTAAAAATGAGGTGCTAGGGGGTATTTATAGAGGAATGTGTGGTGTTGTTCATTTTGGCCGTGGTGGCCATACTGACCACCCATTGAGGCGCGAGTACGTGGGCGACACAAGGGGTTGTCCTGTCCTTTTCGGAAATTTGTGGTTTGTTCTATCCTAGGTTTTATTAGGATGTGTTTTACTGTTGATTTTGTTCGCTTAGCCATGTAATCTTGTGTTTGAATGTTATTTAGGGTGGGTACTTTGTTTTGCCTCGGGGTTGATTGTGTGTAGAGCCGGGATTTGCATTTTGAACCGGTTTTTGGTCCAGTGTCGGTTTTGACTCTAATTAGTGTTATTGTAACCCCGTCATCGTGCACAAAACACTCCAGGTATTTTTGAAATGTTTTAACATGTTTTTTATTTTCGAAACCGTTTTCTGAGCTTTTCGACACGCAGTTATACAAACCGACGATCAAACGTAGCGATTTCCAAAAAAGGTTGAAGTCCGATATCATAGGGTGTTTGTTGGGAATTCCACAGATACCAGGTATCTACAAATTGATATAGGATTGGATAGCCAAAAACAAAATGCATGTAAATAATAATAAAATTAGATTTTACTTATATCGGTTTACGGGTAAGTAGCAAATACACCCCCAAAAATTTACACCTATGTGCAATTTAGCCCCAAACGTTTTACTATGAGCAAATTGGCCTCATAAGTTTAATTTAACGTACAATTAACAATTTTTTGATCAATTGCTCGCTGGAAAAGATGAATAAGACATCAAAGACATTAATATGATGGTTGATGATTGACATGTTGGAACGTTTAACCATTTTAAGCCTACCTTAAAACCTTGCACTAAACATCGTTACCACTGTTACTCCTCCCTAATAACTATGTAGTTGTAACACCCCCATACTCCAAGTGCCTTACCAGGACCACTCGGGTATGAAGACATCACCATCTCGGTTGCCCGAGGTATGATAATCAAATAGACAAAACAGAAACAACGTTTATTATAAATAGTTTAAGTGATTACATTACAAAACCAACTGTAAGCAAAATACAACTGTTCTCAAACTATAAACCAACTGAAAGGAACTGTCCTAACAAACACAAATGAAGACTAAAGACTCGATATGTGATGACTCCATCCCCACTAGATCCCACGCGTATCCAAGATATACCGCTTGAAGCAACTCGCTCACCACCCCGAATGGATCACCACGGTTTTTAAAACATTTAAACGGGGTCAATACTAATCACACAACTCAATATACATCAACAATAAGATAAACAGACAAATTGGTACAGTCACACACACACACACACACCACCAACCAATTCCCATCATCTCAATATCGACCGTCCACTGGACCCACCCTACCATGGGGGACCGCACCGTTCCCACCTAAGCCCCGCTCATCGTACGAGCGATAACCCCGTCCATTAATGTGCACATCCCCTTTCGTGGCGGGTTCCACGAAGGGCGAAACTAGGGCGTGAGATCACTCCCGCAAGTGACCCCACTCAGCCGAGAACGCATCTCGAGTACCATCACAAACACAACCACAATCACAATCACAATTACAATTACAATTATCATATCAATCAACTAACTACAAAGACATCACCAATATCCCATTATGGGACTAATACGAGTAGAAATCCTACCTGAAAGCACAACACGCAGACGGTATCTACAACTGTCTCAAAACGCCTCTTCTATGAATTCTCCTCCTAACATATAACACATAAAGACTACCATTCAAATACTACTCATAACAATCCCCAAATCCCAAATTAGGGTTTCATCAATCTTAACAAAACAGTATATAAATTACATTAAAAGCTTACCCTCGACGCAAGGAATCCAACGACACGAACTACGATGCAAACCGACCGTCCGAACTCCGGGAATTGTCAAGAACGCGATTAGGAAGAAGACAAGTTGCTTTCTCTCTTAAACAGGTTTTAGGTTTTGTAAAAAGTGATTTAGAACAAAGACGAATTGGTTTAAATACCTTAATCGCGTAATTAACAAAACCCGAGAAAACTCCCCGTAAAACCCGGACACTCGATCGAGTACCCAAGGTACTCGATCGAGTACCCCCTACTCGATCGAGTGCCCCACTACTCGATCGAGTGCCCAACAGTCGAAACTATTTTATTCTCGCAACATACCCTTACTCGACAGAGTAAGGGCTACTCGATAGAGTACCCCAAGACTCATAAATACGGAGTATTACGGTCTTCCCTCCTTAAAAAGAACTTCGTCCCCGAAGTTCAACCCATACTCTAAAAACAACCATACTAACTCGACCAAGACACAACAACATAACTAAGAACTCAAAAACTCGACCAAACATAAAACATGAACTCTTAACACCCACTCCACCAACTATGTTTACTTCCTTAACATGACTCACGATATCGCATCCACCACATATATATCTCTCACGACACCAACTTCATACATAACCAACCACCATCCACTAACACAGCTAGCTCCATAATATCATCCACTATCAAATCCAAAATCAAGACACTCCTAGACATCAAACGGAATGTTACATTCTACTACCCTTAAAAGGAACTTCGTCCTCGAAGTTTACTCGGACTCATAACATCATCCTCCAACTCACAACATTATATAAAATATTCTCATACTCCGAAGCATCACAAGATACAAGCACGGCCATGGCCTTTTATAAGTATCATCCACAAAACAAATCCCTCCTTTACGCTACGCTAACACTCTACTTCCAATTATATTACAACATGCACCACCATGAAACTCTCTTTTATCGCATCCTACTCCTCTTAAGACAAATGTTACGTCCTCGTAACTCACTAATACTAAATCCTAGCTATATCGTGTCATTATCCTCATCACCACCGCATGTCAAAGGTAACCACTTGTAATCTAAACACTCGCCATGCATATATCCAAGGCTCTCTTACCTAAACATTCCTCATACCTCAACTCATTCGCCACACCACCTAACCTATACCTCAAAATCTTTATCTTAACCCAAAACTTCAACTTTTCCACATTACCGCAACATGACATACCTCTCTATATAAAGCACCTATCTCCCAAACGCATAACTCACGACCCACACTCGTTACGTACACTCACACTAGATCCTCAAGTTCTTTCCTTCATTACCGCAAAACTCATACATAACTTAATATGACACTAGTTCCCCCAACACCCTACACTCACTGTCTCAACAAAAGATTATGAACCACCTGCATCTTTCGCGTCATTACCACACATGTTCTACGACTCACTTTCCATTACCATGTCTCATCAAACCTTAACTAGAACAAGATCATAATTATTGTAACAACCTCTCACAACCGTGTCCCATTAACAGAACATCACTATACCATGACAACAACGAAAACATATTCAACTCTATTTCATATCATACTCTACCTCATTCTTAACTTAACCTGGTAAAGAAATCATCAATAAACAAAACAACTGTCTATCCGTACAAACCGAAACTCACAGAGGCAACAACAAACAAAACAACAATCTATGTATGACTGGTATGTACTTTTGAAAACTCGTATCATAATCATCCCGCCTACTCCACCACAACCGGTGACGGCATCACAACACCGCCACCAACAGCCACACCGTAGTGCGAAAATACCCGCATCACAACACTAAATATCGTGCCCGGATCACCACCCGAGGCACCACAACCACATCGATAGACATCACAACTGCCTACAACTCCCATAAACACTGACTTAGGATAACTTTTCAGTCAAGAAAAACTTATTCAAATCCACTTTACTAAATCATAACACAACATATTTTATGAATTAAACAGATAATAACCTCGTGAATATCATCCCCTTATCATATCACATATTGACATGTATCATGAATACGATAAGCATAATCGGTCATGCCAAATCAGTCAAATTATTACCTTTTTGGATATCATTCCATTACGTTCTCGTATCCAACATGTATTACGAAAAATTCGGATAACAACTTATAATTATCACACCATACCATTTCTTGTGAGGTCACAACCTCACACAAACATTTATATATATGACATAAACCCATAATCACATCCAACCAGTCAATCCTGATCACGTAAGTTACCACTC
Organism: Silene latifolia; assembly: GCF_048544455.1. Lineage (NCBI taxonomy): Eukaryota > Viridiplantae > Streptophyta > Magnoliopsida > Caryophyllales > Caryophyllaceae > Silene > Silene latifolia. The sequence goes on from NC_133527.1 coordinate 130,251,361, forward strand.
AACCAAGGTTACCTGTCACCCGAGCTTAACTCGCATGCCCCTCATCACATTCTTCCATTCGCATGCCCAACACCTTCTGCCATACATAACCATATAGCTAACACTCACTATGAGAAACCGCCTCCCAAGACTATGTCTTATACTTCCTCACAACCATACTTATCAATTCAGTCTCTACAAAATCAGCCTCTTTAGAATTACCATCTTTCTAACATACCGTCACTCTTAACCATTAGTCAAAAACCATAACACTACCACTATCCGGGCATTGAACCCTTTTCACTCATCTCTAAACATCACGATTTCTTTCCTATCTTTGGTTAACATCCCAAACAACGAACAACAAACCCATCAACAAAATTACCTCAACATTCTTCCCAATACTATCCTTAATTGTATCATCATCTAACTCTCCGCCAAAAATCTCGTATCGTGCAAATATTCTACCAACTTCTTACTTTCCTTAATTCCTCGAAACTCATTACTAATCATGTTGTCCCAAAACTCCTCTATAACCATTAACTAACATCCTCGTGACGCTATCACACATTTCAATGATTCCTTACCTTTATATCACATGACTCCGGTGAATATTTTCCTCAGCTTACTTTTATCCTTCTTTTCCCTTTACACTCAATAATACCAATTAATAGTTCAACTCCTTATTCCTTCTAGCTAACTCTTTAGAAATCCAGTTACGTTCTCACTGCTCCAAAACTCACATCTAATTATTTCATATCGATATCATCTCACTCTTTCTTACCACAAATATTCTCTTATTATGCTATCACTCACACTTGCCACTAATCTATCCATAAAATCCACGTTCACTGTTTAAACAATTGCATCTCCCTTTTTACATCTCTAGAAATCAAAATTCTCTTTTTATACCGTTAATTGCCCAAGGAAGTCACACATTAGTTTCACCTCTTAATGAACCAAATCTCCCAATCTCACTCACTATCTGCAAATCTACGTCGCGACATGCCTCCATTAAGTTCGCTATATACCACTATTTCCAAACGACCTTTCATTACATATGTTCTTACTCAACACTATTTCTAACCATCTCCCTCCATAATTTATTATACATCTCAGGTTGCTACTATCCACATCCTTTCTTTCACTCTTTTCATTCTCACGTTCCATAAACTCACATTATCCCTTGCCCACATTCATTTACTTTTACATTACTCAACATTCAAACATATCGCTCATCTCGTCTTACCAAACATTCTCTATGTCTCAATAAACCATACCAATCTTCCTTTTCTTTTTCCACTATCTATCACAACACATATAACTTATGTCCTCCCACCGAACTCCTACTCACCATAAGTGTCACTCACTTCACCATAAGATTGGGTAACTTACGTATCAAGACCAACATACATGTAAAACAATGCATAAAAAGTAAAATAACATCTTTGAATTAAGCATAATATGCAAAGAAGTCAAAAGATAAGCATATGACCCAAAACAGGGGCCACTAGATCGAGTACAGGCCACTCGATCGAGTAAGTGACTTACTCGGTCGAGTAGGTGAAGATCAGAAGCACGTAAACAAATCACCAGGGCTACTCGATCGAGTAACTGAGGTACTCGATCGAGTGCCCCTTACTCGATCGAGTACCAAGGATACTCGATCGAGTACCCTAATTCTCAAAGACTGTCCAGTTTTTCGTAAAACAGTCATAACTCACTCATTACTTGGTCAATTTGGGCGTGTGACCTATCGTTAGAATCGTAAAAGGACAAGCTATCATCTCCAATTGGAATCACATCAAAATCATTTATGCATCTCAAGTTATAACAGTTTAAAGACAACCTCTTTATAAACGAAAAACACAACTATTGATTTTTACTTCCCAAACGACTTAAACAACAACCAAGCAAACAAAACCAGTCCAAAACTCATAAAACCAGTATTCGTAATCATACGTTACTATTTTCAAAAATCAAGCAACAACATTCATCATGCACATAGGTTATTTAACTTGTCAATCACGATTTACCCACATAAACATGCTCCACCCATGAATTTCATATTCTTATGCAATTACTTACTTAATCTCTTCCAACTAATTCATCAATTACAGCTACACACTTCTTACAACATATACCCATGAACAATCGTGGACAAGTACATAAACTTATCATACAACTCTATGCAGACAAAATATACGTATACAACACAACATTTTTATTCGCATGTTATTATTATGTCACATTATGAATCATCCATCATGTTTCTCATTCCAACCACAGTTCTATATATCTCATCAACAAGTTTCCTCATATCACCATTTTCTTTCACATGCTCAACTTTCTACTTCAACATCCAACAATTAACACATTCCATCACATTCATAAACCAGTTAACCAAACACACATACGACTCGACAAACACTTTCCCATGTGACCGGTTCAAAGTTGTAGGGCGACCCCTTGCGGCTTTAGGACGTCTCCCAAGCCTTTGCACTAGCTCCTACAACTTTTACCCCGGGTTCATTTTAATTGACTCCCTATGTTCATTAAGTTCATTGGTTACAGGTTTCAGGATCGTCGCTCTGATACCATTTGTAACACCCCCATACTCCAAGTGCCTTACCAGGACCACTCGGGTATGAAGACATCACCATCTCGGTTGCCCGAGGTATGATAATCAAATAGACAAAACAGAAACAACGTTTATTATAAATAGTTTAAGTGATTACATTACAAAACCAACTGTAAGCAAAATACAACTGTTCTCAAACTATAAACCAACTGAAAGGAACTGTCCTAACAAACACAAATGGGAAGACTAAAGACTACGATATGTGATGACTCCATCCCCACTAGATCCCACGCGTATCCAAGATATACCGCTTAAGCAACTGCTCACCACCCCCGAATGGATCACCACGATTTTTAAAACATTTAAACGGGGTCGATTAAATCACACAACTCAATATACATCAACAATAAGATAAACAGACAATTTGAGTGAGCCGTCACACACACACACACCACCAACCAACCATTCCCATCATCTCAATCTTGACCGTCCACCGGACCCCCCCGCCGATGGGGGACCGCAGCCGTTCCCACCTAAGCCCCGCTCATCGTACGAGCGATAACCCTGTCCATTAATGTGCACATCCCCTTTCGTGGCGGGTTCCACGAAGGGCGAAACTAGGGCGTGAGATCACTCCCGCAAGTGACCCCACTCAGCCGAGAACGCATCTCGAGTACCATCACAAACACAACCACAATCACAATCACAATTACAATTACAATTATCATATCAATCAACTAACTACAAAGACATCACCAATATCCCATTATGGGACTAATACTTTGAGTAGAAATCCTACCTGAAAGCACAACACGCAGACGGTATCTACAGCTGTCTCAAAACGCCTCTTCTATGAATTCTCCTCCTAACATATAACACATAAAGACTACCATTCAAATACTACTCATAACAACCCCCAAATCCCAAATTAGGGTTTCATCAATCTTAACAAAACAGTATATAAATTACATTAAAAGCTTACCCTCGACGCAAGGAATCCAACGACACAAACTACGATGCAAACCGACCGTCTGAACTCCGGGAATTGTCAAGAACGCGATTAGGAAGAAGACAAGTTGCTTTCTCTCTTAAACAGGTTTTAGGTTTTGTAAAAAGTGATTTAGAACAAAGACGAATTGGTTTAAATACCTTAATCGCGTAATTAACAAAACCCGAGAAAACTCCCCCCAAAACCGGACACTCGATCGAGTACCCAAGGTACTCGATCGAGTACCCCCCTACTCGATCGAGTGCCCCAGCTACTCGATCGAGTGCCCAACAGGTCAGAAACTATTTTATTCTGCAACATACCCTTACTCGACAGAGTAAGGGCTACTCGATAGAGTACCCCCAAGACCATAAATACGGAGTATTACAGTAGTCACCACAAGCCACCTTGTACACTTCCGCTATCTCCTCAACTTCCCCCTTTCGACATGACTTGAGCCATGCTCACAAACCAAACCTCTTTTTAATCCCTTTTACGACCGCACCGATGAGAAAGACATGACTCCCATAGTTTGTCATTAATAAGTCAGCCTCCGTTAAACTCAGAACCAAGAGCAATTGTATGAATTTGATTATTATAATTTAGGTAATAAACTTTATTTGTGTTTGGGCTGTTAGCTAATGGTGCATTACTCTTTCCGGTGTTTTGTTAATCTTTTCGGGCGAGCAATTGATCGAAAATAGTTAATTGGACTTAATTGCACGTCAATTTAAACTTATGGTGTCAATTTGCACATAGTAAAACGTTTGGGACTAAATTGCACATAGGTATAAATATTTAGGGTGTATTTGCTACTTATCCGGTTTACCTTATTATAGTTTCTTTAATTTCTTACTGTTACACTATATTTTCCCATTTATATCCATTTCCATCTCCAACCCCCATCATTTCCCTCCATTTTTCAGTTAATAATTACTTTCATCCCAAACACGTCCTAATTAAAAGAGCTAAAGTAATAATTCTACCTTATTTCTTATATCATTTCAAAATAAAACGTAGAACAATAAAAGTGGAATCGAGAGGTAATAATTTACCTTATGTTTTTGGTTCGTACATTTTCAAATACAGAATTTTCTCTTTCACATACGCCTTTTACATTTTTACCTTTATCAATTTTTTCATTTCCTCACCCAATTAATTTGTCCCCCTTCCCTCATTTAATTCATCTCCCTTCACCACCTACACTACCTTTGTTCATTACCCCTTGCTCCGGTCAGTGTAGTCGCCCGTCGGAGACCAACCTCGCCGAAAAAAGGAAAATAAAAGAAAAAAGAAATGGAAATAAGGAAATGACATAATGAAGTTTAGCGGCGGTTCGTTGGAATGTTACAATTCAATGAATGTTGGAATGTATGATTGTACGCCCAATAATTATCTCGATACAAATTATGGAGAACCATTAACAAATGCACTGAACGCATGCATCAAATGACTGCCACCAACTCTAATACTACGTTTTTCTATGTTCTATTACTCTGCCGAATAGGGCTTACTTCGCAGAGTACTGCGTCGTGTATTTATGGCCAGGCTACTGTCCAGGAATAGTCGGCCGAGTATGGTAATACTCGACCGAGTGAGGGATACTCGGCCGAGTACTCTCAATACTCGACGGAGTATCCGGTCTGACGGGAATTATTTCCGCGGTTTGATTAAAATTATTATAGAAGTATAAATAACGTGTTGAGAAGTTTCTAATCAGTTCTAAATCATTATTTTACAAAACCTAACAACGCTCTAAACTTCTCTAATCATCTTCATCTTTTCCTAAGCCAAGGGTGATCGATTGTGAGCTTTTGGATCTCGTTGTCCGTGTCGTCTGTATTAGTAAGTCTCTAGTATTCCTAATCAGTTTATTATTGTTATTGTTAGAATTGTGCAAACCCTAATTTGGGTTAATTTGGGGGAATGGTTTATAGTGATGGTATATGATTATTCATGTGTAGGTGACTATGTCATGGAGAATCGCTTGTGTGTGCTTGGTTTGCGAAAAGGTAGGGTTTTCCTACTCAGGTTATTGTATAATTGATTTAAGATGTGTGTTGTGATTTAATTGATATGATTAATATGGTTGGTTGATTGTTGTTGGTGGATTGGAGTATGGGTGTTGGAGTTGAGATGGTTGATGATGTTTGCGAGGTGCGTCCTCGGCTGAGTGGAGCCACTTATGCGGGAGTAGCTTCACGCCCTTGATTTGCCCTCTGCGGAATCCGCCACTGGAGGGGATGTGCACATTAATAAGCATGAGTTTTCGCTCGTGAGATAAGCGGGGCTTAGGTGGGCAAGGCTGCAGTCCCCCACTAACAGGGCTACACACTTTAGTGTGTAGTAAGTTATGAGTTGTGATTGGGAGTTGGAGATTGATGGTGGAACAGCTGTTTACCTTTGTTGCATTTTGTCTTATTTTGATTATGCAGTGAACTGAACCCATTGTTGTTTTGTAAAATCTGCGGTGATTCATTCGGGGATGGTGAGCAGATTGTGACAAGTGATGATTATCTTTAGCTACGGGGACGAGATGGGGAGTCATCACTTCGAGTCTAACTTTCGCTGTTACGAGATTAGCTGTTTTAGATTTCAATTGTTTGAGTAGTAGTAAACATTTATTTGGTTTGGTTTTTGGAACTATGTAAACATTAACTCATATACTTTAATAAATGTTGTGGAATTGTTTCTTTTAATATACTATCCTCGGGCAACCGAGATGGTAACAGTCTCTCATGCTAGGGCGGTCTTTGGTAAGACACCTTAGTATGTGGGGATGTTACAAAGTGGTATAAGAGAGACGATTCTGGAACCTAAAACCTATGAACCTAATGAACATAGGGAGTCTAAACAAAATGAACTCGGGGAGAGTTGTTTGGAGCTACCACAAAGATTTGGGAGACGTCATAAGTCGCATTGAAGCCCTTACAACTTTGAGCCGGTCACGACGGGGTGTCAAGGGATCGTTATTTGTTGTATGCCTTTAAGTATATATTGGATGAAGTATATTTTTGGGTTGAATGGAAGTGATTATAGTATATATAATGTGATGTGTGGTATGTCTATATGATCATGATGATGTTAATGTTTGGTTTGTTGGTAGTAGCATGTGATTAAAGTGATGCGTACACATATATAAATGTTGTGTTTAATTTACATGTGGATATGATAAAAGTTCATCTATGCACTGGTTTTTAGAAGTATTGAGTTGTTATTGTTTGCCTTATTCATGTCCAAGTTGTTTTGTTAAGAAAAATTGATTTGTATGAAAACTGATTATGGAAGGGCTGTTTTAAAACCGTCATAAGTCGAATTCTAGAAATGAAATTGTTATGATTCCAATTTGAGATTATATCTTGTCTTCTTACGATTCTAACGATTGGTCACACGCCCAAAATGATAAAGTAACGAGTGAGATATGACTGTTTTACGAAAATTGGACGTTGTTGAGAACTGTACCGGAACTCGACCGAGTAACTGTCATACTCGACCGAGTAATCCATATTCGGCCGAGTATTCTTTCTGTGATAATTTTGTTCAGCTTCTGGAGTCGAGAACTCAGCCGACTAGTCTCATTACTCGACCGAGTGTTCTTTACTCGGCCGAGTACGTCATGTACTCGACCGAGTACCTCTTTGGGCGGTTGTTTTGAGTCGGCGGCTATGTTCTTACATATGTTTTTAGTCATAGGTTATGTGCACACGTATGTTTTGGGTCTTAAAGCATTCTTTTATATATGTGACAGTCTTGATACGTAAGTTATCAGATACTATGATATGGAGAATGCCAGCTTATGAAGGATATGTGTTGGCTAGGGAGGACATGAGTTATATGTGGTTGTGAGGGATAGTGGAAAAGAAAAGGGGAGATTGCTGAGCTTATCGAGGCAGGGAGCATGTTTTGTGAGATGTAGTGAGCGATATAATCGCGTGGTGAGTAATATAAAAGTAAGTGTATATGGGCAAGGGGTGATATAAGTGTAAGGAATGTGAGAATGCAAAGATTGAGATGAGGTATGCCAATAGTGGCAAATTGGGATGTGTAAGGATTTATGGAGGGAGGCGGTTAGGATTGTGTTGGTTAAGGATAAATGTGATGGAAGGTCGTTATAGAGGGATGGAAACGAATGGTGTATAGTAAGATCGAGTTATGCCGTGATGTGTAGATAGTGGCCGAGTTTGGGAATTTGGATTATCAAGAGGTGAGCCTAGTGTGTAATTCTTTGGGCAATTAACGGTATGAGGTGAATTTTTGGTTTTTTAGGGATACGAAAGGGAGATACAACTAATTGAAGAGTAATCGTTAGTTGTGTGGATTTAATGGTGACAAGTGTGAGTGAGAAGTATGATGAGAGAGATTGTTGATAAGAAATGAATGAAAAATAATGACATAGGCTAATAGAATTTGATTTTTGGAAGTAATGGTAAGAGAAGGGTGGTGGTAAGTTGATTGAACGTTCAAAGGAATTAGGGGACAAGAAAGTAAGGAATCATAGAATTGTGCAATACTACCATGAGGGTGTGAGTTAAGGGAGTATATATAAAAATTGTTGGACGACTTGTTAGTCATGAGTTTTGAGGAATTAAAGGAGTAGGAAGTTGGTAGAATATTTGCATGGTATGAGACTATGGCGGTGAGCTTGGTGACGATATAACTAAGGATAAAAATTTGAATAGTTGTTGAGGTAATTTTTGTTGATGGATTTAATGTTCGTTATTTGGGATGATAACCAAAGAGAGGAAATGAATTGTTATATTTAGAGGTGATAGTAAGAGAGTAGTTACGTGAAAAATGGTGGTGTCGTAGTGTTGTTACTAGTAGTTAAGGATGATGTTAAATAGGGAAGTTAGTCGTTCTAAAGAGGTTTATTTGGTGGAGGTCTGATTGGTAAGTATGATTGTGAGGGAGTATAAGATGTGGATATAGGAGGTGTTTGCTAGTAGTTGGGTACTTACGATATGGTTACGTTTGTCGGGTGGTGATAATTGTGCAGATGGGAGGACATGTTATGAAAGGCATGTGAGTTAAGCTCGGGTGAGAGATATCCTTTACCAAGTGATAACTTACGTGATCAGGATTGGCTCGTTAGATTCGATTATGGGTCCATGATGGAGAAAAAGGAACATACATCGGATGTACTACCTCCAACTTTTTTTTTTTTGAGCATATATGTAGTTTTTTGAGTTTATTACTTTAAACTTTATTTGTTTTTGAGCATATGTGTATTTTTTTTAGCATATTAAAGTTTTTTTTAATATAAGAGATTTTAATATTTATATGTTATTTTTAATATTTATATGTTATTTTTTTTAGTTTTATTGTAATTTTTTAGAGCTTAATGTTAAAGTGAATAAACTCAAAAACTTCATAGTGAAACTCAGAAACTTTAAAACAAAACTCAAAAACTTCATTATAATGCTCAAAAACTATAGAATTTGAGGTAGTACATCAGATGTATAATCCACTAACTGGTCCATGATGTGTGTAAATGTTTGTGTGTGGTTCTGACCTCACCAGTAATGGTATGGTGTGATAGTTATAAGTCGTTATATGAGTGTTCCGCGTCATATGTTGTGTACGGTAATCTAATAGGATGATATTCAAAAAGTGGTAATTTGGGTGATCTGGAATGGCTAGTTATACGTGTATGTGTATGTATGATATCTGTAAGTGATAGTGTGAGGTTTAGGGCCTCATGATAATAGTATGGATGATATTTATAAGGTTATTATCTGTTATTCCGTGTAACATGTTGCGTTGTGATCTAGTAAAGCGGTTTTAAGGAAGTTTTCTGGTCAAGGAAGTTTTATTCAGTCAGTGTTTGTGAGATTGTATAAGTTGTGATGACTATCGACGTGGTTGTTGTGCCTTGGGTGGCGATCCGGGCACGATACTTCTTGTTGTGATACGAGTATTTTCGCGCGGCGGTGCGGCTGTTGGTGGCGGTGTTGCGATGCCTTCATCGGTTTTGCTGAAGTAGGCGGGATACTGTTGAGACGAACTTTCGAAAGTATATATCAGTTATATAGTTTGTCGTTTGTTTACTGTTGTTTCCTGTCAGTGTCGATCTGGGCATATAGATTGTTGTTTTGTTTATTAATGTTTCTTCCCAGTTTTGGCTTGGGAGTGAGGGTAGAGTATGATATGGAAGAAAGTTGCGTATGTTTCCATTGTTGTCATGGTATAGTAAAATTCTGTTAATGGAACACAGTTGTGAGAAGTAGTTAGAGTACTTTCGATATTGTTTTAGATGAGCTATTGGTTGGCATAGTTGTGGCAAGATTTTTGTGGAATGTGTGTGCGCTGAGCTGGAAGAGGCAAGTGGTTCGTAATCTTTATTGGGACAATAAGTATAGGGTGTTGGAAACTAGTATTATGTTAAGTTATGAATGAGTTTTACAACAATAAACAGGAGAACTTGAGGATCTAGTGTGAGTGTGTGTAACAATTGTGGGTCGCGAGTTATGATTGTGGGGATAAGTGCATGTGTAAAGAATATGTCGTTATGCGGTAATGGTTATGCTAAGGATTTTGTGGTATAGGTTAGGTGGTGTGACGAATGAATTGAGGTACGCGAACGGCTAGAGTAAGAGAGCCTTGGATATAGGAATGGATGTAGGTAGGTGTTGAGGGTATAGGCGTTTATCGTTGACTTGCGGTGGTGATGAAGATAATGAGAAGATATAGTTAAGGATCTAGTATTAGTGAGCTACGAAGACGTAACATTTATCTTAAAAGGAGTAGGATGCGACAAAGAGAGTTTGATGGTTGTACATGTTGTGGTATAATTGGAAGTTTGAGTGTTGGTGTAGAATAAAGGATGAATTTGTGTTGTGGTTGATTTTATTACAGGTAATGGCAGTGCTTGTAGTAGTATGATGTTTATGAGTGTGAGTAAACTTCGATAGTGTTGATCGATTGGGTGATGATGTTTATATGTATGAGTAAACTTCGAGGAAGAAGTTTGTTTTAAGGGTGGTAGAATGTAACATTCCGTTTTGGTGGTTGATCTTGTTTGTTGGATTGTCTTGGTATTGAGTTTGCTAGTGAGCGTTAGGGAAGTAAGACAGAGTTGGCAACACTTATGTTGTTGGTATTCGATAGTATTATGGAGTTAGTATCGAGAGGCTATGCTGTAGTTGAGACGATATCGTGAGCCGTGTTGTGGAAGTAAGCATGGTTGGTGGAGTTAGTGTTAGGTGTTCATGTTTTATAGGATGGGTTTGAACTTCGGGGACGAAGTTCATTTTTAAGGAGGGAAGACTGTAATACTACGTTTTTGTAAGTCCTGTTACTCGGCCAAGTAATGCGTTGTGTGTTTCTGGCCAGGCTACTGTCCAGGAATACTCGGCCGAGTATGGTAATACTCGACCGAGTAAGGGATACTCGACCGAGTACTCTCAATACTCGACCGAGTATTCGGTCTGACGGGAATTATTTCCGTGGTTTAATTAAAATAATCAGATAAGTATAAATAGTGTGTTGAGCAGTTTCTAATCAGTTCGAAATCATTATTTTACAAAACCTAACGACGCTCTAAACTTCTCTAATCATCTTCATCTTTTCCTAAGCCAAGGGTGATCGATTGTGAGCTTTTGGATCTCGTTGTCCGTGTCGTATGTGTTAGTAAGTCTTTAGTATTCCTAATCAGTTTATTATTGTTATTGTTATAATTGTGCAAATCCTAATTTGGGTTAATTTGGGGGAATGGTTTATAGTGATGGTATGTGATTATTCGTGTGTAGGTGACGGTGTCATGGAGAATTGTTATTGATTGCTTGTGTGTGGTTGGATTGCAACAACGTAAGGTTTCCCTACTCAGTTTATTGTATAATTGATTTAAGATGTGTGTTGTGATTTAATTGATATGATTAATATGGTTGGTTGATTGTTGTTGGTGGATTGGAGTACGGGTGTTGGAGTTGAGATGGTTGATGATTATTGTGAGGTGCGTCCTCGGCTGATTAGAGTCACTTGCGGGAGTGGCTTCACGCCCTTAATTTGCCCTCCGTTGAAACCGCCACATGAGGGGATGTGCACATTAATGAACATGGGTTTTCACTCGTCTGATGAGCGGGGCTTAGGTGGGCAAGGCTGCGGTGCCCCACTGGCAGGGCTACACACATTAGTATGTAGTCAGTTATTAGTTGTGATTGGGAGTTGGAGTTGGAGATTAATGGTGGAACAGTTGTTTACCTTTGTTGCATTTTGTCTTATTTCGAAACGCAGTGAACTGACCCCGTTGTTGTTTTGTAAAATTTGCGGTGATCCATTCGGGGATGGTGAGCAGATTGTGACAGGTGATGATTGTCTTTAGCTACGGGGACGAGATTCGGAGTCATCACTTCGAGTCTACCTTCAGTTGTTACGAGATTAGCTATTTTAGATTTCAGTTGTTTGAGTAGTAGTAAACATTTCTTTGGTTTGGTTTTTTGAACTATGTAAACATTAACTCATATATATACTTTAATAAATGTTGTGGAATGGTTTCTTTTGATATATTATCCTCGGGCAACCGAAATGGTAATAGTCTCTCATGCTAGGGTGGTCATTGGTAAGGCACATTGGTATGTGAGGTGTTACACCAACTGTTCATCACCCAAAACCGCATGCCTTTAGTGATAATAGTTGATAAACAAATAAATAATTAATTGCACTAATTATTAAACCCTAATTGTTTCAAGTAAACATAATAATAATTGAATTGTTTTTATTAGCATATTAATAATTGTTAAAACAACAAAACTACTTCACTAATTGAAGAATTATAGTCAATTATTAAAGAATTAGAGAACAACTAAATTCGATTTTAGGGAAAAAGTATGTATGAGAGTACAAGACTTAATTTATCTAGGTTTAGGAAAAGGGTATGATATGAAAACTTAATGAAAAAGTGTGTGTGAAAGAGTAAAGTCCGTATGTGAAAGAGTAATTCTGATGTTTTTTTGTCTAACACCACCTTATAAAAAAGTGTTTGCAAAACACTACCTTTAATAAATTTTTCTGGCATTTTGGTGCCTTTAAAAAAATAAAATTGTAGAACCCAACCAATTGGCTGAAAACTGGCTATTATATTGAAAACTCCGGCAGTGAATAATTTCATGCGTACGAAGTATTGTTTCCCTCCATTATTTTGCCTTATATTCTAACCATTAATATCCTCTCTCTCTCTCTCTCTCTCTCTCTCTCTCTCTCTCTCTCTCTCTCTCTCTCTCTCTCTCTCTCTCTCTCACTTTCCACTTATAACAACGTCTTTTGGCGGCTAAGAGTAGTCCACATCCAAGCCACTTATCAAATGTCGATGTTGTATTCCAACAGCTTTGAAAACACGAATGACGGAAGCAAATACGGGAAGAGAGTTTTTGGCATATAAGTTCTATAATTCGGAAACGCTAATGCATGGTTGAAATTATTTCATGACTTGGTTGAAGTCAGAAATTGTCATGCAAAAATTAAGGCTGGAATGATTGGAAGAGATGACGATTCAAATTATTAAGAACGAGAACGAATGAATGAGCTATATGTTTAGAAATAGCTCATCTTAAGGAAAATCAGAAGAGATTTGATGAAGCAGGAGATAAATAAGGAATGATGGAGATGAAGGATTGAAGAGCTAAAGAAGGCGATGAAGACAAAAAATGGCACGTGAGAATGTTTATAAGATGAAGTCAACGCCGATTTTTTTTTTTTAATTTGGTCAAACTTTGGCCATTTGGTTGTGTTTTACAATTTAATTTTTTTAAAGGTACCAAAATGCCAGCAAATTTATTAAAAAGGTGGTGTTTTACAAAAGGTCTTATATTAAAGATGGTGTTAGACAAAAAAACCCTTTACCTTAATATATATGTTTGTTACTTTGACCGTCAAAATTTTTGGAAAGCTAACAACAAATCATCGTTTTCCCTACTTGTTCTAATGAACCATAGCTAAATAATCACTGCGAGATTAAATTTCTGTCTGCTTAGACGTTCAGATACACTTTTAAGACTTTTTTTTATTCCATAGCTTAGCTTTATAAATACGGCAGCTTTAATTCGTAACTAATTTTTAATGCGGTACCGAATTAGAAATGTTAGTCGTCTTACTCTTACAGCAGTTTGAAACATGATTGTTCTTATTATTTTTTTTAAGGAGAAGCGGAATCAATCCAAATTAGAAAAAACGAACAAAAAAATTAAACTAAAACGGATCGAAACTAGGCTAAGCTACTCCTCCCATATCTTGCTGGATTAGATGATATAACCAATTCGACATTTTAGAATGCTCCACTCTGAATAATTGTTGTGATTGTTGCACCTCAAGATTGACCAACCAATCTGCACAAGTTAAAGATAAATAAAATAAGATTAGTTTGTAGAGGAAACTAAAAAAACATGAATTTGTTCGTTCATTTGAATGATTTGAGAAGAATAAAATTAGATTTTTGTAAGAAGGTTAAAGAAATTGGATTTGTTCATATAAATGACATGATGAGAAGAATATAATTATATTTTTGAAAGGAAAATTGGAACATTTAGATTTCTTCAATCAATTGATGAAAATAATAGTATTTAGATTAGATTTTTTTTTTACAAGTAACATGGAAAAAATAATGAAATATGTGTAAATGATTCTGAAAGATGAAATTGTTCGTAGCTTATGACTCCTCCTTGAGCATTGTTGTTTTATACAAGAAAAAGTGTATTATGTTGATATTGGAAATTTTCCGGGAAAATGAGTTAGCATCGTCTATTTTATGTTCTCTGAGGAAAATCGATCAACATCATATTAACTGGTTATATTTGTAATACAAAACCAGGAGATATACAATATGAGTTACAGTAATCTTTGAGCCCTGGCCTATCTACACACGCGAGTGTAATAGTTTGCAGATCATAGGTGAATAGGTAACACATGCACTAATTTTTTCTTATCTCTTCTTCATCGTTCACCTATTGTTCAAATTAATACTCGGTAGTTAAGTTTGCTCGCAATGAACAAAAAATTTCCCAATAATTGAGAAAAGCATATCATCATCAATATAAATTTATTTTATATCAAAGGCCAAGGACACTTACATACATACACTATAATTAGGTTGATATTTAAACAACCTTAAAATCAACAAGAAGATCGCCAAATGGCTCACACCAAAATAAATAGAAATGGACAATGAGATGGGGTTACTACCGAGTCTCAGTAGTGTTGCGTCATCTCATTGTTCAATGGGAAATTAAAATTACAAGACCATTAATTTGCTCCTTGTCCTATAAAAGGATCAAAGATTGTAGAAACTTGTAAGATCTTACTACTTTTTCAATTAAGTCTGGCCTTCCATAAGTATATAAAGTATTCCATATAGAACTTCATAACCATCCATGATTAAATGGCAAACCTCTGCAACCTCTCGGAAATCCTAGCAACTGATGTTGCATCCCCAATCTACAACAGCAACAACAACCAAGCATTTATCAAAAACCATCTCATTTATATATTAAATAATTTTCTCTCTCTTTTTGTCATGGTCTTTATTAGCCTTTATTTTTGACATAATATAGATGAACGGAAGAAATACAGCAAAAATAAAGGCTCAACTTATACACTAAGCAATCCCAAAACAAAAAACGTAATCTAAGCAAATGACTGAGACACCCAGCAGCTTAACGTGTGTAACTAAATGGACACAGTGGGATGAGTACAAGTTAATTATTAATGGATGTGGCCACCTCATGTATTTAAAAAATCTCAATGAAATATTAATAAATGCATCCTCATGCAATCTTACACTAAGACGGTCTTATTTAAATGGACAAATATTTGTACAATATGTAAAATTGTAAATAATACCTGAGCATGAATGGTGTGAAAGACGGTGGTTTCAACAACAGAATAATTAGCATCAATAATCTCAGCATTTTCCTCATTAAGAATGCGCATGGCTTCAGTGAAAACAAATTGGCAGTCTATAGCAGTTACAAGAATAACCTCCAGAGCACCATTTGTCTCATTAACTTGAACTTGAACCGGAGAATTTGACAGCCCAGTTCTCCTGCTGCGGGATCCACTTGAACCGCCACGCAAGCTGTCTCTTTGTTGCCTCAAGCTCTCCACGTTGCCTTGGAGTTGTGTTATGTAGTTTGTTGCTCCATCTATTTGGTCAGGCAATGGCATGGAGTCCTATAGATAAATTAGTTAAAAAGCAACAACAATTAGGATAATCGAAGAAAAAACACGTAAAATTAGGCGGGCCTTAATCTTTGATATATTACAGAGTATAATCGCGGGATTACAGCTGAATCATTTTAGGCTCAGGGAGTAACTACAATAGCAATATTAATAACTCTATATTCCATTAAATTTATTGTGAAGGAATCTCAAAAGCAAGAAGGATTAATAATTTGTACAAATTGTTAGAGATGTGAATCTTAGGACACTAGCAATAGAGGTTTGTCATGGGTTTGTAAGATGACATGTCAAGGTTTGTTAACAAACCTTCTATTGCTAGATAAAGGGATTGAGGTTTGTTGATAGGAATGGTTACTAGATAGTATACGGGTTTGTTGAGTGAGTTGTCCATAAAATCTGACAAGTAGTGGCCTTAAGATGACATGTGGGTCCTATGGTATGAACCTTGAAAAGGTTTGTCTATTGTTATGTATGGGTTTGTTATTGAAGGGGTTTGTTAAATTGGTGATGTGTCATGTGACAAACCTCTTTAGAGGTTTGTCTATTGTGGATGCCCTTATACCCCTCCAATTTCCTATTATCTTCCCTCTTTCCTCTTTCACACAAGTTTGATTATCTTCCCTCTTTCCTTTTTTGGTAAGTTTCATTCATTTTTTATTAATTTCTCTCTCTTAAAAAATCAACAACTCTCATTACTTTATCTATTCTTTATTCATCATTCATTCTTTATTATTTTCTCTCACCTATAAATTTCACAACTTACAATACTTTATTTTACTTTATTCCTTCTTTCTTCTCCTTTCTTAATTTTTGTGCCCAAAAGAAAGGGGAAGATATAAGGAAATAGGAGGGAGTATATGCTTAACGGGTAACTATAATAACCAACTTTTCACTCAATTATTCCCTTAAAATTGTTTTTTTTTTCTTGAGCAAAAATGATTTCTAAGATTGATGGTATATATTTAGTGTTCTATTGGTTTCCATGGAAACCCTAGATACATGAAATTGGGGTAAGTAAACCCTAGACTAGCTAACAAGATTCCATAAATAATGGCAATTTTAAACATTCCATTAAATTAAATTTTATATGAACTTTGACAACCTTAGCTTATTAGTTAGATCCACCAAGTTAGACATTATTGTTCCATTAAATTAAATTGTTGAAGAAAACCTGGGACTAGCTATAACAAGATTCCCAAAAGTGATGATAATAACAATTAGTAGACTACACAACTAGTTGTATATATCTGGTTGTATAGATTTGAAGCTTTATAATAAAGAATTTTAGCTTATATGTACATTTTACGAGCTTTATTGAAAAGAATGTGAGCGCCTTTATAAAAATGTTAAACTCAATATATTATAATGAAACTCAAAAATAATACATATAAGCTCAATTAGATTTAATTTTGACACTTAAAAAATTAAAATGTATCTCAAAAATTTTAAAAACTCGAAAAGATTACATATAAGCTCAATTACATTTGTATTGGATGTATCATGCTCATATACATCTGGATGTATAGTCTTAATTTGTGTGGTAATAAGTATTTGTGATTTCTAGCATGGTTTGGAAACCCTTGACCCAATCAATTGACTTGAAATTGTGAGGGAACAAAACCCTAGAGCTATCTATCAAGGAGTGTTAAGATTCCAAGAAAATGCTACTCCGTTTGTCCAGTAATAAATAGTTTACACTTGCTTTATTTCTCCCTCGCAAAATAAAGCAAATGTAAATTACTATACGTTGGGCCAGCTAGAGTAATAATAAATTTGTGAAAACCTAGAACACTATCATTTCATTGAAGTGAAGTTGTTTAAGAAAACCTAGAACTAGCCGACTAACAAGCTTCTCAAATGTGATGGCAAGCTTAAATAATTACATTCATGTGTGAAAACCCTAGATCCACCAATAAAACATTATCATTCCTTTGAGATAATGTTTGGACTTGAGGGAAACTACCGAGTTCCATGTGTACATGTTAAATAAACAAACAAATCAATAAGTAGTGTTTTTATTTTGAGATATACGCATATAAATAATTCCAGCTTCCAACTTGAACTTTTGTGTAAGGCGACCTTGTAGAAGAATTACAAGAGTTTTCTTCATATGTTTTATTTTATTGTGAACAAAATAAGGAGTATTTGATAAGATGTCATATCATCTCTCTATCCACAACTTGTTTAATGTTTTGTTGATTTTGTATAAAACACACTGAGGAGTAATGGTTTCATGTTGAGATGAATATTATTTTGCCGAGTTCAATTAATTATTGAAATTGTTAAAAGACAAATAAGGCTTAGCTTATTGCCTAAAACAACGAGACCATAATAGATAGAGAGTGCAATTCGTATAAAACCAACAAATGTTTTGCGCGGAGAGAGTATGATTTATTTATTTTATTTTTTTGGTAAAGAGAGAGTATGATTTATTAAGAAACTTAAAACGATAGAGTTGGAGGAGTGAGTACAATACCGGTACCCTTGAGGAAGAGTCATGATTAGGAACAAGGGAATTGAGCTGAGAGCAAAGGGTCTTCATTTGGTTTCTCCTGTTTTTCTCAACAGTTTTCCTCTCTTTCTTGGAACAAGATGACTTATCCATTTTCAAAAACTAGGGCAAAATATGGGTCAGCTAGGGTTGTGCCCTAAAGTGAAATTGTGTTGTTGTATGCTGATGATTATATGTGAGTGAGTTGGTAGTATTTTTATAGGGAGAAAAAGCTAAGATGCAAGCAAGTGATAGGAGTGAAAGCATATATTTAGGTGGGTACATAAAATTCTTGTATAATGTGACTTACAATGTGAGGACTAAATAAGAAAAGCATCATAGATCAGACCTACATGTCCGCATAACGCATCTTAATAACTTCCTTTCTTGACGATTGCATTTAAGAGTATTTACAGTTAAGAGTTCAAATTTTTATAGATAAGTAATTTCGTGGAAAACGTTGTCTTGCCTTTTCCAATCCAATCATGTATTCAACCAACTTCTGTAAACTTGAGTTCTCACAACATAACGTACAACACTACAACTAATAGACGAAAGCCCATGTTTTGGGTGCCACCCTATCATTATCCCTTTTTTTTCACATTATTTTCAAAACTAGTTCATTTATTTGAATAAAGGACTTATTATCACCAAATAAATAAATCCATTACTTTTCCATGTTAACTATGTTACTTTTGATATGAGTCGAGGGAAAGATAACGATAACAGTTTGGGTAAGAAATGACGGTGGTGATCAGTAGGGATGATGACAGTAGTTGCTGCAGATATTTGAGAGTGGGGAGCAGAATGTGTGATAGAAGGGGAAGTTTTTCTTCAAGATCCATTATGTGATTTAATTTGTGTGTATAGAGCGAGGGAACAATTATCGATCAGATAACATTATTAAGTTGTGTGTGATTTTTTTTTTTTTTTGGTGAAGTTTATTAAGTTGTGTGTGATGAAAAAGGCAACATTTCTTTAGACTATGTAACAAATATATACATACAAAAAATATCCAACCAATTAAGAAATATACTCCTTACATTTACCACATATACCGTTTTATCTTCGAAAAAATAAAAATAACTTAAACATTCTTTTAAAACACGGGAAAACGGCAACCCTTACTATCCTTGTTAGTCGTTCTCGCTTACTTAGGGCAAAATAGCAATAGTGCAAAAATAAGGAGCTTCATCTATATAAGAAACTCTTTACGAGACCATTGACTTACAAAATAAGGAACTTACTGTATTAGATGGTGCAATTTTGGAATCTCATGAATCTCACAAATAGTCTTTGACAATTTCTTGAATTTTAGAATGTTTTTGCTTTACATTATTTAGTAATTTTTGGTGGTTGGTTTTTGTAAGTTTTGCGATACAGCCAATCATTGTCCCCATGGTTTACAGACAAAAAAAAAAGTTAGTGTACAATTATCATAACTCAAAATTAAAAACGTTAATAAAGTGTAATATGCATGCTTATGAAATATATGATATGATATAGATGTTTTAATAAAAATGATGACACTAAATAATAATAATAATAATAATAATAATAATAATAATAATAATAATAATGAAAAATGGCAAATTACTACCTATTATAGTTAGTAATTTTCAAAATACTACATAATATATTTAATTATTCAAAATACTACCTATATAGCTACAACTCTTATCAAATTGCTACCAAATAGGCTAAATTAGGCCATAATTAAGGTTAAATAATAAAAAAAAAATCTGAAATTAATGTAGTATATTATCCATTTTGCCCATCTTTACCAACTTAAAACACCACCGTCACACAAGTCCCACCATGAATATTATGAAAAAAGAAAGATGGGAATAAGGGGTATGATTATTAATAAGGGTATAATAGGGTAGATTATATAGAATTGAATTAATAGATGAGAAATTAATGAAAATCATCTTATAATAGTTAATTAAGACCTTATCTAGGTTATTAGGTATCAATTTGAGAAGAGTTGTCACTATATAGGTAGTATTATGAAGAAAACATTATAATATGTAGTGTTCCGGGTGTAAATCCAGAGCAGATGTTTGATACCACTCGTAGCTAGTAGAATGATGTCCTTGCTAGAATCCTTCCTGCGGTCTCCTGAAACGATGAACAAACTGAGGGCTCGGCTTTGGCCGAGCGTACTCACTCCGACGCTCAAGTCGATGAAACTTAGAGAGGTAAGTCGTTGTTACTTGGCTAAGAGTGTATCGTAGAGAGATAAGGAAGATATTACCAGATGAATAGTGGTTATTAGGTCAATTTGTGGATCCTTTCCTCAATGAAGGTTGAGGAGTATTTATAGGCATTCACCTTTTGTCACGTAGTGGCCAAGTGGCCAAGTGGCTCATTAGGTGGAAAGACCGTTTTACCCTCGGCCGATGGACCTGAGGAGGCTAGCCGAGGGTCTTGGATATGAGTACGCGGATATGCGTCCCGGCTAGTTATGCAGCCGAGACCCGGTGTGACAGATGGATTGTGTCGGCTAGGGTTTGTCTAAGTCGTTGACTTTGCTATGGATACCCTTGACCTTGCTCGATATGTTGACTTGGTCACGGTGCGGGAATATGCCCCATCAATTTGCCCCCAGCGTAGTCTATGCCGTGGCATGGGCTCCGATGTATGTTGAGCGTATATTCTGCGCAAGTATTTTGCAAAAATTTTTGCGTCGGCTTCTTCTGATGCATCGGCTTGATCATTCGTAGGCCTACTATATCCCCCCTCCATATGGATGCGTAAAGGGTATCCGATGTGGGAAAGAATGATGATGCCGGCCGAGACCAGGGCTGTGAGTGCCGGTTATTTCTGATTGCCCCCGGCCGGTGCTTCATGGCTTGGTCGATCGTGTGGCCGGCGGAGAGCGGGAACTTAGGAATTTTCTGAGGGAGATGAACAGGCGGAGAGATGTGAATGGGCGTGTTGAATACGCTTGGTAACTGTAGTATTGATTGACATTCAACTGTTGCAACGATTGACATTCCATGGTTGCATGTCGACACGTGTTTGCTCGCTTTGGTTGGTTGACGCTTCATGGGCCGTGCCCCGATTGGTCCTTCTTCATGGGCTTTTTCCTATAAATAGGCGCGTTATTCCGTGATTTTGGCCATTACTTTCATTTCCTCAAATTTTCGAAAATTTTCTCCCAAAATCTTCATCTCTCTAAACTTTCGGGGGCTTTCTTTTCTTCAAATTCTCGATCTTCGATCCGTGAGTGTTTTTCTCTGAGGTAAACAAACAAATTTTCTTTTATTTCGTTAGTAATTTGTTGTGAACATGTCTTCTGCTGATGCTGGGACCAGTGCTTCTGCGCCGGGGGGTTCCTCGCCGCGTTTTGAGGAGGAGGGGATACTAGATGCCGTCCCGTTAAGACACTGGGCCCCTAGGTCCCCTTCTCCCGTAGCTGATTTGCCCCTCGTGGAGGAGTTGGAGGATGAGGATGATGTTGATGTTGTTAATGATGACGGTGATGAGAGGGCTCCTGTTGGTGGTGGAAGGACGACCATCTCGGATCATGGCGAGGCTTGCACGACTGGCCTCGACCGTGTGTTTACAAATAAATTCGCAAGCGACTCAGGAGAGACTCTTTTCGGAGATCATTTCTTCTTCGGTGAGGGGTATAAAATTGTTATCCCTAAGGAGGGTCAGGCGGTCTCTGTCCTCCCCGGGTCATATCGGCGTACATATTAGACATCTGGAGTTTGGGCTCCGGTTCCCTTTGAATGAACACGTCATGGCCATTGTCAAAGCTATGAACGTCGCCGTGGCCCAACTGCATCCGTTGGCCATGAGGACGATAGTCAGCTTTGTATGGACCTGTCTGTTTCGGGGGGAGGTTCCATCAGTTAACTTGTTTCGTCGCCTCCATAGCCTTCGGCCGTCAAAATCTGGCAAAGTGGGGTGGTACAGCGTACAGACGGAACCAGGCTATGTCACCGTGAACAAGCTTACCTCTTAAGGACGGCGGGGGCGATGGGTGTACGTCCGAGTGCCGGAGGACTACCCATTGCCTCGGTCTTTCCAGAACCCCGTTTACTTACGGTGTGAGACCCGGGAGGAGTACGAGAGACACGTCACCCAGGGTAGCAAGGTTAAGATGGACGCTTCATTCGTCCCTCTTACCTCGGATGAGGAGCGGGCAATGCGGCTATTTGATGCTGAGGAGGGTTGGCTGCCCCCGACTCAGATTATTCTTCAGGATGAGCTGCTATGCCGCGTCGGCCTCATACCGGCCCTCAGCTGGGGTGAGTGGGGTCGGTGTGAGGCCCACCTTTGCTTGTTGTGCCTCTTTCTTCAGAGCTTTGTTTTCTTTCCTTTATGTAACCCTTGTTTTGATTTCTTGCAGATCGGTTTGGGCGGGATCTGTCTGAGAAGGACTTGAAGAGGCTAGGGCTTGATAAAGACGGGAAGGTTGTTACCCGGCATCCTACGGCTGATTCGAAAGATCGCAGGCTAGCTCCCAACGAAATCATGGAGAAACAGACGAGGGGGTTAGATCGGGAGACGGCCAGGTCACGGGTTCTTGGGGGCGTGCCGAAGAGATCGAAGAAGGCAGCGTCCAAATCGGCGGCGGTATCAACGCCAACTCCCTCTTCTACCCCGGTGATCAACATTACCGAGGAGGAGGCGACCGTTGCTAAGGTCCCTTCTCCGAAGAAAAGGAAAGACCCACCGTCTGCCTCCACCGCTGCCGGGGAGAAACCTGCCTCCACCAGCCCTCCAAAAGAGGGTCCAAATCGGTACGGATCTAACTGCGATTCGGATTTAGCCGGTTCATTGGACGTTCCGATGACAGACTTTTTCGATGTGTCCATGCACGGTGACATGGATGCTCTGTGTAAATTTTTGTAGATCCATCATCGGCGGCGGCGTTCTCACTGAACGTCAAGCAGGGAAGCAGCCTGAGAAGGCGACTGAGAAGGCGGGTGACAGGAATGTCACCGTTGACTCCACACCCCAGAAGGCTACTCCCTCCGAACTCGTGGCGGAGGGTGAGAGAATATACAAGAGTTTGGGGAAATGGAGCCGTCTAGCCGCCTCCCTCATCATGGAGCAGGACAAAGCCGCGGAGCAATCTGGGCCACTGATTGCAAAGCTCAAGCTTGATATCTCTGCTGCGAAAGGGGAAGCCGGGAAGGCTAAGCGCGATCTCGGTGCTGCCGAGAAGCGTGTGGAGGAGGTTGAGAGGTCGCCAAGGCCGAGAGGGCCAAAGTTGAGGAGGCTGATGGTGCCACGGCCAAGATGATGGCGGAGCGGGATAGGTATAAGGAAACCTACGACGTTGTGGTTGCCAAGAGGGATGAGTGGGAGGATCTGTTCCGGAAGCAGGCGGAGGTGCTCGGGGACACACAAAGCTATCCTTGCTCAAAAGGAGAAGGATATTGACATGCTTCAAGGTGATCTCCTCCCTAAAATGTGCGCCCAATTCCGGGACCAGGCCGAGGAGGCGGCCAAGGAGGCAATAAGAAAGCTCGTGGAGGCAGGCTCTATCCCTGATGGCTTCCCGTGGGATAAGTATGACCAGCTCCTCGATGAGATGGCTGAGGCTGCGGAAACAGCGGCTGCTGAGAAGGAGGAGCTGGCGAAGGCGGCTCAGATAGCGTCGGCTAAGGCGGCCTGTGAGGCAAAGGAGGCCGAGAAGGAGACTGAGAATGTCGGGCCCTCCTTTGGGCCGGTCACCGTAGACGCTGCTGCCTCTGATGGAGGGCAGCATGAGGCATAGGGAGACGGGCGGTCGTCACCAGACTCACCGGCGTCTCGGATAGCCTTAGGCGTTCGGGGCCAACTATTGAGCCTTTCCTCCCTGCCATCTTTTGGCGCTTCAATTGATATGCTTGTAATCTTTTGCTTTTCTTTTTCCTTGTTTGTAAACAAAACAACTTTCTTGGTAGGTTGTGTTTAGGCTTGCCCTTATGGGGACGGCCGTCGTCTGTATTCTTCTCTTAACTTTTTTTTTTTTTTTTTTTTTTTTTTTTTTTTTTTTAACAAAGTTTATCCTTTCGGCCTCTGGCTTGGCCGAGGCATTGATCTACCACCTTTGTTTGTCCTTTTGCGTTTATTAATTGAGTGCCTTCGTTTTTGCCCTTGGTATGGCCGAGGCGGTTTGAATGCACATCTCAACTGAGTAACGTCTTTTATGTCTTGACCGTCGTCCTTGTCGCCTTCGACCAATTGCCAAGGTAACGGGGTTATGGCTCGGCGAGAATTCTTCTAGCGTACCGGTCATTGTGTCCCCGTCGATCTCGGCCAATTGCCAAGGTAACGGGGTTATGGCTCGGCAGCAATTCTTCTAGCGTACCGGTCATTGTGTCCCCGTCGCTCTCGGCCAATTGCCAAGGTAACGGGGTTATGGCTCGGCAGCAATTCTTCTAGCGTACCGGTCATTGTGTCCCCGTCGCTCTCGGCCAATTGCCAAGGTAACGGGGTTATGGCTCGGCAGCAATTCTTCTAGCGTAACGGTCATTGTGTCCCCGTCGCTCTCGGCCAATTGCCAAGGTAACGGGGTTATGGCTCGGCAGAAATTCTTCTAGCGTACCGGTCATTGTGTCCCCGTCGCTCTCGGCCAATTGCCAAGGTAACGGGGTTATGGCTCGGCGAAGAATTCTTCTAGCGCACCGGTCATTGTGTCCCCGTCGCTCTCGGCCAATTGCCAAGGTAACGGGGTTATGGCTCGGCGAAAGAATTCTTCTAGCGTTTCGGTCATTGTGTCCCCGTCGCTCTCGGCCAATTGCCAAGGTAACGGTGTTATGGCTCGCGCAGCAATTCTTCTAGCGTAACGGTCATTGTGTCCCCGTCGCTCTCGGCCAATTGCCAAGGTAACGGGGTTATGGCTCGGCAGCAATTCTTCTAGCGCACCGGTCATTGTGTCCCCGTCGCTCTCGGCCAATTGCCAAGGTAACGGGGTTATGGCTCGGCAGCAATTCTTCTAGCGTACGGGTCATTGTGTCCCCGTCGCTCTCGGCCAATTGCCAAGGTAACGGGGTTATGGCTCGGCAGCAATTCTTCTAGCGTACCGGTCATTGTGTCCCCGTCGCTCTCGGCCAATTGCCAAGGTAACGGGGTTATGGCTCGGCAGCAATTCTTCTAGCGTACCGGTCATTGTGTCCCCGTCGCTCTCGGCCAATTGCCAAGGTAACGGGGTTATGGCTCGGCAGCAATTCTTCTATTTGGGTGGCAAACTACGGAGGGGACAAGCAGTTGGATGGAAAAACTTGGTTGTTTCTTTATTTAAGATCACGCGTTGGGGTGTCCACATTGGGTTTTGACACCTCCGCCGCTACACAAAGTACTTTCTCAAGTTGTCGGTGTTCCAATGGCTCATCAAAGGCACACCCTCCATATCTGTCAGCCGGTATGTACCCGGCCTCATTTCTTCAACCACCTTGTAGGGACCCTCCCAGTTGGCCGTCAGTTTGCCGTGAATATTTCCTTTGTTGGTGGCGGCCGACTTTCTTAGGACTAGGTCTCCTACTTTTAAGTCCCTTTTGTGGACTCTTCGGTTGTAGGCTCTTCTCATACGATTTTGGTATACTGCCAAATTGAGGCGTGCTGTATCCCGGCTTTCTTCGACCAGATCTAGGGAGGCTTTAAGGCCTTCCTCATTTTCGACCGGGTTAAAGGTAGCCGTTCTGAATGTTGGCACCGTCGCCTCAATTGGTAGGACCGCTTGGATCCATAGACTAAGTGGAAAGGGGAGTACCCCGTTGCTTCTTTCTCCGTGGTTCGTAGGGACCATAGGACGCCGGGTAGTTCGTCGGCCCACCTTCCTTTAAGGTCTTCCACTGTCTTCTTCAAACCGTTGAGGATCGTTTTATTGGCTGCCTCCGCCTGTCCGTTGCTCTGTGGGTGGCAGACGGAGGAGTATGCGTACTTGATGCCAAGCTCTTCTAACCAGTTCATTATCAGGTCACTCCAAAATTCTCGGCCGTGGTCGAACACCATGACTTGGGGCAATCCGAAACGGGTTATAACATTTTCCCAGATTACCTTTCTGACGGCCGCTGTGGTCTTCGCCGGTACCGCTACAGCTTCAACCCATTTGGTGAAGTAATCAACGGCGACGATCAAGAACTTCCTTCCTCCGGAGGCCGTTGGAAATGGCCCTAGCATGTCCATCCCCCATTGTGCGAAAGGGAGGGGGCTAAGCACCGGTTGCAGGTCTCGGGAAGGAGCGTGTATTACCGGGGCGTGCATCTGGCAGTTTGCGCATTTCTTGGTCTTCGTTCTGGAGTCCTGAAGCATGGTGGGACAGAAGTAGCCGGCTCGGAGAGCTTTGTGGGCTAGCGTTCTTGCCCCCATGTGGTGTCCGCAAATGCCCTCATGAATCTCTGTCGATAGCTCTGCGTCGGTTGGACCGACACATTTCAAGAGTGGTCTTATTACGGACCTTCCGTACGCTTCCCCTTCGAATACCAAGTACACCGCGGCGATCCTTTTGAGCTTAGCCGAGAGATTGCGGTTATCCGGCAACTCACTTGTGAGCTTGTATTTCATTATCGGAGTCATCCACGTTGTCTCGGTTTCTACGTTGCCCATCATGCCGACGTCCTCGATGATACTCTTCGTATTCCTGATATCTACCAAAGACGTTTGGTGATGTTCTTGATGGTTGAGTGGCAAGTTTGGAGAGAGCGTCGGCCGGTTGTTCTCGGACACAGGGATGCACCGAATTTTGAAAAACTTCAATTTTGTCTTTGTGTCGGCTTTTACCCTTTCCAGGTATCTTACCATCCCATCGTCTCGCGCCTCGAACTCTCCTCTGATTTGGTTGGTAACCAATAGTGAGTCTGTCTTTAACACAATGTGTTACTTGCTCCGTGACCCTGGCTAGTTCCACCCCCGTTATTATTGCCGTATTCGGATTCGTTGTTTGAGGCCGGGAAGGTGAACTTCAAAGCGTACTCAAACTCGTCCCCGTTTGGGCGATGATAAGGATGCGGCGGCGCTGCGCTTGTTGGTTGTGGAGGACCCGTCGGTGAATACCTCCCATACACCAGGGTGTATCTCCTCTTGATATGTGCACTCGGCCAGGAAATCTGCAAGTGCTTGCCCCTTTATCGAAGGCCTTGGTTTGTATTCAATGCCGGCCGGATAGCTCCACCGCCCACTTGACGAGTCCGCCCGGATTGTTCGAATTTTTCCAGTGCTTTCTCTAATGGCTGGTCGGTTAGGACCGTCACGGGATGGGCATCGAAGTAGGGTTTTAACTTTCTTGCGGCAATGACGACGGCGAAAGCCGCTTTTTCAATCAGCGGGTAATTCCTTTCGGCCGCAACAAATTGTGTGGTGACAAAGTAGATTGGATGTTCTTGTTTGTCTTCTTCCCTGATGATCACGGCGCTGACCGTGGCCGAGGTAACTGCTATGTAAAGGTATAGCGTCTCCCCTAGCATCGGCCTGGACAGGGTCGGGAGGGTCTGAAGATGAGCTTTTAGTTGTTTGAAAGCTGTGCTCTGTTCTTTCCCCCAGCTGAAGTCTTTATTCCCTTTTAACACTTTGAAGAATGGGGTGCTCTTGTCGGCTGATCGAGAGATGAAACGGGCGAGAGCCGCCATTCTCCCTCAAGATACCATAACCTCTTTTCGGTTCCTTGGTTCCGTGCTTTAAGATTGCTTGGATTTTATCTCGGGTTGGCATCAATGCCTCGCACAGCGACGAGTACACCGAGGAATTTACTCGCTCGGACACCGAAGTTGCACTTCATTGGGTTAAGCTTCATCCTGTACTTCCTTAGTGAACTGAATGTTTCCCGTAAGTCGGCCAAGTGCTCGCTGTCGGACTTGCTTTTCACAATAGCGTCGTCGACGTAAGCCTCGATGTTTCGCCCTTTTTGACTTTGGAAAACTTTGTCCACCAGTATCTGGTATTGTTGGCATCCCGTATTTCGGTTGGATTACTCCGCCGGTGGAGGGCTGCACAACTCCAGAATTGTGGAAGGTATCATATTGGTGTAGTTCGGTTTCGTCAGTTACGAATACCTCTTGTTGTTTCGACATCTTCTTAGCTTTTTGGGTGGGTTTTTGTGTTTTGAGTTTGGGAATGAATGTGACTAGCTTCTAGTGTCTTTTCCCACAGACGGCGCCAATTGTTCCGGGTGTAAATCCAGAGCAGATGTTTGATACCACTCGTAGCTAGTAGAATGATGTCCTTGCTAGAATCCTTCCTGCGGTCTCCTGAAACGATGAACAAACTGAGGGCTCGGCTTTGGCCGAGCGTACTCACTCCGACGCTCAAGTCAGTAAACTTAGAGAGGTAAGTCGTTGTTACTTGGCTAAGAGTGTATCGTAGAGAGATAAGGAAGATATTACCAGATGAATAGTGGTTATTAGGTCAATTTGTGGATCCTTTCCTCAATGAAGGTTGAGGAGTATTTATAGGCATTCACCTTTTGTCACGTAGTGGCCAAGTGGCCAAGTGGCTCATTAGGTGGAAAGACCGTTTTACCCTCGGCCGATGGACCTGAGGAGGCTAGCCGAGGGTCTTGGATATGAGTACGCGGATATGCGTCCCGGGCAGCTAGTTGTCCGGCCGAGACCCAGTGTGACAGGCCGATGGATTGTGTCGGCTAGGCTGTCTAAGTCGTTGACTTTGCTATGGATACCCTTGACCTTGCTCGATATGTTGACTTGGTCAGCGGTGCAGAATATGCCCCATCATGTAGTATTTTGAAAAATCTTAACTATAATGGGTAGTAATATGCAAATCAACCTAATAATAATAATAACAAATTATTACTAATAATAATAAAATTATTTACTAGCCTTCTGAAAACATGCATGAAATAAAGAATTAGTGTCAGACATTTAAAGAGTCTGTGCAACACAGCTTACAAGGTCCTCACTAAAATCTTAGCTAATAGGATCACTACAACAAATAAGGTCAAAGGCGACCATATAAGGCGACTAAGAACAGTCGCCATTATGAATATAGCGACTAAGGCCCGTCGCCCGCATTTCGTAGCTAGGTTTAGTCGCTTTTGGCGACAGGACATCGTCGCCAAATTTGGCGACGGATTTTTTTAAAGCGGGCGACAGAAACCCGTCGCCAAATTGGCGACTGTCATTAGTAGCCAATTTGGCGACCGATTTCTGTCGCCAGTTTTGCAATTTTTTTAAAAAAAAAAAAGTTGTCAGATCTGGAAACTCACGCTGCCAATTTCTTTGTTTCGTCTATTCTTCACCAAATAACAACAACAACAACAACAACAATAAAGAAATCAATTCAACTGCAAAATTTAGACTCTAAAATCACGCTGCAAATTTTTATACGATTACATTACAATTAAAAACTTGAAAACAAACCATGGCTACACGATATCAATAAATTTACATTTAGTTAAAAAATCATTTGCTCATTTCTATATTAAATCTAAATTTACATTAACTTTACATTACAATCAAACTTACCATAAAACTACCAACAACAACAATTCGAATAACACAAAAAAAACCCAAATTATCGACATGAAAAAAGTAATTACACCCCTTTCTTCTCGCCTCTTCTCCTTCCTCTGCCGTGTCTTGCAACCATGTCCCACGCCGTCAGCTTGTCGTCGACCAAAATACTTGTAGTGTACTCTTCATAGTAGTAGTATTTGGTAAAGGATGAAGAAATGGTAAAATAAAAAAAAAATGAAGACAATGGTGGATTTGATAAAGAAGAAGAAGAAAAAAGTAAAGTAAAAAAAAATTGAGAGAAGAAGGGGATTGAACAGATGAAGAAATGAAAGTGGGGAGTGAATAATTGTTGTTTGATAATGAAATGAAATGAAAGAGGATTGACAAATATATGGGGTTATGTAGGGGAGGTGGGATTTGTTATGGGTAAAACAAAAAAGGCGTAGGATTTAACAAGCATATGGGGTTATGTGGGGGAGGTGGAATTTGTTTTGGATAAAAAAAAAAAAAGACGCGTGAAATATGGCGACCAATTTCAGTCGCCCATGTCAATATTTCAGTCGCCAAATATAATTATTGTACGGAAAATAGCCGTCGCCAAAATGGCGACGAAAATCAGTCGCCCAAATTATTTCCCAGTCGCCATTTTAGCGACCATTATTTTCAGTAGCCTATTTTGGTCGCCAAAGACTAAAATTCTTGTAGTGGATGAAGGCTTTCCTCCCTTCCAACATTTTCTCCCAACTAAGGTAGTTCTCTACTCGGTAGGGGTATTGATTATAACTTCATTGTTGCGTCTAAGTCATTCACTCCATCCATTCTTGTAAAGGACGCAAGTGTTGGGTTTGCTATCAAAATTAACCTTGACAAAGCTTTTGACCGTCTTGAATGGGACTTCATTAGAGATTGTCTTATTGGGGCCAAATTTGACTCCTTTATCTCCCTTATTATGAGTTGCATTACCACCACTTCAACACAGGTTCTCATCAATGGTACCCCTTCCCCTCCATTCTACCCTTCTAGAGGTATTAGACAGGGAGACCCCCTCTCCCCGTATCTGTTTATCCTTTGTATGGACTACCTCTCTAGAAGCATCCAAAAGGCGTGTTCTGACTAGTCGTGGACTCCCTTTAAACTGGGGAAAGGTCGCATGCCCATTTCTCATCTTTTATTTGCGGACGGATGACATCCTCCTTTTTGGGAAGTTTCAGAGGGAAATCTATGTGCTTTGCAAAATTCTCTCCTTTCTTTCTGTCACTTGTCGGTTCAGAGGGTTAATTTTTCCAAAAGCAAAATTATTTTCTCCCCTAACACCCCTTCCACTTCTATTGCTCTCTTATTTGAGTATGCCCTATATATGTCTGTCGGCCTCTACCTCTCTTGGTACTTACTTGAGGTACCCCCCCCCAGCCCCCCAATTTCTCACAAGCGCCTTACAGCCCTTGACATTCAACACATAATTAATCGCGTCAAAGACAAATTATCCTCCTGGAAAACCGCTTTCCTTTCTAAGGTGGGTAGAATTTGTCTTATAAATTACACACTTAATGCAATTCCCTCTTATCACCTTCAATGTCACCGTCTTCCCTTAGCTTCGCTGCGAACTCTTGACTCAATTATAAACAATTTCCTTTGGGGACACTCAAACTCCGGTAGAAAAATTCATCTTGTTAACTGGCAACTTGTCACAACTCCTAAGTCTAAAGGTGGTTTAGCTATTCCATCTAATGAGACTCTTTCTACTACCTTCATGACAAAACACTGTCACGGCATCTTTTGCAGAGCTAAAATACTAATACTAGTTTAGCTTAGAACGCTATTAGGAGTAAGTATGTTGAGAACCGAGCCTCTCACTTGCCTTTCTCCAAAGGCTCCCCTTTTTGGAGAAATCTTGGTCGGGGTGGGATTTTTTCAAAGACTCTGTGACACCTCCATACTCCAAGTGCCTTACCAGGACCACTTAAGGTATGTGAACGTCACCATCTCGGTTACTCAAGCAACGATAATCAAATGACAATAAAGAAACATACTTAAATAGCAAAATAGTTTAAAGTGATTACATGTCCAAAACCCAAAACTGATAAAAGTGAAATACAAATGTTCTCAAACCCAAAAGTACTAAACAACTAAGCCAAAACAGCGGAAAACTCTAAGACTGCATCGTGGTGACTCATCCCAGCTAACCCAAGCGCTTCGTCTCATACCTACTCAACAACTGCTCACCATCCCCGAATGGATCACCACAGTTTTTAAAACATTTAATGGGGTCAGTACTAATTACATAAAATAATGCCACAATGAAACAAGAATACAAACAGCTCAAACAATCCCCAGTCTCCATCTCCAATCTCCACATAACTAACTACACACTAATGTGTATAGCCCTGCCAGAGTACTCATCGCAACAAGTACTCCACGCCGCCAGTGGGGGACCGCAGCCGTACCCACCAAATCCCCGCTTATCTCCATTGAGCGATAAACCAAAGTTCATTAATGTGCACATCCCTTCTGTGGCGGGTTCCACAGAAGGCAAATCAAGGGCGTGAAGCCACTCCCGCAAGTGTCTCCACTCAGCCAGGGATGCGCCCTGAAGATCACAGACAGATACAAACCAATCAACAATATGAAATCAACAACCGTCAAGATCAACCAACAATGTAATTAACCAATAACCACAACAACAGTCACCACACATCATATAACTAATACTGAGTAGGGAAACCCTACCTGGAAATGCAAACACCAACAGACGATCAAGCAGCTAAGTCAGAATCTCTCCTCAACGAATCCTCCTCCCATACATACATACATACAATCACAACCATATACACATAAACCACCAAAACTCCCAAATCACCCAATTAGGGTTTAACCAATTTTATCAAAACATTACAAAAATTATATATAAAGCTTACCCTCGACACAAGGATCACAAAGGTGTAAAGAACAACGAAATCTGACACTCCTAGCTTCGGGATTTGATAATAATGCGGCGAGGATGATTCAACGTAACTTCTTAATGTTCTCTTGAAGGTTATTAGGTTGAAAAAGTGTTTTAAGAAAAAGTGACGAAAGTCTTAAATATCAATCCGTATTATTAACAAACTAGTCAAAAATCACCCGTCAACTCACTTACTCGATCGAGTGACCCTTACTTGATTGAGTACCCATCAGGCAGACTACTGTTTTGCGTAAAAATACACTTACTCGACAGAGTAAGCCCCACTCGATATAGTACCCCAAAGACACATAAAACCGTAGTATTACAGTCTTCCCTCCTTAAAAAGAACTTCGTCCCCGAAGTTCAAACCACAAACAAAACAAAACACACTAACACCATCCCGACACAACATAAACATAACTCGACACAAAACTCCAAAACACACCTCTCAAACAAAACTCAACTCGACTCAAGACAACTACTAACTATACCAAAACCAACATAAAACATGTGAAAACTTTATGCGATCATCTCCTACCCCCCTAAAAGAAACAAGGTTACGTCCCCGTAACCACACATACCTGATCAAACAGAGACGGGTACCGCTCCCTCACAGCCTCTTCTGCCTCCCATGTAGCCTCCTCAACCTCATGGTTAGACCAAAGAACCTTAAGCAACACTGTCTCACCATGTCTAGTTTTTCTAACCTTTCTATCAAGAACCTGTTTAGGCACCTCAAGATAAGACAAAGACTCATCCAGCTCGATGTTCTCTACCTCTAACACATGTGATAGATCACTAACATACTTCCGCAGCTGAGATACATGAAACACATTATGCACTCTATCCAAGGCAGCCGGTAAAGCTAACCGATAAGCAACCTCACCCACACGATCCAAGATCTCATATGGTCCTATAAACTTCTGGCTCAGCTTACCTTTCTTACCAAATCTCATGACCCCACGCATAGGAGACACTTTCAGAAGAACTTTGTCCCCAACCTGAAACTCTATGTCCCGGCGATGTAGATCTGCATAACTCTTTTGTCGATTCTGGGCCGCTTTCATCCTTTGCCTAATCAGCTTAACCTGTTCCGCCATCTCCTGTACCATCTGTGGTCCCAAAACAACTACCTCAGCACTATCATCCCAGCAGATCGGACTCCTACATCTCCTCCCATATAAAGCCTCAAATGGTGTCATGCCAATACTGGTGTGATAGTTGTTGTTGTAAGAAAACTCAATCAAATCCAACCTCTGCTCCCAGCTACCACCAAAATCCATAACAAAAGCTCGCAACATGTCCTCTAAAGTCTTGATGGCCCTCTCCGTCTGGCCATCTGTCGCAGGATGAAATGTTGTACTCATCTTTAAGGTAGTCCCCATCATCTCCTGCGACTCTTTCCAAAACCGTGATATGAACCTCGCATCTCTATCGGACACTATATCCTTAGGCACCCCATGCAAACGAATCACATGCTTCCTATAAGCCAAAGCCAACTGTATCTTGGTCCAATTATCTTTCATCGGCACAAAGTGAGCTGATTTCGTCAGTCGGTCTACTATAACCCATATCATGTTATTACCCTGCTGACTTTTCGGCAAACCAACTATAAAATCCATAGAAATGGACTCCCTCTTCCACTCAGGTACCTCAAGAGACTGAATCTTACCTTGTGGTCGTCGCTGCTCCCCTTTCACTCTCTGACATGTCAAACAACGAGCCACCAACTCAGTTGTTTCCTTCTTCATCCCCGGCCACCAGAAGGTCTTCTTCAAATCTTTATATAGCATGTCACTGCTTGAATGTACCGAGTATGATGTGCAATGAGCCTCTGTCATATTATCTTTTTCAACTCCTCATCACTAGGAACACACCATCTCCCACCAAATATCACACTAGCATCTGTATGAATAGAGAATCTAGACACTGTCACTTTCTCTACTCCAGCTCTCCACTCCTCAATCTTGGGATCCAAAGCCTGTTTCATGCGAATATTATCATAAAGGTCTGACTTCACTGTCAAATCCCCTCTAGCATCCCCTTTCTGGATCATATGTATCCCCATCTTCCCCACCTCATCTCTCAGCCTCATTAAAGACATAGCTGTGTATAGAGAATGCACACTCTTCCTGCTCAAGGCATCTGCAACCACATTAGCTTTCCCTTCATGGTAAATGATATCTATGTCATAATCCTCAAT
Source organism: Silene latifolia (assembly GCF_048544455.1). Taxonomy (NCBI): domain Eukaryota; kingdom Viridiplantae; phylum Streptophyta; class Magnoliopsida; order Caryophyllales; family Caryophyllaceae; genus Silene; species Silene latifolia. The sequence goes on from NC_133527.1 coordinate 130,286,126, forward strand.
CAGCTCCATCCACCTCCTATGTCTTATATTCAACTCCTTTTAAGTGAATATGTTCTTGAGACTCTTCTGATCAGAAAACACCTTAAAGGTGGCCCCATAAAGGTAATGCTTCCAAATCTTGAGAGCAAATATAACTGCACCTAACTCTAGATCATGTGTAGGGTAGTTCTTCTCATAAGACTTCAATTGCATCAACACACAACCCAACCCATTCTTTGAAGCATCTGTATACACCTCAAAGTTCTCACTTCCTTCAGGTAATGCTAAGATTGGAGTTGTGGTCAAACGCTCCTTTAATGTCTGGAACGCCGTCTCACAACTTTCATCCCAACGAAACATGTTCTCTTTCCTCATCAAAGCTGTCATAGGTCTAGCTATCTTGGAGAAATCTTTCACGAACCGTCAATAGTACCCTGCTAAACCCAAGAAACTCCTGATCTCTGCCACATTCTTTGGTGCTTCCCACTTGGTAACTGCCTCAATCTTTGCAGGATCCACAGCTACCCCTTTCTTCGAAATCACATACCCCAGAAAGGCAACCTCCTCTAACCAGAACTCACACTTAGACAACTTTGCATACAGCTGATTCTCTCGCAAAGTTTGCAACACAATCCTTAAATGCTCCTCGTGCTCCTCCTTAGTCTTAGAAAAGACTAAGATATCATCTATAAAGACCACCACAAATCGATCCAAGAACTGACTGAAGACCTGGTTCATCAAATCCATAAACACTGCAGGTGCATTAGACAACCCAAACGGCATCACAACATACTCATAATGACCATACCTCGATGTAAAAGCTGTCTTTGGTATGTCCTCTTCCCTAATCTTCACCTGATGGTAACCCGACCTCAAATCAATCTTGGAAAAGACTGTTGCACCGTTCAACTTATCAAACAAATCATCTATCCTTGGCAAAGGATACTTGTTCTTTACTGTCACTATGTTCAGCTCCCTATAATCGATGCACAACCTCAAGCTCCCATCTTTCTTCTTCACAAACAAAACTGGTGCTCTCCACGGTGATACACTAGGTCTAATGTATCCCTTCTCAATCAGATCATCCAGCTGCTTCTTTAGCTCCTCCAACTCCTTAGGACCCATACGGTACGGTGCCTTAGGGATTGGCCCCGTTCCCGGTTTCAGCTCAACACTGAAATCTATCTCCCTCTTCGATGGCAACCCCGGAATCTCCTCTGGGAAGACATCTGGAAACTCTCCCACCACTGGTATCTGCTCAATTGACGGACTCTCCACTCTATGATCTCTCACATGGCATGAAATCAATGGGCACCTCTTCCTCAGATAGGACTTCAAGGTCACTGCTGCAATCAACTTGACTTTGGGTTTGACAACAAATCCCCGATAAGACACACTAATCCCCTTAGGACCTCTCAAAGAAACCCTCTTTTGATGACAATCTATCTTAGCCTTATACTTACCCAACCAGTCCATACTAACTATCATCTCAAAGTCTTCTAAAGGAAACTCTAACAAGTCCACTGGTAGGTTAACCTGCCCAACTACCATAGACACGCCTCTATACAACCGCCCACAAGATACAGACTCACCCGAAGGTATAAAAACTTCCTCTCTTACAGACTCATACTCACTCAAACCTAACCGTTTAGCATGACTCGACGATACAAACGACTGTGACCCTCCCGAATCAAACAAAACAAAGGTAAAAACTCCATTAACAAGAAATGTACCGATGATAACGTGAGCATCATCCTCGGCTGCTTTCTTATCCATCATAAACAGCTTGCCACTGGTCTTCTGCCCACCTCCCTGGACAGTACTACCTGAGGTAGACGGCTTAGCAGCCGACCCCTGGTTTGTGTTGTTGTTCGTCGCCGGTCTCTGGTATGAATTACCGCCATTGCGGTTAGCCCCACCGTTGTTGTTGCTCTGGCCACCCCTGTTGTTCCACGACCCAGCCGGCCTGTTACTACCATAACTCTGCGAAGGACCCTGAGAGAAACTCCCTTGTGACGGTCTCTGGAAACCCCCACTCACAGCACTGGTGCACTCGTGTCTCTTGTGGCCCATACCGCCACAGTTATAACAGGTCATACCCCAACTGCTACCACCACCCCCACGACCACGCCCATAAGAAGCCCCAGCACTAAACCCCGCACCCGATGAATATGCTCTTGCCTGGTTATGGCCACCCTTCTTGTAACTGAACTGACCACCTCTCTCACTCTCAGCTTTCCTCTTCTTAGAGCCTCTCTCCCTGGTCATCTCAACTAACCTCTCAGCCCTCCCAACAAGCTCATAAACCTCCTTCACATCCGTAAGATCTCCCACCGGAAACTTTTCCATAATCTTGGGGGTCAACCCCTTCTCAAACCTCAATGCCAAGTTCTCTTGGATCAGCTCCATGTCCTCAGCATACCTAGATTTCTCATTAAACTTGTGATAGTACTCAGCAACGGTCATCTCAGAAGTCATCTTAAAATCATCGAACTCTTCCCTCAACTTACTACGCACATGCTCGGGTACAAACTTTCGTCTCATGGCTTTCTTAAACTCATCCCAAGGTATCGCAGGCAGCCCCTGTTTCATATACAAATCCCAAGTACTCACCTTAACCTTATCCCGTCACTCACCGGCAGCTTCCCTCAAGTAGAACGCTGCTTGTTCCACTTTCAACTCCTCTGGGCAATGAACTAAGTTGAGAATATTCTCCATCTCTCTATGCCAATTATCCAGCAGAATTGGCGTCCCTGTTCCCAAGTACTCCTTAGGATTAAACCTCGTGATATGTACACTAATCTTGGAGTGATCAACATCTCTATCCTTCCCCACCCTTTTCAAAGCCTCTGTGAGAGCATCCTGGTGCTCCAACATCTTTACTATATCATCAACTGTCATACTCTCTGCTCTGGCATACAATGCGTTTCTCTTTGGCGGCATCTTGAAACTATATAAGAGAAAGGTAAACATAAACACACATCCCACATCTCAAACACGTATATAACCTGTACAGAACCAACTCGATTGAGCCCCTTAACCCACTCGATCGAGTTGAGGTCACTCCATCGAGTTGCCCCTTATACTCGGTCGAGTGCCTCGACTCCAGAATCTGACCAGAAAGCTCCCAAAAACATACTCAATCGAGCTAACTATCCACTCGATCGAGCCGACCCTACTCGATCGAGTGCCACCACATACTCGATCGTGTGCCCAAAAACTTACTTCTGCCCAGATAAACGGAAAAATACTTACTCGATCGAGTCACACCCACTTGATCGAGCCTCTCACCTACTCGATCGAGTGCCCCCCCACTCGATCGAGTCATGCAGACTCGTATACACTACCCGCATGTTCCACTCACACTCCCCACTTTCTATACTCTTACACAAAACGACAACAACAAAACATTTTTCCTTTCATAATCCTAACATGCCACATTATAAATCAAACATCATACTTTTCAATCAATTCACATACAATTCATGTCATCATCATCTTTCAATACATATCTCCCATCCTCCACATGCATACATCCACCGATTCATACCATATATTACTATATTGATACACAAAGCACAAGATAAATACGTAACGATCCCGACACATACCCCATGTGACCGGTTCGAAATTGTAGGGCGAGTTCGCGACTTTAGGACGTCTCCCAAGTCTTTGCATTAGCTCCTACAACTTCTACCCGGGTTCATTTTAGTTTGACTCCCTATGTTCATTAGGTTCATTGGTTACAGGTTTCAGGATCGTCGGTCTGATAGTGTAACACCCCCGCACACCAGAACGCCTTACCAAGGACCATTCCAGTATATGACGGTGTCACCATCTCGGTTTCCCGAGGAGGTAGATCAAATTAGACAATACAAGAACAAAGTTATGTTATTAATATCCGTCACAATGACATACTATACAAAGATTATAGAAGCAAAGATACAATACGACACTTGCGATTCTACATCTCTAGACCAGAAGCGTGATGACTCGATCCCTCCAATCCCAGCAGCAGTAATCAACAATACCTGCTGAACCGGCTGCTCACCATCCCCGAATGGATCACCGCAGATACAACAAAACAACACGGGGTCAGTACTGACTAATCAAATATAAGACAGGACAATAAAGTAAACAGCTGATCATCCACTATCTCAACCTTACAACATCGCACCATATCCGACTACACCACGAAGGGTGTAGCCCTGCCAGATTACCCATCGCAACAGGTAATCCTCGCCGCCGATGGGTGACCGCAGATCCGCTCCCACCTAGTCCAGCTCATCATCGAGCGACTAACAATCCCCGTCCCTTAATGTGCACATCCCCTCCCGTGACGGGTTCCACGGAGGGCGAACTAGGGTGTGAAGCCACTCCCGCAAGTGACTCCACCACAATCACACTCACACCTCGCACTGTCACACCACAACGTCATCATCACCCCAAACAACCATACTCCGATGATCAGTGGATAAACACGAATTACAATATAATCAAAATCTCAAATCAATTAGCAGTATACCGAGTAGGGGAGACCCTACCTCATCGCAAAGCATGAAAGACTTCCAACTACAGCCACGCACGACTCCAATAAGCACCCTAACAATGATAACCATATCCTATTACACGACTATACTCAAAGAATCATTCAAAAGGGCACAAGGCAGAAACTTACCTAACCTTGCACATCGGCGACGACATAGACTACCACCACCCACGTCCTCCTTGCTCCGCGAATCCCGATATTCCCATGGTAAGGGTTAGGCTAACTCCCTTGAGGTATGAGGCTATGGAGTGATAGAGTAGAGTGATGGTCTAGGGTTAGAGAAAGAGAAACTGCCGAGGAAATAAGAAAAAAATAGAAATGAATCTCGCGAACTCGCATTTATAATAACGCGTCGACAGCAGTCATACTCGGTCGAGTATAGGAACACTCGGCCGAGTAGACTCCACTCGGTCGAGTATTGGTGATACTCGGCCGAGTGGCCTCCGCTAGGTCGAGTAACTAACCTATACATCTCCTATTATTTCCAGCCTGATCCTACGCTATTCGTCCCTACGGTCTGTTTGGTCAATAAGTCGGTCAACAACGTTCCTAAAGATCCTGGGTGTTACAATCTTCCCCCCTTAAAAGAACTTTGTCCCGAAGTTCAGCCCGTACGACACTCCCCGCAAGACCACATACTATAACTTTAACCACCTTCGCATATGTACGCAATTTCATACCGTCCATACATTCCCATCAGCCATCTGATTCAACAACAATTTGTTTATCACAGCTACCTTTCTAACAAGGTTACTCACAAATTTACACATGCACATAATGCAACCCTTTTCAAAACAGTATTCAACCCTATACTTACCCAAGTATGCAATTGCAACACTTACACAATGTAAGACACCATACATAAACGTAAACTACCACATTCCGTACGCTCATATTACATATACGAATGCACAGCGATACACCATTATAAAGTACATAAGTACACAATCACCACACTCCGAACACGTATACCAATTATCGTCAATTGAATCAAATTTTCATGTTACTTGACACTCTTGCGCCATAAAATTAGTCATATTAACTGAATACAACATAGATGCGGCATAAAGGAAACATAATCGTAATCCAGTAATTCCGAATGTGAGTACACCTAACATACGTATGATTCTAAATATCTAATATAAAATTAACTACTTACACAGGAATAAGATACATCTTTCATAAATAAAATGCTTGTCATAAAAAACTGAGTTGAGCCTTCCGTGTATAGAAACATGACATAAGTTATCGCTTCAAGGAAACATGAACATAATTTCCGAATGTCGACTACATACATGTGATTCCAAAATCATAACTACCACATATTTTGCATAATTAAATACTTAAATTCCGCGACATTACTCTTCCCCTCTTAAAGGAACTTCGTCCCCGAAGTTCACCACTAAACACTTCCCCAAACCCCACGCAAAACATACTACCTGACGGCGACATTACTCATAAACTCGTGGAGCCCAACATATATACTCTTGTAGCGACAATTAACATATAGAATAATTGAAAACGAGCAGGTCTATACACAGAAACAATTATCATTGCAGTCGAACATATACATACATATAATCTTTTTACAGTGACTACGTGATACGAGTCAAGTGTCACCTTCATATACTTTAATGTCTCGGGTATCCCACTTCTAAACAAATTAAGATCCCCCTAACCTGAGTAATACAACAAACATTCATAAATTTATAGCCTATATCAACAATTACGAATCCATGAGACAGGCATAACACATCTGTGCGGCATTTTATCATATAAAATAGCAAGATAAGATATTAACATTTCTTTCATTTATTATTACATAACTTATAGTTCTCTGGTTAAGCAATATTCGGCCGAGTATAAGTGGGCACTCGGTCGAATAAGATACACTCGGTCGAGTATATGTTCACACTCGGCCGAGTGAGCTTTACTCGGTCGAGTAGTGTCTATGCTCGGTCGAATCTTCATATCCAGAGAGCCCTTGAAGGCATTACTTAGAGCATTTACCGTTAACCTGCATCACACTCATTACAGTAATATAAAACACATCTAAGTCCCAACATACACATCATTTAACATGTCTCCGTACGCTAATTAAGTATCTGACGGCCTTACGGCCAAATACAGTCATCCAACGAGAAATACCAAATTTCGAAAGCAACATCCAAAGAAGAGACGATAAATCCGACACCACAAAATAAATCTAACATCCAAGAAATCAACTAAATAAGTCTAACATCCAAGATCAGCAATGAGAACCCTCCTCCATGTCATCACCACCACCACCGCCGCCGAAAGTACCGCACCAACTCCCCGCACTGGAAAACCCGCTGCTCGAGTAGTCCCCTCCCAGCTGACTGCCGGAGTTGGCTCCCCACGGTCCCGCGAGGTAGCCAAACTCGGTCTCCTCTGGAGGTCTCCAGAAACTCGGGTCCACCCCGTAACTGTGGAACACTCCCGTATCCACTCCCGGTCCTCTCCACCATACAGCCGTGCCAAATCGGTCCCGATGCCCGACTAAGGGTCATCTCGTGAAGATTACGAGCACCAAAGTAGAAGAGATCCGCTCGGCCCACTCGTGAGGCCGCATCCTAGGGTCATGCACCGTAGGGTACGGCGAGTACTGATAAGGATGGTAAGGGTAGGAGTCGGGGGCAGAGTAAGAGGGCTCGGACACCACTGGGTCTACCCTAGGCTGCCTAACGCCACGACGCTCCCTAGGTGGGGGAGGTGCCTGCTGCTGTCCCTCAGGTACGGTGACAGGCTCAGGTAAGTCCAGGAGGATCCGAGGGTCGATCAGGTAAGACTGGGGTTCAGGTCTAGGAATGCCACAAGGCTCCCACTCGGCCAAATGATCAACAACAGGGAGGTGAGCTGGGTCCGGAAGTACCATCCACATAGTACCTCTCACCCTCCAAGCATACGACCCATCATCCATCTTCCTCAACCATCGGTTCTGACGCCAGTATTGAGCGTCCATGGTGGGTACCACCTCAACATACTCATTCCCCTCAGGAGGTGGGGCCTCAAAATCGGTCAGTCGCTGAGCTAGGCGGGTCACTATGGCCCCGCAAGCAACAAATCGGGTCTCAGACTGTGCCATGCGCTCCAGACTAGAGCACACAATACCAGGAGCACTGTAGTAAAACGGTTTCCGGCGGTGGAGGTTAAGGTAGGACACAAGAAGCATGACTTCGTGAGAATTGAGCTTACTCACGTCCTCTCTCGAGTAAAGCAGACAGGTCAACATCCTTAGAAACATACGAAGGGAAACGTGTTGGATATCATTAATCAACATGGCACTGACGGTAGGGGCGGGTCTGCCAGTCAAATAAGGAAGGTACTGAGGTGCACCACTGTTCTTGGCCACGTCACTAAGGTAGTCATCATCCTCGGCCTCTAAACCCAAATGGTCAGCCAACTCATCAAGGGTAAGCTCATGGTCCTCATTCATGAGACGGAAAGAGACGGTCTTGCCCTTCCTATCATAAACAAAAGAGCTCAAAAACTCTAAGGTCAAGTGGGGGTATGATTTCTTTCTCAAGTGATACAACCCCTCCATGCCCAAAATCTTGAAAATGTGAAATATGTCTTCCTTAATCCCCAGAGTCTCAAGAATACTAGGGTTGACACAACGGGTGGGACGAAAAGGACGACGCATAAGAGCCACAAAAGCCTTACGATGATCGAAGTTAGCAAAAATTACCGATGGATGTGCCTCCACCGGCGGTACAACCGGTCCACTGCTACCTTGCCCAACCTCGAGTTGGACATTCCCGCGAGGTCTCTTGTTGGGTAAACCCCTAGTTTTCACCATGCTGCAAGAAAATCATTTTTAACAAAGGATTGATACTTGAAAGTTCTTAACACAAAAGACGGACTGTTTTACTTGTATATCGATTTTGGAATAAGCTTTGGAAGATAAACTATCAGAAATCACCATGTATTTTACAATTCACCTGTTCCAAGTTTTCAAATTGCTTCAAATCAGGAAATACTCATCAACAATAAGAAGAATTTCGTTTTTGCTAACCCTAGAATTCAGAAAGTGAATTTTACCTCATGAAATCAATCAACCAAAGATGTACACCAGTTCTATATGTGGTCAAATTCGAAAATCAATTAGTTTAAGACAAGATTCAGATTGTTTTTAACAAGAAATCGAAATATAGCATGTTGATACACAAAGTCTTTGAAAGCGATAAGGAATTTGAGTTTGGGTCTTACCTTAAACTGATTTTGGCAACTAAGGACAAGTGTGGCACCAAGATTTCACCCAAAAACTTGAGAAAAGAGGAGTATGGAGTTTTAGAGAGAAGGAAAGATGAAGATGGGAGGCGGAAATAAGAAAGAAAGGCACGAATTTAGGGTTTTTGTATAACCCGCAATTGGCCTGCTACAGCAACACTCGGTCGAGTGTTTAGGATACTCGGCCGAGTGTGCATTACTCGGTCGAGTGTTTAGGATACTCGGCCGAGTGTGCATTACTCGGTCGAGTACCTTTCTTACTCGGTCGAGTTTTGAAGAACAGAATAGATTATTATTCTAACAAAATGGGCACTCGGTTATGTAACTTGGCACTCGGCCGAGTTTTGTCTACTCGGTCGAGTACTCGCATCTACTCGATCTAATTTTCGAAATAGAGAAGGAGTCGTAACTTTCACTGTTCCTGCAAAATCAAACAACATCGTTCGGAGTTCCGGGATTCCGGCTCGTCACAATTAAAGCTGATTCCTACTACGTAACCACACAACAACACGTATATCTGCACATTCATCTCCAAACAATCATCACTTCCACTTTAACCCTCACTATACCAAGAAACTATTTTACTGTACCCATAGAGCACATGTCACAATCCAATTACGGTAATTACCAGGTTTAGCTCTATATCACATCATTTCTACTTCTGCTAATCACCAGACATACACCTTATTCACATTTGTAATACAATAATTTCACACCTAACACATTCCAAATAAAACAAACTGATTAAGTTGTCACTGATCACACATTGCAACAATTCCATATTCACTTCCACTTTTCTACACATCTAACTAACACATATCACTCTAGTAATAGATACGCACACAACAGATGCACCCGACACACAACACTTAGCAATCCACAACTCACACTAGCTACCCTTTACCCGTGTCTGGCTTAAGTCCGATGGGGCCATGATTTTGAAATGAGGGCGCCTACTCACCCAAAATCTAGCATCGGCTGGGGCTCCCAACGTACATACACCAGGTTCATTTTAATTGACACCCTATATTCATTAATTTCGTTAGTTCAGGTTCCAAAATAGTCGGCTCTGATACCACTTTGTAACACCCCCGCACACCAGAACGCCTTACCAAGGACCATTCCAGTATATGACGGTGTCACCATCTCGGTTTCCCGAGGAGGTAGATCAAATTAGACAATACAAGAACAAAGTTATGTTATTAATATCCGTCACAATGACATACTATACAAAGATTATAGAAGCAAAGATACAATACGACACTTGCGATTCTACATCTCTAGACCAGAAGCGTGATGACTCGATCCCTCCAATCCCAGCAGCAGTAATCAACAATACCTGCTGAACCGACTGCTCACCATCCCCGAATGGATCACCGCAGATACAACAAAACAACACGGGGTCAGTACTGACTAATCAAATATAAGACAGGACAATAAAGTAAACAGCTGATCATCCACTATCTCAACCTTACAACATCGCACCATATCCGACTACACCACGAAGGGTGTAGCCCTGCCAGATTACCCATCGCAACAGGTAATCCTCGCCGCCAGTGGGTGACCGCAGTCCGCTCCCACCTAGTCCAGCTCATCATCGAGCGACTAACATTCCCTGTCCCTTAATGTGCACATCCCCTCCCGTGACGGGTTCCACGGAGGGCGAACTAGGGTGTGAAGCCACTCCCGCAAGTGACTCCACCACAATCACACTCACAGCCTCGCAGCTGTCACACCACAACGTCATCATCACCCCAAACAACCATACTCCGATGATCAGTGGATAAACACGAATTACAATATAATCAAAATCTCAAATCAATTAGCAGTATACCGAGTAGGGAGACCCTACCTCATCGCAAAGCATGAAAGACTTCCAACTACAGCCACGCACGACTCCAATAAGCACCCTAACAATGATAACCATATCCTATTACACGACTATACTCAAAGAATCATTCAAAAGGGCACAAGGCAGAAACTTACCTAACCTTGCACATCGGCGACGACATAGACTACCACCACCCACGTCCTCCTTGCTCCGCGAATCCCGATATTCCCATGGTAAGGGTTAGGCTAACTCCCTTGAGGTATGAGGCTATGGAGTGATAGAGTAGAGTGATGGTCTAGGGTTAGAGAAAGAGAAACTGCCGAGGAAATGAGAAAAAAATAGAAATGAATCTCGCGAACTCGCATTTATAATAACGCGTCGACAGCAGTCATACTCGGTCGAGTATAGGAACACTCGGCCGAGTAGACTCCACTCGGTCGAATATTGGTGATACTCGGCCGAGTGGCCTCCGCTAGGTCGAGTAACTAACCTATACATCTCCTATTATTTCCAGCCTGATCCTACGCTATTCGTCCCTACGGTCTGTTTGGTCAATAAGTCGGTCAACAACGTTCCTAAAGATCCTGGGTGTTACCACTACTACAAATACAGGCAACCACAACGGCCCTTTAACAACGCTTATTCACGAAAATCATCAAAACACGTTGTAGAATTTATTCCGCGAATTTTACCAAACTTAATTACAACGGTTATGTGTTGTTAGCCGTTGTTATTTGTTTTAACAACGGGTCATACTTAAACAACCGTTGTTAATGAAAAAACTAATAACAACGGTTAAATTTTAACCGTTGTTAATGGTTTGGCGCCAAATCAGTGAAAAGTAATCACAACGGTTATATTAGAACCCGTTTTTAATACTTTTTAACAACGGTTGTAATCTCAATAACCGTTGTTATTAATATTATGAAAATCTTAAGAACAACATATTGCTTTATTCTGCTATACGCTACAAACACAAACACAAGCTAATACTGCTACTATATCATCCTCCATTCCTCCCTGATCGTCTCTCTGTCTTCATCTCCGTCACTGTTGTCACGTCTTCTCTCCCTCATCGCGCGTGTTTATCAATCAGGTATATATATGTTTCTTAGCAACGCTTATTATAACTAGATATAGGATTTTTTGGGTTATTATCTAATTTGTTGATAATTTAGCTTAATTGCTTTCCTGAATTTCGTTTATTTGTTTGCCTATTATTGTATTTTCTGAATTAGTTGCCTATTATTACGAATGTAGAATAATGACTCGAACTTGGATGATTGATGCAAATATGAGTGACCGCACCTACAAAGATGGTTTAGCTGAATTTTATGAATTCGTTTCGAACAATTTGAATGGTTCTTCTAGTATTGCATGTCCTTGTGAAAGATGTGGTAATATTAGCTATATGGCTTTTCCTGGACGTTAAAATACACCTAGAAAACTGGGATTTAGTCGATCCTATACACTTTGGATTTTTCATGGGGAATCATTAGAGGAAGAGAATAACTCTGAAGAAGATGATGTTGATGTACACGAAAGGCTAACTGATGATCCTGAGTTTGCCGAGTTTTTGAGTTGGAAGAGTTGGAAGTAGAGAAGTTGAATGTTGGGTCTATAGATAATGAAGAGAATGATGATGAGTCCATTGCTTTTGAAGATGTAGGTGATGACACTAGTAATTGGGATGACCTTAACAACATGTATGAGAAGTTGTGTGAGTCCAAGCACCTCTTTATCCTGGTTGTAAGTTCACAAAAATGTCGGCTGTGGTGAAGTTGTATAATATCAAGGGGGCAAATGGGGTGAGTGACACGTGTTTCACTAGTTTTTTAGCCTTAATAAAGGAGTTGCTTTCTGATGGTAATGTTCTACCCGTTAAGACATATGAGGCGAAAAAACTAATAAGAGGAGTGGGTATGAAATATGAGAAAATACATGCATGTCCAAATGATTGCATATTGTATCGGAAATTATATCAAAACTTAACCAATTGCCCTAAATGTTTGGAGTGGCGTTATAAGGATAAGGAAGGGATCCCGGCTAAGGTGTTGTGGTATTTTCCATTGATACCAAGAGTCATAAGGATTTATGCGAATCCCGATGATGCAAAAATGTTAACTTGGCATGAAACAGAAGAATAAATGATGGAAAGCTAAGACACCCTAGAGATGGTAAGCAATGGAAATCGTTCGACGCTAAGTATCCCGAGTTCGGCAATGAACCTAGAAACTTACGTCTAGCGCTGTCCACCGATGGAATGAACCCACACGGAAACATGAGTAGCCAACATAGTACTTGGCCGTAGTGTTGGCTATTTATAACTTACCTCCATATGTGTGCATGAAAAGAAAGTATTTGATGTTGTCGTTGTTAATTTCCGGCCCTAAACAACCTGGAAATGATATAGATGTATATTTGGAACCTCTTCTAGATGATTTGCGATTGTTGTGGGATAGTGGGATAGAAGTATTTGATGCATATAAGAACGAAACTTTCAATTTGAGAGCGATGTTATTGTGTACAATATCTGACTATCCGGCTTATGGCGACCTTTCTGGGCACACAGTTCATGGGAAAGAGGCTTGTCCATTGTGTGGGGAGGATATCGAGTCTGAATACTTGAAGTCTTCTCGTAAGTATGTGTATATGGGAAATAGGAGGTTCTTGTCTCATGACCATTGTTATCGCAAGATGCAGAAAGCATTCAATGGAAGACAAGAACTTCGTCAACCTCCTAGAATTTTGAGTGGGCATGAAGTTTATCAGAAAGTAAAGCATATTGAGATAGATTATGGGAAGAAGAGCGGCTCTAAATTGTCTACTCGTGGGTATAAGAAAAGATCCATATTTTTTGATAAACTTCCATATTGGCCTGACCTGGAGGTCAGGCATTGCCTCGATTTCATGCACATTGTGAAAAATGTCTGTGATAATATTATCAATACCCTTCTGAATGTTCCTGGTAAAACAAAGGATAACGCCGCAGCTAGGGAAGATATGAAAATGATGGGTATTAGGCTAGAGTTGGCACCACAGAAGAGAGGTAATCGTACATTTTTACCGCCACCAGCTTTTACCCTTTCACGGAATGAGAGAAAAGAGTTCTGTGCATGCTTGAATGGAATTAAAGTGCCACATGGTTATTCGTCGAACATCAAAAGCCTAGTGTCGATGCAAGACCTAAAACTCACCGGGTTAAAGTCACATGATTGTCACACTTTGATGCAACAATTACTACCTGTGGCTATTCGTTCCATTTTACCTGAAAAGGTAAGATATGCTATAACTAGATTCTGTCTCTTCTTCCAGTCCATATGCGAGAAAGTCATCGATCCCGATGACGCGGATTCATTGCAGGACCTCGTTGTAACCTCTCTTTGTCAGTTGGAAATGTATTTTCCACCCTCTTTCTTCACTATCATGATTCATCCGACCATTCACTTGGTTAGGGAGATTTTGTACCTTGGGCCCGTGTACTTGAGATACAAGTATCCTTTCGAAAGATTGATGAAAGTCTACAAGGACTATACATCTAATCGGTATCGTCCGGAAGGTTGTATTGCTGAACGCGCTATTTTAGACGAAGCTCTTTCATATTGTTACGCTCATCTCTCCCCTGAGGAGTTGATTGGCGTTCCTAAGAATCGTCATAGTGACTGGATGACCGGAAAAGGTATTAGGGGCCGGGTTGAAAAAATTGTGACACGTGAAATGTTGCATTTAGCACACATGTATGTGCTAAACAACGAAGATGAGGTGCAACCTTATATTCAACAACACAAAGATGAGCTCAAATACGATCACCAAAACAAGACCGAGAAGTGGATTGCGAACGAGCATACGAAGACGTTTCCAGAGTGGTTTAGGAATATTGTCTTACATTGTACTCGATCAAACCGGTGATGACATCTCCTAGGTTACTACGTCTTGGTTTAGGTCCAAATGCCAGGGTCACCTTTTACAACAGTTTTGCCATTAATGGATATACTTTTTACACCCGCGAGCAAGATGAGGTGAGCACAATGCAAAATAGTGGTGTGAGTTCTGAATTTGAGGCAATGCACTTTGCTACTTCAAAAGATAAAAAGCCTATTTGGGGAAAATGCCTTTATTATGGTGTTATTCAAGAAATATTGGTACTAGATTACATTGATTTCACAATGCCTTTGTTTCGATGTAACTGGGTTGATAACAACATCCATTGTGTCCGAAAGGATAAGATGGGATTTACGTTGGTCAATCTGGGTAAGGTTGGCAATAATAAGGATGATCCTTTCATAATGGCATCCCAAGCTAAACAAGTGTTCTATGTCACCGATCCTATGGATAAGAAGTGGTCTGTTGTACTGTCTATAAGGAAAAGAAGGAGTAGTCCATCCGATAATGATGATGATGATCAGGAAGTCGTTTTTGAGGGAATGGATCAGTCTACCACTGTATCTTATTTCGACGATGTTGACACTGATCATGAGGACACTGAAAGCATCTATATGCGTGATGACCATGGTGAAGGTATTTGGGTTAACGAAGAAACTATGACATCCAAGAAACGTCCCCGATCCTGAGATAGTTCATCGGGACACATACGAAGATATGCATGCATGTTGGTGTAAGTTGTCTTATTTTCTTGATCTTATTATTAGATGTGGATGCTTTGGTGTTGAAATTGCTGAATAATGTATTGTTACAGTTTGGACCGTAATGGAATTACGATAATTTTTTTAAAAAAAGAGGTTCAACAATAACAACGGTTATATTTAAATTACCCGTTGTTAATACTTTCAACAACGGGTGTAGTACCTCTACCCGTTGTCAATTATTTTTTTGACGTATTTCATTTTGGCGCAAATTTGGTGAAAATATATTACAACGGGTATATGTTACCCGTTGTAATAAACTTTTGACAACGGTTGACTTTTATTGACCCGTTGTTATTAACATATAACAACGGTTCTTCTTTGAGCACCCGTTGTTAATAGTTTGTCTTAATAAAAAACTAATATAGAAACCCATCCAAAGATGCCATATACAAACTAACACACACAACATTATTACTCCAACCGTTGGTATCCTGTGTTAATCCTTCTCTCTTCCTCGCTTTTTACATTCTCGTCGCCCGCTTTCCGAAACCCGATTCCGTTGCCTTCCCTTATCATCCTGCTCGTTCTCTTTATCATCATCATCAACAGGTATGTTCACTTTAATTTTGTGTTTCGTCATTAGGGTTTTAAGACGATCATCTTGCTTCTTTTTTCATGCATTTGTTTGTTTTTCGTCTTCTTTGTTATCTTTATCATCCCGCATCATCTACTTTACTCCTCTTATCAGGGTTTAGGATTTTAGAAGCTCAATCTGTTGTTTTAAGTTTTCATTCCTATTAGGGTTTAGGGTTTTAGATAATACTCTGCATGTACGTTGTTAAGTTGTTCATATCCAGCTATATCATTCATATTTGGTTTTTAGGATTATCATGGGTGAAAAACGTAAAAGAAGTCAAAAGAATAATGAGCCTGGTGATAATAAGCCTGGTGAGAGGGGTGCTACGAAGTGCAAGAAAGTCCTTGCAGCTATAGCCGCTAAACAGCCGTTCGAAATAACATGGAGTGAGAAGGGTTTCCCTCGGTCCAAATGCGGGTCTTTTCTCCGCTTGGATTGGTGCTTGCACAAGACAGTTTGTGCCTATCTATTTAGAGGATGTTAAAAGTTTGAATCCAAAATTGGCGGAGTTATACTTGGCTCGTATAAAGGAAGGCTTTATTATACCCGATGAAAGTCATGATGAGTATTTAATGCATAAGGCGATGTCCACAGGCCGTGGAAGTGTGGCGTTGCTAGGGATTGGTTGTATGTGGACAAGGCAACGGGGAGATGCGTAAGAGCCCACCGGAAAACAAGTGTCCCACCATCAAGCAGGAAGAATGGGATCTTTTCAAAAAGATGAGAACTACGAGAAGTTTCGGGTTAAATATCCTCTCCTTTTAACGATTTACCTATCATTTTTTTAATTAATGAGTCCTTTATATAATCTTTTTATTATCTCATCTACTTGCGCTTTTATATAATTATTTGAAGGCCGTTAGCAAAAGAAATCGTGCTAACATTTCATGCAAGAAGGGGAAATTCTATGGTTCTCGAGGCGGTTCTGAAAAGATAGAAGAGGACCTCGTAAGTAGCATGCATTATTGCCCCGTGAGACTTTATTTTTTTAATCACACTTGGACTTGCATTGATACACATTTACGTGTATAAATGTTACCATGTTAATGTGTAGGTGGCAAAGGGAGTGAAAGAGGGGATCGGCATGTAACTTATAAACAAGGGCACACGCCTAAAGGATCCCGGTCGTCGCGACAAATATGATCGGGAAGTTTTGGCCAACATAGTAAGCATTATTTTATTTCGACGAGTTCATTACTAACTTTATTATTTTAGTCACAAATATAATTTGAAGTTTATTTAATATATTATAGGATAAAGTAGTGAAAGAGGTAGAAGAAGGGAAATTCACTCCCAGTGGTCGTAATGACGTTCTTGCTAGAGCGATCGGCCGACCCGAACATCCAGGTCGTTTGAGGGGCGTCCCGTTACAGGTTGGAGTAACGAAATATTATGGGAAAACTGCCCGATAAAGAAGAAAAGGAAGACTAAGTCTCGAGAACGCCGACATGGTAACATTTATTCTATTATTTTCATTTAAGTTCAATTCACATGTTATTGTTGGGATAAAAATTGCCGACACATTACATTCTTGGCAAGCGACTTGATTAATGGCATCCGTACTACTAAAGCTGAATGCTGGAGGTAAGCTTTCCGAAGAAGAAGTGAAGATGATGGAGGATGTCATTTCTAAAGGGGGTAATAATAAGGTACAACAGATTGGTGAAGAGGCCGCTACTACCTTGGCAATACATGAGAAGGAAGTATCGGTCAACGAGATTCGAAAGATCGGTACCTAATAATGCTTCTGAAGTTGTAACAACTAAAGCCGATCAGGTACCTAATATACTTCCTTATTTTTCTTTTGTTTTTTTTTTTTGGGTAAGATCGGGGGTGTGTTCACCGCCAACTTCGACATGGTGCCATTGAATTGGTTAATTTTATTAGGTAAATAATGGGTCCGAAAAGGAGATGCAACTTGATGAGAAGATCACGGTGATGGAAAACAAAGATACATCCCCTTCAAGTCAGTTCCCTGTTTTCAGTAAGGTATGCATGAAGTGTTTAATTAGTTAAATTTATATGAATGCTGAAGTTTGTGCAAAAATCGGCCTGAGACAGAAAGCGTTTTTGCAAAATCTTTTGAATGCTGAAGCGTTTTTGCAAAGATATATATAATAATGTATATGTATGTGTATATTCTTCAGGCCGTAAACAATAGGCCAGTTATTCTTGCTGACCCTAATAGAATCGAAAAGCCACCTGTGCGTGTTGGCCGGGGTCTCGTAGAAAACAAACCTGCAGCAGCGGAAACTGTAGTTCATGGCGAAAAACTTTTGCCGAATCATAGAATAGTAGAGATAACTACAGTCAATCCAGGCTATGAAAAATTTCCACTGCCTGTCCCAGTTCGTGACGACATTACCATTCTGGGAGATGCGCTTGGAAGTTTCATCCAATGGCCTGATACTCACATCTACTTGGCGAAGATATCTCCGCCGCCTCCGCCTGAGCAGCGGAAAGCAGTTGGGGTTAGAAGAAATACCTTTATATATATATATGTGTTACATTTTTAATTGTTGAATGTTTTTATATGTTAAATTTATATGTTATTTTTTTTTGTAGGGAACAAAAAAGGCGGCTTTGGCGGATAAGCCTAAGTCCACAGACATGCCAACAACCTCGACTTCACAACAACTTGATGAGGTATGTATTTAATTAACTTCTCCATTTTTTAAAAACCTCCCTTTATTTATATTTTGTCTGTATTTATAAAAAGCATGGTAATTTTGTGTAGGGGACAAAAAAGACTGATAAGCCTAAGTCCCCAGTCTTACCTGCTACTACTACCTCATCATTGAAAGAGCAGGTTGACGAGGTATTTAATTAAGTACGCTTTTATTTTTATTACTCCAACTAGGATATGTTACCTTTGGATTTTTTATTATTTTAATTATCTATACTACATGTGTAGGCTGCTGGTAGTAGCACCACATCAAAGACTCATTATTTCCCTAGTGAAAGTTAGGAGTATAAACTCCACAAAATATAAAGGGAAGGATTACATGCAAAAAGTAAGAACGGGGACGATGATGAGACTGTATGAGGAGGCTGGCCATCGCATAGCCTCCGAGCAACTGATAATTATTCCGCTCGAGGAGGATATTCTAGGGGCTGAGCGCCAAGCATGCATATCATGGGATCTCGCTAGCCGTATGGGCTGACTAGACCAGTTGATGTCCAACACATATTTGTTTGGATGAAGTAAGTTTCTTAATAAATAATTTCATAGTCTAATATTCTGACTACTAGGTAGATAGTGTTTTAAATACCGGAATTAATACCGTAATAATGTAGGATATTGCAAACCAGAGTGATCCCCGAGAAGAATATTCCATCTGATCAATACGGATTCATGTGCCCCTTTGTTTTATCTTTATTTATTCCGGATTTCACGTTCGAACAACGGGTAGATTATATTGCTCAGCAATTGGCGACAACCAAGAAGCTGATTTTTGGCGTTTATAATGAAAAAGGGTAATAAACAAATTAATATTACGTTTCCCCCTACAATTGCATTTTCATAACTAATATATGTACTTGTTAATAATGATGATGTCTCTTGATGTAGGACTCATTGGGTGCTAGCAGCCATCATGCCGACAAAGAAAAAAGTTTTCTGGTTGGACTCTTTACATCATCAACCAAGCGAGACTTTTAAGCACTTGATTAAAATGTAAGTTTATAATACTGATTTATTTATAATAACATTTTCAATTTTTATTTATAGAAAAAAGCTCGTTCATATTTTTGCCCCTAAAAAAATTAGTTTCTGCCTCCTTTTTTATTTTTTAAAAAAAGGGCCTTTAAGAAGAAAAGAGCAAACGAGGAGGATCAACCCACGAACGATTCTGATGTTGGCCCTGATTTTTTTACGATAACAGGGGTACGTGCTCAAATACAATAACATTAAGTGCAAAATCTGTGTTTAATACTAATACAATACCTAAAGTTCAAGATTCTGATGTGAGCCTTCTCTCGTCTGTTTTTTTTTATGTAATAATAGGCCCCTCGCCAGCCAGATAGCATACAATGTGGATACTACGCTTGTCGGTTCATGTTGGAGATTATTAGGCGAAGATATCTCGTTATTCCAGAAAGGGTTAGTAATAATTTAAACATGTGTTTATTACTTTTTTTAAATTAGAGCTAATGTTGTCTTGCAATTGTTGCTATATATACCATGATGTTGCTAATGTTGTCTTGCTTGCCGCTATATATACCATAATGTATTCTCTTTGTTTTTTCCGCAGATGTAATCAACCAAATACAACAGATTGAGCAATACTCAAGTATAGATATAGACGAGGTAAGAGACATGTGGGGCAACTACGTCTTAGAATATATATAGATAGAAATGCATGATACTATACTCACAGTTTAGATCAGCTTATTAGTAATTTTTTTGTTGAAGTTAGGGAATGATTAATTAGTTCATGTAAATTCAACTCCTTGTAATTATGTATATATATATATGATGTCTTTGCTTTGTTGTATGTGGTTGAATTGAATCTATTGAGTTCGATGAACCCACTATGATTTATCTTTGTCTTTGGTATATGGTGTCTTTGATATATGCGAGGTTTTTGAATGGCATGAAACAAATTTAATTTTTCAGAACATTAGGTGTACGTAATAAAAACGGTTACTAAAAAAAAAACCGTTGTGAATACCTTTCACAACGGTTAATAAAACTAACACCGTTGTGAATGACATTTACAAATACCCGCGCATAATATTCAACAACAGGTTTTAATCAAAGAACCGTTGTTAAAAGTATTCACAATTTTGGAGGTAAAATTACAACAACGGGTATTAAACAAAGAACCGTTGTTACTAACAATTTCAACAACGGGTATGTAACATAAACCCGTTGTCAAAAGACTTCATAATTTTGGAGGGAAAGTTACAACAACGGTTATACATACGACAACCGTTGTTATATTATTCCCTCCAAAATTTTGAAACACTTTCCACAACGGAGAACACCCAACAACAACGGCTTTTAACCGTGGTGAATACTTTAGACAACGGTTTCACTAAATAAGCAAACCGTTGTAAATACCTTCTACAACGGCCGCATTAACAACGTCCGCTTTTTTATTTTACAACGGTTTTTACCCGTTGTTATAGGTTGTATCTGTAGTAGTGTACAGATAGCACTTTGTGACACCCCATACTCCAAGGGCCTTATCAGGACCACTTAAGGTATGAGAACGTCACCATCTCGGTTACCCAAGGCAATGATAATCAAATGACAATAAAGAAATATACTTAAATAGCAATATAGTTTAAAGTGATTACATGTCCAAAACCCAAAACTGATAAAAGTGAAATACAAATGTTCTCAAACCCAAAAGTACTAAACAACTAAGCCAAAACAGCGGAAGACTCTAAGACTGCATCGTGGTGACTCATCCCAGCTAACCCAAGTGCATCGTCTCATACATGCTCAACAACTCCTCACCATCCCCGAATGGATCACCACAGTTTTTAAAACATTTAACGGGGTCAGTACTAATTACATAAAACAATGCCACAATGAAACAAGAATACAAACAACTCAAACAATCCCCAATCTCCATCTCCAATATCCACATAACTGACTACACACTAAAGTGTGTAGCCCTGTACCCATCGCAACAAGTACTCCACGCCGCCAGTGGGGGACCACAGCCGTACCCACCAAATCCCCGCTCATCTCCATTGAGCGATAAATCCAAGTTCATTAATGTGCACATCCCTTCTGTGGCAGGTTCCACAGAAGGCGAATCAAGGACGTGAAGCCACTCCCGCAAGTGACTCCACTCAGCCAGGGATGCGCCCCGAAGATCACAGACAGATACAAACCAATCAACAATATGAAATCAACAACCGTCAAGATCAACCAACAATGTAATTAACCAATAACCACAACAACAGTCACCACACATCATGTAACTAATATTGAGTAGGGAAACCCTACCTGGAAATGCAAACACCGACAGACGATCAAGCAGCTAAGTCGGAATCTCTCCTCAACGAATCCTCCTCCCATACATACATAAATACAATCACAACCATATACACATAAACCACCAAAACCCGCAAATCATCCAATTAGGGTTTAACCAATTTTATCAAAACATTATAAAAATTATATATAAAGCTTACCCTCGACACAAGGATCACAAAGGTGTAAAGAACAAAGAAATCCGATACTCCTAGCTCCGGGATTTGCTAATAATGCGGCGAGGATGATTCAACGTAACTTCTGAATCTTCTCTTGAAGGTTATTAGGTTGAAAAAGTGTTTTAGGAAAAAGTGGCGAACCCGTCAAAAATCACCCGTCAACTCACTTACTCGATCAAGTAAGTCACTTACTCGATCGAGTGACCCTTACTCGACCGAGTACCAAGCTTACTCGATCGAGTAACCATCAGGCAGACTATTATTTTGCGTAAAAACACACTTACTCGACAGAGTAAGCCCCACTCGATAGAGTACCCCAAGACACATAAAACCGTAGTATTATAGACTCCATTTCTTGGGCCATTGGAGACGATTCCTCCATACTTATTTGGAGCGATAATTGGCACTGTTTTGGCCCTCTTCGTTCTCTTGTTCATGGTCCGCTGAATGAGGGCAAGGAGAATGCTCGCCTTTCGCTCATCATTTCTAACCAAACATTGAATTTGACCTTTATTTCCTTCTCCTTACCCTGCATAATCAGTGACGCTATCTACTTCATCCCTCTCTCCAGTAATCCCAGATCTAATATCAAGTTCTCTTCTTTCAACACTAATAATTTATTCTCTCTTGCTCGCGCTTATGATACTATTAGTCAGTGGCGTGATAATGCTCTCCCTATTCATCTTGCGGCGGATTTGAGGTGGATTTAGAGAATGCATACTCTACCCATAGTTCGAATCATAGTCTGGTTTGCCTGGTGGGATAGGCTACCCACTATAACAATTATTTTTCATAGAAATATTATCCCTTCTCCTACTTGTCAGATGTGTAATTCTTTTCCTAAGGACGCTCTTAATGTTTTGCGTGATTGTGTTCTTTCTCGTAATGTGTGGAACAAATAAAAATCTTATTCATGGCCTCCCTTGGTCTACTTTATTCTCCTTCTTCATTTGGAATATTTGGGTGAGACGGAATAAATGGGTTTTTAAGGACAAGATCCCCCCCTCCTCCATATTTGACTCATCACATTAGGTTCCTGGCTTGGGAATGGTTCTGCCAACAACCTCAATTTTTTTCAACCCTTTCACCCATCGCTTCTACTGCCCCTGCCATTTCTGTCTGAACCCACCCCCCCCCCCCCCCCCCCTCCGTTAGGTAAGCTTAAGATTAATTGGGATGCCTTCTTTCACGTTTCGTTGGGTTTTGCGGGTCTGGCTTGTATTTGTCGTGATCATTTAGGATCTTGGGTTGTTGGATCGAGATCAAGCATTAAATGCAACTCTCCTTACTTAGCTGAAGTCCTTGCCATTAGGGATGCTCTTTTGCTTGCGTGTAACTTTCCGGTGTTGCTGGCATTATTAGCTCAGATTGCAAACATGCGGTTGATGACATACAAAGGCCCTCCGTAAATCAGAGTGTTATCACTAATATTATTCTGGATTGTAGGGAACGGTTGCAAGCCTTACAAGGGTGGGAACTCACTTTCGAGAGAAGGGAGTGCAATGGAAGTGTGGATCTAATTGCTAGATGGGTTACTTGTAATAGCCATAGATTGGTTTCGGGTTTGTTTTGGTGGAATGACCCCCCACCTTTTGCTATTAATACTTTGTGTAAGGACAGCGTGTATGGAGGTTCACCTTCTATCCCCCCTCCTTTTCCCCTTGAACTCTGTATGTGACCTTTAATTTATGATTATCTAGTACCAGTCACTAAAATATTGGTAGATCTTTTGATATATAAGTAGTGATTCCCATTAAATATTGCACTCCCCTCTAATTAGTAATGAACTCTATTGTCGACTACACCTTGAGAGTTGAGACAATTACTTGCCAAAGAACTTCTTAGGCGAGAGCTATATAGAAGCAAGGGGTAACAAATCTCGAAAAATAGTTAAAAGTTATTGATTGTTGCCATCAAAAATTTCTAAAAATGTGATCTTAGTAAATATATTAAACCACAAGAAGTGGCTACGCCCTTGTTCGTAGGTATATATAGAGGTGGCAATCGGGTCGTTCGGGTCGGGTTTGGGTCGGGTGAGCTAGGGTCGGGTCATTGTCGGGTCAGGTCGGGTCATTTAGGGTCAACATTATCCCCGAGTCGGGTTTGGGTCGCTTACGGGTCGGGTTAGTCGGGTCAATTTTTCTCTCCGGGTCGGGTCCGGTTCATTTTCGGGTCGGGTTACTGGAGCAGATGTGTCGGGTCAGGTCGGGTTTTGGCCGGGTAGGGTTAATATTAGGTTCATTTTCGGGTCGGGTTATTATCGGATCTGGACTTTTGACTCGCGTTTTTTCTAGTTTGGCCTATCGATTTATTATCGCATCGTTTTTTTTCCCGAATACTTGTTAATGGTTGTTACTTAAATAATTATTAGTGAATAAAAATAGTTGGGACATTGATATCATTTATCAGAATCCCGATTCGATCCTACGATTATACAATTTTGCGATCCAAAAACGATTGACCGAGTCCGATCCTACAATTTTATTCATGGCGTAGAATCATACGATCCTATTTATTTGAAAATTTCTAGAGGTTGGATCATAATTCACAATACAATCGTCCTACGATCTTGCGGTTCAGCGATCTGGTTCTAGAGTTTTATACTAAAATCATTGATTATCAATATTTATGTATAAATATTAATAAATATGTGTTTCGGTACTCATTTATTAGTTTTTACCACATAAAATACTATATTAAGTGAGTTTGTAGAATGGTTCAATCCGACGATCCGATTATACCGATTCGATCATATCCACTCCATCGAATAAAAGTAGAATCCCGATTCTTACAAGACTGGTTCATGACATATATTACAATCAAATCTCCACTAATGTATAATAATGTAATATGTGGAATTTGAGTAATATCATTAATCTTTTACTAACCTATGTGCAAACAATTATCATATATGGGTGAATTTGTGATAGAAGTCATAAAACGTTTACTTTGCAAATACAACTTCTACGAATGATGAATCCATAGTATCTCATTTTCTCAATATAACAACTTAGCAAGGATATACATTTCTTTAAATCATAGATTCATTGCTATCAGAATCCCGATTCGATTCGATCTTACAATTCTACGATCCAAAAATTCTATGATTCTATCACGACTGTAGTCTATAGAATGAATCTTACGATCTTATATATTGGAAAATTTCTAAAGATAGAATCATTATAAGATCCTACGATTTACAATCCTACCGATTCGAATTTACCTTCTTGAATCCCATCGATCCAAATTATAAACCAAATTATAATTCTGATCCTAACAATATTGCATATAATAACATTGTCATTTAATTTTTTTCTCTATCCTTTTATTAAAAATGTGTAAATTAGACGCATACAAAATTGTATTTTCAAAAATCGACACCGAGTGAAAATTATTAAGCGGTAAAAACTAAAATATAGTGTATTTAAGAATTAAGAATAGTCGAATAGATGCTCAAATTATTAAAAAAAATTTTGAAAAAGTGCCGCAAAGAATGAAATAGTTGGCGAAAAAAGTGGCGCAAAAACTGAAAAAGATGGCGCGAAAAAATAAAATAAAAAAGCTGAAAATCTAAGAAACCTAATAGAGGCGATCTATCTGACTATCTGAATCCCACTTCCCCTTTCCCTTTTCCTTACCTTAACCTAGAAACACAGCCGCACAGGCACTCGAGTTAATCCTCTTTAAAAAAAAAAAAAAAAAAAAAACTGAAAATCTAAAGACACCAGACGATCTATCTCAATCCTTAAACTAGACGATCTATCTCAATCCCACTTCCCCTTTTCCTTATCCTACCTTACCTTCCTCTTTCTTATCAGGATTCATTTCTTCACTTTCTCTTTATTATTAATTTGTTGATTTTAAATGATTGCTTTTGTTTGTTGTTTGTTGTTTGATCAGATTTATGGAGCCGTTGATTTGATACTTGTATTATATTATGGGTAGTTTCTCTGTTTTTTGCATGTTTATTGTTGTGATGACGACCCCTTAATTTGAATATGCCGATTTGATTGAATATGCCGTTTGCATCTGCTTGGTAGCTGCAATTATAGAAGTCTCATTTTTGGCAGCAGTATGAATCCCAGTTCCGTTTAATTGTTTTGGGTGTGGATGAAAATACATGTAATTGTTTATGTATATTAATTGTCAATATATTTGCTTAATTAAAGATTAGTTGTAACATAATTTTTTATCAATTCTGTAGGAGTATTTTAATGGAGTTAGATGACGATCATGTTGCTAAAAGAGGTACTATATATTATATGCAATTTTTTAATAATCCATGTTCGGGTCATTAGTTCACCATGCCACTCTTATTCTCTTATATTTCATTTTACAACACGACTGGATGATCATTACAATGACCCGGACATGATTATGATTTCCTCAGAAAATGTTGAGGTGATTATGCCACAGTCCACTATTGTGCCTACTATGGTACCTGAGTCAGATTCTGGTTTGACTCAACATGTTATTCCAAGCTTCCTCAATTCTGAACCTATTTTACCTAATCAAGGAGTGCCTTTGCAAGAGCCTAATGAACATATCATTCATCCCGAGACTGGTGAGAAATTATTTCCTGTTGTTTATGAGGAAATTTTTGGTAAAAAACGGAGAAGACCGGCTAACATATGGAACCATTTTAAGTTCTACAAGTGCATCCCGATTTCTAAGCCTGAGAAATTATATGCTGTTTGTCTTTATTGTCGTAAGG
Source organism: Silene latifolia (assembly GCF_048544455.1). Lineage (NCBI taxonomy): Eukaryota > Viridiplantae > Streptophyta > Magnoliopsida > Caryophyllales > Caryophyllaceae > Silene > Silene latifolia. The sequence goes on from NC_133527.1 coordinate 130,312,844, forward strand.
CTGTTTATAGGGCGGAGTCTAGGTGTGACACCTCTAATCCTACGAGGCATATAGCTTCTTGTGTTACGAAGAAAAAATAACCATGTGAAGACAGTAAGATACCTAAGGTGTTTGACCAACATGTGTATGTTGAATTAATGGCTGAGGCAATCATGATGCATGGGTATCCTTTTTCAATTGTTGAGCATCGGGGTTTAAGGAAGGTTCATCTATTTTTAAATGAAAATGTTCAAACCATATCTAGGAATAGTATCAAGAGAGTCTGTCTTTTAAAACATGTAGAATTCAAAGAGAAGATCAAACAAATATTGGGTTAATTAATTAGTAAGATTTGTTTGACTTGTGATGTTTGGACTGCTTGTACCTCTCGTGGTTATCTTACTCTTACTGCCCATTATGTGGATAATAAGTGGAATTTACGTTCCAAGGTCTTGAATTTTGTCCATTTCCCTCCACCTCATACGGGTTTTCGTGTTTTTAGTCTTTTGCTTTCTTTGATTCAAGAATGTGGCATTGAGAAAAAAATTCTAACTTAGACACTTGATAATGCATCAAGCAATGATAGCATGGTAACTGACATGAGAAATGCATTAATGGAAAATTTGCCTTGTGGCAGAGATTATTTCCATATTCGTTGTTGTGCCCATATTTTGAACTTAGTTGTTAAAAATGGGATAAAGGTCATTGATGAGTGTGTTATCAAAGTGAGGGAAACAGTGAAGTATATAGATGCTTCTCTTGAATAATAAAATTTTATCAATGTGCTCATTGATGCTCCTTACCTACTAACACAAAATTGTGGATGGATGTGGCAACACGGTAGAACTCCACTTATTTAATGTTGAGAAAAGATATTTCCATATCCATATCCATACTCTTTAAAAAACCCAAAGTTCGGTTACTGTAGCTGTAACAGTAACTTTGCATATTTCTGACCATTTTGCCCTTTTTGATTTCCTTCCTATTCATTCCCATGTCAAGCTACTTTCGTCTTCTGCTTAATTATTCTCTTCTCTTCTCTTCTCTCTCCTCTCTTTTAATTTCATCATTCTTTCACAAGAACTCTCCTTTTTTCGAGCCATTCATTTCTTTTTTGAATTTTTTTATGTGATTACAGTAGTTGTTTTTTCAATTTACGCTTTCCTTACTGCTTACCTTTGTGAGTTTTAGTATGCGATTACAATAGCTGTGTTCTTCCTATTTTGTAGAGTTGTGAAGCATATTGAGATGGATTATTGACTGTGAGTTAATTTAAATAATTTAGGGTTTCGTTTTTCAGTTTACATTGATTGCATGAATGATCTGGGCCGTTTTTAAGATTTAAATTGATTGCATGCAATAATTTGGGCAAATTGAAATTTCTGGGTTATTTTGGGGCTTTAGCAAGTACCCATGTTCCCAATTATGGTTGATATCGTTTCATGCACTTGTTTTAGTGCATACTTTGTATGAATATCGATGCTTTTGCTTTGTTCTTACAAGGGAAGGATTTTGAAACTTAGCTATAGATTAGTTGGGCAGTGTGTTGGTAGCCTTATGGGGGTGTAATGGTTGTTCGCTGTGTGCCTGTGTAGATATACGGTATTGCTGAATACGATATTTTGCTGTGCTTATTAGATAGGGACCTTGTGAGCTTTTGTACTCTATCATTTTTGCATTACTTTTGGATCATGCTTTGCTAATTACATTAATTCAGTGATCACAGTTTATCGTTCATTGTGTTCCTGTGAGTGGTAGGCATCCAACTACTTCACTTGTGGCTGTAAATTCTTATTAGCGATTTCGTATTACCATTAAATAATACTACCTCAATCTAATAGCCTTGGTTATGCTAGAGATGTGATATTGACCATCACATAATTAGGAACATATCGGCTCTAAACTCTAAGAAATATGTATTTTTAGTAATTAGTGTAGATTTCCCTCGAGGGAGCAAGTATTCATTCTCCCAAGTAGGAGAAGTAGGAGTAGGAGTAGAAGGGCAAAGGGAAGGAGGAGGGGGTGATGACAATCTCATCGACCTTTGCGTAATTTCACAGTAAAGATTTTATAGCATTTTGAATTTTTTTGTTATATATTTTAGGATAAAAGAACTGACTATTAACAATTCCATTGTTATTTTAACCAAATTCTGGAAGAGGAGGAGTAGAGGAAGGGGGACTAGGAGAAGGAGGAGGATGGGGAAGGGGAGGTGTTAACAAAGGGAAACTTGACCTGTCTAAGAAGAGATGGAGCTATGCTGTATGAACATCAACTACTTCATGAATATAATGATATAGATGATGAAGATATAATATGGACCAAAAAGTAGAGAGAAGATATATAGAGAGAAAAAACTATATTTTGTTATTATGAAAGTTGTACAAGATGATCATATGTACGGAGTATTGCCTATTTATACAAGATACTAACCGACTTGTAACAAACTCCAACAGTTAGTTAACTAATTATGTTAGTCTTAGCTGTTAGTATAATTGAGCATCAGGCTGTCGCATAAATCCTTGTGTTCCTTTAGTGATTGAAGATGCAAAATGCTGTGTACAGGAGAAGGATAGATTGTTTGGTCACTGGCCCATATAGAGGATCCTGAAATACTGAACGAGAAATCTCCCACCCTTGTCAGCTCTGATGCCAGTGTAAAGTTAACTTTATGAACTGATCACTACCCTTGTAGTTCACAATCGCCTTGTAGGGATAACAATAATGTAAATGTAGTTAGTAGAGATGATGGTGAAAACTATTCGAATGCATTCACCTAGCACAAAAAAGACCGCAAGGTCAACAACTTTGTATAGGTGATCGAACAATTAGGAAGCTTTTGGAGTCTAAGTACCGGAGAATAGCTTCCAGAGCAAGGGATGAAGATCTTACCGACTCTGGTAAGTTGTACTCCATTAGTTTTATTGGTTTCTTTACGCTTTCTTTTTTGGAATGTTTCAATGCTTTCTTTTGATTTTTTTGTGTAACTACACGAATCTCACACTATTCGCTTCCACTTTCTCCCGTGTCCTAAAAAATGGTGTCAAACCAAAGTGTAAACTGTAAAGAACACTGAAACACAGGGAATAGCTTGCGTCGACTTGATTATGTGAGCTTATTGGTTGATAATTATCATTGTATTTATCTGATGAGTTGGGTTGTCTTATCGGTGTGCAGAAGTACGTTGCATGTTCAGCAGCAGAAAAACTGGCTTTAAACGCCAAAGATCGCAGAGAATTTACCCATTTAAGAGGAGGAGGTTTTATCACCATAGTTCAAGTTCTCATGTTGATATTAGCTACAACAAGAGTGTTTATAATTATCCTGACAAGGATGTTGATGCAAATGCCCCAGGTTTTGGCTCAATGGGAGGTGTGTCATCTGCTATTGTGCTGATTACAATCTACTAATATGTGAAACACCCTGCTAATTGTAAATCGTCTTGTTAGTCAATGGTTCGTCTGCCTGTGTTGCTGGCCAAAGCACAACATTACAATCTACTAATATGTGAAACACCCTGCTAATTGTAAATCGTCTTGTTAGTCAATGGTTCGTCTGCCTGTGTTGCTGGCCAAAGCACAACATTTTCATCCAGGGAATCCCGTGGTATGATAATATCACTATATGGAACAATTCATATATTCCTTCTATATCAGTCAATAAGCCTCGAGGTTCAAAACTTTCGCATAAGAAAAGGTCAATGAAGTTTATTGATTTAAATGGAATTAGGATTTTGTTTTTCAATAACTTTGATTGTTTGTTAGTGGAGTATTCATGTCAGGATGTTTTTCAAATGCTGCAGTGAAGCTTAGGATCAAGTCCTTTTGTGTGCCAAAGCTTTTGATTGAGATGCCAGAGACAGCAAGTATTGGTTCACTTAAGGTATATTATTTGTGTATATTAGAAGTTTTATTGTCAAGCTCATCTCAATATCTCATTATGAATCTCGATCTTTTCGATTTTAAGGGCCCTCTTAAGATATAGAATTGTTCTATTTAAGATTTCATTAAGTTTCTGTAGTAATCTGCCCCACATCTCCTATGTTCAATTCACTAATTTCAAGTTTCCTATCACCACAGAGGACGGTAATGAAATCGGTTTCTGCCTCACTTGGAGGTGGACTGCTTGTGGGGGTTTTTCTTCAGGGAAAAAAGATAAGAGATGATAATATAACCCTTGTACAGTCTGGTCCGTGTACCTGTGTGCTCTGAAGATAATTCTCTTATCGTCTCACCTGGTGTCGTGCCCTAGCCTATATCTAGGTGAGTTCCCATTCCCTTCAGTAGTTGTGTGTCTGTTTCTTTGCTTGTAGAAGTTGTTTGGACAATTCCGGGTAAGCATTCTTTGGTGTAAACCATCGATTTTAGTTTGGATTCAATTGTGGTGGGATCACATGGGCAGTGGAGTTTTTCCTCTTGCCTTCGTAAATTTCAACCCTGTGACATATGTTTGAGGCTATGTTACTCAGACACGGATACGAAGTATCGTATCCAATACGTATCGGAGTATCCGACACGTGATTTTGAATTTTAATAGATACGGGAATACGGTCAAAGGAGTATCTTGACTATTTTTTAGACACGGATACGATACGTCTTATATATATTTTTTTATTATATTTGAGAAATAAATAAAAAAATACTTTATACTGTATTTTTTTTTGTTTTATACGTACAATTCTTGTTATAGTACTCAGTTTAGTCGTCGTTTGCTACTGTTTCCACACATAAATATTAAAATATTACAGTTAAGTCGTCGTTTTTCCATCAAAATTAAGATGAAGATCAAGATGTTTCCTTTTGTTGTTGCCGTATCAGTATCGTGTCCGTAATTGGCGTATCCGATACGTATCCCGTATCGTATCCCGTATCGTATCGTATCGATACGGAATACGCCACTCAACAGACGTGTCCAAGTATCGTAGGTTTGAGGTAGGTCAACTTCGTGAGGAGCTAATAGCTATGGACGTCTTTTCTTTTCTACCACTCTGCTAATTAACCGTGACTCAATGAGATGATTACAAAAAGTGGCCCTGTTGTTCAACCATGATGTGATAATAGAATCGTTTTAGATTGTCATGTAGTGTCTTTGTCGTACTTATTTGTTTCACCTGTGATAATAGACAAATTTGTTGGGCAAACATTAAATAGACGTTATTTTCTCAGGTGTCCCCTCACAACTCCAATCCAGCAAGCAACTTCAAAAAGTTCAAATCTTTTAATGGAACATCTGGGCACCAACTAAGGCAGTGTCATAGAAAGTGATCATATCTATTTCAAGTAAAACACTTATCTCTTTCTCGTATATATTTATAGGTTACATTGATAATTTTTACTGATGGAACATGTAACGCGTTTCCAAATAGCAAATGAACAATAATTATGAAATGAAAGGAATCAAAGCTTTGTTGGGTTTTCTGGGGTTTTACGAAAAAAATTGATGAGTGTTTATCATCCATGTTTAACAAAGAAATACAACATTTACCTGGTTTTGATTACTTAAAACGATTAAGAAATGGGGATTCGGACATAGTTGCTAGAAATTCGGTGTTGATTTTATTCAATAGGCGGGCTTTTTTTAGTCTACTGATATTTTTTTTTCTTATCTTTTTATTTACCTTTTCTTGTTTAAGACCGTCTTAACTTAAGGCGGTTCTCATACGCAATCAAAATAGATGTGGAAAATTAAAGGAGGTTGTGAGATGTCTTGAGTGAAGACGGTCTTAAGCAAGACCAAATGCTTTTAATTTGATTATTTACATTAAGGCGGTTATCATACCCAATCAAAATAGATGTGGAAAATTAAAAGAGATTGTGAGGTGTCTTGAGTGAAGATGGTCTTAAGCAAGACCAAATGCTTTTAGTTTGATTATTTACATTTCAATAGTTCATCGGATTACATTATGTTATGTCTCCTTTGTCCCTATTTTAGTTATATTGCATGTCAAACTGCTATTTGTCACATTTTCTTGTCAAGATGGTTATTTGTAGCTGATTTCTAGATGTTGGTTAGTTTGATCTATTAGCAAGGTTGTTTAATTGGTTTAAAGGGTCACATGAAAATTAATGATCTTATAAATAAAGAAGCCATATGATATTTACAGTGATGATAATTCTTACTTCCTCCGTCCCAACTCCCACGTCCCACTCATTTGTTTACCTTTTTTCTTTATTCTTTGTGAGGGTATTCTAATCTTTGGTAAACAAATGACTGAGATGGAGGGAGTACTGGAGTAGTACCTAATTACCTAAAGTCCTTGCATCAGCATGAGGGTGAAGTTTGTTATGAAATGGGATGAAATGGGGGTATATTTGGGAGCGGCCTAGATTATGCTAATGGGCTACCTATATAACTATGTAAATAAATTTGATTATTTGTTTGAAATGTTCCTATTTACAGGGGTCAACACTCGGCCTTTGCTAATCATTGAGCACGCTCCGAAACATTATTGTTGAATATTTGGTTGAGATTTTAGTATTTATACTAATGAAATTCTTCTTGAAAATTGCAGAATTACGAATAATGGCACAAAAAGGTCTCCATCAGGAAAACTTCCAGCAAGTCTAACAGGTATAAACACAACTTTTGCTATCAAGTCTAACCGAAACCAAAGAGAAAATACAACTGACCCAAACAAAGCATATTTAGAAGATTGCATCATAATACGAAAATTAACCCATTTCCTCATTATAGATGAACCAGAGCAGCATTAGTCCACTATAAACTTCAAAAGGCAAATAGACTATAAATAAGGGGCGAGCATTAAACGCAATACCGCAAAAATGGGTTGCCGCTTAGCATTCCACCAATTCTTGACGGATATAAGCAAGTCTAGGTAAGTATAGCATTAGTCCACTATAAACTGCTTTATGAAATAATAAATGTCTACCAGTGGTCCTAATTATGCCATATACGAGACTGATTCTGCGAAGAATATTAAGAATAAGGTCGAACTTTACATTGATTATAACTCATGTAGCTTACCTTTTAAAATGGGCACATGACTGAAACATGAGAGTAGTTAGTTATCTTTACCTTCTTTATTAGTTTGGGAGGACTTAAGAGTCAGGATCTCATGTTTGATGTATTAAGACAATCTTGCAAGAGTCCTTTTAGAATTTAGATGTATAATGCTTGTTTATTACTTAGAAACTCCTAACTTAACTGTTATGTAACTATTAGATTCTCCGGAATGTCTTTAGATTTGTAAGGCTGCATATTTCAGGAGTAAAGTTAACACACTCTAGACAAATCAGGTGGTGAGCCATGCACTTATGCGAGTGAGTAATCAATGAGTAATTGCTTTGATGCTGATTTGGAACTCAGTAGGTTAACCATCTTTAGATTTGTAAGGCTGCATATTTCAGGAGTAAAGTTAACACACTCTAGACAAATCAGGTGGTGAGCCATGCACTTATGCGAGTGAGTAATCAATGAGTAATTGCTTTGATGCTGATTTGGAACTCAGTAGGTTAACCATAGTAGTTGCTTACAGCAGAACAACAAAGTGAAATTGCCAGTCTGATTTATCTGTTGCACATTTCTGTCAAAACCTTGGGTTCTTCTAAAAGAGTACCCTTTTTCTAGCTAGCGCTAATGTTGCAAGAAGTCAACGAACATTAGAAGCTTTCCTCAAAAGACCCTCTTTCTCAAGTTTTAAGCTTCTCTTGCTTTTATAGATGGTAGGTTTAGGTTAGCTTGGTATTGTTTTGTGTATGTGTATAAGAACATAAACTCTAGAATGGAGACATATCAGTCCAAACAAATACTTGTAGAATAGGTGCTTATTGGTTAACAAGGGAGTATGCATGAATATGTCTGAGTTTAGATAATTTGTCCAATAATATAAAATGATGTAGAATAGTTGACATTGAGGAAGTTGTCCAGAAAAGTGACTGTTTCCAGCAAAGTGCGAGTTATAGGTCATGCAAACATAGATGATTTATGCTCTCGTTGTCCTTGATATTCCCCGAAAAGTGTGAGTTATAGATAGTCAGGAAAACATAGACCTGTTCCACTTGTATTACCAAAGTATGCGTGTCATTCTCCTCGGCAAGCATGAGTTGCTGTTTTTTTTAAATGTTGTTAAACTAATTAAGACCATGTCACTTTTGCTAATAACCCGTCTGTTTAACGAGAATTTACATATTATTGTATTCAAAATGTTTGTAATATTGTTTACTGTAAGTGAATATTGGCAAAACTAAACATTGTTTGACCAACAAAGTTAAAGGGACAATATTTTCTGGAGAGGCATAAATAAGTTCAATTTTACTTCAAAACCTCATATTTGATAGACAGATTATTGAAAGTTTGGTTTTAGATATTCCACATATCTGATTTAGAGCACACTGGTATATTGTTATATCCCCCTTCTTTGTATGGTTTAAGCCTATTCTTATCAAGTTATTTCATTTATGTTTCTACACTAATTCGCTTAACATAGTTGCTCGAGTTGTGATCTTTAAGATTTATATAATGAACTGTGTGTTTCTTATTCTGCAGATCAAAGCCAAAAATCCATCTTGGAAACTCGGGTCATCGTATCCTTTTTAAGTATTAAAAGGCTTACTTGTGGTTCAACTTAGTGATGATTTTGATCAGATCGATGAGGAGTCTTTAGTAACCGAGGAATGACGTAAAAAGCCACAATTGCCCCTGGTAAAGTCGTTTATTTGTCTCCAAATATTTCCTTTTCATCAAATAGTCCACCAGAGTATCTGCATATTAATTCAAGCGGTCATTACACACTCAGGTGTTGTTCCTTGTTGTGCCATGTGCATATACCTGATTAAACAGTGCTTTGTTGGGGTCATTTATATCTGTGTTTCCTGGAAGTAGTTTCTCTTAGGGATTAGTGTTTTTTTTTTTTTGAATTTGTTAGGTGTTGATGTTGTCGTTTACAGCTTGGAGTCAAGTTATGGGAGTTAGCTTGCTGCGAAAAGGGGCGACAAAGTCGCTCTTAATCTTGCGAAATGACAGGTACTGGCCACTTCATCATGTTCATACTATGTCTTAAACACCTTATTCTTACCATAAACCACAAGAGTAGTGTGTTTCTTACTTTTTGATTGATTAGAAATGTGGAGTATAGGAAAATTAAACTTTAGGTCAATAATGAGAAATTAAAGTGAGCATAATAATTTATAATGACATCTCATTTAAGAACGTTTTACATGTACGATAACTTCCTTCTTATGCTGCGTGGTCCATTGAATGCGTATATTTTTTAATGATATTGTTCAATTTATACTTTGGGTTGATTGATTATGTGTAATTCCATGTCATATTCTTGATTGTCATGGCACACACCTGACACGAGTACGAGCGTATGACTCTGAATGTTAAGAATCAAGAGTAAACATAATTGACGATAAACTTGTGTTGTATAACATCCATTATTTCAGTTATTAACAGAAGGAGAATCGATGGAAAATGAGCCAAATGATTTCGACGTAGACGCCATGGATGGTTAGGAATCAAATGAGACGAAGAAAGAGCTTAAGAAGCCCGACAAAATTCTCCCATGGCTGTCTAAGGTGTAATAGAATGGACACTAAATTTTGCTACAACTACAATGTTAGCCAGCTGAAACACATGTCGGAGGTCAAAGATACTGGACTGCTGGTGGGACCATACGGACGGTTTTTGTAATAGAGATGAAATTATGAACTAATGTTGTAAATGATCTTTGGTTTATCATTGGTTGCCATTTAGGTGTTCTATACTTCTATGCTCGTTCGCCTTATTTATAAGCTACGTAACGAGCATATCACATGCTTAGGAATTGACTTCCTTCGTGTTTTGCCTACTATACCGATTGTTAACGCATCTATTTGGGTGTTTGAAACAGCGTAATTTTTCCTCGTCAAGGCAGCTGCTTTCTATCGACTTACTTTCGCTTAGAATTCTACCAAATTGGGGCACCGCGCCCGGTAGGGCGCGGTGCAACAACTAGTTTTATAAAAGGGCTTTAGACATGTATGCTTCGGATGAAAGTGGTTTCAAGCACCGTATTTCTAGTAGTGAATGGTTAAAGGTGGAGAAGATTTGTGGCTTGTTAAAGCTTTTTAATGAAATTACTAATGCTTTTTCTGGTACTGAGTATCCAACCGCAAACTTGTACTTCTACAACATATGGAAAATTCAGCGGCTTCTACTCTCGGCAATAGATGGTGGGGATACAAATATTTCACAAATGACTACTCAAATGTACGAGAAGTTTGACAAGTATTGGCATGATTTCTCTCATATTCTTTCTTTTGTTGTTATCCTAGATCCTCGTTACAAATATGATTTTGTGTTATATGCTCTTAAGAAGTTGCATGGTGACGTAACTGGAATAAATAAAGCCAATGTTATTTATAGGAAATTTCTTGAGTTGTACAAGGATTATGAAAAGAAAGTTTCTCCTACTTCTACTGTAACTGAGAACTATGAAGATTATGGATGCGGTGATCTAGAGGTAATCGACATTAATTACTTAGTAACTCCATGAAATTTTACCTGATAGAAACTTTCTTTCTTCTTAATATTCTGCATACTAGGAGTGAACTTTTCGTTATTCTGTTCTTTGTTCTTATTAGTTATTCCCCGACCTTTTCATTATTCTCTATAACAACAAAAATCTCTCGCTTTGTTTTTTTCGTGACCTTTTCATTATAGTGTATACTTTATATTTAGTCACAAGTTTTTTTTATACGTATTATCATTAACTAATGTTTTCTTTTATGTTTCCAAATAAGATTTTGATGCATGTTATGGATCCTCTCATAGATCTGGTGTAACTGAGCTTGAAAGATATTTATCGGATAACAAAGAGCCCGCACAGTTCAAATTGACGTTTTAAGCTTTTGGTCTAAAAATGTCGACAAATTTCCCATTCTTTCGTCTATGGCAAAAGATATATTGGCGATACCCATATCAATTGTTGCTTCGGAATCGACTTTTAGTATGGGTGGAAGAATCTTGAACAAATGGAGGAGTTCGCTTCTATCTCAGAATGTTGAAGTTTTAGTGACAACTCGTAATTGGCTATTTTGTTATGAAGGTAAAAATCTAATTGAATTCTTTTGTTTCTATTACATAGCAAATTATAAACTAGGTATCATGTTTTTCTTGGTATCATGTTTTTTTTTTGTTTTTTTGTATTTTGTGTAGAGTTGGAACAACTTGGTGTTGAAGTCGGTGAAGATGGTGAAGATTGGTAATGTTAGTGAGGTATTTGTGATTGTGCTAGGGGAAGTGTGATGCTGCTGTTATCTTGTTGTTTTCTGTCCCAAGTTGCTTTTTTGGTGCTGGAAGTCTTTCAACCTTGTTGTGGTTCTTCGAGTTGTCGGGTGTGTTTAGTGTAGCTTGTAGAAGGTTATTCCTTTGATGTTGTAGACGACTTGTTGGCGTTAGTGGCTAAAGACGAGTATTTTATTGGTTCTAGGCGTGTACTTCTTTACTCTAATTTAAGTCGTTAAAGACGAGTATTGTAATATTTGTGTATTTTAATTTGTTCAAAACTATTTCGTAGTATGTACTAGATATTTTTTAGATGATGTATTGTTAATTTTAAATGATATTTGAGACTTTGAGTATGACACTTTTGAATTTATACGTGTTTTCAATTTGTGGTTATGGACTTATGGTTGAATGATTATGGCCTTGTGTGTCATATAAGAATATAATGATTTTTAGATTGCGGAGTGGCCGAGTGAGCGTCTAAGGCAAACAATAAGATCTTCAATTTGCAAAGGTGACTAATGTCCTTTTTTTAAGAGAATTTTAATATTTTTTTTTTCATTTTCTTACTTTTGCAAGTTATCTTTTGGAGTTTTGGTTGCTTTCGGGTCAACTTCGGGTTGTCTTTTGGATCGGGTCAGAGTCGGTTTTAGGTCGGGTCGGGTCAATAGTCGGGTCGGGTCGGGTCATCATGCGAACCGGGTTGACTCGGATCACGGGTCATCTCGGGTCGGTTCCGATTTCGGGTTAGTCATAATCGGGTTACGTTGGGTAACGGGTTGTCGTCGGGTCGGGTCGGTTTCGGTTTCGGGTCGCAATATTTTTGGGTCGGGTCGGTTTTGCTCGGTTTCGGGTCGAGTGAAACTTGCCAGCTCTAGGTATATACACTCAGTTTACCATGTCATAATACACCATGCTAATGAGATGAGTTAACCCGAAAGACAAGGACATGAACTATCAAATTTTTTTCTGTTAAGGACCCAAACTATAAAACTTTACAGTTAAAGAACTTATTAGTAGCTTCCGTTTATCAATGTATACCTAGTGCGTGGGTTTTGGCTATCTACTTTCGTATGTCATTTTTTTATGTGATTTCTTTTATCACCCCAACAAACAATGGTAATCAAGAGATTTCTCATAATTTTATTTTGTAACATTGATCAGTTTTGTACCCATTTTATTATCGGTTGTCACTTTTTTTTTGACAACAATAAACTGAATTATATTAAAACAGAAAGGAGTACAAATACATAAACCCGTTACCCAGTAGCCAAACTAACCGGCCAAAAAGGGTAAATGACGAAGAGGTGACGAATTTCATGAACTGAATTCCGCACACCAATTGGTACTGGCAGTAAGCGTGCCAGAACGGCTAATAGTTTACGACATGAAATGGAAAAAGAAATGTAGGTATATGCCGCCGACCGGGCAGTTCGCATAGCGATCAATAAAGCTCGTGTTGAAGCCTCTAGCATATTGGTAACTCTGATAAAAGCTAATTGCACTTGTCCAGTATAAGAGTCTGAAATGGACGCCTGAAAGCAATTACCCGGATGTAAACGACTGACCAACACATAGAAGCAAATAGATCCTAAGGTGCTATTCATAGTCTGATGCAGCTGTGAAGGAGCAGTAGGTAGCGGAACAGAACCGTTTAGAGTGCGCCAAATTGATGGGAAAAGTTGATGAGAGGAATAGAGCTGATCAGCAAGCCGGTAGATTCTTAAAGGATCCATTGGACACTGTTGGAAAATAATAGAATTACGTACCGACCAAATCGCTTGCAAGACACAATCGAAGTAGAGTAAAGGATTGAGAGCACTTGATGACTGATGAGAAAAATAGGTCACCAAATCAGCCAGCAAATGAGTAAAAGGAACCATCGAATTTGCTTGGGAATTGAGACCAAGTAAAGACGACCGCCATACATGCTGAGTAACATTGCAAGAGCGACACAAGTGTTCAGCGTTTTCCTCCGAAGAACCGCAGAAATGGCAAGGGAGAGTGAGGGTCACGCTGCGGGCCTTGAGATTTGCCGAGGTAGGCATGATATTGTGGGCAAGCCTCCAAAACAACAAAGGAAATTTAGCTAAACCTGTTAACTTCCATATGCAAGACCATGGAAAATAAGACGTTAAAGACGGAGATGAAGTAGAAGATTTACGTCAAAGGTGTAAATAGCCCGTTTTAACCGAATAGCTATCATCCTCCGTGTATTTCCAGTATAGGAAATCATCAATACCAAGAAGCGGAGGTTCCATTTCGATAATTAACTTTGCTGTAACCGGAGCAAAGTGTTTGAAAACGGCTGAAGCATTCCAGTCACCCGAAGGATGTACCAAATCCGGTAAACTAGGAGCGGGTTCCTTATTAGTCCCCAAACGAATGGGAACAGTACCTTGCACCCAACGACTATTTACCAAGTTTATCTATGTTCCGTTGCCAATTTTCCAACAAATTCCCGAGGAAACCTCATCCACCGCACGACAAATACCGCTCCAAAGGAAAGATGGTTTTGAGACATGTGATTTGGCTGAAGGGATAGGATTTAATGATATCCACTCACCCTACCCCTTTCATATTGAGTTGGGTTTGGGTCAGTTCGTTATCAGGTCGAGTCATTTCGGATCAATTGATTTATCAACTGCGAGTGGGGTTTGGGTTGGGTCATTATCTGCTTTAGTTACGTTATCGCATTACATGAGTCTTTAACCATTAGCTTTGATTTTCGACCATTATTTGGTTTAGTTACCTCTTTATTAAGTCAAAATTATCACTCTAAACACAAATCACGTTTATTTTGATTAATAATAAGCTTAATAATGACCGGGTTATCAAGCTAATCAGGTCAATATCGGGTTGGGTTGAATTCATGTTCGAGTCATTGATTATCAGGTCGTATCGGGTCCCGTGTCAAGAACGGGTCTAATCAGCTGGGTTTTGGGTTATTAATTTTCGGATTTTGTCGGACCGGGTTTCGAGCGAGTCGGGTCGAGTTTTTCGGGTCGGTTACAAATGTGAGAATACGTTTCGTTCCTAAATTAACCGAACTCATATATTATCTAATAAAAACGTGACCAGCTGAACTTTTTTCAAATAATAATAATAATATAACAAATTGTTATTACTACTCCCTCCCATCCAGACCAAAGGTTACATTGACTTTTTGGTACTATTCATGGTCGTAGAGAATCTTTGATATTATTCTTAATCTGTAAGAGAAAATATAGTCATGTGAAATCTTGTTTGATTTATCGTCATGAATGCTATAAGAATATCAAATTTTTATAATTTTTAATAATGTATAACTAAAGATATTCACGTTGCAAAACACGTCTCGACAAGTGTGATAAAGTCAATGTAACCTTTGGTGTGGATGGGAGGGAGTATTACTTTTATTAATTAATACAATATTCATATTATTATTACAATATTCATATCATTATTACAATATTCATATCATGATAGTAAAATTTCATTATATCAAAACTGATAGGAATAAATGATACTCATAACTAAGTCGTGTTAGTCTAGTGGTAGCCGGGCTAAACCTTGAAGCTTGCAGAAACGCAGGAGTTGAGAGGTCCCGGGTTCGACTACCAGCTGGGGCGATGATCACACTTGTCTACTGCAGCCTCCAAAGGGGGTGGCTTATATGGTCCATGTAGTGGTGCGGGAATGCATGGGCCCGGGGTTGCAGTGGCTTATATGATACTCAGCGCGCCTCAGCTCCAAATTGTTTCACTTGCTACTTTTCTGATTCTGTTTTGGGGACGTCTTCAACTACTGTTCTCCGTGCAAGATCGTCCTTTTTCGCCTCTACAAGAGCTCTTCTGCTAGCTATGCGACATGCTCGTACTGCGGGTTACAGCTATGTTACTTATCAGGTTACTTGTCGAAAACTATCTTCCGTTCTGGCAAACTCTCTGCCAGTGCCAATTACTGTGCGGAATTCTTTTCGAGAAATCCGTACTTTGTTTGTTCTTTATCCTTTGTGGTCCGTAAGTCTGGCCACAGGCTAAAAACTTATATGTATCTGTGTTTGTTGTTTAATATCAATGGTTTATTGTTGTCAAAAAAAATTAACACAAATTCTTACTTTAGACGGACATTATCCATCTAAAGTTGTAAACGGTAGTGTCCCTCTTACAAAGTGAGAGTGGACAGTGCAAGTGAGTGGGAAATGGATACCTCACTCGCCCTCCCACTTGCATTTTGTAAAATTAAACCAATCCCATATTGCATTTTAAGAAACCGAATGAAGTTGATAGCCAGAATACCAGACGCCTTAAACTAAAGGTAGAATGCAGAAGTTAAAGGCAGTGAATGATGAGGTCCTTACCTGTAAAGTTATGTAATTTGGGTCCTTAACCGGAGATATTTTAATAGTTTGGGTCTTGTCTTTGTGTTAACCCATAATGAGATGAATTAAAGTGTTAATACTTTCAATTCAATTAATAAAAGCAATATCTAAGTACAATTAGCCTTTAATCTTAATGGAAAGCGGGTCACTTTACAATTTGACCCTTTGGCCACAACCAAGAGAGGTAAAAATTAGGTTTCTAGTCCTAGTCCCGAAGTTGTCAACGAATGTGCTATTCCTAGTGTGGTGGAGAATTACTCATGCAGGATCAATAAGTTGCCTGATGAATGTTCTACGTCTGACCCTCTTGGCAAAGAACGGAAGGGAAAGAAACCCTTGTTGTCCCAGACGGAGCCTGATGACTGTGTTCCTTGTAGTTCACCCGATGTGCCTATGGATTCTGAGAGTAGTAGTGTGACCGAGCCGTGCGAGGCCTTGAATGATTCAGCTGTCTATATTTCATCCTCCTCAGATAGCTCACATCCATCTCAATTTCACTTCACTCACAAGAAGAGACCTCACAATAGATTACATCTATCATCTGAAAATTACGCAAATTTAGCACATGGCAAAAAATTGGGATTCTACCACCCAAGGTCCATGTCTTACTTGCGGATCCGTACCCTCACCTCTAAAACTATCCAGACGGGAACTCCCCAGGAAGAAATTTCAGGGACAGCAGAAGTTCCTAGCACTTCTCCTTTGCAGGAGAACCTTTTTCAGCCAATTAATGTCAAGCTCTCCGAAGGTGTTGAGTTGGTTCAAGAGGAGGTAATCATCCAGGTAGATATGGAGTCCCATGAAGATAAAGTGGTTCACGAGGAAGCTGTTTTACAAATTGCTAAAAAGAAGCGGGTATCATCGGATTTGGTTCACGTCAGCAAGATTTCTGCGGTTCAATTCCAATTTGTTGCGCTCAGGGATAACACGAACAATAAGAATAAGAGTTGTCGACGTAAGGTGGCTTATTCCTACCGTCGAAGACATGTGACCCAAGCTAGTATTCATACGAAGAAAAGATCTTCGGTCTCGGTCGACTTTTCTCTATGTCTTTACAGGTACACCAAGGAAATTGCAGCAGCTATGAGGGCTAAAAGGAAGGGGACGGATCTTTTCCACTTTGACGAATTTTATCATCCTCCCTGCAAGAAGCGTCGTCTTACCTTTTCTGTTTTATACTCACGTAATGTTAGTTCGGTTTGTTGGTTTTCCAGTAGTCTAGAGAACTCCGGTATCCCGGGGTTTGTACTGTAACATACTTTCTTTTATTTAATATCAGTTTACTATTGTCGAAAAAAAAAATCGAAGTACAAAACAGAAATCTTATTGGCTAAGCTGAATGAAAAAGTTGTAGACCAAAACTGATTTCACATACATACAAGTATGGACATAGTGATTGACGACCATCTCGTGGGAACACACAAGGCCGATATGTTAAATAGCGCTAAATTGTGTATCATGCAGGTTCATATCTTTCTTTCACTAAGATTCTGATGACGTTCATGTCTTCTAAAAATATTGCATCACTTTTTTGTTCGAACAATGTAATTACCGCATTTGCCGTTGTAGACCATGTAGTACTTCACAATTACTATAGAAATCTATGCGTTAGGGGCAGAGTGGATTCAAACCTATTTAGGATTAAATTTAACAATTATACAAACAAAAAATCTTCTTTTAGTTCAAAATTTTGTAGAACCGGTATCTGATCTATATAACAAAAAATCTTGTTTTGGCTCAAAATTTTGTAGAACTGGTATCTGGTCCAAAATTTTGGTTAAAAGATTCGAGTAGAGACATAAAATGTGTATTTTTAATAAAAATATTTTTTGTACCAGAAACTTAATGATTTTATTTTATATATTTTCTTAAATTGATTTTAATGAATTTTTATTGTTACGTAGTTAATAATATTAGTTGTTTGTTTTACTAGGAGTAAGTATGTATCAAGTCATTCATTCTCGAATAAGTAAAATTATAGCAATAATGGAAATTTTAGCAAATTATAGTTTATAATATTATACCAATTTTATTTAACTTTTAATTAAAATATTATAATTTTGAGTTTAATGGAAAGCTTATAGTTGCTTAAAAGATAAATGAGAAGATATTAGTTTAATGAAATAAAGATTCATTTATTTCTTTATTTTAGTGAATGCATTTTCGAAGAAAACCATTTGAGAATACTTATTCTCTTAGTATATAGGAGATTTGTCTAATTATGTGCTTACACCTGGCAAACGGTTCAACCAGATTGGGTTGATTTGTGTCGAGTAAGTTCAGGTTTGCAAAAATTCGGGTCAGATTGGACTGGGTCGAGTCATTTATGGTTCGGGTCAAGGTTATTATCAAGATATTTGTGGATAATAATCCATTTTCATCAATAAACATTTGGGTCGGGTCATATAAGGTCGGGTGAATTCGGCTATCTGATCTGGTACAAGTCAGGTCATGCAGGGGCGAGGCCACTATGACTTGTGGTGTAGCAGCCGCTACACTGAAAGCGAAAAATTCGGTTAGAATTTCGTGATTTGCTACACCAATATTTACCGCTTTCACACTAATTATCTATACACTTTACCTTGAGTATATATTTTGCTACACCGAAATCAAAGTCCTGGACTCGCCTCTGAGGTCATACAAGTCATGCAGACCGGTCAATTTTGTCAGGTTTACATATACTCGTCCAATGAGTGTTCCCTCAATAATCCGGACCCGAACCCAAGACCAAAGGAGCCACGCAATTTAGTCCTACATTTTTGGTTTGGTTCACGGTCCACTTAGGTATTTGGTTCAGTCACTCAGTGTTGGACCAAAATGAATCGACTCCAGCCCGAATATTGAACCAATCTTACAATGTAACTGAAAACTTTAAACTTGTACAGTTATGAAATATTTCGTTATATTCCCTCCATTTAACTCTAAATGATACTTATACTTTTTTGTACGCTATTCATTAGTAAGAAAAATCTTCTCATTTCCTCCCAATATATTCATGTGAGATCTTGTTTTATTTGTCTTTTAGAGTACATTAAAAGTATCAAACTTTTATAATTTTAAAAAATGTGTAACTAAAAATATTTACAAAATAAAACTAGCATTGGTAAACGTGAAAAAATGATAAATACTATTTGGAGTTGAATAGAGGAAGTATCTCCTAATCTTATATAATATTTTAATGTTATATGCGAAAATCTGGTAACTAAATATCAGACTTTAGAGAACAAATACTTCCACAGTTCCATTGATGAAAACAATTAGTTACCCCCCAAGCAAGTGGGGTAGGTAGGGTAAAAACTTAGACAGAACATCTCAAAATGCAATACGTAAAGAAGGCAGTGGAATACAGAGAGTATATTTTGGTCCATATGATCTTGCCTTGTCTAGGCAACACATATCGTGGATCTAGATCGAACAATAGTTATAGGTAGTAATCGGGTCATTCGGGTCTGTAACAAGTCGGGTCATATCGAATTCGGGCAGTGTCTAGAGCTGTTAACAGGCCTATCTTAGCTTGAGCTCGGGTTCGGCTCGGATTCGGCTCGAATTTTTTAGCTCGAGCTCGGACCCAGCTTGAAGCTTGTTGAGCCTAAAAAATAAAGGCCTAAGGTCGAATCGGGCCCTACTCAGACAAACATAGCTGCTGCAATGTATACGCTTGAACTTGGGCCTCCGGAGCCATGGGTAATGGATACAGAAGCAACCTCGCATATGACGTCGGATCAAGGTAACCTCAGCTCTCGTCTTTTGTTAATTCGAGCATTAATAATTGTAACACCCGCGAATTTCCCAGTTTTAGCATTTATAATTTAATTAACCGTTCTATTGTTTTATTTATATTTAAAGTATTTAATTTAATTAATTTCGTTTTAAACATAAATTTTATAAAAGTTACATTTGTACAAGCTTGTTTATATAGAAATAAATATATTCAGTCGGAGAGTAATAATAGTGAGAATAATAATAATATTTTCGTCTTAAGTTATACACACATTTCCGTCTAGCAAAGATCGTCGCATTTCTCTTATAAAGCTTTTTCAATTCGGACCAACCCGATTACGACAACACATCACTCTCACACACCCTCTTACACTCTACTTTTAAATAATTTTATTATTATTATTATTATTATTATTATTGTCTTTGTCATTACACGGTGTCCCTACCCCATTTCTTTTTCCCCTTCTTTTCGTGTTACCAGCAAAACAACACCAACACCTTCACAGTATCAACAACATCAACCCCTCCATTAAACCCGACATCCAACCTCAGATCCCGCCTCCATTCTCAACCAAATCCGATAAATTTTACACCAATAACTTCCCCATCTCATCCTCTTTCTTTATATGTAAGAAAGGGCCAAGCTTTGATCCTATTTCAATTCAAATAAACTTACTAAGGATTCGGATTTTGGGTTAATTTCTTCTTTTTTGGGTTTAAGATCATCCTTGGGCGATTCCTTGGACTTTCAGAGATCAAAAACAGGTAACGGTGATAGGTTACTCGACAAAATGTCGAAATTCCGTCTTATATGTCGATTTATATGCTCTTGTTTGATAAAATTTGATTCTTTATGCTTTTCTCATTTGTATGATAATCTCCGTCTCAAAATAATGTTGAATTAGGCTGTTTTTTATGCGCCCTTAGCTATGTTTCCATTACTCGGTTGGTTGATGTTGAAGTGGGCGTCACCTTTCTGCATTTCGTACTGATAATATGAAGTATGCACGCCTTGAGTATCATATTTCCATGGCTGGAAAGCAAATTACTTTTGTTTAAGGTTATTTAGGAGCTGCCTCTGTATAGGCGCATACTTCTTATAGTAAGTCCTCCTATTTTAGTGATAATTTATCATGTCAATATAGGTATAATCCAGTCTTGTAGATGAAAGATAAAAGTCTCGGTTTATGTGGTCTTCGGGACTGTTTTTGAGCGTGCTTTATACATGAGAATTTCCGTCTTAATCTTGTCTCAAATGTTGTCTTAGTATGTACTCTTTTATGCGAGCACGATCATTGTTTTCTTTCAGTTTGACAAGTGAAGATCAGTATGACTTAAGCTCAAGGTACTGTAAGAGTCTAAGACCCTACTGAAATGGTTCAATGTGCTTTAGTTTTGCCTTCCGTGTACATAGCTCCAATAAATGCACAAATGCTCTCAATTTTACTCCTGTTATGCCGCCCTTCCTTTTTATTCATTATTTGGATCTTTTGTTATGTTTACACTTTACAGCCTTTCTTTTTGAAAAATTATGGCTGCAAAGATTATTGAACCATTACACTGTGTGTGCAAGTAGTACCTTTTAAATCATGAGAAAACATGTGGTTGCAAAGAGAACTGGACTATTTTGAGTCACTGTGTGCAGGTTACTCATTGACTGCATAATGCTATTGTGGGACTGTTTTTGCGTCTTTTTTGGGACGATTTCTCGCTGTTTTGGGGATGTTTGTCATGGCGGCCACGTGATTGTTTTGGATAGTCGAAATGGCGGTTGTGTGTGGACTGTTTTGGTTTTATTTCCGGTCGCTCTTTCCGTGTGTTCGTATTGGGGTTGAATTTTGGTCAATTGAGTTAGCTTTACCATTTACTGCCAATCTTTGTGTATATTAGCTTCTTGCATGCTGAGCTGGGCTAAGTTTCGGGACGGATAAAATGGTGCTTTTCGGGACTATTCTTGGGGCGTAAGTGTGACTGATGTGGGACGGTTGTCTATGCATTTTTGGGACTGTTTTAATGTGTTTGAACAGGCGGTTTTATGGGCTGTTGTTGGGAAGAATAGGGGTTCATTGGAGGGGCAGCTAGACAGATGGAGTAGCGTTCACAATTGTTAGCAGTTGAGACTCGAGAAGTTTGTTTGTTTAAATTATATGTAACCAGTTAATGTCGTCGTGCTTCATTCTTACTTGCCTTTGTATTGCATATTAATCTTTTATTTGTCATGGTTTGGATTCTGTTGTGTACTCCGAAAATAATTTATTCATTACCATTTTAACGTAGCAATGCATAATGTGCATCATATTGTTCCACGACTCTATGAATCGAACGTGAATACTGTGGTGTCAAAAAGGTATTACTAAACTCGAATTTGAAATGATGAGTGTATTCAAGATTGGCGAAAATGGCACCATTATCAGCTTAGGGGAGTATTAAATGCTTCATATCATATTCTAACGTCATTCCTTTTAAATGGATGCACCTTATATTTTATTTGATTGGCATGTATATTCATGAAAAGAAATGCTTATCGATATAATACAAGTATGAAAGATTATTATAAATACTTACTTGTAGTGGGTCGTATTCTTATGATAATGCCTTTATGCTATACCGTATTGCATGACTTATCTTTACGCCTCTTTCGGACTGTCCTGCCGATTGTGGGTTTAGCTCATATCTTCCGCCTCTTTCGACCGTCTCCTGCCGATTGTGGGTTCTCGATTTCCGATCTGTCTTCGAGTCTTGGATGCGGACTGTTCGCCGCATGTCGAATCGGGGACCGTTCGCCCGAGAGTCCGGCGATTTAGACTAGACTAGGACCGAGTCTTGGGAGTACCATTGTCGTCCTACCAGGGGAATTATATTTTGATATATGAGTAGTAAAGGTCTTGCTTGGTTATAGATATTGGTATTTGTCTTTCAAGGTAAGAGTTATGCCTTGTGTTGTTTGTCTTGGTCCTATCGGATACTAGGGGTGAGCTATAAGCCCTCTAGTTGTGATATGATCGTCGGGATTGATGTTCCCATCCGTTCTTATGGTGAGATGCAAGCCATAAGTATGAATGTGACATTAGTAGCCACGTCCCGTGCAATGTTTGCTAAGTGGTTTTCCAAATAATGGCTGCGGTTTCTATTCTTGTAATTTGCATTGGTTGATCTCTTACTTATCTGTTTCACATGATTCGTATTCCAATCTCATTTCTATGTTGTATTTCCTTGAAATGCGTGCTTTTGTATAAATGACCGTATTCTTGTCTTTCATATTATTTAATTGTCTCACATGATCAGTTGAATCTTTATTATGCTAATGTTGGTCTATCTTGTTCCATCTCAATTATTTGCCATGTTTACATATAAACTTGACATTCTTACCTTTTGTATGCATCTTATATGACTTACCTGTTTTAGTTCTTTGTTATGTTCGTTTTGACATTTTGTGGTGGGAGAACCTTGAGTTACTCCCCACGATCGTGCGTTCATGTTTACATGAATGACAGGTATTAGTTGGTGCATTCGTGGGGTGAAGACATGTGTGAGCTAGCGAGCACTTTGGCCTTTTAGTCGGTTTATTAGGATTGTTTAGACTCCCCTTTTATTGTATTGTCATTCGAGGGATATCTTTTCCCTCACCTTGACTATCACGTTTGTATAATTTAAACTTTATTTCCGCATTCTTTATTTATGTTTTAGATTTTGGTGAACCCGCGCTTTAAATTTTAAAAGTTTTAAAAATTCCTTAAAATTCCGCATTTTATTAGTTATATTTTCCGCTTTATCGCGGGGTGTCACAATAATGGTATAGTTGTCAGAAATGGTCATTTTATTCCAATAAAAGGTTACGGTCACGCTACCTTACCAAAACCACACCCCCCGTTTGTCCTCAAAAACGTCCTTTATTCTCCCCAATTAGTCAAAAATCTACTTTCCATAAGAAAGTTCACTACCGATAATATGGTCACTGTTGAATTTGACCCTTTTCGTTATTGTGTGAAGGATGTGCGGACGGGGACACGTCTCATGAGGTGTGCGAGTCGGGGCGACCATTGTCCTATTTTCACGGCCAAGTCCGTTGCATCATCGTCCAATTTTGCTACCTTAGCGTCGTCTCTTTGGTATGACCGCTTGGGTCATCCCGGAGTTCCTGTTTTGTCGAGTCTAAGGAATAATTGTAACACCCCCTCATAGCAAGGTGCCTTACCAGGACCACCCTACCATGAGAATGTGTTACCATCTCGGTTGCCCGAGGTTAGTACATATCAAAAGCGTCTGAACTGAGCACATTTATTAAAATAATGTAATTAACAAAGTTTACAACATCCAAAACCAAATACTGTCTAATGAAATACAACTCCGAAGTCTTAATAATAAAAGAGACTCGCTAAGACTCCGACGGTGATGCTATGACTCATGGTGACAAATCTCCCAAGATGATCCCCAAGCTCTCACTAGCAAAACCTGTCAAGCCTGCTCACCATCCCCGAATGGATCACCGCAGATTCCACAAACAACAACGGGGTCAGTATTATGCAACAAACAAGACAAATAAATGCAATACTCGTTTGATCATCGTCTACTCCCAATCACCCTGGCTCACATAGTAACCGACTACACACTAAAGTGTGTAGCCCTGCCAGATTACCCATCGCAACAGGTAATCCTCGCCGCCAGTGGGTGACCGCAGCCGATCCCACCTAGTCCAGCTCCTCAATGAGCGACAAACAATCCCTGTCCCTTAATGTGCACATCCCCTCCCGTGGCGGGTTCCACGGAGGGCGAACTAGGGTGTGAAGCCACTCCCGCAAGTGACTCCACCACAATCACAATCACATGACATCACTGCCATCTCAATCCCCTCATACCAACAATGTCACAACAATCTCCACATTACGATGATCAATAGACAACGATAAATACAATAACATGTCAGGTAAAGCACAGCAACTGAGTAGGGAAACCCTACCTTAGCAATCACAAAGCAGAAGCAACACGGACAATCAAAAAGGCTCCTCTACGAAGTCTTCTCCTATACAAAGATCATACAACACAATTACACTTTGAACAATTCCCAACATCCCCTTCCACATAAATGTATAACAACCCAAAAAGATGCAACAAATACAAAGGTAGAACTTACCAACAGTGCAACAAAACCTTATACGCAAGAGTTACGCAAGTATCCACACAAAGATGCTACGAAATGCTCAAGGAAAGGATTAGGGGATGATTTGGATGTGATTAGGGTAACGTAGAAGTGATAACGCTTGAAAACGATATTAGAAAACCGACGCGAAAATATAAAATAACCTAATCATACCCTAATCAAACCGTCAAAATATGACTTCGCCAGACCGGACACTCGGTCGAGTGTGACGACACTCGGCCGAGTGGTCTACACTCGGTCGAGTATTCACTATACTCGGCCGAGTGTTCCTCGGCAGAACCGAAATAACTCTCACAAAGAGCACTACTCGGCCGAGTAGGCTCTACTCGGTCGAGTAGGCTCCAAAGGAAATCCGTAGTGTTACAATCTTTCCCCCTAAAAAGAACTTCGTCCCGAAGTTCACACTCAACTACACACAAACACAACACCACGACACAAGACTCTAACAAACACATGAAACAACTCCAAGGAACTACACAAGCATCACAACAAGTTACCCCAAACACATCTCCCGACACGAATCAAACAAGGCAAAGAGAACACAAAACACTATCGCGACCATCTCCTACCCCCCTAAAAAAAAACAACGGTTACGTCCCCGTAACCAAACATACCTGATCAAAAAGGTTAGGAAAACGCTCTCGCATAGCTTCCTCAGGTTCCCATGTGGCTTCCTCCACGTTATGATTAGACCAAAGAACCTTGAGTAAAACCGTCTCACCATTCCGGGTCTTACGAACTTTGCGATCAAGAATTTCCTTAGGAATTTCGGCATAGGACAAGGATTCATCCAACTCGATGTTCTCCATCTCAAGGATATGCGACGGGTCGCTCACATACTTCCGGAGTTGAGATATGTGAAAAACATTGTGCACTCTATCCAAAGCTGGTGGTAGAGCTAACCTGTAGGCTACCTCGCCAACACGGTCCAAAATCTCATAAGGACCTATAAACTTTTGACTTAGCTTACCCTTCTTCCCAAACCTCATAACACCTCGCATAGGTGACACTTTCAAAAGAACTTTGTCACCTACCGAAAACTCAATGTCCGAGCGGTGTAAATCGGCGTAGCTCTTTTGACGATCTTGAGCTGCTCTCATCCTTTGTCGAATCAACTGGATTTGCTCCACCATATCTTGAACCAGTTGTGGTCCTAAAACCACTGCCTCGGAACTATCATCCCAACAAACTGGACTCCGACATTTCCGGCCATACAAAGCTTCAAAAGGTGCCATCCCAATGCTTGTATGATAACTATTATTATATGAAAACTCGATCAAATCAAGTCTGTCTTCCCAACTACCTCCAAAGTCCATAACACATGCCCTTAGCATGTCTTCCAAGGTCTTGATGGTCCGTTCGTCCGACGACCATCGGTTGCGGATGAAAAGTCGTGCTCATCTTCAGCGTTGTGCCCATCAACTCTTGCGCTTGCCAAAACTTGGATATGAACCTCGCATCACGATCGAAAACGATATCCTTCGGTATACCATGTAACCGAACCACATGTCTTCTGTAGCCCAATGCCAATTGCATCTTAGACCAAGTATCTTTCATTGGAACAAAATGAGCTGACTTGGTTAACCGATCCACAATCACCCAAATCATGTTGTTACCTTGTTGTGACCTCGGTAACCCCACAATAAAGTCCATAGAGATCGACTCCCATTTCCACTCGGGCACTTTGTCGGGACCGAATCTTACCTTGAGGTCTCCTTTGCTCACCTTTGACCCTCCGGGCAAGTCAAACATCTAGCCACAAACTCAGCTACCTCCCTCTTCATGTTCGGCCACCAAAAAGTCTTCTTAAGGTCTCTGTAAAGCTTGTCACCACCCGGGTGAACCGAATAAGGAGTGCAATGAGCCTCGGACAAGATCATTCTCCTTAACTCTGCATCGTCAGGAACACACCATCTCCCATCAAATCTAACACTCCCATCTGGATGTATTGAGAACCTAGATGCTGCTCCGCTCTCCACCGTTGACTTCCACTCCTGAATCTTCGGATCGAGCTCTTGCTTACTCTTGATGTTCTCATACAATTCTGGCTCAATTGTCAAATCCCCGATGGTATTCCCTTCTCGAATCATAAAGATCCCCAAACTAGACATCTCGTCTCTCAACTTCAAAAGGACATAGGCGTGCATAGCGAATGAACGCTCTTCCTACTCAAAGCATCTGCAACAACATTAGCTTTACCCTCATGATAGATAATGTCCATATCATAGTCTCCAATCAACTCCATCCACCGTCTCTCGCATGTTCGGCTCCTTCGGTGTAGATATACTTTAAACTCTTGTGATCGAAAAACACCTTAAAAGTTGCGCCATAAAGGTAGTGCCTCCAAATCTTAAGAGCAAACACAACCGCTCCCGGCTCCGGATCATGAGTAGGATAATTCTCCTCATATTGCTTCAATCGCCTCGAAGCATAAGCTATCACTTTCCTCCCCGCATCAAGACACAACCCAAACCGTTCTTTGAAGCGTCGGTATAAACCTCAAAGTTCTCACAACCCTCAGGCAAGGCTAGGATAGGAGCTGTGGTCAAACGTTCTTTTAAGGTCTGAAACGCCGTTTCACAACTCTCATCCCAAACAAATCTGACTTCTTTCCTCATCAAGGATGTCATAGGCCGTGCTATGGTAGAGAAATCCTTCACAAATCTCCGGTAGTAGCCGGCAAGGCCTAAGAAACTCCGAATCTCCGCCACATTCTTCGGCGATTCCCACTTGGTAACGGCCTCAATTTTACTAGGATCCACAGATACCCCCTTCTTGGATATTACATGGCCTAGGAAAGCCACTTCCTCTAACCAGAACTCGCACTTGGATAACTTGGCATAGAGCTGATTTTCCCTCAAAGTCTGCAAAACTATCCTCAAGTGCTCTTCGTGTTCCTCCTTAGACTTGGAATATACTAGGATATCGTCGATGAAAACGACCACAAACCTATCCAAAAACGGTGTGAAGATCCGGTTCATCAAATCCATAAAAGCTGCTGGCGCATTGGTCAACCCAAAAGGCATCACTACATACTCGTAATGACCATAACGAGATCGGAACGCTGTTTTAGGAATATCTTCGTCTGCTATCCTCAGCTGATGATACCCCGACCTGAGATCAATCTTAGAGAACACACCAGCTCCACTAAGCTGATCGAACAAATCATCAATCCTCGGCAACGGATACTTGTTCTTTACTGTAACCCGATTGAGCTCTCTGTAGTCAATGCACAATCTCATACTCCCATCCTTCTTCTTTACAAAAAGAACTGGAGCTCCCCACGGTGACACGCTAGGCCTGATATAACCCTTGTCTAACAACTCATGTAACTGCTTCTTCAACTCAGCCAACTCCTTAGGTGCCATACGATAAGGTGCTTTAGATATAGGACCCGTTCCCGGTTTAAGCTCCACGCTGAAATCAATATCCCTCTTGGGAGGCAAACTCGGTATCTCCTCAGGGAATACATCTTCAAATTCCTTCACCACGGAAATCTCAGAAGCTATCGGTGGCTCTACCCGATGATCTCTCACATGACAAAGGATTAAGGGACACTTCTTCCTTAAACATGACTTTAAAGTCATAACTGCTATAAACCTACACTTAGGCTTTACCACAAACCCTCTATAGGACACTTTAACACCCTTGGGACTCTTTAAAGACACTCTCTTCTGTCTACAATCTATCCTGGCATCATACCTACCCAGCCAGTCCATCCCAACAATTACCTCAAACCCATCCTTAGGAAACTCTAACAGGTTTACCGGTAAATCTACCCCTCCAATCACCATAGGTATACCCTCATATAACTTGAGACACGACACAGACTCCCCGAAGGTATGAACACATCATCTTTTACAACCTCAAACTTGCCCAAACCCATAGACACCTGCGTGACTCTTAGACACAAACGAATGTGTAGCCCCTAATCAAACAAAACAAAAGACGGTACATTATTAACAAGAAAGGTACCGGTAACTACATGAGCATCATCCTGTGCTTCCCGCTTATCCATCATGAAGAGCTTTCCACTATTCTTCCGTCCTCCACCCCGAATCAAGCATTGGAGGTACTTGGCTTAGCTGCCGAATCTGGGTGACACCGTTATTCGACGCCGATAAGATCCACCACCACCGCGGTTGTAACCGCCCTGGTTACCCTGTCCACCTCTGTTGCCCCATGAACCTCCCGGTCGGCTACTAGCAAAACTCTGAGTCGGCCCCTGAGAGAAATTTCCTGATCGAGCTCCTGAACCATTGCCGGGCTTGTAGCTCGTGCATTCCCGCCTTTTGTGGCCTACACCACCACAGTTGAAGCACGTAAGGTTGGTGTTGTCACTTACAGCCCGACCCCCATTCTTTCCCCAGCCACGAGAACCTCCAGAGAAACCGGCTCCACCAGAAAAAGCCTTAGCATTGTTGAAATTCCCTTTCTTGTTTGTGGGCTGACTGTTGTTTCCACCATCACCTGCCTTTCTCTTTTCTGTAGCAGACCTCTCCTCGATCTCTCTTGAGAGATCCACCATTCTCTCAGCTTGACCCGCTCTCAGATACACCTCCTTGAGGTCAGTAGCAACCCCAGCCTGCATACGACTCACGATCTTAGCAGACAAGCCCCTCTCAAATCGGAGAGCCAAACCCTTTTGCCCGAGCTGCAAATCTTCCACATAACGAGATAGCTCCACAAATCGATGATAGTAATCAGTAACTGTCATCTCTTCAGACATAGTGAAAGATTCAAAGTCGGATCTCATCTTGTGTCGGATATGCTCCGGCACAAATCGCTCTCTCATAGCGCTCTTCAACCTGGACCACGGAATAGCCCCTTCCTCCTGGTAGTAAGCTCTAGCATCCTCCTTGACGTTCTGCCACCAAACTGCCGCTTCTCCCCTTAGGTAGTACACAACCTGTTCAACAACCATATCCTCGGGGCACTTAACCATTTCCATGAGAGCTTCAATCTCACGGTGCCACTTCTCGAGCGACTTTGGTTCACCTACCCCGTCATATGTGGGAGGGTGGAAACGAGCAATGTTGATGCTAAGTCAGGGTTGCATCAATCGGCTTCTCTTTCCCCTTTCCCACATTTTTGAGAGCTTCAAGGAGAGCCTCTTGTTGCTCAATCATGCGAGCAATCTCATCAAGAGTCATCTCCGAAGCTTGGATCTCGCGGAGTTCTTTTGGGCGGCATTTTGAGCTGATAAGAAAGAAAGAAACGTAAACACATGCTCAAAATTTAACACCCCTCCGCCGAAAGAACACTCGGCCGAGTATAAATAACACTCGGTCGAGTAAAGATCACTCGGTCGAGTATCCTCTCAGATGCTCGGTCGAGTGTCGACTCCAGAGACAAATATCAAAACACAAAAAGAAGCACTCGGTCGAGTATAGCAACACTCGGCCGAGTGGACCATACTCGGTCGAGTGTACTCCCATGCTCGGTCGAGTTATCATAAACGATGCGATTGCTACTTTCCTTCAAACAACACTCGGTCGAGTTCCCTTATGCTCGGCCGAGTACTCAATACT
Organism: Silene latifolia; assembly: GCF_048544455.1. Lineage (NCBI taxonomy): Eukaryota > Viridiplantae > Streptophyta > Magnoliopsida > Caryophyllales > Caryophyllaceae > Silene > Silene latifolia. The sequence continues at coordinate 130,342,824 of NC_133527.1, forward strand.
CGGTCGAGTGCCTATCATGCTCGGCCGAGTAACACTATTTACAAAGTTATTACTTTACGATTCTTCTATCATACTCAGTATTCTCATAACAAAACGTAAGAAGGCAAAAACCGTGTTATAAACATACCAACATGCAATGCATATATCAAAACTTTACGCCATATTATAAACATATCAACATCTCATTTGCACATACGCTAAATCCAACGTTGAAATCACAACCGTCTCATCAATTACTTCTCCCATCACAACAGTTAAGAATCTCATCACACATATATACAATTATCGACTTTTACTAACATGCATCTTCACATACGGACACATACAAGGCTTAGTCCTCCTCACACTTTCCCCAAGTTACCGGCTCGAGTTAGTAAGGGCCATTATGCGACTCCGGGACGTCTCCCGAGTCTTTGCGGTAGCTCCAAACTACTCTCCCCGGGTTCATTTTATTTAGACTCCCTAGGTTCATTAATTCCTTTTGTTTAGGTGCCGGAATCTTCGGCTCTGATACCACTTTGTAACACCCCCTCATAGCAAGGTGCCTTACCAGGACCACCCTACCATGAGAATGTGTTACCATCTCGGTTGCCCGAGGTTAGTACATATCAAAAGCGTCTGAACTGAGCACATTTATTAAAATAATGTAATTAACAAAGTTTACAACATCCAAAACCAAATACTGTCTAATGAAATACAACTCCGAAGTCTTAATAATAAAAGAGACTCGCTAAGACTCCGACGGTGATGCTATGACTCATGGTGACAAATCTCCCAAGATGATCCCCAAGCTCTCACTAGCAAAACCTGTCAAGCCTGCTCACCATCCCCGAATGGATCACCGCAGATTCCACAAACAACAACGGGGTCAGTATTATGCAACAAACAAGACAAATAAATGCAATACTCGTTTGATCATCGTCTACTCCCAATCACCCTGGCTCACATAGTAACCGACTACACACTAAAGTGTGTAGCCCTGCCAGATTACCCATCGCAACAGGTAATCCTCGCCGCCGGTGGGTGACCGCAGCCGATCCCACCTAGTCCAGCTCCTCAACGAGCGACAATAATCCCCTGTCCCTTAATGTGCACATCCCCTCCCGTGGCGGGTTCCACGGAGGGCGAACTAGGTGTGAAGCCACTCCCGCAAGTGACTCCACCACAATCACAATCACATGACATCACTGCCATCTCAATCCCCTCATACCAACAATGTCACAACAATCTCCACATTACGATGATCAATAGACAACGATAAATACAATAACATGTCGTAAAGCACAAAGAATCGAGTAGGGAAACCCTACCTTAGCAATCACAAAGAGAAGCAACACGGACAATCAAAAAGGCTCCTCTACGAAGTCTTCTCCTATACAAAGATCATACAACACAATTACACTTTGAACAATTCCCAACATCCCCTTCCACATAAATGTATAACAACCCAAAAAGATGCAACAAATACAAAGGTAGAACTTACCAACAGTGCAACAAAACCTTATACGCAAGAGTTACGCAAGTATCCACACAAAGATGCTACGAAATGCTCAAGGAAAGGATTAGGGGATGATTTGGATGTGATTAGGGTAACGTAGAAGTGATAACGCTTGAAAACGATATTAGAAAACGACGCGAAAATATAAAATAACCTAATCATACCCTAATCAAACCGTCAAAATATGACTTCGCCAGACCGGACACTCGGTCGAGTGTGACGACACTCGGCCGAGTGGTCTACACTCGGTCGAGTATTCACTATACTCGGCCGAGTGTTCCTCGGCAGAACCGAAATAACTCTCACAAAGAGCACTACTCGGCCGAGTAGGCTCTACTCGGTCGAGTAGGCTCCAAAGGAAATCCGTAGTGTTACAATAATAATTTCATTGATTTTAATTTGAATTCTAGCAAATCATTTTGTCAATCTTTGACGAGTTAGGAAAGATAAACACCTAAGAGGGGGAGGGGGTGAATTAGGTGTACCTTTTTAAAAAATTTATCCTTAACTTAGTTAAATGATTAACTTAAGTAAAGAATCTTGAAGTACTAGACTTGAGAAACTTAATAAAATGTAAGTTCACAAGATGGTACAACAGTTTTATGTCACAGTATAGGTGACTGTAACACAGAACTTGACTAGGTACAAGCGAGAAATAGCAAAGTGAAAGAACGTAAAAGTAAATGAACAAACAAACGACATTTTTAAAAATTGGTTCAGCCTCTACTCCGAGACCTACTTCCAACAGTTATTTTATTGCTTGTTTAGAAATTTACTCAAACTTAATAAACCCCTTACAATGAAAATAACTCGTCAACCTACTCCGGTTGCACTCAAACTTAAAGCTACTCCACTTCAAGAGTTTATATGTTCTATCTCAAGGTGTTTACAAAATCTTTGAATCTCAAGAGTTCACTAAATGAACATGGAGATCGCAATTAAGATCTAACACGAGAATCATGGAACAAACTCATTATGTCACAGTACAGCAAACTGATACTTGGAGGTTTACAGCTTTTTCGAAAACAAATGAAGATTTTAAAAATCAGAAAAACGTTTGACAAACACTTGAAGAACAAAGCTTTAAATGCACAAATGATTTGCAATATTTTACAATAAATGCTTTGAAAAGTCTTGAGAAATAAATGAGACTAAGACACTCTATTTATAATGGATTTGATCTCAAGTATGTACAACTTAGGGAAATTAAATCCAATATAAAATTAGTAGCCTTTGAGTGATGGTAAGTGTTAGACTTTAGGCTTTGGGCTTAAGTTATTGAAGAAATCAGAAAACTTAAGCTAAAACACTCAACATGTGACCTTTTACAAAAATGACAAAAAACTTTTCTAGCTTTAAAAATTTGACAAGTTCAACTTACCGTTTATGTAAAAGGTGGTTGCACAAATCTAGAGGCTTATTCAAGTGGATTTGTGACTCAAAATTTCAGATTTGTTTTCAAGCTTTTGAAGATTCAAATGCTAAGGTTTGAAATTTGTAAAGTTTTAACACTTAAAACATTTCGGTTGAAAACGTCCTCCATACAGTAGTATCAGAAACCACAGTACAACGTACTGTTGCATGGTTTTGCCATAACTAGACTTGAATGAGAATGTTACACTTACTCTTACATTTTTTTCGACTAGGGCTAGGATAATATCATTGTCTTGGCTTTCTTGATTATCTTGATCATCTTGAGCCATCATTGAAAGTCCATTTGGTTGCTTCAATCACTAAGCATTTTCAACTAAAAGCAAACAATCAAATAACAAGGGGACTTGGCATCATCAACTCAATGTGTTCTAACAAATTCCCCCTTTGATGATGACAACTCCAAACATGTGTAATATTCCCCCCTTAGCCCATGGTTAGTCGGTCTTTGATCATTTCAACATATACATAATTTATAAACATGATCAAGGTATTCGAAGGGTGCAACATGCTTGGCTAAAGTAAAACATCTAATCATGGTAGCTAATAAGACATAATTACGGTGAACGTTAGCCTAAGAGTTAAGAGATCACACATAAGCATGGTTTGAACTACTTTCCCCTCTTGACATCATCAAGGGAGGATAAAACATGTTTAAGGATAGCTAAACATTTCAAAACACACGCAAATAAGTTCAAGCATAAAAAAGAACATCCAAGATTTGCAAAATAAGTTCTTAAAGCAAAGAGCCGAAAAGCTTAAGGATTAAGAGGGTTAGAAAGGCAACTTCAAAGTTACGGGAATGGCTTCTTCCTGTCAAGACGTTCAAATATATCCTCGTTCATGGTACGAAGATCAGCCATCTCATCCCGTAGCTTGGCATTTTCCTTGATCAAGTGATTAACCAGCCCCATAAGTTGATCTAACTTACTAATCACAACCCCCAGATCAACAGTAGCTTGGACATTGGCATCACCTTTACCCTGATTTTTCTTTATCAGTTTCCATTTTGGATCTCCATGTTCATTCGGGAAAGGAGGTCCGGAGTCATCTCATCACTTAGCTTCTCAACAGCGGGGCTCCCTTTCAACACTAAACCTTCCTTTTCAAAAATTAAAGAAAGCCATATCCCATAAGGAACCACTATGTTCTTATCATAGTTCCCGTCTTGAAATTCTGCGGCTATCTCATTAATGTGATGGAACATGAGACGAGGAAGGTTAATGAGAATGTGTTTGACAATACGGTGGATGAGGAGCATGTCAAGGAGAGAACATCTCCCTCGACTGTTGTTGCTAGGGACAAGGTTCCTAAAGACCAGATTGAAGATAAACTGGATTGGGGTAGATCGAGAGTTCAAGGGCATAGATATTTGTAGGACCATGTTCATCATAAGGTCTAAGAATTTTCATAACCTCGGTAGATGTGACTTCCTCAACCTCACCCCAATCACGTTTTGGGAAGGTGGTTAACCCAACATCATGAATCCCCAAATGGGCCGCGAGTTGTTCGGTTGTAAGGACAAAGGGTTTTTTTATTGATGTAGGCCGAGAGGGTACCAGATACAACATTAACCTTGACAGTAGGATAAAATTGAATAATCTCAGACAAGTACATAGAGCTATACTTGTCCAACAGATTTACCCAACCCTGAGCTTCTATGGCCTCTTTGAAATACTTAAAAGTAGGGGAAGAGTCATACCAAGATTTCTTGTAACGCCTGCCACTATGAAAGCAACAGTTCAGAATACCGTGACACAACTTCAATGTTTCTTCGGAAAGATCAATGGAGTTAAGATGATTTAGGACATCATTTTTGAATTGATCGGTATGAGGTGCAATAATCAGATCCATGCATGTGTTGAGAGGAACCTTCTTCTCAATAATATCATCCTCATTGATTTCATCCAAACTCGGCAAATCCCGATGATACCGAGGCCGTTTGGGTGCCTTTGTCTTTGAACCGGATCCTCTTCTTCTTTGTGTGACTTTGATTTTTGGTGGGGATGCTTCCGGTGTTACATCGTCGTCATCACCAAAGATTTCGACCATCTTCCTCTTAGATCGTGTTCGAGAGGACGGCTTTGAGAAAAGTGGGTCAAACCCATCATCAACTTTCTTCTCAACATCACAATCATCAAAATTGATCACCTCTTCAACATTGGATGCCTTTGTTGCATCAGTCTCAATCGGCACATCTTCCTTCATTCTCTCATTCACCAAGTCGTTCAAGATTTCATCAACACCACCATCCTTGTTTTCCTCAGTTAGTTTTTCTTCACTCTTTTCTTTTTCCTTTTTCTCACTTGTTTCACTCTCTTTTTCTGATTTTTCTTCATTTTTTTTCTTCTTTTTCCTTTTTCTCACCTATTTCTCCCTCTTTTTCTGATTTTTCTCCACTCTCTTTTTCTTTTTGTGTTTCCTTCTGATTTTCAACATCTTTCATTTTCTTTTCACCAATTTCATTGACATCATCACCTTCTTTCTGTTTGTCTTCATCATATTCCCCCTCTTTTTCTTTCGAGGTGTCATCTTTTTCTTTTGATTTTACACCTTCTTTGACTTGCATATTGGTGGCTTCTTCCTTATCAGACTCAGCATCTTCTTCATGATGATCCAAATGAAGTGAGATTGGGGGTCTCCTTCCATGACCACCTCTGCCACACCCACCGCCTCGTTTTGCGGTTGTTTTCTTTCGTGTCACAGTGGGCTTGACAGTAACAGAGGTGGTGTCATTGGTAGTTTTAGTGGTGACGGGAATCATTTCTTCAGTACTTGCAGCGGTTTTGGGGGCCATTTTTTGCTTTGCAATGAACTTTGGATTAAAGGTATTTTTAAGATTTATGAGTTCCTTGGACAATCTAGGTTTTGGAGGCATCTTTGAATATAAAGGGGTTGATTTTGACGGTTTTTGAGAATAAAGAAAAGTGGAAAAGTATTTCTATTGTTTAGTGGGTAAAAGGGGATTTTTGTGGATTAATATAAAGGATAATGATATGTACGGTGGGGTGAAAGAGAGAGTTTAATGTGGTTTTGTGAGGGGCACGATTAATGAGGTTATGTGGAGTGTTTAATTGTAGTTGATGGGACATAAAGTGGGTGTGGCTCAATACAAAAAAGAAAAAGAATTCAAGTGCAATAGGAATCTTGATTAAAATGCTCGGTTCATATTTGCATGCACATGATGTTTATTTTTCTAATTAACACATTAATTCCAACCTCTAATCAATCATTGGAGAAAATAATTCAATTTAGCTACATGTTACCTAGTAAACCAATTTTCGACCGAAGTCTTACGAATTGTTCTCTTTCTAACGGTTTTGTAAAGATGTCCGCAATTTGATTTTCCGTTTTACAAAAGTTTAGACATATATTACCCTTTTCAACTTGATCACGTAAAAAATGATGTCTTATGTCGATGTGTTTAGTGCGTGAGTGTTGTATGATATGTTAATTGCACTAGTATTGTCACAAAATATGGGAGTAGTCTCGAAAATAAAGTCATAATCATGCAATTGTTGACGTACCCAAAGAATTTGTGCACAACAAAGAGCGGCACTCACATATTCACTTTCGGCCGTGGACAATGCAACGGTGTTTTGCTTCTTAGAAGTCCATGAGATGAGACATGGTCCTAGGAATGTAGCAATGCCCGAAGTGCTTTTCCTATCTAATGTGTCACCGACATAATCCGCATCCGAAAATCCTACAATATCATGTTCGTAGTGAGTTGGGTACCAAAGATATAGCCCTTGTGTTCCAATCAAATACCTAAAAATCCGTTTGACGGCTTTGAAATGTGATTCCTTAGGATTTTATTGGAAACTGGCACAACCACACACACTAAATTGTATGTGGAGTCGACTAGCGGTTAAATAGAGTAAGGAACCGATCATACCTCGATAAACCTTTTCACTAATGCTCTTACCATTTTCGTCCTTATCAAGCTTGATTTTAGGTACCATTGGTGTAGGCATAGGATTAGAATTAGTCAACCCAAACTTACTTAGCATTTCTTTTAAGTACTTTTGTTGATGAATCATTGTTCCGTTCTCATTTTGTTTGATGAAGACCAAGAAAAAATCCAAGTTCTTCCATTATACGCATTTCAAATTTCGAAGTCATTAAATCAGAAAAGTACTTATAAAGAACATTGTTAGTTGCTCCAAAAATAATGTCATCGACATATACTTGCACAAGCAGCAGTTCATCTCCTTGTGACTTGATAAACAACGTTTTATCAACGGAACCACGTAAGAAACCATTTTCCAATAGAAACTTTGAAAGCCTATCATACCAGGCCCTAGGAGCCTGTTTTAAACCATAAAGTGCTTTATCAAGTTTAAAAACGTGGTTGGGGAACTCGTTGTTTACAAAGCCCGGAGGTTGTTCAACAAACACTTCTTCATTAAGGTATCCATTTAAAAATTCGGTTTTGACATCCATTTGAAAAAGCATTATACCTTGATAAGATGCAAAAGCTACAAGCATTCCTATGGCTTCAAGCCTAGCTACCGGTGCAAAGGTTTCGTCATAATCAATTCCTTCTTGTTGATTAAAGCCATGCACCACTAGTCTAGCTTTATTCCTTACGATTTCTCCAATATCATCTAGCTTGTTGCGAAAGACCCACCGTGTACCAATTACAATACGTTGGGAGGGCCTAGGGACAAGATGTCATACCTTATTTATTTCGAATTGCTGAAATTCCTCTTGCATGGCTGTCACCCAGCATTCATCAGTTAGGGCTACTGTGACATGGTCTGGTTAAATTTGTGAGAGGAAAGCATTGTGTGCACAGAAATTTTGGAGCGATGATCTGGTTTTTATTCCAGATGTTAGGTCACTGGTTAGGTTTGATAAAGGATGTGAGCTTTGGTATTTCCAATTTTTGGAAATAAGTGAGTTAGAGGAGTCGGTTTGTTCGTCTGTAACAGTGGAGGGGACTGTTGCATGAGGATTGTTTGAAGGGGGTGATTGTGATTCGTTTATAATTTGATCGGGCTGTTCTTCACCATCCTTATTCCCCCTGGATGAGCTAGCATCTTCTTGTGTTGGAGGACGATTAGTTCCCCTTGAATTTTGAACATCCTCCTCAGGTAACAGTGGCTCCAACTGTTGCTCAGCCTCTTCCACCACTTGATCCATATCATGTCGTGTCATACCAATCTCAAAGTCATCATCATTTCATCATCCTCATCATCAACCTGTGTGTTTGACACAAAAAGACTAGATTCGTCAAATATTACATGAACACTTTCTTCCATTTTCATAGTCCTTTTGTTATAGACTTTATAAGCTTTACTATGATCAGAATAACCAACAAAAACTCTTTCATCACTACGAACATCAAATTTGCCAAGGTTGTCTTTTCCATTATTGTGCACAAAGCATTTACTACCAAAGCATTTTAAATGTGAGAGATTAGGCTTTCTTCCTCGTAGTAGTTCATAGGGAGTTTTCTCAATGATTTTTCTAATCATGACACGGTTGTAAATATAACAAGATGTGTTTACGGCTTCGGCCCAAAAATTCTTAGGAACTTTAGAGCTAATGAGCATGGTCCTAGCCATATTTTCAAGGGTTCGATTCATTCGTTCCACAACCCCATTTTGTTGTGGGGTTCTTGCGACCGAAAAGTTGTGGTTAACACCATTCTCATTACAATAGGACTCAAATGACAAGTTCTCAAATTCGGTTCCATGGTCGGATCTCAATGAGACAAGTTTATAACCAAAATTGTTTGAACCTTTTTGACGCAAATTAAAAACTCGTCAAATGTTTGGTCCTTAGAACTTAAGAAGAGAAGCCAAACAAATCTTGTGAAGTCATCTACTATGACACAAATATAACGACTTCCACCTCTACTCACAATACGCATGGGACCACATAGATCAATATGAATGAGTTCAAGAGGTAAGGAAGTGCTAACATCCTTTTTGGATTTAAAGGAGCATTTAACTTGTTTTCCTTTAACACAATCATCACAAAGTGATTTAAATTCAAACTTAATATTAGGAATGCCGTCAACTAGATCAAGTCTCTTAAGGGTGTTAAGTGTCTTAGCATTTACATGACCAAGTCGTTTGTGCCAAAGCCAGGGGTCGTTCTTTTGAACACTCATGCATGATAGTGATTGACCCGATAATGAGTATAAATTAGTCATGTAGACATCTTTGACACGTTTACCTTCAAGTATGAGTTCTCTAGTTTTTCCATTGATGATTCTACATTCACTAGCAAGAAATTCAACAAAATTACCTCGATCACATAGTTGTGAAATGCTCAAGAGATTGTGTTTTAAACCTTTGACAAGCAACACTTTGTCCACGCACAATGACTTTGACTTACCAACCTTTCCAATACCAATGATTTCACCTTTTTTGTTGTCGCCAAAAGTCACCATGCCACCATCGTAGGTTTTTAGCAAGAGGAATTAGCTTTCATCTCCCGTCATGTGACGAGAGCATCCACCGTCTAAGTAGCAATTACTACTGCCCCTCACTAATGCCTATAAGAAATCAAACATTTAGTTTAGGGACCCAAACAAGTTTGGGTTCCTTCTTGACAACAACTTTCTTGACTTCCTCTTTCTTGATCCAAACTTGTTTAGCAATTTTAGTGCTTCTTTCTAAGTCACGGACTCGTTTTTCACAACCATTAAACTCATGACCTGTTTTGTCACAGTAGTTACAAATGATGTATTCAGGAAGACCGGCATACTTTCTTTTTCGGAAGTCAGTTTTGATTAGATCCTGGTTTCGAGTGCAACAGTGCGTGCTACTGTTGCATTTGAAACCAAGTCCAGCTTTCTTTGCAAATTTTTCATATTCTTGTGATTGTTTTAAGAGAAACTCCAAAACATTCTGACTTCCTTCCCACTTTAAGTAAAACATCTTAGACTCATCTAGCTCTTTAGTCAATGTTTCGATTTTAGCGAGATGATTAAGATTTACTTTACCCAAATTATCGAAGGCTTGCTTTGCATGTCTTGCTTCATCACTAAGTAACAACCCAATTTTTTCTAGTTGTTTTTTATCCCTTTGACACAATGTGAGGTCAGCTAAAAGAGGGTCGCGTTCTTTAGTCAAGGAAGACACTACTTTAGTGAGAACATCTATTTATTTTCTTAACTCGGAGGCTACAGTAGAAGCCTCTATAGCATGAGTCTGTTTAAGCTTTTTCAAGTTCTCAATTTGAGCATGAAGGTCATCATTTGATTTTTGCACTCGATCTAAGGCACTTTTGACATGACTAGACTCATCATTCAACATTTCAACAATCTTAACAAGATCATCTTTTTCATTATCACGAGTTGCTAAGTCAATCAAAAGTTGGTCACGTTCTTGAGTTAGTGATGACACATTTCCTTTCTTAGAACCGGATGCAACAGTGCGGGGATCTGTTGCAATCGTTTCATCAACCTTGTTGGCTAGAAACAAATTTTGTTTTCGAAGCTTTTTGATTTTTTTTTTCAAGACTCAACATGGAACTAGGTTGATCATTCTCATTTAGACTTTCTTTTAAGATAACATTTTCTTCAGCTATGTCCTCAATTTCAATTTGCATAGCTTCCAACTTATTAGTTTGGACACGACATTTATCGATAAATTGAGCTAGGAGGAGACAAATTTTGTCTTTAGAGAAGGATCGAACCTTTTTCTTGAGCTTAATTACTTCATGGTCTGAATCTGAGTCGGAATCTGCGGAGTGAGCCATAAGACATTTGATGTCTTCTTTCTTTGAGGATTTGGAACCACCTTTAGAGCTTTCACTAGAGCGCTTCATGAGAGTTAACTCATGAGCCATAAGTGATCCCATAAGTTAATCAAGGGTGAGCAATCAAAAGGTCTTTAGCTTCCTCAATAGCCGTAACCTTCGGTTGCCACTTTTCAGTTAGGTTACGAAGAATTTTACGGACTAAATCCTCGGATTGAAAACTTCTACCTAAACTCTTAAGGTCATTGACAATACTAGAAAATCGTGAAGACAAACTATTAATTGACTCATCTCTTTCCATATTGAACATCTCATACACTTGCATGAGAAGATCAATACGGTATTTTTTGACTTGTGACGTTCCCTCATAAGCAAGGTTTAGGGTGTCCCAAATCTCTTTGGCCGAAGCACATCCAGATATACGATTAATCTCTTGGTCACCGATCCCACATTGAAGAATGGAATGGCCTTAGAGTTTTTCTCGATTTTCTTATAATCGGCCTCAACATACTTATCCTCACTTTTCAAGGTGCTAGTGCCATCAGCATTAGTCACTTCGATTTTGAGGGGACCCTTTTGAATGATCAACCAAAATTCATAGTCCGCACTTTTAACATAGTGCTCCATGTGATGTTTCCACCAAGCATAGTTTTTTCCCTTGAAAATGGGATACTTAGTGTGTTTTGAATCGTCCATAACTATAGGATCAACTCTTTGGATTTAACCAATATCAAGAGCACGAGGCTATGATACCAATTGAATGTTGGGGCTGGTGTCCTCTACAGTTAGTGCAATAACATTTAAATCTCTAAAAGGATCAAAGGGTATACTTTTGTATTACTATCAGTTGGTCCACGTTTATCAATAACGGTTGGCTTGCTAGATAAGTTTGACGTTATTGTCATACAGATGGCGGTGATCAACTGGTCCCTAAAAGTCACACCTATAGGATTCGTTTGAGAGATGTGACGGTATGAAAATACAGTCATGTTGATGCCAAAGTTGACTAAGCAGTTAGTCGGAGTCATTGACTAATAATTAGTCAAACGCGATGTTGAGATGATTATTTAATACGGATTAAATAATAATGGCTAAGACGAATTAAGCGGTTAATTTGTAAATTGAATATAAATGACTATATTTAATTGATGTATATTGAATTAATTATACAATATTGTCTTTGTCGGACATGTATTAATATTTCAACTAATCCGTGTTATTAGTTGATGTTTTAATAACCGATGACGATTTATAATAAAATCGCGTCATATACATTTAGCATTTTCGAGCCCGACCACGAGTTAAAATTAAGAGGAAGTGGAAGCCCACTTCCCCATGAGGGCTCACGGTTGGCCGAGCAAACAAAAGAGAGGCTCTCTCTCTTTTGTAAGCTAATCATTCATTTGAAACAAAATTAGGGTTTTGAGGAGCATTTTCTCTCTGAAAAACCTAGATCTCACATCTAGCAAAACTCACATAAAATTCTCTCAATATTGCAAGGCAATTAGAGAATACATTCTAGCACAAGGGCATAATCTCAGACGGTCTTGGGTGCAACAATTAGGAGGAAATCTACGTTGATTTCTGTTCATTTTGCCGAATTGCACTAGGACCCGAGGTTGATTCTTTACCTTTATCGTTTCTTTTGTATTTTAGTTTTATGACAATAATCACATGCTAAATCTACGTTATAGTCCTAAAATTTAAGGGAATTTTACGGATATTTCCCTTCAAGTGGTATCAGAGCGAGGCCACATATATTTTTCAATGTGATTTTCAATAAAACGATTTGAAACGATTGCTTTTGTCTCGAAAACCGTGCGGCCTCAAGTGTTACACGGCTGTTTTGTGTTTGTTTTCGATTTGGTTTTTGCATATTGTTATTTTAAACGATAATCATAACAATATGCTCATGTATTTTCAATTGTTGATTTGATTTTATACGAATTAGATCAAAATTGCCATTGATTTTGCTTTGTCAAATGTTTTCACGAGGGTTTTAAGTTTTCAGTATGTTTTGTTCTCGATCGAGCATGTTTCTACTCGATCGAGAGGTTTTCTGTCTTGTTTTTACTCGATCGAGTCCTTGCGATTACTCGATCGACCACTTTTAAAACCCGATCGCTCGATCGAGACCTCCTTGTACTCGATCGAACAGTCTTTGTCGATATAAGTCCTCGATCGACCTCGAGTTCAGTCGATCGAGCACTTTCTCTTTGGCAATCCTCTCGATCGACTTGCGTTTGATCGATCGATCCCTTTTGTTTTGGCGTGTAATAAAATTTAATTTTTTTGTTGTTTAATTTTTCTTTTGGCCATAAACTGTACTTTATACGGATATTGTACGCTCGCTTGATTGTGAAACGGTTCACACACGTACCATTTAGCTTATTTTAAAGAAATTTAAAGTAATGGATTATCATGGATTAAAATTAAGTTGATAGAACCGGTTTTGTCACATAATTTTAATCGTTAAAAGGTGGTTTGGATAAATTTAACATAATTACGGAATTATGTCACGAATAAATTTGTTTTAGTTGATGCATTTTATTTATCGTTATTGTTGAATGCCTTGAATGCTTTTAATTACATATTTAATTTTTACAATCGGTTGTAACTTAGTGTGGCCTTAGTAGAACGTGTTGCCGTAATGATGGAACACGGTCTTGGTTGTATTTTGAGATCTCGCATCTCCGTTTTGGTTTTTCCTTGTAATTACAGTTTTTTTATTATTTAGAATGTAAATAGGTTTATATTTTGTAATATTTAAATTGTAATTTTGAGAAGACCAAAGATGGAGAATCGGATGCTCACTCCTGCTGCATGGATCAAGATGGAACATCAAGACAAACTTTTCGGGTCCAACGGTGGATTCCAAAGTTGTATTATGTTCATTTTTACTAGGATAGGCCACACTAGGACTTTTATTTACGTTTTGCATTCTTTTATTTTTATTGTAACGATAATTTGCATCATATTCCGCCTAAAACCAAACCACCTAATATTTGCATGAAAACTGACTCATATAGAGGTCACGCGTTAGTTTTCTATGACATTCTTATGTCACACGATCATTTTTAAGCCATCACCTAAGTTAATTCATTCACGTAATGCTAGTTATTCGTTCACTTAAAATGAATTAAAACTAAGTTGATGGGATCTTTCTCGTATAAACAAAAATTGAGAATAGTCTTTATAGGTCAAACTCCAATGAATCCCTTCTTCGTCGGTAGGCATAATATGACCCCTTCTACGTCGGGTAATTTGGAACTGATTGACCTATTTTATCTCAACACTATGGTCACTCGTACGATCCTGTGATTATGGTGGACTATAGATAGGATTTACGGAAATCTATCGACCAAGAGTTCTTACGGAAGAACTAGCTAAACAGTTGGCTTATCAATTTACGGAAATTGAGTCTTGGGATCACTTGTATAATACTTGAGGGAGATCAATTATGCAAGTGCAATGAGTCTACACAATTAAAATGAATTTTAAATAGACTTAAATCACCTCGATGAGTTGCTTATTTCGTTTTGTTTTTCCTTTCTTTTTCAGTGTAGATCACGATAATTTAAACTGCTAATAACATAATGGCTGGCCGTGATGACGACCCAATGCCAAGTGTCACATTGGACCGAGAGTCCTGGCTTCGGATCTTCATGAATCAGATGAATCAGTCTACTCGACTGAAGAATGATGGATCAAACTTCGCGGACTGGGAGGCGGCATTACGGAATGCTGCCGCTGCTGACGGGAAGCTCAAATATCTGAATGAGCCCATTCCGCCAAACCCAGGCCCCACGGCTGGAATTAACGAGATCGACAAGTATAACGATTTCGCCATGGAAGCAGGTGCGGTAAAGAACGTACTCATTTTTGCAATGGAACCCAATTTGCAGAAACGCTTCATAGCCCAAGGTGCAAACAAGATTTTCACCACGCTCACCAAGGAATTCTCGAAAGCACCAAGAATCGTGAACTATGAGCATACCTCTTGCTTCTTTGATGCGAGACTCCAGAAGGGCCAACCGGTTAGCCCACACATTCTCAGCATGATTGAGAATGTCGAGAAACTGGAGGCGCTTGATTGTAAAATCAGCGAGAACATCGTAATTGATCGCATGCTTCATTCACTCCACGATGGTTTTGCGCTCTTTAGAGCGAATTACTATATGAATGATTTGAAGAAAAGTCCTCATGAACTACACTCCCTTCTCGTACAGACCGAGAAGGACATGAAGTTCAGTGGGAGCCTGAAACAAGATGTTCTCGTTGTGTCAAACAAGGGCAAGGGAAAGGGCAAAGTTCAGCCAGGCCTAGCAGTAGGTAAACCGAAGTTTAAGAAGTCGGGATCAGGTAAGAGTGGGCCTGGTGAGTCGAGAAACTCATCAGGCACGACAAAGAGCAAGACCGATAACATAGAATGCCATCATTGCCACAAGACTGGGCATTGGAGGCGTACATGTCCTGTTTACCATGAGGACATAAAAGCAGGTCGCGTTAAACCTGTTGGTATGTCTTCTTCCTCTTCTACTTTTATTCATATGATTGAGATTAACCACGCAAGTTACGGAACTTGGGTACTAGATACTGGTTGTGGTTCTCATCTGTGTAATCATGTGCAGGGGCTCCGAAACATCGAACCCCTCGTAAAGGGTGAGGTGGACCTGCGTGTTGGGAATGGAGCACGAGTGGCTGCCGTCTCAAGGGGAACATACGTGATCCAGCTTCCTAGCGGATTCGAGTTATTCTTATATAACTGCTATTATGTACCCAGTCTTTCTAAAAACATTATTTCAGTTTCTGCACTTGACAAACTTGGTTTTTCATTTGTAATAGAGAATAATACTTGCATTTTCTCATTACACGATATGATTTATGGCAAGGCAGTCTCCATGAATGGAATTTATGTTTTAGATCAGACCACCGAAATATTACACGTAATGAATAAGAAGTTAAAGGTTGGTGACAAAGATCAAACGTATCTATGGCACTGCCGTATGGGACACATTAATGAGAAACGCGTAAAACAGCTCATAAAGAATGGAGCTATCTCGGCCTTTGATTTTCAATCATTTGGCACGTGTGAATCATGTCTCATCGGTAAGATGACTCGAATTTACTTCAAAGGTGTTGGAATGCGCGCTGCTGACCTATTAGGACTCATACATACGGATGTGTGTGGACCCATGTCAATCACCGCACGAGAAGGCTATAGGTATTTCATCACTTTCACGGATGATTTAAGTAGATATGGCTATGTCTACTTAATGAAGCACAAAAGTGAATCCTTTGAGAAATTCAAGGAATACCAGAATCGGGTACGAACCTCACCGGGTAGAAAGATTAAAACACTGCGATCGGACCGTGGTGGCGAGTATCTTTCTCACGAGTTTGATCAACACCTCAAAGACTGTGGGATTGCCTTACGCTTAACTCCACCGAACACCTCGGTTGAATGGTGTGTCCGAACGGAGAAATCGAACACTACTTGATATGGTTCGATCCATGATGAGTCACACCGTGTTGCCCGACTCATTGTGGGGTTATGCTCTTCTCATTCACCGCTCTAATACTTAAATCAAAGTCCGTCTAAAGTCATTGACAAGACTCCATATGAACTATGGAAAGGAACGGTCCCTAACTTGTCCTTTATACGGGTTTGGGGCTGCGAGGCTTATGTCAAGTGGAGACACGAGGATAAGCTCGGCCCGCGATCGGTCAAGACATACTTTATAGGTTATCCTAAAGGAACACGTGGTCATTACTTCTATTCGCCAACCGAACAACGTGTATTTGTTGCGGCTAGTGCGACATTCTTAGAGAAGGAATTTCTCGAGAATGCAAAGAGTGATAGAACCTTCGAGCTGTCGGAGGTTCCAGAACCAAATACCGAGCAACCATTGGAGGAACCAATTCCTTCAATACCGGCTGCGGTGAATATTCCTGAGGAACCTAGGAGGTCGGGAAGAGTCTCTATTCCTCCGGACAGATACATTGGTATGGTCGAGGAACATGACATAGATGACATTCTACTCTTAACGAGTAGTGAACCCACAACCTATAAAGGTGCCATGACCATTCGACTCAAAGCTATGGCTTGAGGCCATGCAATCCGAGATGGACTCCATGTATGAGAACAACGTATGGGATCTTGTTGACTTACCTGCTAAGGTTCGTCCCCTTCAATGCAAATGGCTTTACAAGATAAAGCATTCTGTGGAAGGTCAACAAGATATCTATAAAGCACGACTAGTTGCTAAAGGTTTCACCCAAGTGCCAGGTCTGCACTACGATGAAATTTTTGCACCCGTAGTCATGCTGCGTTCCATTCGGATTATCTTAGCGATTGCCGCTTTTCATGACTATGAAATTTGGCAGATGGATGTGAAAACCTCCTTCTTAAACGGTTATTTGGAGGAAGAGTTGTACATGGTACAACTCGAAGGTTTCATCGATCCAGAACATCCTAAGAAAGTGTGCAAGCTTAAGCGTTCCATTTATGGACTTAAGCAAGCTTCTAGGAGTTGGAATCATCGTTTCGACCAAGTGATAAAAGAAAATGGATTTACTCGATCGGTCGAGGAACCATGTCTCTATATCAAGTCGAGTGGGAGCAAGATTGTCTTCCTATTATTGTATGTCGATGACATACTCCTGATTGGGAATGACATACCTCTCATAACTTCGGTAAAAGTATGGTTGAAGAACCATTTCTAGATGAAAGATCTGGGTGAGGCACAAAGAATTTTGGGCATCCGTATCTATCGAGATAGATCACGTCGGATGTTATCTCTCAGTCAGGAGTCTTACATAGACAAGATCCTAGAGAGATTCAGCATGACTAACTCCAAAAAGGGGTTTCTTCCTATGGCTCTAGGGGTGCATTTGAGCAAGTCTCAGGCACCAGAGACACCGGAAGAGAAAGAGCGCATGACACGGATTCCTTATGCCTCGGCTATAGGATCAATCATGTTTGCCATGATATGCACACGTCCAGACGTGGCATATGCATTGAGTATGACAAGTCGATTCCAACAGCATCAAGGTGAATCACATTGGATGGCTGTCAAGAACATTCTTAAGTACCTACGGAGGACTAAAGATTGGGCATTGACTTATGGAGGCGATCAAAAGTCATGCGCAACCGATTCTGTGAGATACTAGCTTCCAAACGGATCGAGATGACTCGAAATCTCAGTCTGGATTCGTTTTTACTCTTAATGGCGCTGCAGTCAGCTGGAAGAGTTCCAAACAAAGTGTTACAACAGATTCTACGACTGAGTCCGAGTACTATGCCGCGTCTGAAGCTACAAAGAAAGCGATATGGATGCGTCAATTCTTACAAGGACTATCTGTAGTGCCTAGTTCGAATGACCCGATCACCATCTATTGCGACAATAGAGGTGCCATCTTCCAAGCTAAGGAGCCTAAGTCTAGCAACAAGTCTAGACATGTACAACGGAAAGCTCATCTAATCCGAGATTACGTGGAGCAAAAGGAAGTAGTGATAGAAAAGATTGCTACCGATGATAACATAGCAGATCCTCTCACTAAACCATTACGACAAGATAAGCATGAAGGGCATGTTAATTCCATGGGAATTAAACGTGTTCCTGAGTTGTAGTACTCTTTTATGGATTAGATTCATTTTCTTGTGTACTCTATACGACATCATCGTTTTGATATTTATATATTTTGTTTTTCATGTGGAATTGTACGACAATCTTGAACACCACAAAGTGAACTGAACAAACATTATATTTTTTGGTCCTTAATTGCCCACATGAGCTGATAACTCTGGCAATTATTTTGTGACGTTGGTTGATGGTGGGTTCAACGAGCCATAAGTCAAACGGTTGACTGACCAATCACGGAGCGAGTTATACGGATATCTCGTAGGACACAATTGTGACATCGACGTGGAGTCCTAAATGTTTTATAACATTCGATGCCAGGTCGTGGATAGGACCTCCATGGTGATCCTAAGAGTCGATTCTTTTGACTATCGACTGTCTCTTGAGACTAAAGCAGATTTTGGGTGACTTTGGTTTCTTTCTCACGGTCATCCGTAACAGGGGGCCAAGTAGATTTTTTCTGGGTCATTTCATGCAGTGCTTAGATCGGAAGGAGTCGAGTTGAAGGAAATATTCAGCCTTTATCGTGCACGATATTTCTCGGGGCCACTCGAGGAGTCAGAATCGAAATGCATGGCCATGCTCGAATACGAATCGTTTTATCGCTTAAGTTACTCTCTAGTCGGGGAAACCACTCTTGATACAGATCGATTGTAAAATACGACCTTTGCGGATCCGGATCTGCAAATTGTTTTACATTGAGTGGGAGAAATTTTTAAATGAATATGAGAATCGGTTATCGCACATACACTTGTACGGACAAGTGGGAGTTTGTTGAGCCGTGTCCTCCGGTTAGTGCGGATAACGTTATTACACATACACTTGTACGGACAAGTGGGAGCTTGTTAGGGCTGGTGTCCTCTACCATTAGTGCAATAACATTTAAATCTCTAAAAGGATCAAAGGGTATACTTTTGTATTACTATCAGTTGGTCCACGTTTATCAATAACGGTTGGCTTGCTAGATAAGTTTGACGTTATTGTCATACAGATGGCGGTGATCAACTGGTCCCTAAAAGTCACACCTATAGGATTCGTTTGAGAGATGTGACGGTATGAAAATACAACATGTTGATGCCAAAGTTGACTAAGCGATTAGTCGAGTCATTGACTAATAATTAGTCAAACGCGATGTTGAGATGATTATTTAATACGGATTAAATAATAATGGCTAAGACGAATTAAGCGGTTAATTCGTAAATTGAATATAAATGATTATATTTAATTGATGTATATTGAATTAATTATACAATATTGTCTTTGTCGGACATGTATTAATATTTCAACTAATCCGTGTTATTAGTTGATGTTTTAATAACCGATAACCGATGACGATTTATAATAAAATCGCGTCATATACATTTAGCATTTTCGAGCCGGACCACGAGTTAAAATTAAGAGGAAGTGGAAGCCCACTTCCCCATGAGGGCTCACGGTTGGCCGAACAAACAAAAGAGAGGCTCTCTCTCTCTTTTGTAAGCTAATCATTCATTTGAAACAAAATTAGGGTTTTGAGGAGCATTTTCTCTCTGAAAAACCTAGATCTCACATCTAGCAAAACTCACATAAAATTCTCTCAATATTGCAAGGCAATTAGAGAATACATTCTAGCACAAGGGCATAATCTCAGACGGTCTTGGGTGCAACAATTAGGAGGAAATCTACGTTGATTTCTGTTCATTTTGCCGAATTGCACTAGGACCCGAGGTTGATTCTTTACCTTTATCGTTTCTCTTGTATTTTAGTTTTATGACAATAATCACATGCTAAATCTACGTTATAGTCCTAAAATTTAAGGGAATTTTACGGATATTTCCCTTCATTGAAAAGTTAGGAACGATAAACACCTAAGAGGAGGAGGGGGTGAATTAGGTGTACCTTTTAAAAAATTTTATCCTTAACTTAGTTAAATGATTTACTTAAGTAAAGAATCTTGAAGTACTAGACTTGAGAAACTTAATTGAATGTAAGTTCACAAGATGGTACAGTAGTTTTATGTCACAATATAGGTGACTGTGACACAGAACTTGATTAGGTACAAGCGAGAAATAGCAAAGTGAAAGAACGTAAAAGTAAATGAACAAACAAAGGATATTTTTAAAAATTGGTTCAGCCTCTACTTCGAGGCCTATGTCCAACCGTTATTTTATTGCTTGTTTAGAAATTTACTCAAACTTACTAAACCCCTTACAATGAAAATAACTCGCCAACCTACTCCGGTTGCACTCAAACTTAAAGCTACTCCGCTTCAAGAGATTATAGGTTCTATTTCAAGGTGTTTACAGAATCTTTGAATCTCAAGAGTTCACTAAATGAACAGGGATATCACAATTAAGATCTAACACGAGAATCATGGAACAAACTCATTATGTCACAGTACAGCGAACTGATACTTGGAGGTTTACAGCTTTTTCGAAAACAAATGAAGACTTTAAAAATCTGAAAAACGTTTTGCAAACACTTGAAGAACAAAGCTTTAAATGCACAAATGATTTGCAATGTTTTACAATAAATGCTTTGGAAAGTCTTGAGAAATAAATGAGACTAAGACACTCTATTTATAATGGATTTGATCTCAAGTATGTACAACTTAGGGAAATTAAATCCAATATAAAATTAGTAGCCTTTGAGTGATGGTAAGTGTTAGACTTTAGGTTTGGGGCTTAAGTTATTGAAGAAATCAGATAATTTAAGCTAAAACACTTAACATGTGATCACCTTTTACAAAAAAGGCAAAAAACTTTTCTAGCTTTAAAAGTTTGACAAGTTCAACTTACCATTTATGTAAAAAGTGTTTGCACAAATCTAGAGGCTTATTCAAGTGGATTTGTGACTCAAAATTTCAGATTTGTTTTCAAGCTTCTGAAGAGTCAAATGCTAAGGTTTGTAATTTGTAAAGTTTTAACACTTAAAACATTTCGGTTGAAAACGTCCTCCATACGGTAGTATCAAAAACCACAGTACAACGTACTGTTGCATGATTTTGCCATAACTAGACTTAAATGAGAATGTTACACTTACTCTTACATTTTTTTCGACTAAGGCTAGGATAATATCATTGTCTTGGCTTTCTTGATTATCTTGATCATCTTAAGCCATCATTGAAAGTCCAATCACAACGTCGAGGAAGCAACTTGGGAGGCGGAAGAAGCTATGAAGAAGCTCTATTCGTCACTTTTTTTATCAGGTATGTGTGGTTACGGGGACGTAACCATGATTCCTTAAGGGGATAAGAGATGATGGCATAAGCTTTTGGTGCGATTTTCGGTTAGTTTTGGTCAAGTTTAGTGTATGTTTTGGGATTTTAAGTTGTTTTTTAAGTTTTGTCTTGAGTTTTAGTTGTGTTGTTGCGTTATAGTTGAGTATAGTGAGCTTTGTTTTCAGTATGGGTTTGAACTTCGGGGACGAAGTTCGGTTTTAAGGAGGGATGACTGTAATACCTTAGATATTTGAGTTGTTGGGTACTCTATCGAGTAGGACTTACTCTGTCGAGTAAGTCATAGACGGAGTCTGGAGTACATTTTGCTTTGAATGTACTCGATCGAGTAGGGGCAACTCTATCGAGAAGGCGGTACTCGATCGAGTACATTAGTTACTCGATCGAGTAAGTCGGGTTTTACAGACTTTTCGACCGGGTTTGATAGTAAACGTGGAGAGCTATTTCAAGTTTCTATTGGCAGTTTTGGCACTTTTACTTTTACTTTTCTAAACTTTTAACAAAATTAAAGAAAGCAAAACGACGTTCAATCCTCTCCTCTCTTTGCTATCAAATCAAGGCTAGGGTTGTCGGATTTCTGAGATCGTTATACCTTTGTGATCGTCATCGTTTGGGTAAGATTTCTATGTTGTTTTTATGTCAAATAGTTGATGTTGGTTAAAACCTAATTGGGTAATTTGGGGGCTTTGGGAATAATCGTTGTAGTAGATTGTAATTATATGATTATTGATTATAGGAGGTGATTTCGTAGAGGAAGTTTTTTTATCTGCTGCATTTGATTGTTGGTGATTCCATCTCAGGTAGGGTTTCCCTACTCAGTTGATTGTGTAATTAAGTATAAGATGGCATGATTGTTTTACTGGCATGATTACTGTTATTGTTACTTTGGATTTGGCATGTTTATATTGGTATTGTGGTTTTGGTTGTAATTGTATGTGGTTCGCGAGGTGCGCCTTCGGCTGAGTGGAGTCATTTGCGCGAATGGCTTCACGCCCTTGATTCGCCCCTTGTGGTTCCCGTCACAAGGAGGATGTGTACATTAATGGACATGAGTTATTCGCTCTACGGTTTTAAGCGGGGATTAGGTGGTACGGCTGCGGTCCTTACTGGCGGAATGGAATATTTGTTACAATGGGTGTTAAGATGGGTATTCTGGCAGGGCTACACACTTTAGTATGTAGTCAGGTGATTAGTGATGATCTGAAGTTGGAGGATTGTGTTTGTGTAATTGGATGTTGCTGTTTACTTATTTTGATTATTCAGCAACTGACCCCGTTTAAATGTTTTGAAAACTGTGGTTATCTATTCGGGGATGGTGAGCAGTTGATTAGTAGGTATTTCTTTGGAGTACGCGTGGGATCTAGCCGGGGATAGAGTCATCAATAGTCCGGGTCTTTTAGTCTTCCGCTGATAGTTATGACAGTTTTTATTTCAGTTGGATTTCAGTTTGAGACGGTTGTATTTTATATTTCAGTTTTGGTTTAAGTTATACGCACGTTAAACTTTTAAACTAACTACAAAAAAAACACGGGTTAGTGACGGCCCTACCGACGGAAAAAAGAGGCCGTCAGAAAACACGGGTTACCGACGGATTTGTGACGGAATTTCCGCCGGTTACTTTTCCTGACGGACAATCCGTCAGTAAATATTGGCGCGTTGACAAAGTCAATGGCGCTAAAAAACCTGTGACGGAAATTCCGTCAGTAATTCCATAAAACTGACGGAATTTCCGTCATTGCTATTCACATGCAACATTGGAGGACAACTGGAAAGAGTTTAGCATATCTGACGGAATATCCGTCAGTATTTTGAAAAAACTGACGGAATATCCGTCAGTGGGTCAATTATTAGTTGAATTCAGTGTGTGACAGGGTGTCACAATAATTGTCCTACTGACGGATATTCCGTCAGTTTTTTCAAAATACTGACGGAATTTCCGTCCCTATTTCTGCTTTAACTGACGGAATTTCCGTCAGTGGGCCAATTATTGTGACGTGTACAGTCACTTGCATTATTTTCTGATAAAGTGAACTTATGACGAAATTTCCGTCAGTTAAATAGGAATACTGACGGAATTTCCGTCAGGATTTCTATTTAACCGACGGAATTTTCGTCAGATGTTTCTATTATCTGAAACACGCGAAGAGTTTCTCCTTCACTTTACCAAAATTCCCCCAAATCAATTAAAATCGCCTTAACCCTAACCTCCTTAAAACCCGACACCACCACCACCCTCCTCCACTTCCGGCGCCACCACCACCACCACCAACACCACCACGCCGTCGCCGTCAATATAAGGTAATTAACTTTATCTTTTTTTCCTCTCTCCTTTATCTTTTTCCTTCTCCTTCATCCTTTTCCTTCTCCTTTTCTTATTTACTTTTTTTTTGTCCATAGTAGCCCGCCGCCGTCGCCGACCCACGTCCGCCGCCGACAACCCCTGCCGCCTACCCCACGTCCGCCGCCGACTGCCGCCACTGCTCCTTCTTTTTCATTTTTTTGTCAAGTTAATTAGGTATTACTCCTTTTAATTTTTTTTAATTAGTTTAATTAATTTAGATTATTAGTTATTGTTTTAATTGTTGTTGAAAAAGGGTTGGTGTTGATGGATGTTGACTTAGGATAGAAGCCAATGTTGTGACGGATGTATGTTGTTAATTTAGATTATTAGTTATATTTTTTTTTTAATGTATGCATGTTGACTTAAGATAGATATTTAATTTTATTGTTAAAAATTAGATTATTGTTAAATGTTAATTAGAATAGATATGAATTAGACTAGATATGTAAAATGAAAAGTAAATCATGTTAGTTTATGTTAATTGAAAAAGTAGTCATTGTTGTATGTTTTGTTTTTAATATTGTTAAAATTATTGTTCATATTGACCTAGTACCCGTTCAAAAATTACTCACTAGGAGTAATGTTTGAATAGTCCCCGTTTTGGGACTGTCTTTGTACGTTTTAAGTCACTTAGGTAGTAAACATGTGCTTGTGATTTGTTAATGAGAAAAGAGTTTGGTGACAATTCCTTTAATGTTCTCTAAATGCATATGTAGAGTAATTATTTATTCTATATTGTGTATTTGGAGAACGGATGGGAATTGCTGCCGAATTTTTTTTCTCATTAATAAATCACAAGTACATGTTTGCTAGTGACTTAAAACGTACATTGATGGGTTTAGGTTGGAGTGATAAGGACCCAATTCAAAGAAATACAATATTTATATTGGTTAAAATGTTAAATTATTGTGTATTATGCTTGATTTTGATTGTTGTTAGGTTATTATCTTTTTTAATGACATATATAAATGTGTAGATATATAATAACATGAAAAGATTAGAACGGCAGTGGATGTATGAAAGATTAGACAAAAAAAAGAAACCCAAGAAAGCATTTGCAGAGGGGGTGAAAGAGTTTATTAAATTCGCGGAAGGAAGTAGTGAGTACAAGAATTTAGGTGAAATGAGGTGTCCGTGAAAGAAATGCAAAAACCTAGGATATAAAAGGAAAGCAGATGTTCAAATTTATCTTTGGTCGTATGGTTTCGCCGATAATTATTATGTATGGACATATCACGGTGAGAAACTACCTAGTACAAATGCTAGTGAGAATCCTTACCGTGAGTTCGTGGAAAATGCATTGCGTGATATTGTTGACCAAATTTTGGAGGATCGACTTAATCCTGATGACCTTAACAATGAATAAGTGCGTTATGAAACCCCGAACCCCCAAGTTTCTTCGTTCTTTAAAATGTTAGAGCAAGCCGAACAGCCGGTGTTTGAGGGAAGTGATATGAGTTTGTTGCAAGCAGCTGCTAGGTTGTTATCACTCAAATGTGAGAACAACATATC
Organism: Silene latifolia; assembly: GCF_048544455.1. Lineage (NCBI taxonomy): Eukaryota > Viridiplantae > Streptophyta > Magnoliopsida > Caryophyllales > Caryophyllaceae > Silene > Silene latifolia. The sequence continues at coordinate 130,368,185 of NC_133527.1, forward strand.
TCTTAGATGCGCTAATGGTTTTGTATCGTTCGTTGGTGACATAATTCCAAAGGAAAATAAAATGGCGCGCAATTTTAATGAGATTAAAAAATTTCTGAAGGGACTCCAACTTCCCCATGAAAAGATTGATGCATGTCTCAATGGATGCATCCTTTTCTGGGAGGAAAATTCTAATCTTGAAGAATGTACAAAGTGTCATGCATTTCGGTATAAAGGTAAAAAGAATTCAAGTGGGAGGCGAATTCCATGTAAACCAGTAACTTATTTCCCGCTTGCGCCAAGGTTACAACGACTATATGCAACCAAGCACATAGCAGGTGAGATGAGTTGGCACTACAAAAACTCTCGATTAAGAGAAAGGGGAACAATGACACATCCAAGTGATGGAGAAGCGTGGAAGCATTTCGATAGAGAACATCCAGATTTTGCAAGTGAACCCCGGAATGTTAGGCTAGGTTTGTGTACGGATGGATTTCAACCTTTTGGGCAGTTTGGGACGAAATACTCTTGTTGGCCCGTGATTGTGACTCCGTACAACTTACCTCCTTAGTTATGCATGAAGAGACAATTTAAGTTCTTATCTATACTAGTTCCCGGTCCTAAGAACCCTAAGTCAAATTTAGATATTTTCCTCCAACCGTTGATCAAAGAGTTGAAACAATTTGGGAAACCGGCGTGGACACCTACGATGTCTCTAAGAAACAAAATTTTCAATTAAAAGCTGCATTAATGTGGACGATCAACGATTTCCCGGCATATGGCATGCTTTCTGGTTGGTCCACAAGTTGATATCGTGCCTGTCCTTATTGTCCAGAAAATGATCATAGATCTTTTTGGCTTAAAAATAGCAAAAAGGTTTGTTGGTTTGATTGTCACCGTGAGTACTTAAGACCTGATCATCCTTTCCGCGACAATTGTAAGCGTTTTCTTAAAAACAGAAAAACTGAGAATCGCATAGCCGCATCGAAACTAACGGGTGATGAAGTGTGGGAATCCGTAAATGACTTGCCTAAAATAGTTGATGCTTCTGATCAAGAATTGAAAAGATTGAAAGATCAGAATGAAGGTTGGTGGAAACAAAGCATATTCTGGGAACTTCCCTCTTTGGAAAACGTTCTTTGATTCGACACAACTTGGACGTTATGCACATTGAGAAAAAAATTTTTGAACAACTTATCAACACCATCATGGATGTACTAGGTAAAACTAAATTTGACCCTAAGGGTAAAGAAGACTTTAATGGACTTTGCTATAAACGGCCCACATCATCAAGGTTTGTTTTATCAACCGCGGAGAAAAAGGCTTTATGTGACTGGGTTGCTAATTTAAAATTCCCGGATGGTTATGCTTCAGATTTGAGTCGGTGTGTTGACCATAAAAAGATGGTGTTACATTCCATGAAAAGTCATGATTGTCATGTCTTTATGGAACGACTACTCCCCGTTGCCTTGAAAGAGTTGCTCCCGACAGGTCCTTGGAATGCAATAACTGAGATAAGCCAATTTTTTAGAGACATGTGTACTTTTACGATTAGAGTTGATTCTATGGAACGTCTGGAGTCAAACATTTCGGAGATAATATGCAAGTTAGAGAAGATATTTCCCCCGTCTTTTTTCAATGCCATGGAGCATTTGCCTCTTCACCTACCTTATGAAGCGAAAGTTGGAGGACCTGTTCAATATCAATGGATGTATCCATTTGAGAGATTTCTTAATCATTTAAAAAAAAGATTGGCAACAAAGCTCGGGTGGAGGGTTCAATATGCAACGCTTTTTTGTTAGAGAAAATTTCAAATTTCTGTTCTTTTTATTTCGAAGATCACATTGACACAAAAGCAAAAGACTTAGATGTTGGTGTAAATTCCGATGACCAGTTGAAATCTAAGTTACCTGAGTTATTCAATGATGACATGAGAACTACAACCAGGAAATGTATACAGAGGTAATTAACTGAGAAAGAGTATGAAGAAGCTCATTTTTATGTGCTAAGGAACTGTGGAGATTTTTTAGAGACTTATGAAAAGTAAGTTAATACTTCATCATTACTCAATTATTTTTTAATTATCAAATTAGATCGAATTTATAGGTAATTAATACATAACTAAAACATGTTTTCCCTACTTATAGGGAATTTGAGGCACATATCAAAAACAATTTTCCTGATGTCACATCCTTTGATGATGTTTGGGCATCACATGACAAAAGTTTTCCGAAATGGTTCCGAAATCAAGTAAGTGATGATACATTTTCTTTGAAATTGAACTACACATTTAGATTTCTTATTAGATATTGAAAAAAATATAACAACTAAATTAACATTTTTTTATTCATAGGTTCATAGATTGAAGGATCGTCTAATAATAGCTTTAGCATTGGGTCCTAGTAACATGGTGAAGTCTTGGAGACGGTATTCCATCAACGGCTATAAGTTTCGAGCTTTTAAGGAGGGAGTTGATGTTTCGAAGTCTACGTTAAGCAATGGGGTTTCTGTGAATTCAACTGAAGGGTTGGACTACTATGGAACCCTAAATAAAGTAATTGAGCTTTCTTATTATGCTGAGCAAAGGGTTTATAGGGTTATATTGTTTAAATGTGATTGGCTTGATAATTCCCCACAAGGACTTAGTATCCATAAGGTTTATGGGCTTGTAGATGTAAACGAGAAAAAGAAACTTCGTGGACATAATCCATTTGTGGCAGCTTTTCAAGTCGATCAAGTTTGTTATGCTCCTTATCCAACCATTAAGAAAGGTAATCACGGTATTCAGTGGTCCGCGGTTTTTAAAACCAAGGCAAGATCACAAGTTGATGCTCCTATTGAAGAAAGTGTCTTTCAAGAAGATGTGGTTGTGAATGATCACTCAATTTCACCGATTTTGTTGGAAGATATAGAGGATGAAGATGTATACGAAGTGACAGTGAAAAGAGGTCAAAGGGAATATGACAGAGACGTCGGAGAAGAAGGGGATGAAGATGAAGTTGAAGAACTTATTAGATACGAAAATGAGGAATCAGAGGAAGAAGTAGGAGTGCTTTTTTCAGAAGATGAACCTGTTTTGATTTGTAGTGATAGTGAGGAGGACTAGTTGTAATTGTACAATTATTAATACATTTGTAAAAAAGTTTAAAGTTTAAACATTCAATAAAATTTGCCCTCCGTTTTTTATTACTTGTCGTTCTAGCCTATTTGGTTTTTTGTTTTATACATGTCGTTTTAGCTTAACATCAATAGTGTGTTTCCATTTCCAAGGTTTGGTTATAAGAAACCTCTCAATTCAGCCAATAAAATGCATTAAAGAAGAGGCAAGTGGTAATTAGTTCACAGTTTTCCATAGTTAGTGTTTGTTTCAATTGTTTATATATACCCTGCAGAAATGGTTGTTTTGAACTAACGATTTTTTCTTTGAACTAACAATTTGAATTATTTTCATGCAGTGATTATGCCGAACATTTTTCGCCGTTATTTTGGGAGCAATAGTAATGCATCTCAACATAATCGGGAGGACGGGGAGGTTGAGGATGAGGTGGATCCTGAGCCTCCATCACAGAGACAGGAGGAGATGCAGGTGACTCTCTCATCGGCCCGTGCTCGGCATGATCATTATTGGTAAGTTTATGTTAATTTTTTTAATTTTAAAACTTAACATTTACAGTTTTAATTTCAAATATTTATGTGTTTTTTAGGTGGGATGACGAACCAATCAAGAAATATGTTGCTTGGTCGTTCACCAGTAACACAGGAGATGAGTACTTCACTAGGTGGGGTGAAGCGAGTAACGCACAGCGTCAGAAGATGTGGAATTACTTTGCGGTAATTATGTTTTTCAATAATAATTTTCTTAAGTTTATAATAACTTTCTTAAGTTTATAAGAATTTTCATAAGTTTTATATAACTAATTTCACAATTGTTTTTGAAACAGAGTCATGTAAGATCCATCGATCCTGGCTATGATCCTGTGCCTGAGTGGCAGTCGAGGGTAACGAGGCGGATTACCACTCTTATTAATGGTTTAAAATATAACAAGAAACCGCCAAAGTGGGTGCCTGTTACTTGGTTAGAGAACATTAGGAATAGGCCAAATGATCCTATTTTAGCCAAACATTCGAAAATCAACACGGCAAATAGGAAGTCGGGTGGGAAAGATGGGAAAGCATTGGGCACCCACACTCTTGGTCGGAAGAGTTGCTCCGATGCTTTCAAGGAATTGGTAAGTATTGTTTATATTGCTTTTAAAAAGTGGTTAATATATATGATTGACAAATATATACTTGATTTTACTTGTTTCCATACTAATTTCAGGGTCAAGAGGCCACCCCCCACAAGTTGTTCATGAAGACGGAGAAAAATAAGAAGGGCGAGTGGGTTAACCCTCGAGCGGCTGATATTGAGGTAAATTTTTGTATTTAATTTAATATTTATTTTTATTACAAAGAACGATAATATCTTTCTTATAGAGATAGGTATATATATATATAGGGTCGGGGTCAGGTGCGAACTAAAGTACGATGCGAACCGTACAAACTAACTCAAAAACCAATTCTAACAAATAAAATCCAACCCCACTAGTCTCTTATCCACTCATCCTCCCTCATCACGTATCTTCATATACTCGCTTCTACTGCCGCCAGGGAGCACCAACGACGACGGCAACGGACCGACCACTTCCCAGATTCAGGCGCACTGCCGGCCGCCACCTACGTGTACCACCATTCACCTAACTTCACTACTTGATCTTGTCAGCAACCGCGCACTTCTCTTATTCTCCTATATTCATTCCAATCAATTCCTAGATCCAGGGACAAAATCGACTTCTATGGGCGCGGTGTCTAATGGAGGTGGTTGTGGGTTGGGTGGCAGCTGACAAACCAGATCTTTTTAGGCAAAATGGAACCGTCATCTGAGAAGAAGAAAGTCGACAGGATTGGTGATTTTGGGGATTCCGGTTGAGGAGATGGTGTTGGTTGTAATTGGGCGACGATGATGGAGGTGGTGTTGGTTATGATTCTGACGAAGTGACGAGGGTACTGATTGTAGACGGGGAAGCTCGTGGATGTCGCCGACCCCATTTGAGTTGTCTAGTGATATCTTCGGTGCTGTCGGAGTTGTTCGCCGAGGTCGATAGAGGGAATGACAAGATCGATAGACTGATGGTGGGAATGAAGAGATCGATAGAGGGAGACGGTCACTGAGTTATGCCGTCGTGGATGGCGCCGCTGTAGTGAAGCTGAGAATCGATCGAGTTGACGGAATGGGATGGTCAACGCGGTCTCTAAAATTAATGCGCATTTTTTAATGTAGTGCTTCAGGCTTTCGGCTATGTAATTTCAATAGTGGAAAGAACTAGATTAGTTTACTAATCAACTAAATGGTCCAGTATAACAGTGTTTGGGGTGAATGTGTAGCACTTGGTTAATCACTTTTTATCTAAAAAACTGATGATGTGCATTAGATGTAAGCGCAGGATATAAAATAAAGGGAATAAAAATGGTTGTATCTTCTCGACAATTTGGTAGGTACTCTTCTATGTAATCGTTATCTTTAACGTGGTAACTCCAATATATGTGTATCTATTTAGATAAATAAATGTGTCTAACAATTTAAAGAATTGTATCTAACTTGTAAGAGATGTGTATCTAGCAAAGTAAAAACATATATCCAACAATTTAAAGAAATGTATCTAGCTTGCTAGAGATGTGTATCTAGCAAGGTAAAAGAGTGTATCTAGCAAGATAAATGAGTGTATATAGTAATTTAAAGAAGTGTATCTAACTTGTAAGAGATGTGTATCTAGCAAAGGTAAATGAGTGTATCTAGCAAAGATAAATGAATGTATCTAGCTTGCTAGAGATGTGTATCTAGCAAGGTAAAGAAGTGTATCTAGCAAGATAAATGAATGTGTCTAGCAATTTAAAGAAGTGTATCTAACTTGTTAGAGATGTGTATCTAGCTAGGTAAAGACATATATTTAACAATCTAAAGAAATGTATCTATCAAGATAAAGGATTGTATCTAGCAAGGTAAATGAGTGTATCTAGCCAGGTAAAGACATTTATCTAACAATCTAAACAATTGTATCTAGCTTGTCAGAGATATGTATCTAGCAAGATAAATAAGTGTAGCTAGCCAAGTAAAGAAGTGTATCTAGTAAGGTAAAGTTGTAAATAAATACAACTACTCCCTCCATTCAACTCCACTTTACATGTATTCCATTTCCGTCCATTCAACTCCACTTTACAGGTTTCTTTATTTGGCTAAAAAAATGACAATTCTATCCTTATTAAAAATATTTATTTACAAAAAATGCCACCCAAACCCCACACTAACCCACCATAAAACCCCACCTTTATGTTTTTTTAATATTTTTAACCTCTTCTTTCTCTTTCCCCATGTACTTTTAATACTTTTTTTAATCCGCTCCTTAATATCCATGTAAAAACCAAAGTTGTAAAGTGGAGTTGAATGGAGGGAGTATATAATTTTATCATAAAATTGGATTAGGCGGCTTCACGAACAGATATTTGGGAGAAACGTACTAAGTAGCCTTTTATAGTCAAGCTCGACAACTATATTTTGGCACTATTAATATATGAAGTAAATTAATGAAATCGTTCAGACAAAACTACTCCAAAAAATCATGCACTTACGAAAAAACTGAATTACGTTAGCAAAGATCACTATGATTTGGCCTATTATTACAGCCAAACGATATATTTTGTCATCCTTGACCAAATTGTATGAGATTTGTACAAAATGGTCCTGGGATCCCAGTTTCATTCCTAGTCCATGTCTACTCGTTTAACATTATTCGATACGCGTGTATATTCAAATGTTCGATTCGACTATTTTAAATCTACATATTTTGCTTAAAAACAAAGTTTTCTAGCGTAATACCACTAATACTAACACATGAGTTCGAGTGTCCGAAACTGGTACACGAGGGAGTAAGAAAAGTGGGAGTAACATAGGGAAAGGCTGCCATCCACATTTTTGGTACGTTATAGTACTACGTTGCAAAAATTCAAAACTCTTGAACTGACTCGGGAGTAAATGTCGGACCCAATTGAAACTCCGTGAGTTGAATACTTGAACAATTGTACATGGATGATGTTCATTGCATTTGTTGTAGCACTTTGCTGCCCTTGAACCCAATCTTGTTCTCTCTTCGTATGGTCCTCTACAAATTTTATTAATAGTTCATTTAAATTAATTATCCCAGATACATTTCATTAATACCCCCACATACACAAATCAGTTTGTGTATCCGAAAGATTAACAAAGTGTATCAGGGGTAATCATTGGTTTACTGACCACCCAACCGTACCTACTAATGCCCACCAAGGCCCACCACGCCACCACCAACAATCACTGTCAACAAAGTGTGTCATGTCTCCTGACGACACTGAGATAATTGTTCAGGAAATACTTGCTGACAAATGGATAATGCGGATGATGGAAGATGGCATATTGCCAAAGATTTTCGTAGCAGACGAACACCGAGCCATAATCTTGAACTTTGTGATCGCTGGGAGAGACAGTACAACAGCAACACTGTCATGGTTTATATACATGCTTCGAAAATAACCACAAGTGAAGGAAAAGGTGGCCGAACAGGTTAGAAACGTCACAAGCACAGAATGTGATGGTAACTGATAAGTCAGTAGAATTTTCTGCCAGATTGAGAGAACAATCGCTTGAAAGGTTGCATTATCTATATGCTGCTTTGAGCCTTTGATAGAGCATCCCGACTTTACCCTGCTCTTCAAGTGGTAAATCCTCCGTTCATCACAGCAACCAACGACCACCCCAGATTCGTAACTTTTGAAAAATAGGCGAGTGCTAATGCCACAGGGACAAACTTTTGAAAAATAGGCGAGTGCTAATGCCACGGGGCTATTAGCTTGGTCCACGAGTCATCTAAGGTGCGTGTATCACCTCTGAGAGGATGAGCATAGGACTCATGAACAAGCTAATAATCCAGCAGATTTATATCCATCCAAGAAATATTACCTCCGCTGCTCCAACTGAGCATCTGGTTAGCACTCATAGTGATCCCCCAGGATGTGAGGAAATTCGCCAATGTCGCTACACTTCCTGCTAGACCTTTTGCTAGACCTTTTATACTCACTGGGAGAATCTGGCCGAAAGCAAACAAATCGAAAATTCAGAGAATATTGCAGTAGATTTCAGCACTAGGAAACTCAGCAACTCACATCAGATAAACTTCAGTAAATATACACAAGTGCATTGACATACCTCAGACATAATAAGCTATGGCATTGGTCCAACTCCTAAAGAAAAGGAAACTACCATGTCTGCCAATGACAGTGAACAAGTCTTAGAATCGCACTAGTTATCGATTTCACCCAGATACACTCATTCAGATTTTACGTCCTTTTAAACAAGGATACCCGTCAATAAATACATAAGAGAGTAATCTATGAATTTAGTTGTTTAGCATCGAAGAAATGGGCTTAACAGCTATTTTCTAGAGTGAAGATGAAGTTTGTTTCTAAGCATTTGAATTCATTGCTTTTTCTTTTTCGTTATAATTTTGAGAACGTTGTTGTTTAATGGATTTTTGCTCTCTTGTGGAAAACTAGCCCCTTTTCTGAGAGCATTTTTTCTTCTTTTTTTCCGCCATAATATCATGTTTTAGTTTTTCTGATGTCTATATACGCTTTCTTTGTTCAAATTATTTGTTTACCTTTAGATTATCTTCTAACTTAAAAAGTGTATCTAGCTAGCTAAAGGTATGTATGTAGTAATTTAAAGGAGTGTATCTAGCTAGCTAACGGTATGTAGCTATTAACTTAAAGAAGTGTATCTATCCAACTAAAGGTATGTATCTAGTAATTTAAATGAGTGTATCTAGGCGCCAGAGATGTGTATCTAGCACCGTAACGGACTGTATGTAGCAGCTTAGCGGAGTGTATTTGGGGTGCTAGAGATGTGTATCTAACAACTTAATCCTGTTATGTCTACGTCATCTTTTTAATCTCAATTACGTCTTTTATATGAAAGGTTACGTCTTTTATATGAAAGTCATTGTCCGAACAACGTTTCTTTACCAATAATGAGAAAAAAAGAGTGTAATTTTAATACCAGCTCCAATGCCTTAAGCCGTTGTCGACACTCGACCACGACGGCTTTCAAGTAATACGAAAGGAGTTATGCGTATTTACTCTCCTACTGATGGTGCTCAGTATTTATGTGCAACTGGCAAGGCTGCAAAATACTATAAGATTTGCAAAGAACTAACCTGGACGACCAAACCATTACCAAGCTTGACCTGGGTGACAAACTTGCGATCAGTAGAACTTGCGGCTACAGTAAGAAGCCAAGGTGCAAAATTTTCGACAGTTCCAATTCACGGCCCGTCGTTGCCAGCTGCAATGGGCGTCAAGATTCCATTCTTCATTGCGTGAAATGCTCCAATTGCAATTGAATCCTTGAAATATGGAAATGGTATTGAGCTTCCAAGTGAAATTGAAATAATGTCAACTCCATCTGATATGGCCGCATCAAATGCAGCAAGAAGATCAGCTGTACATGAATCAAAGTAGAAGCTATGCATTCTCAAATGCTTCCAAGTGAAACTGTATCCACCAAGCATTCCTACTTTCCTAGCCTTAGCACCATTGCGTATAACCATAATAGCATGAATCAAAGTAGAAGCATACACTCTCAAAGCAGCTATCTATACATTAGTACATACAAGGATTTCTTTCTCCATGTCAAGCCTTCTCCCTACCAAGGAGCTACTGTAAGCGCTAGAACCCGAGACGACTCTTCCCTGTCCACTCTTCAGATTACCCAGAACTACCAATCAGCAAAAGAAAAAACCAAAGCAAGGTCGAAACTCGACCCTTGCCAACAGTCGCTACTCACCACAGCAACCAACGACCACCCCAGATCCGTAACACATCACGACCACCAACCCAAAACGCACCCACATCTACCATACGCAAGGTCACCCGAAACTCGACCCTTACCCATTTCTTATACATTGACGACAAGATCACCAACAACCATGGAATCTCGTCGTTTCCGTCATTCCGATTGCTGGCTTATTTTGAGCGCATAATATACAGTTTTAACCCAGGATATTCTTTAAAAATATCAGAATGTTATTAACATTTCGATTTAAAAATATCAAAATGTTATTAACATTTCGAAATTTTCCCTGCAAATTCATAGATCTGGCATTTATAAATCATTTTTTTACAAATTTACCAATAAAAAATAGAAAATAATAAAGGGAATGTCGTAAATGAAGTTTATATGGAAGGGGGCTTCGCCGGAAGTCGGTCGCCGGAGAAGGGAAGAGACGACCGAGAACATGGAAGAAATGTTGCCGAGTATAGAGAAAAACACTAACCGGTGCATCGCTGGTGTCTGGATGGTCGGCGAAGGTGTCGTCGTCGAAAGGTGGTTGTCGATTGAAGGTCGCGGCTTGTACAGGTGGTGGAGGCGTTGGGTTTGGTTTGGGGAGTTGATGAGAGAGAAAGAGGATGAAGGAATAATATGAAAGAGGGAGTGCGGGAATGGATTAGTATAACGCGCGTGTTTAAGTTAGTTCGCACAGTTCGCACCGAACTTTAAGTTCGCACGAGATCCTATTTCTATATATATATATATATATATATATATATATATATATATATATATATATATATATATATATATATATATATATATATATATATATATATATATATATAAGAGATCATGTAAGGCCATGATATATATTGAGTCCATAAGTTCTATTATGAGTCATTGGATGAAGGGAGATGGAGGGATGAGATGAACCCACCCAAAGTCATTATAGAAGCTAATTAACACACTTTACTAATCCACCCTAATTAACCACTAATTTACTATATATTTGTTTTCTACCCACCCATTTCTCTCTCATCTCACACATTTCACTCTTCTCTTCTCTCAAAACCTCAATAAAAAAAACCCAAAAAATCCAAATAAATAAAAAACCTAAAAAATCCAAATAAATAAAAAAAACCCAAAAAAAATCCAAATAAATAAAAAACCCCAAAAAATCCAAACAAATAAAAAAAACCCAAAAAATCCAAATAAATCATTTATTTCTCTCTTCTTCATTCACTACCACCCACCACTATCCCACCCGACACCACCCACCGCCCACCTCTACCTCCACCACCGCCGTTGGTAAATTATACATACTCGTTTATTTTTTATTTTTTATTTTTATTTTTTTTGTATTTTTTTCCAGATTTTGCGTCTCGGTTTTTTTCGTCACTTTTTTTTTTCCAGGTTTTGTGTTAAATTTGTTGTTTGTGGTCGGTTTATTCTATTTGTTAATTTTTGTTAGTTTTTGTTGTTATTTATTCTTTTCAAATCTCTTCTTGTTATACGTTTTTTTTTAAAAAAAATCGGGTTTAAAATATCGTTTTTTTTGGTGATATACTTTTTTTCATCTAAGAATATTTTTCATAAAATTTGTTGTTAAAATTTTTATATAAAAATGATATAAATTGACTAAAGTTATACAAATAAGGACTAAAGTTATACAAAAATGGTCTAAAGCTATACAAAAATTGAATAAAGTTATACAAATCAGGACTAAAGTTATACAAAAGTTGACTAAAGTTATACCAATATGGACTAAAGTTATACAAATAAAGACTAAAGTTATAAAAAAATTGACTAAAGTTATACAAATATGGACTAAAGTTATACAAATTTAGACTAAAGTTATACAAAAATGGACTAAAGTTATACAAAAATGGCGTAAAGTTATACAAAAATGGCCTAAAGTTATACAAATAAGGACTAAAGTTATACAAATAAGGACTAAGGTTATACAAAAATTGACTAAAGTTATACAAATAAGGACTAAAGTTATACAAAAATTGACTAAAGTTATACAAATATGGACTAAAGTTATACAAATAAGGACTAAAGTTATACAAAAATTGACTAAAATTATACAAAAATGGACTAAAGTTATACAAAAATGGTCTAAAGTTATACAAAAATGGCCTAAAGTTATACAAATAAGGACTAAAGTTTACTCCATATTTGTATAACTTTAGTCAATTTTTGTATAACTTTAGTCCAGTTTTGTATAACTTTACTCCATATTTGTATAACTTTAGTTCATTTTTGTATAAAATTATGTAACTTTAGTAAAAAATTGTGCAACATTAGCCGTAAGTAGTACAACTTTAGTCCATAATAGTATAACTTCAGTCATTTTTTGTATAACTTTAGTCCAAATTTGTATAACTTTAGTAAAAAATTGTATAACTTTAGTCCATAATAGTATAACTTTAGTCTAAATTTGTATAACTTTAGTCAAAAATTGTATAACTTTAATGCATAATAGTATAACTTCAGTCATTTTTTGTATAATTTTAGTACAAATTTGTATAATTTTAGTCCAAAATTGTATAACTTACACAAATTTGTTAGTGAAGTTGCATTGTATAACTTCAGTCATTTTTTGTATAACTTTAGTCCAAATTTGTATAACTTTAGTTCAAAATTGTATAACTTTAGGAATATAAATTCAGATTTGAAAGCAACACAATAAGAAGATGAGATTAAAGTTACTTTAGTCATATAGTCTGTAACTTTAATGTTTGAAGTGTATAACTTTAGTCGTAAATAGTGTAACTTTAGTAGCAGATAGTATAACTTTAGTTTTATTTACATATAGTTTTGAAAATTCAAAATAAAAAAAGTGATGAAAGTTGAAAAGAAGAAAACTAGATCTGAAAACTAATAATAAAAAAAATAACCAAATAACAATAACAAAAAAAAAAAACCCATAATAACAAAAACCAAAAAAATCCATAATAACAAAAACCCGTTAATCTAACAAAAAAACTCGTAAATCTAACAAAAATACCAAATATAAAAAAAAAAACCAAATAACAATAACAAAAAAAAATAAATAACAAAATCATGATTCATCAAAAAAAAATTAACAATGAAAAATTTATATATCGTGTGTATAACTTTAATGCACGCAGTGTATAAATTTAATAGACAATATGTATAACTTTAGTCCAAAATTTGTGTAACTCCAATTTATACAATTTATAACTTTAGTCGTAAATAGTATAACTTTAATGTTTAAGGGTATAACTTTAGTCGTAAATAGTATAACAACACATATTTAAACAATACGAGATTAAAAAATTTAACCAATAAAATAAATCTGAAAAATAAAAAAACCGTGATTTCTCAACAAAATCAACAAAAAGTAAAGTAAATCTGTAAAAAAAAAAAAAGTAAAGCAATAAATTTGACACAAACCAACAAATTTGACACAAAAAAAGTAAAGCAACAAATTTGACACAAACCAACAAAAAAAGACGAATAAAACGAAAAGACACAAAACAAAAACCAGAAAAACACACAATGACACAAACCAACAAATTTGAAGAAAAAAAAATTAAAAAAAAATCAAAACCAGATCTGGAATCCTGGGTGACGAAAAAGAAAAGGAGAAGAGGGGTGATGGCGCGGTTAGGTCGGTGGTGTCGGGTTGGAGAGGAGATGTGGCGGTGGTGTCGGGTTGGAGAGGAGGGAGGCAGTCGTGTGGTGGGCGTACGGTGGTTTTGGTGTGGGGTGGGGACGTGGGTCGTGAATGGTGGTGGGGGCAGTGAGGCATGAATGAGGGAGGAGGTGGCGGCGGATCTGTGAAGAAAAAAGAAAAAAAAAATTGAATGTAGGAGAAAAAGACGGCGGCGGCAGTGAGGCATGAAAAAGCCAAATATGGTATGATCTTCCTCCTAACAAAGCTGGCCGACGGTCTTTCTCTTATGCTCCTAGCATGATTTCACAGCTTTCCACCCAAATGAATGATGAGCGAGCCGCTCGAATTGCTCTTGAAAGACAGGTTCGTGAACAGGCTGAACAAATGGCGGCAATGAAAAAGGCTTGGGCTGATATGCAAGCATCTCAACCTCCAAACACGTGTTCACAATTTCCTCCACATAGACGGGATGACTTTGGGGGTGGTGATGACGGGTTTGGAGGTAGTGGTAGTTTTATTGAGCCTATAATAAGTTAGAGCCCTTAGGTTAGAACCTTTAGTTTGGTTAGTATTGTCGTCTAGTAGGGAGTATGAAAAACATGGTAAGACAATTCTCTTTCGTGTTTAATTTGTAAGACAATGTACAAATTTGACTATTTTTTTATGTAAAACATTTTGCGTCCCCTTCTCTTTTGTTGTCTATTGATTCCCGTATTAGCGGTCGACGTGAAAATGGATTCCCGCTTGGCGGTCGACGATTGTATGTGTTTTGCAGGTTTTGGTTATATTGGAAACGATGCAAATAGGCATCGTGGCTGTATTTGAAACGATGCAAAAAACACATCGTGGCTGGGCAGCAGGCTGCTGTTTCCAGGCCTGTTTTTTAATAAATCTGACGGAAATTCCGTCAGTAATTCGCAAAAACTGACGGAATTCCTGTCACTGTTTTTCCCCATCATTTTTCCAGAATTAACAGAGAAGTGCCACGTGTCTTGCAACTGACGGAATTTTTGTCATTAAAATGGAAAAACTGACGGAAATTCCGTCACGTCCCTCTTTTTAATGTGATTTTATCAACTGGAATGATCTGCCACGTGTCTAGCTGCTGACGGAATAACCGTCAGTATAATGAAAAAACTGACGGAAATTCCGTCAGTAAAATGAAAAAGCTGACGGAATAACCGTCACTTTTGTCCTAGAAATAAGGACGGTTACCCGTCAGTGATCCGTCAGTGATAGGAATACTGACGGAAATTCCGTCAGTACACGTCTTTTAGTGACGAAATAAGCTGACTCCGTTTCCTGACGGAATTTCCGTCAGGAAAATGAAATATCGACGGAAAAGCCGTCAGTATGGCCTTTATTTTTCCGTCGGTTTCCCGCGTTTTCGTCGTAGTGATTTAAAGTATGTTTATTTATGGTCTCCTTTGATTACTATACCTCGGGTAACCGAGATGGTAGCATCTCCATGTGTTAGGGCGGTCTTGGTAAGACACCTTGGTGTATGGGGGTGTTACATAGCAAGTGTTGGTTGATATGTTGCTTGCGGGATATGGAGGAGATCGAGTCATCACGCTGTCTAGGTAGTTGTCGCTGTCATTTATGCTTAGTAGTTTCCTTCCGTTGATTCGGAGTTGTATTCCTTTCGTTATGTTTGTATAATCTGTAAGAAACATTTGATAAATGTTCTTTTATGTTCTATTTGATATATTTACCTTGGGCAACCGAGATGCTAACGCCCTTACTTATTGGGGAATGTCTTGTCAAGGATCCTTGGTAAGTGGAGGTGTTACAATATCCATCTCCGTCTCATCATAAACCACGGTAACGGCATCGCAACACCGTCACCACCCCCACCGGACCGGGGTCTAGGTAGCCGCATCGCAACACGGTCTACTTGAGTTTGCATTGCAACACGAACCCGGTAACCTTAACCATTGATGTGCACATCCTCCTTATTGGTGAGGGACCCTCCAAGAATGGATCTCAGGCGTGAGGTTGGCTCCCACACCTCCTCACTACACACCATTCAATCACCTCCAACAACATAAGACCAACACTACTACCAAAAGACCAACACAAGATCGACACTATAACCACAAGACTAACACAACCGGCACAAGATCAACACAAGGTACAAGGAACATATGTAATGAATGAAAACTGAGTAGGGAAAACCCTACCTCATGGCAAGACTTCCCAAGCAACATGAAGAACCGTACCCAACTCACCGTCTCTTCATCTCCTACATAGGTCATATAATCCTATTACAAACATCTAATAAACCCTTATTATGTATAAGAACCTTTCCCTTAATTACCATCATCATAACCGTAACCCTAATTAATAAGATAACGCAAAACCCCTCAAATCTAGGGTTAGTCTAGGCAAAAGATAGAGAAAGGTAAAGGTTTGACTTACCACAATAATATGTGAAAGGTGGAGGAGGAGGTAGAGGTTTCACATCTTCAAGCTTGGTTGCCATGAGAGGAGGTTAGGAAGGATTTTAGAGAGAAGGAGGAGAGAGTTTTCTGATTTTTAGAGAGAGAGAGAAGGGATGATTTAGGGTTTGGGTAAAAGGAAATCTCGAGTTATATAAGACGAGATCTGACACGCCACACTCGGCCGAGTGTCGGGGCTACGTGACACTCACTCGGTCGAGTACGGTGTGTACTCGGTCGAGTGGGGTCTACTCGGTCCACTAGCCTTCACTCGGCTCACTAGGCCTAGTATAGCGCACACTAGATCCATTGTACAGCTGTGTCTCACTCGTGATTAGATTCCGCCAAGCCTAAGGGTCCTCTCACGCATTCCAAGGTTCCTTTATCAGTCTCTAAATATCCGGGTATTATATCGGTTCACCCAATTTTTGGGTTTTATCGCGTTGGGTCACCTTTTGCCCGCTCTTACAACAGTTAACAATCTTTTAGCAAGGTAGTGTTTGGGAACATGCCTTTGATAATTACGTTATCGTCCTCTTATTTAGATCAAAAAACCATTCTCTCTATCCCAATTTGATGCATTTCTATGCTAAATGAGCTCTTCTTTCATAATTAATTTGCATTTATGGATTTCACTCATGTATTTTCTAGACTTTCGTAGCATTGCACGCATTTTTAGACAATTTTGGACATCAAGTGAAAGCCGAACGTTACAAGAAAAGAGTTGAAGCATTAGAGCCTATTTGGGTGTTCTTGGGTGTTATCTAAAGTAGTCAGTGGCTTCTAGTGGACGTATCGACCTGTATCAGCGGTGCACCCCTGTCCGATGTATCGATCGACTTGTATCCGGTGTAACTTACTTTTGAACGGGTGGGCGTATCGACCTCTATCCGGTGTATCCACCTATCCGGTGTAACTCAACGGATGTCGGTGTATCGATAAACCCTACAAATCCAAATTTCTAATATTCTTTATTTTGACCCCTCTC